>NC_062222.1:96548297-97162672 GCF_902686445.1 Sciurus carolinensis
AGGCCTCTACTTCCTTCCTGAATAATCTTTGGATGCATATCAACTCCAGTCCTCAAACACCATATAAGATTGCTAGCTCCATCCTCATTTCACATTGAATGAAACTAAGGCTCAAAGAAGTTAAATTAAGGACTTGGGAGTGAGAGGTCTAGGAAGAGACTGGCCAACCATGCTGGTTTGCCTGGGACTGAGGGTTTTTCTGGGATATAGGACTTGGCAGTTCTAAAATGAGGACAATTCTGGAAAACCAGAAAGGTGGACACCACACGTGGGAACCAAGTCCAAACTGTCTCCAAAGCCTCTCCTCTGAAACCTGACATCACCCTCAATTGTTCTCAGCCTGAGCTTTGGGTCAGGGCATCTACTGGCAGTCCCATGAAGAAGGAAGAGTCAGAGGGCAAAGTCAGGTGTGTCAAACTGGGACACCAGGTCCTCGTGCAGGTTACTCAGAACCCACTGGAAAGTCTAGTTGGGGAGCTGACGCTCTAGAGAGGTGAAAGCTAGATGCATGAGTGTGCGCCATTATTTATGTAATATGCCACATCAGAAGATGGCCATAAATCATCACCAGCAGCCCTGCCAGGACCTGGTTGCAGAAACCTCAGAGACAGCCACGGAGGAGGCAGATTTTTACTAAAATGCGCAGCCCAGCATTGTACCTAATTAGTTAATAAAATCTGACCACAGCATATTTTTTTCCAAAAGCAGAAATCAGAACCTTTAGACCTTTTCCAAGGATGACATATATAACTTCTCTCCTTTCTTCCTCCTCCCTTCCTCCCTCCCTTCCCCTCTTTCCCACCCAGGGGTTTCTCTTTCCGTATGTCTCCATGGACTTGAGTGGAAAGCCAGGCACTGACCAAACCCAGGATGAGGGATGTATCTGGAGCAGAGTCCTGGCTGGTCATCCCCTACACGAGCATACACGATGCCAGTTGTTAACCCTCTAATGCTGGGTCTGGGAGGCTTGGGGAGTTGCAGGGGAGCTCCAGGCTACTGGGGAGACAAGAGGGAGGCTTGGGATAGGCTATTTCTCCCATGGTATGGAAGGGGAGCAGAGAGCTGGTGGTAGAGCTGAGACTGGGCTCTGTGACCTTCTCTCCCTCAGCCCTGAGTCTGGGGGCTGCCCTCCCCTGGTGACAGCTCTGGGGCCTCCTCCTTATTCACCTGCCCCAGGCATACTTCTCTTGGAGGACAGGAGGTTAAAACAGAAAGGACCTCAGAGAGCACATCTAGTTTGCTTCCTCCTTTATACAGAGGAGGGGATGAGGGGTATAGAGCAGATGTGAGCTTCTCAAAGTGACATCTACCTCTCCACCTTGGTGCCTCTGGGGTAGAGAAGGAGGGAGGAAGCAAAGGGCCCATGGCTTCTAGTTAAAGCTCTCCTTTGCTGGTGGTACACACCTTTAATGCCAGCGACTTCAGAGTCCAAAGCTGGAGGCTCCCAAGTTTGAGACCATGTTCCAAAATAAAAATAAAAAGAAATTGGAGATGTAGGTCAGTGGTAGAGTGCCCCTGGGTTCAATTCCCAGTATATATACATACATACATATATACATAAAATTTTTTAAATCCTCTCTTCTCCAGCCTGCTGCTCCATGATTTAAACTTGAATATTAAAAAAGAAGAAAGAAAGAGAGAGAGAAAAAGAGAGAGAGAGAAAGAGAGAAAAGAAAGAGAGAAAGAGAAAGAAAGAGAGAGAGAAAAAGAGAGAGAGAGAGAGAGAAAGAGAGAGGGAGAAAAAGAGAAAGAGAGAAAAAGAAGAGAAAGAAAGAGAAAGAGAAAGAAAGAAAGAGAGAGAAAAAGAGAAAGAGAGAAAGAAAGAGAGAAATTAAAGTTTGGTACTGGGGATTAAACCGAGGGATGTTGAGCTATCTCCAAAGTACTTATTTTTTATTTTGAGTCCAGGTCTTGCTAAGTTGCTGAGGGTCTCACCAAATTGCGGAGGCTAGCCTTGAACTTGGAATCCTCCTGCCTGAGCCCCCTGCTAGTTCCTGGGATTACAGGCTGGGATTACAGGCGTGTGGCACCAGGCCTGCCTAGCCTACTTTTCAACCCTTTCTTTCTCTACTGTGCCAAACACTATTTAGTTTTTGCCTTGTCTTTGTCTCTCAACTTCATATGCTTGTCAGCTCAGTCTTCCTTTCCCTGTCCTCTCTGTGGCCAAGTAAAAGCATTAGTAGAATTCAAGTGTCTTAGATGGAACTTGGGGTCTGGGCACCCGATGTGACAGAGGCGACTCCTGTTCTTCATCGCCACCTGGGGCTCGGTGAGACACGTTGGCAGTGGCTGCAAAGGCTGTGCGGCACAGAGGTTGGGAGTGCGAACCAGGACCCCGAGGGACCAGAGGGGCCAGGTCTGCTGCCCCGCCGAGCGAGCCTTTTTCCAAAGGATTCTGCTGTTCTTCCCCCGGCTCCCTACCTGCTGCTTTCTCAAAGCACAAGGCCCATCACTGAAATTTCAGTAGCGGGTGTCGGGGACTCTCCTCCTCAGAGCTTTAGGGGATTACCGGCTGGGTGGCCCCAAACCGCAGCACCTTCCGAGGGGCAGCCTTTTAGGTGAGGCAGCGCCACGGCCTCCTGGAGAAGGTCGCCCTGCCCGCCGCAGGGAAGCCGTGGTGTTGAGGAAGGGAGCCAGGATTCGTGGGCGAAGAAAGAGGCCTCGTCCCTCCCTCAATCCTCCGACCGGATGATGCCCCTTCCCGGTTATCCAGGACTGCTCTGCCTCCTGCCAGTCACGTGAATGGGATGACCAAGGAAACCCGGGGGGCCTGGAACCCGCTCATTCATTAGACCCTGGATGAGGAATTCGAAGAAATTTTGGTTCTTAGACAAAAAGGTGAACACAACTAGGGTCACCCCCGATGGAACAACCCTGCCCAGGCACCCCTCTGTAAGGGCACTGCTCATGGGCCACCCGGTCTATCCACCAGGCCTTGACTGACTGGGGCTCCATTAGCACAAAGTGGTATAGCTGAGATGATGGAATCCGTGCTTCCAATAAAGCGGGCACAGTTCACCGAAAGGATGACTTCATCATTACGAGGTCTACCACAAACTACCAAGAATAGGCCTGTAATTGCGTTCTAACTTTCACTCCCTGATCACCAGGGATCATGAGAACGCCTCTACCAGGAGGAGCTGAGGGAACCTCCATCAGTGGGTTGGCATTCTCTTCTTTGTCCAGGTTCTCGGTCACCTGCCACTCCTTCTGCTTCCTACTCTCCTCCAGTCCCAGCCAGGTTAGGCCAGGAAGGACCCTAAGTGAGTCAGAGCTTCCACAGGCTGCAGAGTTCTCAGCCTCTGGGTCTGCAAGTTCATATCCTAGGGCAAGATTTGGAGTAGGGATGCAACTGTCCTCTGGCTGCACCTCTCCCTCATTTGCTTTCCTGCAGCTCAGATTTTGACCTTGGGAGATTATATACTTTACTGCAAAGTTGCTTAAATGTCAATAGTTTTCTGTCCCTCAAGGAATGGCTTCTGTCTTCCCACATTGTTATTTCCACGTGTCACCTATTATAAATTAGCTTCCTGCACCTCAGTGATCTCTATTTTGATAGGAAGAGATTAGATGCTCCTACTAACCAGCGATGTGGTTGGTTAGTATGCTGGTTATGCTTTCTATGTGGCTCTACCAATGCCGCTGTTTGCTGTAGCAACAAAGGATTTTAGATTTTACCAATTTTTTTGTGGGTTCCACAAAGAAGACTAGGCATGGGCTTCTGTTTGTAACCTTTAGCAGTAGTTACCATTTTATTGCACATATATTATGTTTGAGGCATTAATGTTAAGTACTCTATATATTATCATTAATCTTTACAACATCCCTCTGAGAAAAATATCATTACTCTCATTTTACATATGAGGAAACTGAGACTGAGAGAAGTTGCCCTGGATCCCATAGGTGGGGCACCTGAATGCAAACCTGTGTGTTTTGAAAGCCCACACTGTCTCCTTGCTACCATTCTTCCAGGCGCTCAGCAAACATGTGCCAGGCATCTGCCATTTCCCAGGAACTGCTCCTCCCCTGTGCAGCCTGACAACTCGCTTATCTCATCCTTTCTCCTGTTTCTTTTGATCTTTGACCATGGAGAAAAGAATGCCCAAGGCCTGTTCTAGAATTCCCAGGAAAAATCTAGACCAGTAAATGGGAGGGAAAGCATGAACTATTTGCAGGTGTCCATGTGAAGTTTGTCGGCCACCAGGAGAGGAACTGTGAGAAAGATGTTGCCAGTTGGCATATTTCAGGCAGTGGCTGGAGCTCTCAGGCAGCGGCAGATGCAAACATGTGGATTAGGAAATTCCACTGAAATAAAATAGGAAAGAGGAGTAGGGCAAATGAGTGCTGAATTCTTAAAGATTGTGTTGCTATCTGTAAGTATATGCAGTATTGGAACCAATTGGAACATGGAACCAATGTTTCTAAGAAACCAGCAACATTACTGATCCCATCTGGTACAGAGGCAAGAGACTGATGGAGTCTGTGCTGGTCTCTGGAAATCAGTAGTGACATATAGGTTTAGAGGCTAAACCTATAAGGAAAAACCAAAGCAACAACAAAAATGCCTCTGAAGCCAGTTACTTCCCTCATTTGTGAGTCGTCGAAATCGTTTAATTTTGCTGAAAGGCAAGGCAAGCTTTTCTTGTTAAAAACAAAAACAAACAAGCAAAAGCCCAAACTGATATAGTGAAACCAAATTATTGTGCCCTGAACAGGCACTAAAGTAGTTTTGGTTCTCATTTAAATGACTTTGTGGATTGGCAGAACTTTCGGTAGCACTTTTTTTTTTTTTACATCTTCCCTGTTGACTGCATCCTGATTTTGTTCAGATATCAGAGCTATTTGTCTGGGAAAGGTAAATCCTCCCCTTGTTTCCAGGGGAGGAACTGCATCATCAGCCTGATTCCTTTCCTCTTTGCAAATGATGGAGTTAGTCAATGTGGTGACCATTGACCCATATCTCAGCAACGAGATGTAAGTGGAAGTCTGCACATGGTTTCTGAAAAGATTTTCAACTTTAACAGACAAAAGAAGTTACTTAGGAGAAAGCCCATGCCCTTTCCTACTTGCCTGTGGATGTTTTTGCTTAAGGATGTGATGCTCATATCTATTGCAGCCACCTTGTCACCATGAGGGAAGACAATGCCGCTGCATGGAGGGCTGCTACAAAATGAAAGAGAAAAATCGTGGTCATGTACAAACTGTTTCTTGGTTTCATCTCAGTAATATGCTGGATAAAGGAAAATAGCTTGAAGGCATCACATCATACAGGAGTAAAAGAAATGTGCCTGACTGAACAAAGCTGAAACTCTGTTGTTGCCACATCCTCTATTGAGTTCCACAGCCTCCAGAGGAATTTAGAAGCTGAGCAAATAGCGTGTATTCAATGAGCATCTGCCACATGCCAGGTACTGTGCTGGATGCTGGGGTTACAAGAGTGGACAAAGCCGACAGAGTCATTGTGATCCTGGAAGTCATATTCTAGAAGACAGCTGATACACAAAAATAAATAAATAAATAAGGATGAGTAGAAATGTTCTTAGCCAACTTTCTAAATACTGTCTTAAAATAGTCTAAGTGTAAACCCAGACTCTGATTAGATAGCTCTGTATTCAGATTCCACCTCCACCATTTACTCTGACCTTGGGAATGTTATTTAATCTTTCTGGGTATCAGTTTCTTGTTGGCAAGATGTTGATAACCAAGACAGCAATTCACAGACTTGTGAGGAGTCGGTAAGCAAAGACTCTCTGTGAAGTGCTCCAGGTAGAACCTGGCACATGGTCCTTCTAGATTCTAGACTGTCATCATCATCATCATGATCATAACAACTTATCCAGGCACTGTGGGTGTCGAGTGAGGCATAGACCCTTGCTCAAGAAATCTGGGCACAAGGGCTGGGGATATAGCTCAGTTGGTAGAGTGCTTGCCTTTCATGCACAATCCCCAGCACCATAAGGAAAGAAGGAAGTCTGGGGGCAAGAATTCAGATCTGGCCATAGAATAGTTGACACACAACCAACAGGCAGAACCAAAGAATCTCCTGGTGACCAGGTGGGGTGCTTCCCTCCATTCACGTTATGACCATTACCTATGCTCTTTTGCAAGAGGGAAAGAAATATTCTGAATGGTTGCTGCTCTTCTTTCACATAGGCTACTTTCCCAAGAGAATCAAGTGGGCTTTTTCTTTCTCCCATGAAGTGAAAAATGTAGGGTGTGTCTGTTGGGGTTGGCAGTTACAGGTTTGTGCTTCATACCAGCACATACACCCAGATACCCCCACAAATGATGTCACCCAAGCCTGTCGCCTTTCCTCAGCTCCTCCAAATCATGCCTGCTTCATGTGTTCAGTGTGCTGTAATTGACTATTAACTGTCTATCTAGCTAATAAAAAAGATAAACAACCATCCACCTGGGCCCTCACACCCCCACACACCCTCACCTTTAGAAACAGTTGCAGGGATGGTCACAGGAGACCCTGAGCTCACTTGCTCCCCCTTGCTGTGCATCTTCCCACAGCCTTGCTCACACACTGCCTTTTGATTGGCGTTCCCGTGGGGAATCTTTTAACTCTTAGATAGGAATTTTAATCATTAGCAAAGGAAGAGGTCCGGAGGGAGGAGCAAAGCACAGGTGCAGACAGGGACAGGTGAAAACACTGTTTGAAGGGAACCTAGAGTTGTCTCATACTGGCCGCCCTCTCCTTTAATTGTTCCTTATTTGTACATGCTGTGTCCAGAGGGGAAACCACTTTTCATTAATTGGGCAATTGTCCAAGCACTGAGCCGGGCATCCCGCCTGCAGAGCTGTGAAGTCAACACCAGACCTAAACTTTGAAATGAAGCAGCATCTAAGTGGAAACTTGTTCCTAATAGAGAAGCTGGGGAAGGGTCCAGGGTCCTATTTCTTTTCCCCTTCTTCCTGCAGCTGCATCTTCCATCCAATCTTGGTGAAGAGTCTTATTTGGCTAAGAGGACAGGGATGAGAAGGGTGGGAGGGGAAGTTCCACGGGACTCTCAGAAGTCACCGCCTGGGTATCAAACCTGAATAACCAGGAGAGACGTAACCTCCCTCTGCAGACTCTCTGTTTCCCTCCTGCCCACGCCGCAGGTTTTTCAGGTCCTTGCTTGAGTGTGCATTCACGGGCGGGCGTAAACAAAAGTGCTATCAGCAGCCTGCGTCAGCCAGCCAAGCTATTTAAGCAGGCTGGCATCAGCAAACGCAGCTTCCAAACCCACAGCTCCGGGCTCCCCTTGGCCACTTGCACGTAAGTAACTCTCAAAGGTCTGCCTTTAATGCAGAGAATGAACTTGCATAGAAACTAGACCAAAATGCTATAGTTACGACGATTGCTTTTCTGTTGGAAAACAGAAAGGGAGAATAAAAATGTAACAACAGGGAGCCAGAGAAGGCTGCTGGGCATAGGACGCCAGACCCAGCCGAATTTGGGGGAAGCAAGGGGGAGTCCTTGTTGACTTTTGGCCAGCAGGCGAGGTATTTTCTTTTTGCTCTCTTCCTATTAAGACACTTTGAAACTAGCATTGTGTAACTGTGCCAAATGAATACAGTTTGTGGTTTAGAAGCTGATAATTGTTACTATACATTTCAGCCTTTTCTAAGACCAGACATAAGATTGTTTAAAAATATTTTTTTGTGTTGGACGTAAAGGAGAGGGGACATCTCTGGAATGAGTAGAGGTGGCTTGATTATGAGTTTGCAGTGTTAATTATTGTACTTCTTGTTATCATTCTCTAAATAGCAATGAGAGCATTAATCTTGTTTAAGATGAAAAGAAATCCTGAATCTGGGGTTTTGAGGAAATGGAGGTTTGTGATTTTTTTAACTCGGGTATTCAGGTGTAAGGAGAGTCCTTCAATAAAAGGACTCAACATGCCACAGTGCTTAGATGAGAAGCTGTTGAAGAGAAGAAGCGTGCCAATAGTTCCCGGGCAGTAGACAGCACCTGGAGTGTTTATCACACCCTGAGGTTAACCCTGGCATAACCGGGGCAGGCAGAGAAATACAGGTACTGGGGAGGTGGGGAGGGAGAAAGAGGGAGCAGATTGCAGAGGATTTGTAACTAGACATCATATTTATAAAATGTATATAGACATTAAAGAAAGACAGTGGATTGGGTCCAGAATCTAGTGATTAAGGGACGGGCGAAAGTCAGGAATCTTTTCCATGTATTCACCCCCAGCCATTTTCCTGTCCTCAACCCACATCTTGAAGCTCACTTTCTAGACCTCTGGAAGTTCACAGACCCTAAATTAAGACGCACTGGTGTAAGATCATGCTTTATTTTTTAGCTGGGTTAAAGCTGCTGACTGAGGAGCCTGCAGAGAAGTAGCGGGAAGTTAAGACTCTTAACTAGAGGGGCACTTCTTGGTCACCAAACCAAAGCTATTATAAGTTTACAAAGGCCTTTTTTTCAATCCAACAAATAATGATTAAGGCATTTCTCTGAGCAAAGATCAGTCAGGGGCTGGGAGGAGGGAAAGAAGAAATAAAATGACCCTGGTCTTAATATATTTTGTTTTTATAGTGCCAGGGATTGAACCCAGGGCCTTGGGTATGCACAGCATGTACTCTACCAACTGAGCCATACCTCCAGTTCCTGGTTTTCACATGTAAAGTCCAAGGACATAATATTAAGAAGCAACAGTATTTACTGCATGATTCCATTTGTAGAGGATACACACTCATCTGTAGTACAGGAAGATAGATGGGTATTGCCAAAGGCAGAGGAATTTTTGCGGGGTGATGGATATGTTCACCATTGTGACTATGGTAACCATTTCTTATTGTGAAAACTTACCACATTGTATACTATGAACACATGCATAATTATATGTCAATTATAGCTCAACAATACTGTGGCAGTACTGTAACAACATAGTTCTTTTTATAATTATATTAGCCTATGCGACATGAAAATAAAAGGAGTAATTTTGGAAAAAAATAAAGAAATTAAGTACAGGGATAAGACAGGATCATAGACCTTTTAGGACTAGAAAGGTCTCTAGAGATCATCTATCCCAAAGATTATTGGATCTGGAGAACCTTTTTAAAAACATCAGGACTCAGCTCCACCCCAGTGCAATTAAATCAGCAGTTCTCTGGTCACAACTCTGACCTTGGTTATTTTCTTGGTTTTTGTTTGGGTAGCAGGGGTGAAACCCAGGGCTTCACATGTGCTAGACAAGCGCTTCACCACTCAGCCACATCACCAGTTCTTTTATTGTACCTTGAGAGGGTAGGGATGCCCCCCAGTCTCACGACCACTATGTCCCAGGGTAGGGGGGCTGGGAGGCCCAGGGAGCACAGTAATGGGAGCTTACAGGATGAGGACGAGGCTGCTCTGGGTCCTCAAAGTCACGCTTCCAGCTCTAGCTAGGGTACCCAGCTCCTTCCAAGAGAATTCTTGGAACTCAGAAGTGCTCCAGGCAGCAAGCTGCAGGAACCACTCTGAGCCTCAAAGGTGCATTATTTAAGGATTGTGCTAATGAGTCAAAAGGGAGGGTGAGAAGGGATGTTTCAAAACTAAAGCCTCTTTTTGTTCCCTGCATAATATCTGGTCTAAGCAAGGGGATGATAATTATTGAAAGGAATCTCTGCAGAAGCGTGGGGCTCTCTGCTCTGGGGCATAGCCAAGTTGCTGGTTCAGGGAATGGCATGAGTTCTCGGCATTGGGATGAGCCTGTCTGGCACAGGGTCTTTCCACTGGGATTTCCAGAGCAGCCCTGGGCAAAAGCCTGAGTGGGCGACGTTTGTCTTTGTGACCTGCACCCTTCCTGTCTGATCCTCGCCTGCTTCTCAGCACTTGTGTGGGAGCAGGTGATGGCAGGGCTGGGATGTGGGGACACAGCATCTCTCTGCCCTGCCTGGCCAGCTGGCCATGCTTTGGAGGTTTCCCATCTCCCCCCTTCATCCCAATGTGCCATTTCTCAGGTCTTATTCTCTCAGGCCTTACCTACCCATCTTTGGGAAACTAATTAAAGTCATAATGTTAATAGACAATAATTGCTTAACGAGCTGTGCCCCTCCCTGGGATATTAAGTAGGTTCCATCCAGATAACATATCTGGGAGTTCTTTGGAATGTTATGTAAACATGATTGCCATTTGAATTCTAAAATGGGGCCATTGGGATAATCGGTTTTAGGTAAAATATATAAACCCTACAGGTCAGAATTTCAAAAACTTGCTGGTAGAAAGTATGCCCAGATAGTGGGGTTTTCAGTAGAATTCTTCAGATAACATCCTGTATGCAACCATCTCTAGACGGTGGATAGATTTCTTTTTATGAATTAGACCACTCTTTGTTAAATGTATATTTCTGAAAAATGAAGAGTCATCCTAAGGTCTCCAGAGTACAGACAAAATGTCAAGAAATTCTGTTTGTTTGTTTGTTTTTATACTAGGGATTAAACCCAGGGGTACTTAATCACTGAACCACACATCCCTAGCCCTTTTTATTTTTTATTTTGAGACAAGATCTCACTAAGTTGCTCGGGGACTTGCTAAGTTGCTGAGGCTGACTTTGAACTTGAAATTCTCCTGCCTCAACCACCAGAGCCACTGGGATTACAGGTATGCACCACTGGGTCCAGCATAGGGTTTTAAAAATATTTCCTGTTCCTTCTCTGGAACAGAAGGCAGGCACCAGCAGAGCAGCTTGACCACTTGTAGTGACCAGGAGCTTTCTTCCTTGGGGAGCTATAGGCCAGTCAACGTCTGCCTCCCACCCACCCCACTCCATGTGGCTCTCCACCCACGACAGCCCTTTCTATCCCATTGGGAAACAGATTACTTCAGCTCTGGACAGCAAGTGGCAGCTGCATTTGGAATGTTCTGCCCTTGAAGAGGAATGTGGTGGAACCAGAGATGCCACAGGGAGAGCAGGCCTGGGGAGGGGAAAGTGAAGGTGAGTTCCATCCTGAGCCCTGTGGACTGGAGACTCCACTCTCGTGAAAGGACTAGCCGTTGGCATTGGGGTGGTAGCCAACCCTGGTTTACTGCTACTGTTGGAAAAGTCAAATGCTACTTCCTATCATTCAGAGTTTCACACAAAAAAAAATATTAATTTTTAGAACAAGCGATAGGTTTATACTGCTGATAAAATAGGTTTGTATCCAAGGAGAATTTCCTCCTTGGATGGCTTTTCTTTCAACATTTCCCCTTCTTCTTTATTTTTAGATTCTCTCCGGGTGGAATGGCTTAGTTCAAAGGGTCACTTGGACCTTTTTTTAACAGGCTGTGTTATGACCTAACCTGGATGAAGTTGTGAATGTTGTTGAGGTTTCCTCGGGCATCTAAAATACCAAGTGAATGGGGTGGGAGTGGACAACAGAAAAGTGGCCTGTGACCTGGAGGGATAGATAAAGCGAGAACCTGCCCAGTGAAAAATTGACCCCTGAGGGTCCCCAGGCAGTGCCTGTCCTCCTGGGTTACATTCACCCCTCCTGCTTACCTGAGGCATGTAGGTGGGGATGCTGCTGAGTCCCCCACTACAGGTGGAAGGAGGCTGTGTCCTAAGGAATGGGGTGCATATGCTGCCTCCTGACCCTGCTCACCAGGCTGCCCTGGCTTTCAGTGACCCTGGTGTGGATTGGCATTCCAGTGCTGTGGATTTTGAACACACATGGGATTGGCGGGGGGGTGTGAGTATGCGACCAAGCACGTGCAGGACAGGCCGTGCTTTGCAAGTGCTGTCTTTCAGCATTGCAGGTCACAATCCACGTCTCTAGCTTAGGCTATCCTGGCAGATGGTAGACCAGCTCAGGGAGCAGAGGACTGGCCTGGTGCTCAGGAGCCTGGGCGCTATTTTCTCATCTGCAATAGAAGTGTAAAGTAGGAGGAAGTCCAAAAGATCAAGTGGGATTATTAATAGTACCTCCTTTCACTCTCAAAAACGCCTGGCCTGACCAATAAACAATCTGGTCTCCCATGAATACAATCCATGAAGGTACAAGAGAACACACTGACTTGCCTGGAATTGTAGGATTCAGTTGAGCTGGCTTTGGGACCCAGGCTCCCACACCTCAATCTGGCCTCTGTGTCAAGTTGTTGACTCCCCCTGTGGCTCGGGTTCCCTGTGGGAAGCCTTGTACCTGTACAGCCCAAACTAGAACTGGTTATTTATGTTGGCTCATCAGCAAGAAGTTCAGAGTAAATGTGGGGGCTCACGGAATTATTCATCACAAGGTCAAGTTACTCTGTTTGCTTTAGGCTCTTATTAGCTCATAGACATGTTTGGGTAGCACTAGATGCTCTATTAAAGATAGGGAAGTCAGTTTTTATCTATCCCTCATAATTTCTTATAATATACTTTTGGTGGTTTTGATAAAATGTGACCCAACATGAAAACACTGCCAGATCATTTACAAATAACTATTCTGCCCTTGTATGTTAAAAGGAAAGAAAGAAAAAACCTGAGGCAGGTGTTGATCCATTCTGATCTTAGTATATACTGGGCAGGAAGCTAATGACAGTCATTCTAGCCATTGGATTTAGAGGGATCAAGATGGAAATTTCCTGGAATTCTTAAGGTCGCGACAGTTCTGCTTACATAGTGTAGTCTCTGTTGATGTATTTCCCTTTCCTTCCTGTGTGGCTTCTCCCTAAGGAAATTTACATAAACCACCTTCCTTAGTGCTTATATCTCCTCAGCCCTTTCCAAATTTCTAGTCTACTAGTGCCTAGGAGAAATATGTTTTATAGTAAATTTCAATAACTAATGCTGGAAGTATGGTAACCTTATCGAGTCTTCTCACTCTTCACCCTTTGGAGCTGCCTAGAACCAGGGTTTATAAAGAAGCAGCAAGACAGCAGGAAGTCACTCCCCCTTGGATCAGCTCATCCACCTGGTTCAGGGTTCCACAACTGAAAAGGGAGGAGAGTCCTTGGAACTAGTTCAAAAGAGTTCCTCCATGACTACACAGCAATAAAACACATCTAGAAGGAGCGGCACAAGGCCCTGGTGTGACTCAGCATAGACAAGAGACAGCTAAAGGGCCATGTAATGGTGATGCTGAAAAACATGGAGGTCAATGGCCAGCTCTCTTCACCTTGTCCTTTAAGGAAAAAACCAAGCCCAGAGATGGGTGTGTGCTGCAGCACAGTGACATTGAGGCAACCGGGAAGCATCCCCTCGTTGTACAAAAAACATGTTGAAAGAATTATACAGGCCAGCTCGGCAAGGTGGGGCAATCCATTCCTCTTTTAATTGTTAAGTGTTTTTTGTGTTCCTTTGTTTACTCTTTGTTTGCTTTGACCTCCAGGCTTACATTAACACATTTCTTAATTCATATTATTTGCAAGGTTTTGCATCTCATTCTTGTTTCCTCCTCCCTCGTTCTCCTTCATCTCTCTCTTGAGCTCAGTGCTATTTTTTGAGATTCATGCATGTTACTGACATTTCTAATGAATTATTTTTCACCACTTATTATTAGTCTGTCATTTATGGAATAGGAAGAGCTTATCCTCTGGGGTTGGCCATCTCTCCTGCCCCTGATTCCCACAAATGATGCACATCCTCAAACATGCTCACCGCCCTTCAGATCTGGCTGTTGGGAGACTCGGACGGAAAAGCGTGGGATAAATGGCCTGTGTGTCCTTTAGCAATGAAGTACTGATGTGACATCACAAGTCCTATTTCATTTGAACAAATCAAATGAAATATTCTAAGAAATCGTATTATTTCTGAGGTTGAGCAGTTTCTAAGATGTTTTGCCCTTTTAATGATTGCAAATTTGATGTTGTCCAAGTTGCCTAATATTACATCCTGCCCAGTATTATGTCCTAGGTCAATGGGAAAGTTGGATTAGTATGTTGTATTTATATAGTGTTTATAATTGATGCTTCCACTCATAAACTTAATCCGCCTCATTGAATCCTACAGTAATGCAGTGAAGTAGGTGGGATAGGATGATAACAATGGTAGGTGAAGAAATGAAGTTCCAAAGCAACTGTGAGTTGTCCAAAGTCACTTAGAAAGCAATAGAGCTGGAAGGAGGTTTCCAGTTTTCTGAAGCTCCATCTAGTCTATTTCTGCAACATGTCTAATACTTAGAGATTGAGCTGTTGAGTTCAGAACTGTGCTCTGAGCAGGACTTCTAGTGTGTCTATCCTCTTCAGTTATTTTGTGATGTTAATGAGTAGGCTAAAGCTATGCACCCTCTATTTGTTTACCTTGCTTGTAAAAATAGCTCAATTAGGAGGAAGAAATCAGGTTTATATAGCTGAGTATTGTAACAAGTAGGATGGGTGTTTGGACTTTGGCACAATTTGGAGTTCTATCGGGTACCGCTGTGTGTCACTTTATCCGTTACTTAATTGTAGTCATAAAATAAGAATGGTAGTTGGATCATAAAAAATGATTAAAGAGTTTTTGTGCAAAGCTACCATTCCATACTTTCAGAGACTCTTCTGGACTTCTCAAAATGCACAAAGCATCCGAGGAAGCTATGCCTGCTTACTGCGGGCAGAGTACAACGGCCTAAGGAAGTGCACACCCTGATAGCCTTACAGCCTACTGTGGATGCATGTGCAATATCACACATGTCCCTAACTTTCTTACCATGTTATTTGGGCTCGTGCAAAAATGCTGGAGAACCCAGCACAGATTCTCAAACAAATGAATCATGATTTCACATTCCCAGAATTACAAAGTCAGGCAGTGGGAATGAGAACATTTTGGGGAAAAAAGCTCTGAATTTTAACATTCTAAGGTGACTGATTGGATGGCAACAGAGCAATGAGACAAGTTTATCTATTTATTCTCTATTATCTGCCTGGCTGTGACTTATCCTTATTAGATGCTTTTGAAATGCCAGGCTAATTTCTGTCATTAGCATTTTTGTTTCTGAGTATATAACAAATACATCTCCCTACCCTGCAGTCTGTTGGTCTAATTAATCTAATGAATGCTCTCCTAAATAAAACAGATTAGGAAGTCAAAGGGTAACCAAAAGTTAATAACATCCTCCAAAACATAAAAGTATATTTATTAGCTACCATTTTTAATTATTTGGGCTATTTTTCCTCTCCCCAAACTATTTAAAAAGTTGATCTTTTGGTTATCTGCTTCCATACTTAGTCATGCAAGTTTCTCTTTGGCTTTGATGGTTCTCTTAAGCAAATACTGAGAATTTTCCCCCAGGGCAGAAACCTAGTTGTCTAATTTCTTGGTGCATTAGGTCATCAGACATTTTCAGAGGGGAGATTTGATCATTCCATTCACTTCCCAAATCTCATCCCTTCTGTGTGATCTAGTTTGAAAAGCCCTGTACACACGGCAGGGCCCCATAGAAATCTGTAGAACACACCATTTTTGTCCCTGTTTATATTTGATCATAGGACTGAACTCTGTTTAAGGTGTAATGGATATTCACGCCTACTAAACATTAGCAGGACCATACAAACAATCCCACAGCAGGCAGAGGTCCAAGCATCATGCATCCTGCCAGGCAATTTCTACCCTACCTTGCAATATAAATGAAAGGTCAGGAAATTTGGAGCTATGCTGTATCCTCTTACCTTTAACCATAGAATTGCAGAGTTGTCTTTCCTTAAGACTGAAAAACAGCCTCCTCTTCATCACTGTGGTGAAGTATATATTATTCTGTCCTCTAAGGGTCTCACAGGTTCAAATTTTGCTGATTCATAGCAGCAACAAAGATGCCCAAGTTCAACAGGAGCATCTTTACCATCCCAAACTGAGGGTGAGGAATTTAGCATCTTGTACATAATAAGGGGACTCAATGTCTAGGCTCGCCTGGGATGCTCCTGGTGTGTGCCTGTTACAGTGGCGCATGTATTCAGAATGTTCCATTTACTTGTAAGTCTTCTAGGTTAGATGACAAATTATATGCATCGTAATTTAATAGACATGCTGAATATTAAAAAGCACAAGGCTCAAAATTTTTCATCTCCTCAGTTGTCCTTTGAAGAAGGAAATGGGCACAAAGTGTTCAGCACACCAAGGATAAAGCTCAGAATAGGCCTCTCTACTCAGTTTCTTGGGTCAATGACATCAGTAAATTGTTGATGAGGAAGAACATGATAATTTAGAAGCCAGGCCATACCAATCCTCAGAATTTTAGAAGAGGAATGATACTGCTGTCACATGGCCCAACATCATCACTTCTCTGTATTAAGTAATTTGCCAGACACTGTTGCACACATTTGTATTACCAGGAATTTGGGAGGCTGAAGCAGGAGGATCACAGGTTCAAAGCCAGCCTAAGCAACTTAGTGAGATCCTGTCTCTAAATACAGAATAGAAAGGGCTTAGTGGTTAAGCACCTCTGGGTTCAACCCCTGGTACAAAACAAGGTAATTATAATACTTGTAGCAATGTGTATGTCATTTTACACTTTTCTCAGTTGTTACATTAGCATCCATCACTGAATCACTACTGGAGTGAACAGGCAAGGAAGGAAGTGTCTAGCCATATTTTACAGACAGGAGAACTAAGTTTAAATAAGCTAAATGACACAGCCAAGATCATGTGATGACTAAGTAGAGGAGTTAAAATTGAAATTCAGCTGAGTCCTCGCCCCTGCTTCCACATGGTTTAATGCTCTCATTAGAGAGGATTTAAATGTATCCCCTGCGTATCACTATCCATTACAGACACACAGACGTGCCCTCTGTGACTAGTGCCACATACCCAAAAGCCCCTAGTTGCCAGCTGCCCTGAGCTCTGGTCAGCAACTAAACTGTCCTTGTGTGACAGTGCCACTTGGTGTCTGGTTCAGGGAACATGACCCAGAAAAAATCTTTCCTACTCTCTTCTTTGAGGCGTCTTGGGTGGAAGGATGAAGAGCAGAGGAGAATGCAGAGTAACTGGTGTTTTCTTTATCACCCACAGTGAGCATCATTAATCATATCTTAGACAACCTCTGTCTCACATCAACACGCAACAGTCTCGCTCACGTTCCCTGTCTCGCTCTCTTCCTTCCTGTCTGACACAAGTACAACTCTAATTATTATGCTTTTATATCAAGATGAGGAAAAATCCTACTTCTTGAAGTGAAAATATGCTCTAATCAGCATGAATTCAGTAAGTACTTAGTAATCAATGTTTGAGGGACTGTTCTGAAGACATGACATACAGCAGAATTGTGCTGCAAGTGTCTAATATCTTCAAAAATCCCCTGAAAGTCCCATCAATACCTGCATCAAAACTGCATTTTTCTAAGCCAGGTTTGAACTAAAACAGTTTTTCCAAAAGTATCTGCTTCCAAATAAATAACTTCTTTTTAAATCTCACTAGGATATTTTAACAGGATTATTTTCTTTTATAGTTACAAATATGTAGTAATCCCCATCCCCTGGCTTTGTGGGTGTTAGCCTGGGATTCTATCGACACTTATAATATTCTTTACGAAGAAAAGCTTTTCTGAATTCATGGACTTTGGGAAAAGCAACGTTTTTACAAAATGGAGATCTCCTCCAAGGGGATTACGGAAACAGCATTGCCCTCCTTTATGTACCCATTTATTTCTAAGAAGGCAGGCTAGGTGCCCAGATTATTTCACAGCACACTCAAAGAAGAAACTAAACCTTTGTTACTCTCTGTCACCATTTTCCCATGTTGTCACATACAAGATTAAGGAGTTGTGCTATCCATGAGAAGAACCCAGTATGTATGCAAAGGATTCAGAGTTAATCAATGATGAGTTCACGATTGGAAGTCATTCACAGACACTCTCCCCTCCAGTAATTTTTTTATAGTCCCTCCTATTTTCTGAAGGGCATATAGAAAGTCTAGGTCACTGGGAGATTTGTAGGAGGATCCTTAATCAAATTCAATAAAACTCTGCCCATCTAGGAATTAAGTGGTAGCAATAGTCACTAAGCTCCTGCTGGTGTGGTCGAAGTTATTAACCTTCTATTCCATTCCAGAGGATCCGTTAACTTTTTCTCATTTGTGTATCATATTCTTCCCTAATGTGCTCTTTCGACTGTGTCTGTACCAATGAAAGAGGAGTGTGAGAGGAAAGAAAGCCAGCCAAGTCAGTGGTGCTGGTGGTATCAATGGAAATTACTGGTTGAACTATTGAGCTGGGTCACCAAAATTGAGAAATATGCCACAGAAAGGAAGTATTGCTCCCAGTCTGGCCCCAACCCCAGGGGAGCCAGGGCACTGCCTTGCTCCTGGCCCTGATGGCACCACCCAGCTCTGCAGTCCCTTTAACCACAATCACCCAACAAGGCTCTTCATCTACATAGCTGCTCAGTACAAAGGAAATACGGTGTAGTGTTTAAGAAAAGTAGATGCAGAAGTCAGACTCTCTGGGTTTGAATCTCTACTCTTTCACTTACTGGATTTGTGATTTGGAGGAAGTTGTATGCATCTCCTGCAATAAGGTGCATAATTTCCATCTGCATTTCCATTTGCTTGTGTGTAAAATGCAGATGGGAGTGCCTGTCACAGAGAGTCGCTGTTCCTCTGAGGATTAAGAGAATTAATGCAGCGAAGGTACTTAGGACAGTGCCCGGCACATAGTAATTAATAACTTTGTTGTTGCCATGTTATAAAAACAGGGGTGTGATTTTGGTATATAATTCAACAACAGGATTCAGCTCTGCATTGTTGGGGGCTCTGGGAATGGAAAGATATCAAAAGCTATAGATTTAGTCCTTTCTATGTTTCTGCTTTGGCTAGTCCTGGTTGTTGAAAATGCAGAGCAGTCTTTTCCTAAGTTATATCCCATTCAAGTTGCATAAAATGCCATTGTTTAAGTTCTGTTCAGCAGACACCTAAAGAGTACCTATTAAATGCCAGACACTTTTTTTTTTTTGTACCAAAGATTGAATCCAGGGACACTTAACCACTGAGTCATGTCCCCACCCCGTTTTTGTATTTTAGTTAGAGACAGGGTCTCACTATGTTGCTTAGGGCCTCCCTAAGTTGCTAAGGTTGACTTTGAACTCACGATCCTCCTGCCTCAGCCTCCTGAGCTGCTAGGATCACAGGTGTGCACCACCACACCTGGCCAGATACTCTTAATGAATGCTGAGGAGACACAAATGAGTAAGAGCCTACATCCTCCATGACAGAGTATAAAACTTGGTGGGAAAAACAGACCCACGGACAAGTTATTTCAAAACAATTTTAGTGTGATCATTACTCTCAAAGGCCAGGAGACCTTCAGAAAGGTTCTCAACTCACTGATTCATAGAATATTTGTTCCTGATTATTATTACTATTGTCTTCCTTACTACTCCTGCCTTATTAATGCCTCCTTGTAAATAGGATAAAGGAATAGAGAAATTAGGGAGTAGTGGTGAGGAATGTGTCAAGAAATTGTTATTTTAGTGAAAATCCCAACAGTGAAATATAACCGAGGCACCATGTAGAGAAGAGATGCTGAAGACAGACATCCCTGTCCCCCGTACCCACCTGTCAGCACGGAGAACTTCCTCCAGGCATGCACTGTGTAAGGAAGCAATATACACAGCATTTGATTTTTTTTTTAAAAAACAACGTTCTAATTTCAAACATTGTGCTTTACCATTCCAGAAGGATTAAAAAGAGGTCATAAGTGAAACTTAGAAACTGTTCTTACCAGCTTCCCAGCCTGGAGATACTTCACTTGACATTTAGCTCAGCATTTAAAGAACAATAACCTGGGGTTGGGGATTTAGCTTAGTGGCAGAGTCCTTGCCTAACAAGAGCAAGACCCTGAGTTTTGTCCTTGGTCCTCAAGGGGGTGAAAAAACAATACTCTAGGGGCTGGGGAGATAGCTCAGTCGGTAGAGTGCTTGCCTTGTAAGCACAAGGCCCTGGGTTCCATCCCCAGCACCCAAAAAAAAAAAAAAAAAAAAAAATACTCTATCAGAAAGCACTTTACAGTTTAGAGAAATGTCCCCATAATAACATCATGTGAACTCTGCAACAAAGTTGTAAGCTGGGTGAAGGTATGAGTTACTATATCCCTTCTTTACATGAGAGGAAATGGAAGCTCAGCAAATGATGATTCAATTGATTAGTCCTCGGGACTTCTAAATATTTGATCAAAAGGTCAGGTAAGATAAAAACATTATTTAACTCACATTTTGTTTTGTTCTTAATTCTGCTGTGTTTCTTAGAACAGGGGGGTCTCTGAGGCAAGAGAAAATTTAAAGAGGAGAACAGGAAAACAGCAAGGTGAATTAGCAATTAGGCAGGGCACCTACAAAAAGCATCGGAAATGCAGACGTACACATTTTTTAAAAGTAAGTACTTCATATTTTTAAGATACAAATTAACAACTAAGATATACAATCCATAGCCAGGCTGAAACATCCAAAAGTAAACCTGAAGCTACCCTTGCCTGACAGACCTTGCAAGAATAAGGTCCTGGGGAGGGTCTGGTCACTGGTAACCCATTGGAGTGGCATTAATTAAGTATAGTAGGCATTTTAGTCTTCCTACATCATGATCAAACACAGATGGTCCCAGAAGGACAGCCTGCTCCACTTGTGAATTACCATGGTTCTGCCTGAGCCTCTATCTAGCCTAAAGTTAAGAGTACAGACAGGACAAACTTGAACAATCTCAAGTTATCTTACCTCAGTTTCTTCATCTGTAAAATGGAGTCAGAACAAAACTTGAAAGGGAGAGTCCGTGACCTTTGTTGTCTGATGCCAAGAGATGTGTGGAAGTTGGTAAGACTACTTGCTGAGAAGCTGAGAGAGACGCTGGAGAGGCCACAGCCAGCCAGCAACTGCCCAGCCCACACTGGTACCACCTGCACCCAATTCTTCACTAAGATGACAGAGGAAGCTGCAGGAGGTGGTGCATGCCTGTAAATTCCAGTGACTCTGGAGGCTGAGGCAGAAGGATTGCAATTTCAAGGCCAGCCTCAGCAATTTAGTGAGACCCTGTCTCAAAATAAAACATAAAAAGGAAAAAATAAAAATAAAAAGGACTGGGAAGTTAGCTCCATTGTTAAGTGTCCCTGAGTTTAAACCCAGGTACCAATAATAATAGTAATAATAATAAAATGACAATGACCATGTTAGAGCTCAAAGATCCAAATGGATTCAGCTATAGCTTAGGATTTCTGACCTCAGTACAGCATATGGAGAATGTATGTGGAGGCCTAAACCAATCGTGATGTTCGTGAAGTCACGAGTTATCTTTATTACCATAGCCAGAATAAAAGGTAGAATCCTGTCTTCCCCTGACATGTAGAAAAGTTATTTAACCTCTCTTGATTGTAAAAGAGGACTAATTTCACTTTCACTTCTAAGAGAAGAATGTGAGAGAAACTGAAATGGCTAATATCGACCTGCTTGTGGACTGGAGCTCAATGCACTGTGGTAATTAATGATTCTGCATCCAAACATTTGAGCAAACTGAGTGTACACATACACCTATTTTAAACTCACAGCCTAATACTATCTCTTTTTTGTACTTTCTGTTCATCTCTGCATCACTTTCTCTTTATTCAGTCATTTTAAACCCATCTCTATGATTTTCAATTGAAGACTTTGATATTTACTCTGGGGGGAACTAATAGGTTAACACATTTTTTTTAATTTTTCATACCAGGGAGAGAACGCAGGGGTGCTTAACCACTAAGCCACATCCCCATCCCTAAAGACAGGGTCTCACTGAGTTGCTTAGGGTTTCACTAAATTACTGAGGCTGACTTTGAACTCTCCATCTTCCTGCCTCAGCCTTCCAAGCCACTGAGATTAAGGCATGCACCACTATGCCTGGCAGATTAACGCATTTTTAAAGTACAAAATCAAGTCCTGATTCCCAGAGTTGTTTGGAAGCAAAACTGGTAACACTTTTTTTCTTTTCTTTTGGTACTAGGGATTGAACTGAGGGGCACTTAACTAATGAGTCATATCCCCAGCCCTTTTTGTATTTTATTTAGAGACAGGGACAGGGTCTCTTTAGGTTGCTTAGGACCTTACTAAATTGCTGAGGCTGGCCTCAAACTTGTGATCCTCCTGCCTCAATTTCTTGAATTGCTGCAATTACAGGCATGCACTAGCACACCTAGCAAAACCAGTAACACTTCTAGCGTGATCCAAATGAAAGGTCCTGGTAATTAGTTTTCCATGCCCTTTTTTTTTTTTTTTTTTTTTTTTTTTTTTTTTTTTTGTATTGTTCATGGTGACCAGTGAAAATAACTAAACTAGCCTGGAGACAGAATTCTAAAAAAAAAAAAAAAAAACAAACAACTCAAATCCCCTTCTGGGCTGGAACAGGAAATACTTTTGCAGAGTAAATAGTAAACATATGGAACCTTTTAACCCCAAGTGGTCATGCAAGCTGAAAATATAAATAGCTTCAACAAGGCTTAGATACTATTTATGCATAAAAAGAATACACAGTTACTTTGGCAAAAACTAAGATTGACAATACAAGTGTTGATGAGGATGTGGAGAAAAAGAAATGCAGCAGGTGAAATCGTAGTTTTATTCAACTTGGAAAATGAGGTGATAATATGTGGTAAAGTTAAATAGCCAAACCCCTGTAATATAAGCCTGCAGTTTTGGACCTAGCAAGACCCCAGAGAACTCCTAATAGGGAGGATGAGACAAGAATGTTCAAAGCACAGTGGCACACACCTGTAATCCCAACAGACCTTGGAAACATCCTTCCATACAAGTTCAAGGCCAGCCTGGGCAACTTAGAACTTGCCTCAAAATAAAATTCAAAAGGACTGGAGATGTAGCTCCGTGGTAGAACACTTGCCTGGCATGTGTGAGACTCTGGGTTTGATCTCCAACACTTCAAAAAAAAAAAAAAAAAAAAAATGTTGTTCAGGGACACAGTGTTAATAACAGCAAAACAAGAAACAACCCAAGTATCCATTGGTATGAGAAGATGTCAATCAGTCATGATGTATTCATAAAATGGAATTAGCAGTGAACATGAATGAACATCATGAATGAATGGATCTTGGAAACATGCTGAGTGAAAGAAGCAATTCCCCAAAATATTATATATAGCATGATACCACTTTTAATTATAATTCTTTTTAAATTTATTTTTATTGCAAACAAATGGGATACATCTTGTTTCTCTGTACATGAAGTAGAGGCATACCGTTTGTGTAATCGTATATTTACCTAGGGTAATAATTTTTGTAATTATAATTCTTAATGCATATTAATTGTACAAATTAATCCTCAACAAAATACTTGCAAACTGAATTTAACAGCACATTAAAAAAGATCATATAACATGATCAAGTTGGTTTCAATCCAGGGAAGCAAGGATGGTTCAATATTAAAATTAATAAACAACATATCACATAAATAGAATCAAGGATAAAAATCACATATCACCTCAATAGATGAAAAAAATCCTTTGATAAAATTCAACATTCTTTCATGAAAAACGCTCTGATCAAATTAGGATCTATCTCAATATAATAAAGGCTATGTATGACAAACCCATAGCCAACATCATACTAAATGAAGAAAAACTAAAAAGTGTTTCCTCTAAGCAAAGGCACAAGACAAGGGTATCCACTCTCATCACTCTTATTCAATATAGTTCTAGAAATTTTAAACAGATTAATGGGCAAGAGAAAGAAATAAAAGGTATAAGACCACTTTTATACAATTCAATAACAAACAAAACTTTAAAAAAATTTTTTAGAAGCTGGGAGCAGTGGTGCATGCTTGTAATCCCAGCGGCCCAGGAAGCTGAGGCAGGAGAATCACAAGTTCAAAGTCAGCCTCAGCAACTTAGGGAGACCCTAAGCAACTCAGTGAGACCCTGTCTCTAAACAAAATATTAAAAAGTCCTGGGGAAGTGGCTCAGTGGTTGAGTTGCCCTGGGATTTTAGCCATGCTCCACTGAGCTCAGCTAGAACTAATCTTAAAAGCAAAAGAATAAATAATACAAAATTCAGAATTGTCATTACCTCTGGGGAAAGGTCAGCAAGGGGATGGAGTTGAGGGAGAATACAGGTAGCTTTAATTTTTAGGCTAGGGTTCACAAAACTAGTGTTTACTTAATTTATGCTTCATAATTTGTATGTGTATAATGTATGTTCTTTCCTTTTCTTCTGTAGTACTAGGGATTCTTTTCTTCTGTAGTACTTTTCTTCTGTAGTACAGGGGTGCTCTACCACCAAACTACACCCCTAGTCCTTTTTATTTTTTGAGATAGGGTCTCTAAGTTGTCCAGGCTGGCAGCTTGGATCCTCCTTCCTCAGCCTCCTGAGAGGCTCAGATTAGAGGCAGGCTCCAGATACGCCCCTTTGATACTATACTAATGATGTTTGAGTGGAAAATGAAAATGTCTATGTCTCTAACTAGATTTGAGGAACAATTACCACTTAGTAATATATTAAAATGAATGTAAATGGAAGTTTAAATTACATTACTGTGACACTCATCTTCTAACTCTAAGCTTTGGGGATTTGTATTAGCAGGCAACTGTTAAGAGCTTTGAAAACACTGCACATTTCTATACAAGCCAGGATTATTATTTCTTTGTAGCTTATTATTCCGTTTTTGATTTGGTGGATTGATAACTGGTATAATATATTTACATAGTTTGTAAAAATCAACTTCTAAAAGAAACATACAATAAAACTATGCTGAAATTTGGGGGAAGTTTAGGTCCTTTTAAAAAAAAAGAAGTATTGCTAATCATTGGTTTACATCTATGATAAAAGTGCTTATTTTGATAAGGCTGCAGTTGGCGGAAATGAAACATTTAAAGTGTCAACCCCTTATGAGTGCATTAGACTTAAAGGAATAAACATTTTGTAAAAAAAAAAAAAAAAAAAAGAAAGAAACAATTACCATACTCCTCCTCAATATATTATTTGGTACTAATAATAAAACTCAGGGCACAATGGATCTCTGGTATGATCAAGAATGTGTTTCATTAAGGGGCTGGGGCTGTGGCTCAGTGGTGGAGCGCTCCTCTGGCATGTGTGAGGCACTGGGTTTGACTGTCAGCCCCACATATAAATAAATGAATAAAATAAAGGTCTATCAGCATCTAAAAAAAAGTGTTTAAGAAAAAGAAATCCTTTTTTTTCTAATTTTAAAGTAATAAGTGCATATTGTACAAAGTTTGGAAAAGCAGAAAAGTATAAAGAATTAAACTCCTTGGACCATTCATCGCTGTACAATATAACCACTGTTAACATATTGTTTATTTCCTCCATTTTTTTTTAGGTGTAAAGATGGAATCAATATAGCATTTAAAAATTTTTTCAACACTAGGGACTGAACCCAGGTTCTCACACATTAGGTTAACACTCTCTCACTATGATACAACTCCAGTCGTTTTAATTATTTTATTTTGAGACAGGGTCTCGCTAAGTTCCCCAGGCTGGCCTCAAACTTGCTATCCTCCTGCCTCAGCCTCACAAGTTGCTATGATTATAGGCAAGTGTCACTACTCCTGGCTTCAATAGAACATTTCAAAATATAATTTCCTACTTAGATTTAGAATCTTGCTTGTCTAAAGGCAGCAATGATGCTTATGTGTACATAAAGCATTTTGAGTTGAATGTTCAGTTTTAAGTTCTATTAACCACATTATCTACATAAAGTATAACTTAAATTTTAGCATTTTACTCATTGGAAATTTTAAGGAATTAAAGGGGGACAATCAAACTCAGGGTTGCCAAATCTTTTCTACTATAACTTTTAGCTTCTACTTCAATTAGAATAAATAAATGTGATAGGATAGGGGTTTTCTTTTGATGATCTGCTTTTTAAAACTCTGATCTCAATGTAACAGTTTTAAAAAGTTTTATTTCTGAAATTGTTTTCTCTTTTAAATTCTTTTTTTCCACAATTTTTTGTTGGTGCATTATAGTTCTACCTAATGATGGGATTTGTTGTTACATATTATTTCTGAATTTTTGAAAGTGCAGTATCTCTCTGGCTAATATAAGTTTAAAGGACTTTTTCCCATTTCTGACCATATATACAAAATATCAATATTGTGATGCTTAAATTTTTCATTCTGATATGCACTTTAAAAACTTTTTTCCTTCAAAAATACCTCAACTTACCATCTGCTTAAATGTTAATGATATACATCATCAGAGCAGGTTTCGGGCATAAGAATTTCTAAACATTTATAATTGACTTTCATGATCAAATTGCAGAACCTTGTAAGAACTGGAATACTTTTCATTTCTCCGAAACTGGGTTCCTAACATGTGATTCTGATTCGGGAGGTCTGTGGTGGGCTTGCACCTTTCCACAGGTAATTCTAAAGCCTGTCCAGGCTGGCCATCTCCTGCTCTTAGTAACTTAAGGACATGAACCACCAGTTTTCTATTCAAAAGAACAAAGTTCCACCCTCCACCTGCAGCCTTTGTGCTGGCCTGGGGAAACAGATCAATGTTGCACCCCCTTGTGACAAAAAATTTTTCTTTTCTTTTTGGGCAGGGCTGGGGATAGAACACAGGTGTAGCATGCTGGGTAAGGTTCCATCACTGAGCTACAGTCCCAGGCATTCTTTTCTTTTTAAATGTATTTTAGTTGTAGGTGGACATAGTACCTTTATTTTTTTATGTGGTGATGAGGATGGAACCCAGGGCCTCTCGCAAGCTAGACGAGTGCTCTGCCGCGGAGCCCCAAACCCCAGTCATTCTTTTTGTCGATTTCTGAGACACACTGACAGCCTGGGTGACCCCCCTCCTAGTTCTTCAGATCAGGTCAGTAGGTGATGAGTGGGAAGTCCTCTTCCCTTCCAAAGACCCACCACTTCGGGGAAGTGGCCACATATCATTTTTCTCACTTAGGAAAATACAAAATGTTTCAAGAGCCCATTGCTTACGAGGAGTTCACAGTGAACATAAAAGAAATATAGGCAAAAGAAAATTGGGAGAAGGTCCTAAAGAACCATCCACCTGTTTGTTTCCCTTTGGACTGGTTCACCATAAGCCTCTGTTTGGGGGAGTATCTACTGTTGATAATCTTATTTATTTATTTATTTATTTACATTTAAAGAAACAGAAGCTTATTATTTTCAAACCATAGTTTATAACCAATATGTAAATGGGCACTGATATGCAAAATAATGTCAGTTGATAAAAACAATGACAATTCACAGTAGGCCTACATCATCCATGATCATATAACTGCAGAACTCTTTAAACACAAAATTTAACTACTAGAACCAGAAGTTGAAGGTGTAGATAATCTTTGTTTCTTGGTTTGATATTAGTGGCATGACAAAGAGGTCAGACTAGCTGGGAGAGGAAGGAAAAGATACCGAAAAAGGTAATCAAAGATTACCAGTTGGTAGCACTTTCTGTGAGCTAGTTTATAAAGGTAGAAATAAGGTTGTCAGATTGACACAACTGTCTACTCTGTCATTGGAATTAAATTAGGAAAAACTTGGCAATTTTCACTTAAACCCAACCCCACCCCACCACCACCCCACCCCCCAACCCCCCCAACCCCCGGGCACTGGGGATTCGACCCAGAGGTACTTTACCACTGAGCCTCATTTCCAGCCCTTTTTTTTTTTTTTTATTTTGTCACAGGATTTCACTAAGTTGCATAGAGCCTAAGTTACTGGGGCTGGACTCAAACTTGTGATCCTCCTTCCTCAGCCTCCCAAGTCACTGGGATTAAAGATGTATGCTACTGTACCCGTTAACCACTTGACAATATTTATGCAATGACTTGCCCAAATCAAGAAAGAAAAATACAATCACAGGACAAATTACTCTTTGAATGTTTCATAAGATGTGAAAATCCACAAAAACAAAACCTGTGCTAAGATTAAAGTTTAAATAGCTTTAAAATATTTTTAGTTCTTTTTATCTGAAATTGTTTAGACTACTTTCAGAGAAACTTCTCAACAGTTTCCTTATTGGAAACAGTTGAGAAGCTTTATAAGGCCAAGGTTACCAGGGGATTCAACCCAGTTTGATTTATGCAGTAAGAGGGAAAGAGAAAAGAAACGAAGCAAGAGCAAACATCTGTCAACCACCAAGAGCTGAAAAAACAGAGATTGAGCTTTGCAGAGAAATAACAAATATATCTGATGGTAGAGATCTTTTGCCTACATTTCTAGAAACTAAGCAAGTTTGTTTTGGTGTACCTTGGAGAAGTAGGTGCTGTCAGATGGCCCTCCCACAGATCTTCTTAACCGCCAACCAAAGCCAACGGCCTACTGCCAACTAACCCAAGGCATTCTTTAAAGTCAACCAGGACCTCCCCATGAAACCTCAAACAAAGTCCTCTAACAGGAAGCCACAGAAATCTAATAAAATAAAATGCACCTGACCCCATGTAAGAACATGAGCAGTCCTTGAGTTATATAACACCAGGAACAAAAAGAATGGGAGAAGTATCTGCAGGACAGCCCTTAAATCTGAATCCAGTTTAGAAATCTAGTATTTCTGAACTGAGGATTCTACAAAGAAGCAGTAAAGATCCTCATGGCAAAGCCAACGACAGTGTCAAGTGGAATTAGATGGAAACTTTCTGGAGCAAGAAATAAAATTAGAGGCAGCAGTCTCCCTGTTCTGTGCTCTTTTAGGCAAAATAAGCAGTGTAGGTGGTTTCAGTGGGCCGCTGAAACAGTGAATGGGACAGTTTGTGCCCATTCACAATGACAAGCCCCCGCCTGCATTTAGACTATTGGTCTCTTGATTTTTTTTCTTTTCTTTTTCTCCACCGAACTGAAGACAGACTGGCCTGCTGAGAAGGGGTGAGCCAAACATGGGCTAAATCCAAAGCTAAGGCTTTCCATTCTAGTGTACTGGTCACTAACTGGGCAGTGTTGGGCAAGTTAGCCATCCTATATCTCATTCCCCTGGACTGTGACAGGAGAGACCTGCAGGAGGTAATTTTGAAGGCTCTTTCCAGCTCTGAAGTTGTGTGTCGAAGATAACTGAGAAATGGGTGCAAATGGGAGGTGCTGTTTCTGAGGAGGCTCGACTCCCTCCTGCCTCAGCACTAAGACAGGAATTGCTGAGGTTGGGGAGCAAAGTTCCCTCAAAACTCATGATTTCTCAGTGAGGAGGCAAGTGATTTCAATGTGACTGGCTCACAGTGTTACAGCTTCTTGCCTTGCCTGAAGTCCCTCCGGTGACCTAGAAGAGAGGAAAATGAATTTATTTAGGGAGAAGATGCAGGTCACAGAAAAGGTTGTAACAGCACTGGGTACATGATGCAGGCAGATTAGTGGAGTGTGGCTCATCCCCAGGCACAAACCACATCAAAACCTACTCAGGATTGTGCTGGATGATTTTGTAATTGTTTGTTAAAACAACAAACCAACGTGATTCTGTGATTCCCACATTTCTGTTTATCTTTTACCGTCAGCAACCGTCAAGTCCTGACAAGTCAAGAATATCTTATAGGCTCACTTTCTACACCTGGGTACATCTTAAATTGGAAGAGGGGGCACATCTGCCAATTTTCTTTGTCCCAATTTGAAGGCTGCTTAGGTATGGAAAGAAGGTTGTCCCAAACCTGGGCAATGATTGGCTTTAAAAGAAGGGTGTAAGGTCATTTACCGTGAACCTATTTTCCTGACTTTATAATGAGTCTATACTACCACCACAAAGGAAGTCTGAGGTTTTAAATGACAGTTGACTTTGATCCTTCTGGGTGTCTGCTTCATCTTGGAAGTCATCACAGAGGCGGGTGGGGTGGGCAGTAAATGAGGTGAGCTCTTTACCATTTATTGTGAGGTACTGGCCTGGCGACTGCAGTCCTGGGACTCACGGATCGCGCTAGAGCGGGCCGGACAGTTGGAGGAGGAGGTTGCAGGGTGCAGAGTGACCCAGGCAAGCCCCGCAGGTGGCTCAGTCTCCCATCATAAATCCCCGCTCCACTATAAACTCGTCTTCATCTCTAAAATGGAAAGATCTTAAAAGCGCATCTCCACTTTCCGAGGTAGCCCCTGTGGTACGGGAAGTTTTCCTGGAGGAAGTGCGGGTGCGCCCAGACCGCGCGGGGAGGCGTGGCCGCCGCGGACTCGGGGAACCCACCCACCCCGCGTCTGTCCTTGTTCCCCGGGGAGCTCCCCCTCCCGGGAGAGAGCTTTTAAGACGATTTTTCAAAAGCACCTCTGCGCGTCCTCCACTTCTTCCTCGGAGAGGGCGGGAGGGGAGGGCGCGGTGTCATCTTCTCGGCACCAGCCTCGGCAGGGTCGGGGAAGTCGCCGAGGGAAGTCCTGGGAGGCAGGAGGACGCGCCGCGCAGCCGTAGGACCCCTTGGGCTCCCGGGGAGGGCGGCCCCGGGGAGGGCGCCCGCGAGCTCCCGCTGCTGCCTGTGGCCACTGGGCACTCGTGCGGCCGGGCAGAGGGAGGGGACAGCGGGGCCAGGGGTCCAGCCGCGACCCGAAAAAGCTCGGCCCCTCTGGTGCTCCGTGCCCGCGGCCCGGCTCACGGCAGCCGCTTCTCCCTTCCCCGCAGCCGCGCCGGGACCATGTCAGCGGAGACCGCCAGCGGCCCCACCGAGGACCAGGTGGAGATCCTGGAGTACAACTTCAACAAGGTCAACAAGCACCCGGACCCCACCACGCTGTGCCTCATCGCGGCCGAGGCCGGCCTTTCCGAGGAGGAGACCCAGGTGAGCGCCGCATGTGTCCGGGGCGCCGGCCCTGCCAGGGCGGAGCGGTCCCGGTGGCCTCCAGCCTCGCGCCCTCGCCCGCTGGCCGGTGGTTTAGAGCCCAGCTACTGCATCGCTCCCACCACCGCAAGCGCAGCTCCCTGATTCCCAAGGGTTCCCCGTCTGCCCTCTACGCTCAGTCCGTGGTGGCTGCCCCCGGATCTGCGAAGGCACCGTGGTCACCTTTACGTCCCCTGGCTTTTCCACTCTCTCCCACAGCCCGGGATAAATTCTGTCCTCCCTCCGGGTTGGGAGCAGCATCGGTCGCCTGCTCTTGTTTCGATTTCCCCGGTTCGCTATTCCCCTTCAGGGTGTTGCGCGAGACCTTCAGGAACATCTATTCTCAAAGGGGACGTCACAGTTGGAAGGAACCTTAGTATTCAGCTTTCAATTCGGTTCTCAGACTTGGCAAATGAGGAAACTGAGGCCCAGAGGAGGAAGTTGTTAGGATGGCATGGGTCGTTAAGCGTGTTCTCTCCACTGCAGCTCGCCCGGCTTTCCCTTAGCGGCAAAACTCAAATTGTACCTAGCCAGGCAGATCTGGCTCAGATTTAAAAAAAAAAAAAAAAAAAAAAAAAAATCCCTGGTTCTGAGGTCTTGAGTCTTTTTCTGCAGTTTTCCAGGAATGTAGACATTTGACATCACAGCTGGAGGGAATGGCAGCACATATCCCCTTAAGTGCTCTGATTTTTTAAAGAAGTCTCTTATCCCCCAAATTGATTAGAGAATGCAGCACTTGAATGTGCAGTGTTGGAGCCTTTAGCTGACTTTTTTTTTTTTTTTTTTTTTTTTTTTTTAACCCTGTCTACACTCTGGCTTCTATTTTCCCTTTGGTCATGAAAAGACAATTTGTTATGGATGATAAACTACTTGAAACTGGGCTAGCATCACTTGTGGGAACCCAAAGCACTTGACGCCTCTAATTTCAAAGCTAAAGCAAAGACACTCTTATTCTTCCCATTTTCTAGAGCACCAGGGATTCTGTCCTCTCTTCACCATGCTCATTTAAAACTTAAACCTTATAATAGATGCTCCCGGGATCCTAGGACCAAGACCCTGGACCCCAAACCCAAAATGATTTCTGCTAATTAAGCCAGAGGCACTTTGGAAAATTTGCCCATGGTTAATCCTCTCCTTCACAGATCAAGTAGAAAGGCAGACATATCTGTTTCTAGCAAATGGAACAGCTGTCTGACTAACCAGAACCAGAACTAAGTGGAGGGTGATTTATTGTAACCCAAGTCTAACAACTCATGTTTCTTGGAACCCCTGAGGAGGCAGGCTGCTGAAGTTTGAGCATTTTGCTATATTTAGAAAAGAGAAATGATCATGAAGACAACTCATCTTTTATGGCTGTAGTATTCTGTGGGGACAGTACTAACAAGGATGGTAACCCCTTCTCAGCATCTGATTCTCCCATGGCAAATTAGCATCAATCCTTTTACCTGTAAAGCAGAATAATTTTGTTAATATTTGTTGTTCACTATTGTGTGTGTGTGTGAGTGTGAATGAGTGAGAGAGAGAGAGAGAGATGGATGCTATGTATCAAACCCAGGGCCTCAGGCATTTTAAACTTGCACTCTATTCTACCACTGAACTACACCCCCAAGTCATATGTGGATCTTTGGAATGAATAATACTTGCCATGTGTTGTTGGAGGAATCCTCTAAGTATTAAGTTATTTTCTACATTACCATGAGGGTAGGTACTGTTAGCCCAATTGTCTAGATAAGAGAACTGAGGCTTAGAAAGGTTAAGAACTTGCCCAAGATCACAGTTAGGGGGCAGCCAAGTTAGGACTTGAACCTTGGAAGTCTGGTTCCACAATCCAGACTCTTGACCACCATGCTATGATGTCTCCACAGAGGAGGGATGGAAACAACTGGGTGAGTTGGAGGGAAGGACTGAAAAGTCATATTTCTTTCTGGAAAAAAATTCATGCATTAAAAAACAATCACTCTAGGCCATAGTCATACTCAACCGTTTCTCCAGAGCCACCTGATATTAGGGAATTAAAACTAAATCTGGGTAGGGACAGGAAGCAAGAGCACCTGCTTCTTTCTGAGGTTGAGGTCTGCAGTGCAGACACCTGCACATCAGATTCATCTGCCCCTCTTAGGCGGCCCTTTCTCCATTCCCTCTCTTCTGCCATCCTCAAATCAACAAATGGTAGACCCAGCCCTGCCATGAGTGGGTGCGGATGAGTCAGCCCATAGCAGGGGCCCCTTGGCTTCCTCTTCCTGCCATGGGGCCAACACCTTCTTCCTCCCTGCGGCTACCACAGCTCAGCCTGCCTCTGTCTTCCTGCCTAGACCTGCAGGGAAGCATCTGGAATACAGAGCTCAGAGAGAGACAGTTTAGCAAGTTTCAGGAAAGAAGATCCCTAGGTACCTCAGGCCACCTGTCCTTGGTCACTCCTCACTGGATAGGGTCTCATCTTCCCAATCCTTCTGCCCCCCAACCCTACCATCTTCATGAGTACTGGTAGATGAGAATGGTTCTTTAATCTCCTCAGACAATGTATACATTTTTTAAGGTGTCTTCTACAAAAAGAAAAGCATCTTTTGGAGATACAATGTCTAAGGATGAACTTTTAGACATTCATGAAATTATTTTTATTTGTAGCAGTTCTTTTAGGGACCTTGGAATAGTTCCATGGAGGCCACGGCCCACCACACCTACATATAAACAGGATCAGTATCGCCACAGCCCTGTCTCTGTTCTTCACCAGTGTGGCCCTTTTCTATGCAAGGTCCAAAGCCAAGATAATATTCATCACAAAGGCCTGGATCTTCACACTACCCTAGCACCCAGGACCTCCAGAGATAGAACTGTACTTAATTTTCCTAGAACAAGTAATACTTTAGAACAATAAAAACATGCATTAGATACTCTTGTGAGACAGTAATGACTCACTGCTGATGCTTTGACAGGGGCAAGAGGAGCTGAAAGGGGGAAACATTCTCTGACTAGGGGTTTTGTGGACTTCTTTTTTTTTTTTTTTCCTCCACCCCCTCCTCTTGGATAAGTCTAATAATGTACTGACATCCTAACAAGGTTTGAGGGAGGCACATCTTTCACAATGGCGAGAAAACCCAGTCTTCACACTTATGAACCAACCACAAAAGAATCTGCAGCTCTCTTTATAGCTGTCCCACTGAGGACAAAATTCTCTGCTATGGGGGTGGGGGGGAACCTGCAGTAATTCAGAGCAACATGAAGGGTGCTTTAATTTTTTAAGTTGCATTTACAGGGATCCTAGAATGATTTTTCCTCCTCTAGACAATAACCTAAACACCACCTACATTTAAGTTAGTTGAAACCTTTACAGCATCCAAACACCTCTTTTTTATTTTGAAGTCAGTGTTAGAAGGAACTGGGAAAGCTCTTTCATCAGCCCCCTGGGAGTCTAGGATGATCTAGTGTTCTCCATTACACACACACACACACACACACACACACACACACACATACAATCATACAATTCAAGCGCAGTATAGTTGGCATTGGTTCTTGGAGAAGTTTCCAGTATTCTTTATCTCCTCTTGATGTTTTGGGCTTGTTCCCAGAACCCAGTGGTTTTTAGTTGTTAGATGTTTTATCTGTGGAATAAAGACCTCTAAAGGTCTCCCAGTGAAAAGAATGAAATGTTAGTTGCTAGAGAAAAGGACAGGAACAAAGTTATTTTGCCCTAACCCCTCCCATCCCAGTGTCTCATTATCATCTGTTCACTCAGAGTAAATAAATCTCCATCAGTGGGTGAGGGTAATGAGGGCATGCATTTATAAGCAAGCAAGGGATGAATATCTTTCCCAGGGGATGGCAGAAACAAAGGCGAGAAAGACAAAGCCAGGTGGAAAATCAGCATTGATGTGTCTCAGACATGATAAGATTCAGCTGGGGTGGGGGGAGCAAATGAAGGATTTAATGGTTTTTGTTGGACAGCACCTGGTTTGTTAAATTATCCTGTATATATCTGATTTTAAAATCTATATCTTCAGAAATCAGTTGAGCTTTTCTGGCAAATCCTTCCATCCCGCAGTGCTGGGGCTCAATTGGTTAAGCATTTGGATGTCAATTTGCAAATTCACAGCAAATTCACAAACGTGGTCCAGGGTGAAGCAATTTTCAGTAATGCCATCAATATTCTATTTCACTCCGTAGTGTAAAGATGTGGGTGATTCCTTTGAATGGGGCCAACTCAACCATTTTGTCTTAAATGAGTCCTGATAGAGTGAGATTTTCATCCTCTAGGTTTTAATTAGTCAGTCTTTAAAATGCTGTCATTTATTCAGCTCTAGTCACTGGAAATCCTATTTAATCAGCACTTGTAGCCTTGAAACCCCCACGGGGCTGCCTCATTAATGAAGCTGTTGTCACGCTGTGCTCAGGCCAGAACCCAGAGTTAACTGAACACACATATGGATTCCAGAAGAAAATGTGCCCACCTTTCACAGAACTTGGGTTGAAGGCACCAAAGTTATGTGAGCTCTCTGGTCTCAAGATTAGTGATTCCCAGGAGCAAAATATGACATCCAGGGAGCAATACCCAAAGAAAAGACTTCCCTTTCCTCCTTGCTGGCCTCTGCTCTGACTTTAGATTCCTTTGCTCTGCAGCCACCCTCCAGTGTAAAGGATAGGCACCTGAACTTGGCAGCTGTGTGTGGCAGTGCAACGGGAGTTGAGGTGTGGCCCTGTGGTGTTCAGCCAGCTTAGCACTGACACGGAGCCCTAAACCATCCTGGGGCCTCACACCCTTTCTAGTGCTACAGCCTGTCCTCCAGGACTTGCTCCTTAGAAGCACTTCTGCTTCTGTGGGTTTTCACCCTCTCTTCTGATCTTGGGCTTACACTAAACTCCCTTTCAGTTCCCTAGATCTCTGCAGAGATGAGATCTTCTCTGGTTTGGCCTGAGAGCCTGGCCCATTGGCTCTGAGGTTGAAACTGCACCTGAGCAGTCATCAGGTAGCGCTAAGCATGAGCCCCTCTAGATGCTTCCCTCTGCACCGCCTCTATTAGCACATGCAGGTCTGGTGTCTGAGAGCTGGGCTGTTTCTGTTTCTTTGCTGTCCTCTCATCCGCTTGCCCCTGGAAGGCCAGAGAGCTCTGAAGAGACAGTAGGAACCCCCTAAACTTGTTTCATTTATAAGAAGAGCTGACTGATGCTCTATTTTTAGGGACTTTTTTCAAGTTTTCAAAACTAAATAGTTACAACAGAGCTTCCTGGTGGCAGAGCCCAGTGCTGCAGAGCCCTGGGTGGCCACCTCCCCAGGCAGCTCCCTGTTTACACCAGTGTGACAGGCACCACTGTCATTCTCACAATATGCCCTGACATGTGAGCGGCTGGGAAGCACAAAGGAGAGCAGAACACGGGGAACCGACTTCCTTATCGAGCTAACTTCTCTCCAGTGTGGATCAGCTTGCTGCTCTGTTTCCTCGCTACTCCTGCTTCAAAGGGTTTTTTTTTTGTTTGTTTGTTGGCAGTACTAGGGATTGAACCCAGGGATTCATGCCTGCTAGGCAAAGGCTCTACCACTGAGCTACACTACCAACCCTTTTTATTTTTTCATTTTTGAGATAGGATCTCACAAAGTTGCCCGACTGACCTCCAACTTGCAATCCTCCTGCCTCAGCCTCCACGCAACTGGAATGACAGGCATGCACCACCATTTCCTGGCACATTTGTTTTCTTAAAATCCCAACTTCCTCCTGATCAACCTGGTCCAGACCCCAGCTTTATTCCCCAGCATGCTTCTCCTAATCTCTCACCCACTCCATTGTATAACAAAGGCAGCTACTGACTGAGAGTGTAACATAATGCATTATAACACATAAAAATGTCTTCCCATGGTACTAGGTCTAGCAGCATCCCATCTGGGAGCTTCTCCGATCATGGTCACTTCTGCGAGGTATGAATATGTGGGTCATACAGAACTGGAAGGTTCTAGTAATCTGCTAGGTCTTCTCCACCTTCTCTCACTGCACAGGGGCCCTGGAGCAGGAAAGATGGGGCTGACCCACTCCCCATATTCCTGAGTGCTCCCAGGTTGTCTAGTACTCAGTTACCATTCATTTTATTCATCAGATTGTTACTAATTAATTACTCAGTTTACTTGGTACGAAATCAGTTACACTAAGGATAATGAATCAATCAATAAAAATAAAGATCTGGTATTCAGTGTCATACTGACAGCCCAAAGAAAACAAATGAGTCACTTAATGACTGGGAATTGATGAGCTGAATTGAGTGTAGAGTAATTGAACAACACATTGTTTGCTTTGAATTGATAGTCAATTGGTATAGTTTAAAATAATTAAAACAAGAAGCAGCTGAAATATATAAACTATGAAAATAACTACAGAAAAGTAAAAATAAAAAATAGACATGCAAAAAAATTCTTACTAGTTAGCTAACAATGAGCAAAGCCCACAGTAAGATCAGCCATAGAGATCTATCTGGGCATCAAAGAAAGTCTTTAATTCCTTTTATTCATTCAACAAACATTGAGTAATCTCTAACTCTTGAGACTTTGTTGGGGCTAAAATGTAATGGTGGTGATACGGGTGAGTGTGTAGACTAAAAAAAAAAAGTGAATAATCCAGGCACTGTGTCACACGTTCATAATCCCAGTGACTCAGGAGGCCAAGGCAGGAGGATGGCAAGTTTAAGGTCAGCCTCAGCAACTTGTAAGACCCTATCTCAAAACAAAAAATAAAAAGGGCTAGGGAAGTAACTCAGTGGCAGAAAACTCCACTGGTTCAATCCTGAGAACCAAAAACAAATAATAAACAAAAAAAGTGAATCCACAAGCAAATAATAATAAAATATTAAAAGTTCTATGAAGGTAACAAAGTACTAAAATACATAAGGAGAACCTACTTTTGATAAGAGTGGTCAGGAAGACTTCATCAAGAAGGTTCTACTCAAGCTGGAAACTGTACATCACGAAGAGATCATCATATAAAGAATACAGCCCATTCTAAGCATAGGGAATGACTATGCAAAGGTCCTGAGACAGAAAAGTTTGGTGCCACAGTGAAAAACATCCCCATGGGCCCATCCCTTGCTTCCCTCCTTCCCAACTGGGCCACAAGGCTGTGTTTTAGACGTTAAACAGGCTTTTCAGTTTCTCAGTATGTGATGGATAATTTTGCACATTTCTTTCTTCCAGAAATGGTTTAAACAGCGCCTGGCCCAGTGGCGGCAGTCGGAAGGCCTGCCCTCAGAGTGCAGATCTGTCACAGACTAAGGAGGTGGCAGGCACCGGCAGCTTCCTCCATGAGGTCCAGCTGCTGGTTCTCCACTGCATCACGCCGTTTTGATTTTTCAGTGTAACGTTGTATGTTCCTTTGTTAGCTATCCTGCTGTTTAACACAGTGTTGTGTTTTGTTAGATGTACATAACAAGAAAATAACAACCGGAAGCTAACCACAGCTTCCGTGTAAAGCAGTGGCTTGGCTGGGAACGTGGTGTGGCTTGCATTTCCCTCCGGGTTGGAATGTTAGATGGTGTGAACGCCATCTAAGTTTGCTTTTGACCCTTACCTCCCAATGACAATTTGCTTTTACCATCCATTTCAAAACAAGCAAGGCCTCTGTTGAAAAGATAACATGACGGAGGGGGGAAAGCATTTCCTTCTGAATCTCCTTACCTAAGTTTTTCTCCTTAAGTTTCATTTAAACATTGATGATTGAGTGAGAAGACAGAGGTGTATTTGAGTTGTTCAAATTTTATAAAACAGTTCCTTGGCATACAGCTGTATTAATTTGAAAAGAACCCAGTTAGGTTAGAAGAAACTTCAACCAAAATGCGACTCCAAAAAACTCAAAAAGTCTTGAATTTACCTTATTTAATGCATTTGTTAAGTTTATTTTGCTAAATAAAATGAACTGCTTTTTTGTCTTTAAAATGATATTCTAAATAAAACCTTGACTTTTTGTTGAAAATACAGAGTCCTTTGCAGATTTTTTTAACCTAATAAGAAACATATCAAAGAGAAACGGAAGAGTTCCTCCCAGGAGCTGAGAGTTGTCATTTTCCAAGCCCTTGCTTTTCAAAGTGTGGTCCAAGGCCAGTCATCAGCATTAGTGGTGAGCCTGTGAGATAAGCAGGATCTCAGACCCCAATCCAGATATGCAATCAGATTCCACATTCCTACTGAGGTTCTCTCATTCACGGCCCGCGTGGGCCAGGGAGTGGGTACTGTTGGAGGGATGGGCTGGCTGCAAAATAAAAGCTGTGAAATTTATATATCAAGACAAAAAGGCAAGAATATTTTAAAAATGAACATAACTGGTTGAGCCATCCAGAAAGGTCTGGCTCTTAACAACGAAGAAATTTGCAGGCTGGGGTTGTGACTCAGTGGTAGAGTGCTTGCCTCATACGCATGAGGCATTGTGTTTGATCCTCAGCACCACAGGCAAATCCACAAAATAATATAAAGGTATTATGTCCATCTACAACTAAAAATATTAAAAAGAAACTTGCACTCACTTTATTTACAGTGATACAGATCAAAGGGGATCATCAGTAGGTAAAAGGTTTCAGAGTGGGAGAAGTCTTGTTTTGGTGCTTGCTTCTCGGTGTGGCAGGGTCTTGCAGTAAACAGGTTGTTTGGCGTTTGGTTCTTACTGAGTTACTCCAATCCCAGGGCTGTGTTAGAACTTGAACTGTGAGCTAGAACAGGGTCCCAGCTTGAGATGGGCATTTGCACACCAGGGGTTTTCTGCCTGAGAGTTCCCATAACAGGGCTTCCCTCATGGCTCCAACGCAGGTCATTTTACACATGGCACATAGATGGCTTCCCGCAAGTTTCCCCAAATGGTTTGTATGTACAGGAAAGTTTAAGCAGCACTGTTTCAAAGGACACCACTGTCAATTTGCATCCATTTACTATGGTAGCACATTCAGTGTCTTAATAGCCTCTCAAGATGGTGTCAGGTTGCATGGAATAGAAACTTGGTAAGATTAACCAAATAGGCATTTTTGTTTGTGTACTTGCTTAACTGATCATTTTTACATAAGATGTCAATAGGTAGGTAATCCTGGGCTGTTAGAGTAGTTCCCTAAAGTTGTCAAGGGTTTAGGGTCCTTCTGTACTCACTTTGCTATCTTTAGCACTTGGCTCCTGTGTGCAGGGATGCTGGGGCTGAATCTGCATTTCAAAGAGATGGGAGGGGGAGAGTGCAAGTGCTCAAGCAAAGGGCAAATGCCAGCCAAGACTTTCCCTTTAAAAAGGTTTACACACACACACACACACAGATTGCCTGGAAGTCCCCACCTAGCAGTTTTCATCTACATCTCATTGGCCAGAGTGGGTCACACAGCAACCCTACCTGCAAGGGAGTCTGGGAAGGTGAACATTTGTAATTGGGCCTATTGCTGCTTGAGCGAAATTGGGATACAGTTGCTAAGAAGGAAAGGGGCTGGAGATGTAGCTAGTGGGAGGGTGCTTGCCTCCTGGACCTGAGGCCCTGGGTTTATCTCTGGCACTTGCAAAAATAAACCAACAAAAAGAGCAAGAAGAAGGAAAGAACCAGGCGTGGTGGAGCACGTTTGTAATCCTAGTAATTTGGAAAGCTGAAACAGAGAGATCACAAATTTGAGGCCAGGCTGGGCAACTTAACAAGACTGTCTCAAAATTTTTAAATTTAAAAGGTTATGGATGTACTTGGTGATTCGAGTGCCCCAGTATTCAATCCTAGTAAAACACACACACACACACACACACACACACACACACACATACACACACACACACACGAAGGAAGGATGGATATTGGAAAGGCCACTAACAACGTCTATCAGTCTAGCCAGGAACGATGCTGGTGAACGCTTCTGACCTCTTACCTACAATGCTGGCTCAATTTTCCAGTTCTTTAAAGAAAGAGCCCAGCAGTAAAAACACTAACGATTGTTCTGAATACAACTGTTTACAAGAGCCGATTAAACATCCTTGGCAAGCTTCCTCTCCCCCTACCTTAAAACATTTCTTCTGTAAACAAATAGACAGTGAGCCAGGGCCCGAACAGAATAGCCTCATCTTGGCATCCTCCCTCAACCTAATTAGTGATGGTCTGAGCATCTGCCAGCCACAGGACTGGATGCTGACTTTTTTGTTGAAAAAAAGAAGGGTAAAGGTGGGGACGAGGCAGAAGTATGGATATATATTAACACCTGCTCATAGAGAGCATTTTTTAACTTTTTGAAGCATTCTCACACATACCGGCTAACATGTTGGGAGGGGCAAGTGACAGAGCACAGATTCGCTCATACTGCAATGAGAGAGATGCTGAACCAGGTCTAAGACACAGGTCAGAAGTCTTTCCAGCACATTGGCTCCATGATTCAAGAACAATCCAGGACAAGAAGAGTTAACCTGTGGGCAGAAGTCTCACATCCCTTGAGGGAGGTCTAGAGTCCTTGAGTGGCCCAAGCTGAGAGGAAAAGGGGATTCGGTGTTCTTTGAGATGCGAATTTGTTACCAATACTAATCTCCTTGCATTTGGTTTTTTTTTTAAACTATAAAGCAAAGATTGTAACACTTTTCTAAAAAAAGAACCTCTTTGTGAGGATGCAATAATTACCATTGCTACAAAGTACTGGAGAACATAGTCGGGCTTATTTTGATCCATAAGTCTTCATGAGAAGCCAGAGTTCCAAGGTTTATCTGGAGTCCCTACTGGACACCCAGGGTCACACACCAAAATGATAATACCCTCCCTAGACTGAGAAAAACTGCATGAGCCCTCTCTCTCTTGAAGGGGTTGTGATCCTGTGACACTGTCTACCCAATGAGGCTTAAATTGAAGACTGGGAGTGGGGCTTGAAGGAGTATTTTGTCGTTGTTTTGTTTTGTTTTTTGTTTTTAATATTTTTTAGATGTTAATAGACCTTTATTTTATTCATTTATTTATATGTGTTGCTGAGAATGTAACCCAGTGCCTCACACATGCTAGGCAAGTGCTCTACCACTGAGCCAATAGCCAGCCCCTGAAGGAGCATTTTTGCACTTCTTATTTTAGTTTTTGCAGTGCTGGGAATTGAACCCAGGGCCCATGGCATACTGGGCTGCATTTTTGCATTTCTTTTTTTCTTTCTTTCTTTTTTTTTTTTTTTTTTTTGCTTTTTTTAGATATACATGGCAGTAGAGTATATTTTGGCATATCATACACACAGGGAGTATAACTTTCCATTCTGTAGTTGTACATGATGTGTAGTTACACGGTCATGTATTCATACATGGACATAGGAAAGTTGTGTCTGATTCATTCTACTGTCTTTCCTGTTCTCATCCCCCTCCTTTCCCTTCATTCCCCTTTGTCTAATCCAATGAACTTCTATTCTTCCCTCCCCAAACCTTATTGTGTGTCAGCAGCCGCATATCAGAACATTCAGATTGGTTTATTTACTTAGCATGATAGTCTCCAGTTCTCATTTTTGTGTTTCTTGATTAAAAGTATACACAAAGTAGGCCGCTGTCCTTTTCTCCTATCTTGCCTTGAACCAGTTTCATTTGTTAAATGTAGAAACAGAGATAATCAAAAAAGAAACATACCATACAACCGACAAAACCCATAAAAATTACCCAGAATCACACCACCCAGAGGTAACCACTTGTTAATCTTAGCATTATGGATTACTGTCGGACCCACAAGACATCAACGAGGACGGCGAACCTAAGAGAGAAGGAATGAAAGGGACAAGAGACACAGGGAGTGACAGCAAGACAGGAATTCTGATCAAGCTGCAAATTTTTATTGTTCTCACGGGTATTTATGCTGAGGGAATGAGGGGTATGATGAGGTGCAGGCTGGTTGGCTGTGTTCTTCTATTGGGCTCCTGATAGGGTGCAAGTTCGAGCTGGCGGGAAGGTGAAGTTCGCACCAGCGGGAAGGTGAAGTCCCAGAAGAGACGCAGGGACTGCACCATAGGCGCCATACTGTCAGAATTATCAGCCAGGAGCAGGGAGGGGAGCTGCTGCTTATCGTAAAGGTCAGAATGTTCTCAGAATGAGAACTTCTTCTTGGTCCCTGACAGATTACCATATTGAAGAGGAGGAATACTTTCTATGTATAAGTACACAGGGATCAAGAAGAAGATACTCAATATTTTAGAAGTTGATTACCTGAGAGAATGAAAAGATTTTCCCTAAGGGGGGGAAATTTTTTTTTATTTAGGAAAACATCTTGATATGTTTGTCTAGAATATAGATCTAGAGGGGAAAAATTCAGTGACTATGCTCAATTTTTAAAAAAGTGTAAATGTAGTACTTTGTCCCATGGAAACTCAGGTAGAAGAATATTTGGGAACTTTTGGCATTTGAACAAGGCAGAGACTGAGGAAAAAAATCTATAAGGGGGAGCAGGCTCTAGCCACATGTCAGTTGACCAGGAAGAGGACCTTTGAGAGGCTGGTGAGCTTGGCTTGGGAACTGTTCCTTTCTGCCTCTCTTCTGGTATCTTTACATTTCAGGAACTCCTCCCACTTCACACAATCCTGGTAGAGCAGTTAATTCCAGTGTCCTAAATAACCCAACCCGTGATAGGTAGACATGTGATCAGGCTGGCCAGACCCTGAACCAATGCACAGGCTCCTGATCAAAGATGAGACAATCAAAGAGATCAAAGTCCTTTACCAGAATTTCCCCAATTGACCTGAAGATGTAGTTCTTAATTGCCCTCTTACATGGAAAGTCCTGAGGATAGACCCATTGCAGGAAGCCATCTTCCAGCCACTCTGTAATGGGAAAGGATAGAGGTAGCCAGAGACGGGAGTTAGAGAGACAGAGAAAGAGGGAGAGGGAGAGGGAGAGGGAGAGAGAGAGAGAGAGAGAGAGAGAGAGAGAGAGAGAGACCTATGGCTCTGGTTCTCATTCTTCCCTTGGTCTACCCAAGCCTTCTTATCTCCATGAACAAGTGAATTCCCTTCATGGTGTATATTTGTCATTCACAATAAAATGAGTCCTGACTAATGGAAGAATGAAGGAAGGGAGAGAGAGAGAAGTCATGGAAGGAGGAGTATCAGCCACGAGGATAACTCAGAACCCAGGAGAAGTGGTCAACAAACCTTGGAAACAATTGGGCTGAGCACCAGACTGTTCTTAGTCAATGGGAAATTGAGAAAAACAATATTTTTCCATATTAAAGTAAAAGGTGATCATCAACAAATAGAACATTTACAGAATCCAAGTTGTGTTCTGTTTTGAAGTAAATACAAAAGTGTGGTAGACGTGATTCTGTCACCTTCTTGGGTGTATTTTGCTACTTTTTTTCAACCTTTGCCTTCCACGTATAAATCTTGTCCCACATATATTACTGTCATTTCAAAACCTCATACCAACTGTTGAGATGCATCCCTGCCTATACTCCATACCAAAGTGACTAACAATAATGATCATAATAAAAATAACTTGAAGCTGCATTCTTTTCCCATGATGGAAGCGCTGAAAGGGAGTCACGTGTCTACTCACTAGTCAGGCAAGGACGTAGGACACCTGCCACTGCTTATGTTGGCAAAGCAGGAGAATGAGATAATGAGATTTTTTGTGTTTTTTTATGAAGGCTGGTGCTGTGCCTTTGTGCTCTTTATACAAGCATCGGACTGATGAAGCCAAGCTTCCTAGAGACCTCTTCCTACACCTTCACCCTCACCTTCACCCTCAGGATCCCAGCTCACTATCACAGACTCGCAAGTGCTGCTGGATGAGGAATGTGCTCCTGTAAACAAATATCGATGTGGCTTCTTATAAGAGTTTTCCCCCTAAACTTAGAAAAACATGAGAGACATTGATTTGAATCTCAACTTAGGTAACTCATCCAACTACTTAAATACAATAATGAACTGACTCAGTTCGTATGAATCATCCTAAGGATTCCAGATTAGCAATGCTGAAGGATTTTCTTTCTTCTTCTTCCCACTCCTGTTTTAAAAAGCTTTCTAAATGGGAATTTGGCATCTTCTGGGAGTGACGAATGTAAATTTCTGGAGATAGTAACCCTAGGAACAAGAATCCTCAGGAGCAGAAGAACTACCAACCCAAAGCAGAGAGTGTGTTCAGGATACAGAACGTGGATTGATTTCCGAGAAAGGGAGTGTGTATATGTATTTGAATGGTCAGAAGGGACAGCTGAGGCAGAGTCCTGGTTGTTCCCTTATCCTTTCTTCTCTTCTTGAGTTTCATCTGAGAGATGGTGATCCAGCTGAAGACTAAGTTTTCTCACTTTTCTTGTGGTTAGGTTTTTCAGCCAGCCTCCAAGATGCCCCCAAGGATCTCTGCCTCCGAGTATTCACTACTTTGCATAGTCTCCTCCCACACCACACCAGGCTTGGTCTGTGTCTTGATCCATTTTGTGTTGCTATACAGAATGCCTTAGAGTGATTTATTTAAAAAAAAAAAAAAAAAAAGTAGTTTATTTAGGCTCTTGATTCTGGAGACTGGAAAGTCCAAGATTGGGCAGCCACATCTAGTGAAGGCTGCTTTATAACATGACAGAAGTCAGAGGGGCAAGCCAGCGTGTGCAGAAGTGAAACATGAGGGCGGCCTTACTTTATAACTGCCTGCTCGCATAGCAATCCATCCAATCCCACCAGAATTAACTCAGTCCCACAAGAAAGTTATTAAGCCCTCTTAACAATCACCTAATCACCTCTTAAAGACCCCCACCTCCAATAGCAGTCATATTTCAATGTGAGTTTCAGAGAGGACAAATAATATTCAGACCACAACAGTCTGTGTGACTAATAAAATACAGCAGAAATTATGGGCATCATTTCTGAGATTAGTTCCCAAAAAACACTCTGGCCTCTTCTGGGCCCACCCCACCCTCCCTCCCTCTGAGATGTTTTGCTCTGGTGGAAGCCATGCCGAGCAACCTACAGAGAGGCCCACATAGCAAAGAACGGAAGCCTCCTGATGACAGCCAGTGAGGAACTGTCTGCCAACAACCATGCGAGTGCGATTGGAAGCACAGCCTCCGGCCTGTGTCAGATAACCACAGCCCCTTACCCACATCCACGCCCCTATGCTGCTCCTGAAATTGATGTAATAAACGTTTGCTGTTTTAAACTGCTAAGCTCTGGGGCAATGTGTTATGCAGCAATAGAAAGTCAAAACTAAATGTAACTGAGGAAGTAATCGGTGGCATTTGTGTATCATGTCCCTAAAAAGAGTAAGTGTGCTCTCTTCTCTTCCTTCCCACATCCTGAGCTAGCATGCAACCATTCTAGGTGGTGATGAGTCATCTTAGATCATGTGGATGACAGCAATGCCTTAGGACTGTAGGATAATCATAGAGAAAGAGCCTGGGTCTCTGTATTAGTCAGGAAATACTAGGTTTATTCACACAGACCAACAACCTCCATTCTCAGTGGTTTAAAAGCAATGGTGTTATTTCTCACTCCCACCAATTTGCTGAAGCTCTGGGAAAGTTTTAGGACAACCGTCCTGTATATTGATAGTGCTCCCATAAATTTCAGTCAAGGGGAAAAGAGAGTGAGAGTCTTGCACTGACAACTAACTACTTCTGTGACCCACGTCGCGCACACATTTCATTGGCCACAGCAAGTTGCATGACCATATCTAACCCCAAGGGGGCAGAGAAGTACAATCCTCCCTTATTTCTGGAGAATGAAGAACTGGAAATACTTTTTCAGCAGAACTAAAATCTACCCAGGAATTCAGCATTATCAGGTCAATACACCAGTCCTGGACTCTACTCTAGGAAATACCTGGATACAGAAATAAATTTTATCTTAGTTAAGTTGCAGTGTTTAGGGGCTTCTTGTTATAGACCCTAAGTAATAAAGGCATCTATCTATCAAAGAATGGGTCTAGGCCCAGCCTACTTGCTTAGTGGCCCTAAATTATTGACAAGGAAAAACAGAGGCACATAAACAGTCTCCATTTGTCCTTTCAGGTCCACTCTCCATTCTTTTTCCTCCTACCCTATGACCAAGGAGGATGCCATTATAGATGGTGTCAGCCAGGATCCCGGGCCCTCTCACTTCTGGTTGGATTTAGCCAGTGAGAGGCACTAGCAGATCATAGGATAAGCATAGAGAAATGTCAAGTATTTTCCCCCTGGTTTTGTGCCTCCAGAGTTGTGGCTTAACAGTGGCTATGTTCTGCCCAAGGCCACAGTGCAAGCAGGAGGCCCTGTCCACAGCCACAGGCCTCTCCAGCTTCCAGAAATGTCTCCCTCCATGACCCATCCTAAGTCTAGGAGTGGTAACTGTCCTTAGCCCCAGTGCCTCACTGTCCCTTGTTGGTTTCCCTTAATGTTCGCCACACCTTTGTAAAGTACTTTATTAAAGTTATCTTTGGTTACCTCTGCCATGTATTTCCCGTTGGTACCCAGACCAGTGCAATACTTCTCACTCAAATGATAGCGATTAGTCAAAACAATGAACAACTTGAGAACTGGGCAGAAATGAATGTCTTTTGGATCAACTGTGTAATAATCAGAGACAACATGTTTTAGCACCAAAATTGCAGAGTGCATGAGAGAGATCTTTGCTTCTTTGTCACCATTATGTTAGTGAAAAGTCAAGTGATATATGAAATATTTGTGACCTCAGGCCAAATCATTCCAGTAAAAAATGATCTGAACTACTTATTCCAAAATTAATGCTTATTCCCAAATATTTCTGTTTTTCTTTCAAATATCATTGACTTTCCAACTTAATTCATTAACTGGGGTTTCACTGAATCAGAAGTCAGGAAGCTCTGAATTAGAATACGGAGTTTGCCAGGTTTTTGTTTGAACAAGCTTCAGGAAGGCCTCAAAAAATCTCACAGGCCACAAGGAGTACACACAGTTCGTAGAACATGATTTTTGTCCACATATATCTGGGATGGAAATCCCTCCAAGATTAAACAACAGAGCTAGGAAGAAAATGGGAAAAGTCAGATTCTTTATCCATTTATTAAAATATTTACCCATTCTTAACCAAAAAAAAAAAAAAAGAAAAGAAAAACCAAATAACATACATTTGTTAGGGAGCTTTTGGTTGCAAGTTACTGAACATTCTATTGAAAATGGATGATCAGGTTTCTATTTTCCTGTATGACAAAGGTGTGATTCCAGGTTTGGTTAGTTAAGTAGGCCAGAGTTCCCAGTCATCTTTTCTGTGAGTTTCCTCTTCCTCCTAGATAACTGTGCCATTCTCAGGCATCACATCCCAAATGACACAATCCAACCACAGGAAGAAAAAGCCCAGCTTTCTCTCAGGGAATTTCTCATCATATTTTATCAGGAGGAAAGGCTTCTTCCCAGAAGCTCCTAGCAGTCTTCCCTTCCTTCTCACTTGTCTGGAGTGGGCTTGTGACCCAACTCCATGTTGATAACTGGTAAGGACAGCCAGCACACCGTGGTGTGGGGACTCACCTGTAATCCCAGCAGCTCAGGAGACTGAGGCAGGAGGATGGCAAGTTCAAACTCAGCAATTTAGCAAGGCCTTAAGCAACTTAGCAAGACCCTATCTCAAAATAAAAAATAAAAAAGACTGGGGATGTGGCTCAGTGGTTAAGTGTCCCTGGGCTCAATCCCTGCTACCCTCCCGCTGCCAAAAAAAAATACAGCCAGCACTTAAAACGACTGGCACATAGCAGGAGCTTACTAAATACTTGTTGAATGAACAAAGGGTGAATTGAATCACCATGGTTGGCTCAGACCAACTGCAGCCCATTCCTTGTGCCCATTTTCCTAGAAAACATTGTTTCTAAAGAAAATTGGCATTTTCTTATCAAGAGAGAAGAAAGGAATGGCTTTGGGGCAGTCACCCAATAGTAGGTATATGCCAAATTATGCTATTTATTCTTAAAGCAGGGAACAGCAGTGGCTTAGTAAAGGGATAATTGTCTCCCAATGGCTATATTATTAAAAAAAAAAGAAGAAGAAGAAGAAGTTTCAGTGTTTAAAAAATTGTTCAGAGGAGAAAGAATCTCACTAGTGAACAAGTTGCTGTATTCTAAGGAGAAATAAACTCCACCCCCACCCCACCAGTTTAGACCTCCGTTTCTTCAGATGTTCTGTCTGCCCAAGCCCAAACTTGGTTAGTGTCTTTCTTGTCCTCTTTCCCTCCCTGAGTTACTTAGCATGCTGGCTTATATCTCCCTGTCTCTTCTTCACCCTTGTAGTAGAGGCATTCATGTGTTTAACCAAATCCTGTTCCTTTTCTTTCTGTGCCCATAGGTACGTTTCCTGCCCCACTTTGCAGGTGGGTGAACTTTGAGTGAGGGTGGTCATGGAACTTGGATTAAGTGATGTGGATCACTTCCAGGTCTAACCATAGAAACTACCCAGTCGCCTAACAGAAAATCCCTTCAAATCCGGAGACGAGGGTTGCCTCTGGTGACTGTCCTCCTTGTCATCAAGGAAGGGAGGAGGAGAGCTGCATCCCACTTTTTAACCTGTATACGCGCGAAGGAGAATTGCAGAGGACAAAAGTGAAGGGCAGAGACTTTCCCTCAATTTTTGTGAGTTTAAAAGGACTGGAGATGTAGCTTAGTGGTAAAAGTATTGCCCAGTATGCTCAAAGCCCTGGGTTAGATCCACAGCTGTGATTGGGCACTCAACAAAATGTTTAAAACTTAAAAAAAAAAAGTAACGTCAGTCAACAAGGTGCTAAAATGTAAAATCAGTTAAGATAGAACTGTCTTTGCCATTATCTCCAGCAGCAAGAACTGCTACATCTCTACACAGGGTTTCTTAATAGATGTTTGCCAAGATATCACATAATAATCACCTGGCGTCTGTCTTTAAAAAATGCAGAGTCCTGTTCCAGGCATGGTGGCACATGTCTATAATCCCAGGGAGCTCAGGAGGCTGAGGCAGGAGGATTGTAAGTTCAAGGCCAGACTCAGCAATTTAGCAAAGCTCTAAGCAACTTAACAAGACCCTATCTCAAAATTTAAAAAAATAAAAAAGGACTGGGAAATGTGGCTCGGTGGTTAAGCACCTCTGGGTTCAATCCCCGGTACAAAAAAGAAAAAAAAAAAAGCATATTACTACATCCCACTAATCCTCATTCTATTGATTAGAATTAATTCTGTTGAAATAGAATCTCTACAGATGGGACTTGGGAATCTGTGTTTATAGCCAGTTGCCCAAAACATTCTTCTGATTGATAAAGTCTGAAACATATAACCACCTACCCTGCCTATTTTTTGTATTAATATTTATCAACACATTAATCAGAAATAATTTTGGCATCTTTTATTCTACTAGGTTCCTTTTTCTTTCCATTCCCTAATGTCCATGCTAGGAACCAACCTAAAAATAGCTCTTGATTTCCTTCCTCCAGTCACTAATGGGCACAGGACAGTAATATGCTAGCCCTCTGACCTGTTTTAGAGTTTGTCTTTCATCAGTCATGTATAAACTGCTGGGCCATATCTCCCAAATACTTGCAAATTTTATGCTGACAGGAGCTTGGTCAAGGTTAAAGTAGTTGCTGACTTCCTTTTCATCTCAAAAATGACCACTAGAATTCATATTATTGGTGAAAGTGTGAAATTATACAACCACTTTGAAAAACTATTTGACAGTAGCTACTGAAGTTAAATATATACTACTTTGACCCAGTGATTCAGCTCCTAGGTATATACCCAAGGAGAATGAATGTGAATATCCACAAAAAGGCATGGACACCCATGCTCATAGCAGCTTCATTCGTAGTAGCCACAAACTCAATATTTTGGGATACAGGCATGGTGGTGCACACCTGTAATACCAGTGATTCAGGAAGCTAAAGCAGGAGGATAACAAGTTCAAGGCAAGTTTCAGGAACTTGGCAAGACCCTGTCTCAAAATAAGACATAAGAAGGACTGGGGATGGTCAATGGCAGAGTGCACGCCTGAAATCCCAGCAGCTCAGGAGGCTGAGGTAGGAGGATCACAAGTTCAAATCCAGCTTCAGCAACTTAGCAAGGCCCTAAACAACCCAGCAAGACGCTGTGTGTAAATAAAATACGAAAAAGGGCTGAGGATGTATCTCAGTGGTAGAGCACCTCTGGGTTCAATTCCAGTACTGCAAAAAAAACAAAACAAACAAACAAAATCTCCAATATTTGGGTTTTGTCCATTAGCAGGAGAATGGATAAACATGACATTTATATCATGAAATACCACGTAGCAATAAGAAGAAAAAGTCATAACAATATGGAGAGACCTCAAAAACATGCCATCCACAAGTGAATAAATGCTTTATACTCCATTCATAAGAAGTTTAAGAAAAGGCAAGACAAATCTGTAGTGACATAAGAATGGAAGATACTTCTAGAAAGGGGGAGAGGTCCAGAAACCTGGATAACGAGAGGATTTTCTGGGAAGATGGAAATGTCCTAAACCTTTCACAAGTGCGTATGTGTAACAATTATTGAGCTGTGTGCACAATAAGATTTGTTTATTTTACTTTAATTCCAGGCAGGTGACTGGACTCACCAATATCAAAAGACAGCTCCACATGCCAGTGCTTCCCTCCCTTCCTTGTCTGGGTTTCCTGCACTCCACAGGCCCCAACAATTTTTGTCTTCTTATTTGCCAGACATTTCCTGCAGCCACCAGTCTCTGCTCAGTCTCCCTTCTAGAGTGTTCTTCCACTGCTGTGGCTGTGAGTGGCACCAATACTGATGCTCTGTGCCTAACCCTTAACCATCCAAGGCAAGTGACCAGGGGAGCCCAGGGTGCGTCACTACCTAGATCCTCACAAGCTTGGCCCTTCTAGACACCAGAGTTACTATTGTCACTTCTTTCTTTATGACTTTTTAAAATCTTTCAAGTTCTATTGCTTTCTTCATTTCCATCTTTTTCACCAGTTAGCTCCATCTTCTGGGAATGAATTTTTTAAAAAGGTAATAAATTTTGGTTACTGGATTCAGTTAGGACCACTGTGGTTTTGGACACCACCACAGATAGGTTTGCCAAATGGAGTGGCTGTGGTGGCCAAGCAACTTGGTGAGCCTCTGGCAAAGAGGGTGCGGAACACCACAGGCTAAGGCTCCCCAAGGCCAGGATTTCAGATGTTTAACTAGACTGGAGTATTACAGTCGGATGATAATTAGCACAGGCATGGGTCAAAATTCTCACATGTTTAGCTCCTTGTAACTTAATTTTCTGCTCAGAACTTCACAAACTATAAACTCTAGATTTTTCAGAGCAAGGTGCCAACACATTTGGACGGAATCTGATTTTTGTTCCAAAATGGAACAAATACATCTCTGCCTACATTTGAATCACAGCAATCTAATCCAAAATGAGAAAGAAAAAGGAAAGCATAAAATACAGCCCTTCTGAACTACTGAGTCACCCATAAAAGTGAAAGTATGGGTGAATTGGGAGGCATTAAGGCGGCATCCTGACTCCAGGAGGTGTCTGTCCCTGAGGACACGCAGCTATCTTTGTTGGACTGCTGTGCACGGAAAGAATAGGGAGCACAGAGGCATCGCTCCCCAAGTGGTCCCAACCTGCTGAAAGTCACACTCAAAGCCAGTGGTTCCCCGCCATGACTGCACATTGGAATTACATGGGGAGCTTTAAAAACCACTGCGGCCTGGAGCTCCCCCAGGAGCTGATTTTGCTGCTCTAGGGTGTGCATCTGTGATTTTAAGGTGCAAAATTGAGAACCACTTGTTCTAGACTCTGCAGGGTACCCTAAACACTCAAGAAATATTTGTCGTACTGGCAATAGCAATTTTTAAATTTTTAAATTGAGATATATTTCACACATCATAAATTCACCATTTAAAAGTATGATTTAGTGGTTTCTCATCTGTTTCTTATATTGCATAATCATCACTACTCTCGACCTCAAGAACATTTTCATCACCCTGTTACAGACTGTCCTCCTCCAATATTTATATGTTAAAATCCTAACCCCTAGCGTGGTAGTATGGAGGTGGTGCTTTTGGGAGGTGAGTAGGTCATGAGGATAGAGCCTCATACATGGGATTAGTGCTCTTATAAGAAGAGACACAGGAATTCTCTGCTCTACGCCATATGAAGTAATAATGAAGACAGCCATTTGCAAACCAGGAATTGGGCCCTCACCAGACACAGAAGCTGTCAGCACCTTCGTCCTGGGCTTTCCAGAACAGAGAAACAGCGTTCATTTGTTTAAACACCAATCTGTGGAAATTTGTTACGACCTAGATTAAAACAACCCCCAAAGCAAGCCTGTACTTACTGGTAATCAGTCTCCATTCTCTCTTCCCCTTGGCCTCTGGCCACCACCAATCTTACTTTCCATCTTTGTGAATTGGCCTTTTCTTGGTATTTCATATAAACAGCATAGTATGTTATATGATCTCCCATGAGCTAAGTATAATATTTTCAAGGTTCATCCTTGTTGCAGCAGGTATCAATACTTCTTTTCTTTGTGTGGCTGAGAAGTATTCTGATGTATGACTTGTCACATTTTGTCTGTTCATCAGTTGATGGATTTGTGTTGTCTGTGAACATTTCATACAATTTTTTTAATGCATACTTCAACTCTTGGGCATATAATCTAAGATTAAGATTGCTGGGTCATGTAGTAATTCTATTTTTAACTTTCTGAGGAATCATCAAGCTATTTTCCACAGTGTCTATACTTTTTTTTTTAAGGAAAAGAGTTATTTATGTTTCTTATAAAAAATGGAATTACATAATAAATTCCAAAAAAAATCAGATGATACTGCGTAAGATATTTTTGTTGCTTTTTGTTAGGAGAAAGGAGTTTTACGGAAACTTCTCAATTTTTTCTTCCATTCCTCTATGTCTAAAGTTGAAGGCAGATTATATTTTAGACTTCATTACATCTTCTTAACTAAAAGATGTTACTTTTCTTTCGGCCATGGCCACATGGAAAACAGTCTTATGTGCTCTATGACTCCACAAAAAAGAGATGAAAACAACAGTAACAGCCTCTTATCTTAGGGAGGTGAAGAAGGTTCCATCGCTGGACGCATACTGTGCTGTTTGCTTTTACCATTCTCTCCACTAAATGTAAGCATGCATACACAGGGTTAGCTGCTGCACAATCTGGTCCTTCCGTGGAAGAATGAAAAAATTTAAAAATAGCAAATGTCCCAAGGCTTTTGAAAGGTCAACAACAACTTCCTCCTACAGGATAAAAATTCCTCCTTTCATCCCAAAACGTGCATTTACACATGTAAAAATGTGTGTTTGTACATAAATTGTGATTATTTGTTCAGATGTGAAATTAGTCTTGACATCTTGTCAATACACTTGTTTATCACATCACAGGATTAACTGCAAAACTGGACCTTTGCTTTTGTCCAGTAAATCCATCACAAGATGAACCAGAATTTAGAGACATATTTAACTCTTTAACATTTCTGTCTTTTTAAATTACAAATATTTGGAATTTACTGCTACCGTCTCAATTGTGCTTATTATATAGTGCCTGAAACTGGAAGACATTTTTAAAAACCCTGAACTCATCCATGCTTGCCATTTATTTAGTCTTCTTATAACAAAAGGCAAAGAATTCATAAATACCACAACCTAAGCACCGGTTTCAAATTAAACATCAGCCTTCAGCTTGCAAAATATTTCTTGATAATCAAGAAAACTGCAGCAGAAGACCCATGTCAGTTGCTTTTTTCTTTCTGGACAAGTAGGCAAGTTGGAACAAAAATAAAAGCAGTCTTTTCCATTCCAAACCATGGCGGTATGGGTAGAAAGAGATACACTTTTCAATAAGGAAAGTGACTGGATAAAAGAAGCAGGACCAGACATTTGGGATATAGCTCAGTTGGTAGAGTGCTTGCCTCACATGTACTAAGGCCCAGGGCTCAATCTCCAGAACCAAAAAATACCTGCCATATCCTAAATTTAAATTTTGTTTTGACATGAATATAAAAGCAACTAAAAGTCAAAAAAAAAGTTTTTCCTGTGTGATAAAGATCCTTCCATGGTCCTGCAGATGTACTTGATCTCCCGGGGCTTGCCTGCCCTGGGCCCAGAGACCAGATGGCCAGATGGTCAGGACCTGTCTCGCTCCACCATCTTTGCAGCTTCTCGAGTCTGCCAAAACTTTGGCAGGCCCCATTTCATGAGAATTCCAGTTTTCACACATCTTTGCAAACACTTGTTATTTTCCATTTTTTTTTTTTAATTAAAATCATCCCAATGAATCTGAAGTGGTATTCATTGTGGTTTTGGTTTGCATTTCTCTAATGACTAATGATGTTGAATACATTTTTGTGTGTTTATTGGCAATTCCTATATCTTCTTCAGAGAAATACCTCTTTAAATCTTTTGTTCATTATTAAATGGGGTTATTTGTCTTTTTATTGAGTTGTAAGTGTTCTTTATATATTCAGGATAGTAACCCTTATCACTTGTATGATTTTCAAATATTTCCTTTCATTCTATGGGTTGTCATTCTCTTGATACTGTCCTTTGAAGCATAAAAGTCTTTAGTATTAAAGAAGTCCAATTTGTCTTTTTTCCTTCCTTGCTTACGTATTTGGGGTCATAGCTAGGTCATAGTAATTTTGATAATAAATAGGATGGTTACTTATCTCTCTTTAACTGTGGTAGGTAGCATCTAAGATGGCGCCAATGTTCTCTATCTCCAGACTCATGCTCCTATGTCTTCTCCTCCCTTTGGTTGTGGGCTAGACCCAATGACTCACTTCTAACATATACATTATGTCAAAGTGATGGAACGTTGCTTCCAAGATTAGGTTACAAAAAGACTTTGACTTCTCTCTTGCTCTCTCTTGCTCAGTCTCAGACCCACTGGAGGGAGCCTGTTGCTGTGTGTGAGCTGCCCTGTGGCCTGGCCCACATGCCAAAGAACCCAAGGAAGTCTCTGGCTTATAGCCAGCCAGAAGTCATGCACCACAGAAGCTGCACCCAGATGCCCAGCCCACAGAAACTGAGATCATAAATACTTTCCATTTTAAGCCACTCTGTTTTAGGTTAGTTTATTATATGGTAATAGGTAACTCATATGACCTCTCACAAAGGCAAAATGAGGGGCAATAGCAAGGTAAACTAAAGCCCCCACCAGCAAAGCTCTCTGCCTCTAAAACTGAAGTGACCAGGATGCAGCCGTTTCACCACGTGACGAACCATCTCAGCACAGCCTGTTTTATTCACCGAATGAATTTCCATGGACAATAAAACACATCAATACAACTAATTTTAGATCAGTAGCACCCGTATCTCTGAAACACATAGGTAGAATATAAGAACCCGTTTTTTCCTGCTTTCCCCCCTTTACCTTCACCGGATGGCACCACTTTCAAACCAGTAAGAATTAAAGAACACAAGCAATCATCTGTCCAAGCCAAATAAGATTAGGAAATCAATGTATTTATCCAAATACTATGTAATACACATAAAGTGACCACATGATCAATTCCCAGGACGCCCCAGATTTCTAATCCCAAATGTATCCTGTTTGGGATTCAAAAAAAAACTTGCCATGTGTACACCACAAGGTCAGACAGAAACCATCTGCCATCTTTTTCAGGTTTAGAGAATTCAAATCCTTTTCAATTAGGTGTTAAGCAGAGTTTATGGAATGCCACTGTTTTGGACTAGCCTCTTAGGCTAGCTGCAGAGACCAGACCAAGCCAAAATGGAGGCACTCATGCTAAGAGAAGCAGATAAATCTCCAAATAGACCAGATCCTCCTGAAAACAGGAGGCTTTTTCTGAGAACAGCAACCAGCCAGAAGGAGTCCCATCTACCTGAGTCAGCACAATAAGGAAATTCCCTCTGCCTCAATCCTTGTGAGAAAGCCAGGGTTTTCTTGACTTTTTAATGGTTCTATTTCCTTGTTCCCATCTTACAAAAACCAACCATTCTGTCATGCCCGGCATCAAACAGAATGAGATGTTGTAACCAGGAAGGAAAGACTTTACTACTTGTTATGCTCCATTCAAACTCAGGAGTCAGACTGGCGAGGGAAAACATTTTATTCAAGGAAGGAAGATAGAGGAGCTCTTTTTCTTTCTCACATTTCCATTTTCAAGGACTCAGGGGCAAGGAAAGTTTCTATTAAAAGAGAGAAGACAGAGTGTGATAAAAAACAGGAAATATACATATGTAGACTTAGGTAGGCTGTATTGATTGGGAACAAGTCACAGCTCCTCTGCCTACATTCTCAGTATGAGGAAGTTGGAAACTTAAAACAAATTGAATGGTGGTACACACCTGTATTCACAGCGACTGGGGAGGCTGAGACAGGAGGATCACAAGTTCAAGGTCAGTCTCAGCAGCTTAGTGAAGCCCTGTCTCAAAATAAAAAATGAAAAAGGATCAGGGATATAGCTATGGTAGAACACTTGCTGAGTATATGCAAGACCTGGGTTCCATCCCTCGTACCACAAACACAAAAACGAAGCAAACACACACACACAACCAGAAAAAGCAATTTGGAAGTTTTAATTTCAAAGGGGATCTATTTCAGTATCACCCAATTTCTTGAATAACAAATGCCAGCCAATTAGATCCTTAAACTAAATTCGTAATTTGTAATTTTGTCTTTTGACATAGTTTATTGCACTTACAATAACAAATGGGAGCTGTGTGGGGTTAATGAGTGAAAACCCCATTAGTAGTTGGAGACTCTGCAATTAGCTACATAAGTCATAGACTCTGTCTAAAGCCAAAACAGCTGTAGTAACCTAAGACACCTTGTGAATGGACTCAACCAGGAGTCTAAACCAGGATAATAATCAGGAAACTTGCCTTGCATTGTCCTAGGGGAAAGTCACAGCAGGGGCAGGTCTACATATCGCAGGCAGAAAGGTTGCTTTGCTCCAAGGAGCCACACAGCTGGCCAGAGGGAAGAAAAAAGCTTTGGTATTCCTGCTTCAGCCAACACCATCATTCCTTTCATCTTCTCTCATAAGGAATCCACTATGTCGTCCAGTTCTGACAGGAAATACTTCTTCCATAAAAGCACATGAGCATCTGCTCTGGTAATAAGCATAGAAGGGTTCTCTCCACTTTATTCCTTTGCACTATGCACTCCTACACGCCTGAGGGAGTGGGGAGCAAGAAGAAAGCCACAGCAAAGCATTAGGAACTTCAAGGTCATTCAGTCATTTAATAAAATTAGTCATTTAGTAAAATTAGTCATTTAGTAAAATTAGACTTTTTCAGAGCCTAAGACTTATTTGGGAATATTACAGTTTAGTAAGATAGACCAAAATTATACAAATGAAGACTGAATGCAACTTCTTTTCCAAACAGTAAACATGACAGAGTGACTGCCAAGGTGGCAGACAAGGGACTGGACACTGGGTACAGGGAGGAACAAAGCTCTTGGTAGAGTGGTTCCCTCAGCATCCGAATTCAGCATTTTAGCTGAGCTCCCAAAGGCCATGTTTCCTGCCAAGTATAGTAACTATTGCTCGCCAGGTCTGCAGGCACCTTCAGAATTGAACTCAGATTAAGGATCAAGCAGAAACTCAGATGGGTTGGAATCAGGGTCATGGCCTTCTTTACTAAAAAGAATAAAGCCAGGCCGGGTGTGGTGGCATGCTCCTGTAATCCCAGTGGTTCAGGAAACTGAAGCAGGAGAATCTCAAGTTCAAAGCCAGCCTCAGCAACTTAGCTGAGGCCCTAAATAACTCAAGGAAGACCCTGTCTCTAAATAGAATACAAAAAAAAAAAAAAAGGCTGGGGATGTGACTCAGTGGTTAAGTGGATTCAGTCCCTAGTACTAAAGAAAAAAAAAAAGGAATAAAGTCATAAGTGTGTAAGTTCACCCTACACCGGGATGTCCCAGCAGAGCCTCCATAACTGGTTGTCACCACATTTTGAGATCAGGGCTCACCCCTGAGGAGGTGGTAGAGAAATAAAACTCTCTCCGACTGCTCTGTTTCTCTTCTCAGCAGGCAACAGAAGACAAGCCCCCAAATAGCTTGTCTAGGTCCAGCTGTGAGGTCAAAATGACACCATCCCCTGTTTAGACAGGAAATGCTAGAAGGTTTAGAAGAATTAATGATCCTAAGGTCACTGGGAGCTGAAGAACACCTTTAGCCTTGGGCAGTGGAGACGAGAGGAGTGGTGGGGAGACTGGGTGGCTGGAGCCAAGAGGGACCGTCTTCCAAATCCATCGAAGTGGTGCCTCCTGGTGGTGGGCCACCAACTTTGGCCCTGGGACTCCGGCCTGAGCGGAAACCCTGGGGAGCTAAATACCAGGATAAAGACACAGCCCTGGGCTCCCTGCCCAGTTGAGTGGAGAGTGAATAAGGGTCTCCTGGGACAACTCACTAAAAATAATGTGATGGGTTCACACACTTCCCTTTCCACAGAAGCATGGCTCATCTTAGGCAAATGATAAACTTTTGGATGGGCTTATGAGACTCTCATATCTCCTTTCTCCTCCCACTTGCCCAGGGGAGTCATGGCTTTATTCTTTCCCCATTCTACCTGCTTCCACCCAAACTTACCTACCCGCTGTCTCATTCTTTCAGGGTTTTTCCTCTGCTCAGTAACTATCAAGGTAATCTAAGGAGATCAGAAAATAGCATGTTTACATTTTAAGATGGGACTTAGGGTCAGCTCAAGGAGCATCAGATGGGTGAATCCTGGATGAGCACCATGGCATTTGGGGGAAGAAGACACAAAGTATCAAAGTTTCTATCCCCTTCACCTCCCTCTTTAGAGTAATGTGATTAATTATATCTACCATTCTCTTGAATGAATTGAACTGAAATCTTTCCAGTGGGTGAAAAACTATTTAAAAATTCCATCCACTCTGGTGAACTGTGTTCAGGAGTATCCAGTGTCCCCAGAGGTGAACAAAAACGTAAGAGTTGGCAACCACCGGGAAGGGATTAGGCCTTTGCAGCAGGGATACGGCCACTGTGACGGGCAGGATGGGTCCCAGCTTTCCTCAAAACTGGCCATGATGTCAGGGAGAACCACCAGAGACCTCAGGGAAACCCACCCTAAGATGCCACTCGACTGAGAAACAAATCCTGCAACTTAAAATATACAGGGAAGATAAGACCCACATACAAATGCAGTTGTCCCTCAGGATCCATGAGGGTTGGTTCCAGGACCCGAGTAGATACTGAAACCCACGGATGCTCAAGTCCCTCATAAAATGGTGTGACATGTGCACCATGCAGCTGCTCACGACACCTACACACTGTAATGCTGTATGAATAGTTGTTACGCTGTATTGTTCGGGAAATAATGACAAGGAAAGAAGTTAGTATGTGTCCAATACAGAGGCAACTATTATAGACCTAACTCCTTTTCCATCTGTGGTTGATCGAATCTGTAGATGCAGAGGCTACGGATATATAAGATTAACTGTAGAATATATGGCCAAATAATATTTTGAAATATGGTTTTTCCTTTTTCTCTCTATAATGCGCCTTCTCTCCTGGAAGGCTCTGGCTCCCTTACCTTGGAGAAGAAATGCAACAAGGAAGAAACAGATGTAGCTTGGAAGTGGTTCTGCTTCTTGTTCCAAAAGCTTAAACCCATAGGGAATCCTAGGTTTGGGGTGCTGTGGAGGAGATTAAAGGTAGAGCATTTGTGTCATTCCCAGACTGGAAAGAGTTTTCCATAGGTGGGAATAAAGAGGGGGAAATGAGAGATTGTGTGTTCCAGAAGCAAAAAGGATCCAGCCTGGCTTGGCAACACAGTCAGTCCCAAGGAAAGCAAACCCAGAGAGAAAAGGTCTGTGACTACACAGAGGCACAACCTTGCCAAAGATTCCCACATCCTATTTGGGACAGAAAAGCAGCAGAGAGCTGGAGGACTTGAAGGGAACATACAGAGAGGGATAACACGCCTCAGCAGCAACCAGTGTGGAGCAGGGCCAGAGGATCTCCGTCCTCAGCCCCAGGCCCCTCTGCTCAGAGTCTTGGCACTTGGGAGGTTCCTGGAATCCCAGAAGAGTGTGAGGCTGTTTTTTCCTCAGCTGGATGGGAAAAGGCTCAAGGTCAGAAAGCAAACTGAGTTATAGAGAATAAAGTCCTCTTTATCATAGGCCTGAGTTTGTGCCCATGTTTCATGGCAGAGAAGTGGGTGAGTGACATGAGATAAAAGGAAGAGAGTGGCCCTGGGCTGGAGGAGGTGGGGGTCTGACTGCGGAGAGCCAGTTTGAATTCTCCTGGATTGGCCACTTCACATCAGGGAGGGACCTGAAGACCTGGTTCTCTGCTTAAGCAAAAGTCGCGTGTTCTGATAACATGAAGCACGTTATTGCTGATCAAGATGCACGTGCTGATATCGCTAATCCTGCCCTAATTGTTAAGGCTGAACCAGATAGTTGCCACCAGTTTTAAGTAGGTTGTTAGGCACCTTCGTATATGTTTGTTGGTGTGGTGAATTCTATGGTAAGAATCGCTAAGATACAGTGTTTACTTAATAAACAATGTGAGGGAGATTTGGCACTTTTCCTAGGAAGGGTGAAATTGATTCCTCTGAACACATGGATGTAATGTGGGTGATAATCACCAAATGAGAAAGCTTATTTTGATAATGAGTGCAAGCCCTTTTTATCATCCTCATTTCATTCTGAATCTCTATACCTTTGCAAATAAGTAACGCACCTTCATGGCAAATAAAGAACTGAAGGCATGTTTTAGGCTGACATGTGTTGGATGATTCAAGATTCCCCAAGAATTTATCGCACAGTGGTCTCCTCTTCCACCAACTTATTTTTAAAAATAAATAAATAAATAACAGGTTGGTTTTTTTTGTGTTTTTTTTTTTTAGCAGTTTAAGTTTACAGAAAAATTGAGCAAAATATATAGAGTTCCCGTACACTGCCTCATACCCACCTCCCAGGTCCCTCCATTAACATCTTGCAATGGTGTGGCAAAATTGATACATTATTAACTAAAGTCCATAGTTTACATTAGTGTTCACTTCAGGTGTTTGGACAAATGTATGACATGTGTCCACCGTGGCAGTACCATACACAGTAGTTTCACTGTCCTAAAAATCCTCTGTGATCCACCTATTATTTATTCATCCCTCCCCAGGCCCCTCTAACTCTGGAAACCACTTCAGCGTGCTTTTATTAATCACACAAACTCCTAAGACAATGAGAACCCACTGAATATATGCATCATTTACATCAGTTTAAATTAAGACCCCCATCTTTATCAGTAGGCAAACGTAAGTATTTCCAGAGCTAGGATAACTGCATATTCTTTTGCACTTTAATTGTTTTCTTCCTTTCTTCCTTTTCTTTTATTTATTTATTTATTTATTTATTTGGTACTGGGAATTGGACACAGGGCTTCACCACTGAGCCCTTTTTATATTTTATTTAGAGACAGGGTCTCACTAAGTTGCAGAATCTGGCTTTGAACTTGCGATCTTCCTGCCTCAGCCTCCCCAGCTGCTGGAATTACAGGCATGCACCACCACACCTAGCCACTCTGTTTTTAATCAGCATTACTTTATAGATCTATTTCCACATCCAAGCAGAGTTCACACACTATTGCTAACCTTGCCACAGTGTGTAAGAATGATCAATTACCTTAGAATTGCCATGATTTTTCAGGATGAATTTCTCTACAGATATGTTTGTTTAAGTTCTAGTTCTTCAACATATATAACTGACATAGAAACACAATTTTATTATACACTTGTGAACCAAATGTCCACCCAGTCCTACAGAGGGCCATGTAGTTTTTCAAGGAATAAGTTTCTGGAGATCTTTCATAATTCAACACTCATTTTCCCATAGGAATAAATAAGGAGTCTTCCTGGAGTGTTAAGAAATCTATAACTATGGAAGCACATTTTTTGCTTTAATGCTACTTTTAATGCTTTAACACTATTTTTAATTTTTCTGTAGGTTATCTGATAAATTAATAGTATTCTATAATATCAATAACTATAGGAGCATATTTTTGCTTTAATGTTACTTTTAATGCTGTAATACTATTTTTAGTTTTTTCCATAGGCTGTCTGCTAAATTAATAGCATTAATTAATATTAACTTGCTTTATTCATACTACTTTATAACATCTAACTTTAACTCTGGACTTTTGACTTTAATTGCATTGTCCCACACTAGTTTTAGCAGCAGCATCACTTGAATGATATAGGATTTATAAAATCTTTCAATTTGCTAATAGTAAACAGAATAGCAATGTAATAAACATTAAAAGTAATCACAAAATTCCAGATGTCTTCAAATGTTCGTGGTTCTTCTGACAATAAAAATGAAGAGGATTACAGTCTGCTAGCTAAATAAGCTCTCTCAGGTCCTAGAAAGAAACAGGTAATATAAGTTTCTTCCTTATATAGGAAAACAATGTTTGTATCACAACACTTTAAAGTCACAAAAATCAAATTGCTTAGAACACATTTCCAGAGCAGATCACAGTCTCCACATGATCCCTCTGAATTGCATGTACCTTAAAAACGCTAGTCTATTTTGTTCCCCAAGCTGCAACTCACTTTATCTTATAAGCAATAATTTAATATACCTCTGTGGGAATGCAAACTTAAAGTTTTCTTTTTTGTTCAACAAGGAAAACTCCCAAGGAATTGGACAACAGTAACTAATTTAAAGAGGTTTCCTCCTAACTGTGCAAGAATTAACGTGATTCTTGAGTCCTGACTTCCCTTGTCTTAGGAAGTTACTTTGCACAACTTGCTGCCAGGGCTGGGGCCCTGGTCTGCCACTTTCCATGCAGGACTTCCTTACAACCTCACTGCTGAAGGGCAGCCCAGTGAGAAGTTTGGAGTAGCCGCTTTCAGTCAACTTCTTAAAGTCACTCAGGTGAATGTAGGTGCTGCAGAATCGCAGCCAGCTGGCTTTCGTTGGGATTCTGCAGTGCCTGTTAGTGCTGCCTGTGATTTCCTCAGGTCAGGCTATACGACAACAGTCACTCGTGGGTATCAAAGCTGCGACACTAGTGTTTTCTTTTGTTTCTCGCTTTTTTTTTTTCCTATTGAGTTGTAGGATTTCCTTATATACTTTGAAAATTATTCCCTGATCATGTATGTGGTTTGCAAAATCAATCATCCCCAGAGTCTCTGGGTTCTGCATCCACACATTCAAACACAGAAAAATATTTGGGAAAAACTGGAGTGTATACTGAACATGTACAGATTTTTCTTATGATTAGTCTCTAAATAATACAGTACAACAACTATTTTCATAGTCTTTACATTGTCTTAGATATTATAAGTAATCTAAAGATTATTTAAAGTATAGGGAAGATATGCACGGTTATATGCAAATACTCTGTCATTTTACATCTGTGCATTTTGGTATGCATGGCAGGGTCAGGGTCCTGGAACTAATCTCCCATGGATACCAAGAGATGACTATAATTCTATCATCCCACTGGTTTCTCTTTCACTCTGTTGATTGTTTCCTTTGCTGTGCAAAAGCTTTTTTAGTTTGATGGAGTCCAACTTGTTTATATTTATTTTTGTTGCCTGTGCTTTGGGTATCATGTAGCCAAGATGTGGAAACAAACTAAATGTCCATCAACAAATGAATGGATAAAGAAAATGTTGTATATACATACAATGGAACATTACTCAACCTTAACAAAGAAGGAAATCCTGCCATGGACAATGACATAGATAAATATTGGGGACATTATGGTAAGTGAATCAGGCGCAAGTGACAAATACTACATGATCCCACTTATATGAGGTACCTTCACATAATCAAATCATAGAATCAAAGAATGGCATGGTGGTTGCTATGCACTGGGAGAAGAGAAAATTGGAAGTACTAATGTTTCAGTCAATCAAAATGAATGCACTCTAGAGATCTGCTGAACAACTCTGTATGTAAGTGCACTCGGCAACCATGTTTTATACACTCACCAATTTGTTAAGAGGGTAGGTTTTTTGTTCAATGTTCTTTCTATAATTAAAGTTAAGTTTTAAAAAGAACTATGTAGATTAGCAAAGGGAGATGAGCAAAGAAAAGCAGCTACCTTCCACTGAGCATCTGAGTTGGCCAATGAAGGCAGATCTTAAAATAGAAAGATCTCCCACATCTTGGAGCACTCAGCAGAGAGTCTTAAGATAGACTTCATGTGCTCCTTCTGTGAAAAGTCCACACATCTGAAATGGAAAAGAACCAAAGTAATGCCATTTTGATCCGACCTGACTCCAGTGTATGCTTGCGTATAATGTTTCCCTTTTGGCCTCCTGAAGCTGCATCTACGTTGACAGTACAATAGGACCTTCCCGTGGCCCTGATGTAAAACAAAATGACTCTGAAATTATAATCATGTAATCAAAATATCTGTTTCAACAGGATCTTTGTGACCTACATATGCCTCAATTGTTCTTGTGGTTTTTTGGGTTTTGCCTCTATAAACTTTGTACTTGCAAAATTCAGGAGGTGGGAGTTCTTTGAGGCTTTAGCCTGCTCCCAGCCACCACTTGCCAGGCATGCTCATTAAAGAACCTTTTTCTCCTATCAATTTGGCTCAATAGGCATGGTAGTTTGTAATTCTCAGGCATTCCATAACACATCCATCTATAAACCCTGGTTCCTGACTATTTCTCTGACTTTAAACCCTCTCTCTCTCTCTGGTCTAGAGGAAAGGAGGAAAAGAACACAGGCATTTTATTAATTTTTTAAATTTTTAAATTTGTTTTAATTAGTTATACATGACAGTATAATGCACTTTGATACATCATATATAAAGAAGTATAATTTCTCATTCTTCTGGTTATACATGATGTAGAATCCTACCAGTCATATAGTTACATATATACATGGGGTAATAATGTCTCATTCATTCTCCTATCCTTCCTAACCCCATCCTGCCTCCTCTCCCTTCACTCCCCTCTACCTAAAGTAACTCTATTCTTCCCTAGGCACCCCCGCCAATTGTGAATTAGCATCTGCATATCAGAGAAAACATTCAGCTTTTGGTTTATGTGAATTGGCTTATTTCACTTAGCAAGATATTCTCCAACTCCATCCATTTACCAGCAAATGCATATGATACCTGGTGATCTCTTTGCAAGTTGAAAGGGTATTGAGATCTTGGGACTACAGCAAAGCAGAGTCTGGGGAAGCTGATGCCTAGGTCCATCAGATTGCAGCTGGGTTTGTGTGGTTTGTGTGATATATATATATATATATATATATATATCACATTTTCTTTATCCATTTGTCTGTCGAAGGGCATCTAGGTTATCTAGGTTGGTTCCATTGTTTAGTTATTGTGAATTGAGCTGCCATAAACATTGATGTGGCTGTGTCACTGTAGTATGCTGATTTTAAGTCCTTTGTGAATAAACCGAGGAGTGGGATAGCTGGGTCAAAGGTGCTTCCATTCCAAGTTTTCTGAGGACTCTCCATATCGCTTTCCATAATGGTTGCACCAATTTGCAGTCCCACCAGCAATGTATGAGCGTACCTTTTCCCCCACATCCTCGCCAACATGTACTGTTGCTTGTATTCTTGATAATTGCCATTCTGACTGGAGTGAGATGAAATCTTAGAGTAGTTTCAATTTGTGTTTCTCTAATTGCTAAAGATGTTGAACATTTTTTCATACATTTGTTGATGAAATGGAAGAATAACCAAAGTAATGCCATTTTGTTCTGATCTCACTGCATTATATACTTGCTTGTAATGTTTTCTTTTCAATCTCCTGAAGCTGCATCTATGTTGACAGTAAGTATAGTGGGATCTTCTGGCGTCCCTGATTTTGGGCCTGATGTATAACAAAAATGACTCTGAAATGTGTAATCACAACAATTCTCTCATGTAATCAAAATATCTGTCACAACAAGGTCTTTTCTGACCTACAGTGGCTCAGTTGTCCTTGTGATTTTTGTGAATTTTGCCTTTATAAACCCAGTACTTCTAAAATTCAGGACTGGGAGTTCTTTGAGGCTTTAACCTGCTCCCTGCCATCACTTGCCTGGCATGCTCATTAAAAAAAAAAAAAAACAAAAAACCTTTTCCCCTTTCAGTTTGGCTCAATATGTGTCATGGTTTGTAATTCTCCAATTCTCCCGCACACCATAATATTGATCCACTGTATTTCTTCTGTGAAGTGTCGTTTAGTTCCTTAGCATATTTATCGACTGGGTCATTTTATTAATATTAAAGGGATTTTTTTGGTTCCAGGGATTGAACTCAGGGGCACTCCGACCACTGAGCCACATCTCCAGTCCTTTTTTATATTTTATTAGAGACAGGGTCTCACTAAGTTGCTGAGGCTGGCTTTGAACTCATGATCCTCCTGCCTCTGCCTCCTGAGTCTCTGGGATTGCAGGCGTGCACCACCGCTCCGGGCTTAAAGGGACATATTTCAAAAGCCAGAAGACGGGCGGGGGCGAGTTCAGCTGTGAGGAAGCCTGGCGGCCCAGCGCTTACTGACAAGTCGCAGTTCCCGCTGTTCTCAGGACTTCACTTTCGCCCTCACCATCGCGGTGGGCGCCCTGTTCTTTGAGCGCGTCGTCATTTAGGCAGCGACTCGATCTAGAAGCGCATCAGCAGGGTAAACTGTGGATCCAGCTGTGATATCTTTTTTAAAGTCCCCTATTAACTCTAAGATGCGGGCAGGCTGAGATCCCCTGGTCTAGAGCCTGCTGGCATGTTGTAGAAGCTGCCGCAATGGTGACTGACTGCAGGCACTTTGGGGGAAATCGAGGTCATGTACTACTTCCCTGGCCTAAGGATCTTCTGAGACAGTGTGTGATCTCAAGAAATAGATTTCTTCTCTAGAGATAATGAAGCATCCTCTCCTCTGCCTGCAGATCACCAGCTCCCTCCTGTGACTGCCAAAGCACCAACACAGAGGATGTGAGAGCCTCTTAATAAACCAGAGCAGCCTGACTCCGCATGGTGAGAGAAAGGCAAAGGTTCTGGATCTGGTGCTTCTGTCCCCATCTTGCATGGAATTGAGCATGTACAGGGCCCCTCAGGATGACTTAGGATGTATGGTACCCTTTCTCTCCAATAAGACTTAAAATTCCAAGCATCTATTTTGGATTTTATAAACAACCATATGCTGAGATGTACTTGTTGTAAAGATCTGCTGCCTTTTCTGCCTTTATTTGCATTTTCAAAAGAGAGAAGTCTTAGGTGATGGGAAAATAATTCTGGAGGTGGAATTTTTTGCATTAGCAAAGTGGTAAAAGAGGTGAGGTTTGGACAGGAAAATACTACTACTGGTGGTTATAGTCACTGAGCACTTACCGTGTAGTAGTACCCTAAGCATTTCATCCCTTGTTTCATTTCATCTTCACAATGCTGGAGATAAGTTCAGAGAACTTGAACCTAAACCACCAATGCCCACGCAGTTTACTGTCTACATGAACATGAATTTCTCCACAGCCTTCAGTACTATGACTCTAGGAAACTCTAGCCCAGGAAGATGAAGTTGCAAATAACTTTATGGTCATTGTCCTGAAAGTATTGCCCCAGCCTCATCAACTCTCCAAGCCTCTCTTGGAAATCTTTCCCGTGTAAGGCTCATCAGTCCCCTGCCCAATCTGAATCAAACTTTCCCACTGAAAGACCTGCCTGAGAACAGATCCCCAACACCTAATAAATAACCCACTCTGCCTCTCTCTACTAGATGTGACTTAGCTTAGTCACCCATAATCAACTTTTGCTTTGTCCCTAGCTGTCTGGTGGTACTTTGTGGAGCCAGGATTGTCATGTACTGTTCTTGCCTCTTTTATTAGTCTAATGTAAGCCTCTTTCTGTAGCCTCGCTTACCAAAACTTCAAAGGGAGAAGGGAAGTTCCCTGCCCCGCCCCACAAGTAAGAACCTATGAGAGTTAAAGAAAAAAGCATTTTCTTTCCTTTAGGAAACCAACCCCAAATCTTAAAGTGAGGACTCTTTTTTCCTGGCGTTTCTGTGGATCAGCCCTGCAGTAGTGCTGCAGGGCCTCCCTGGCTCTCGGGCAGAGGCACTCTGCAGAGGCTTAGCTGGAGGCGTGTGCAGGGCAGCTCCTCACTCCAAGAGGCCTTTTGAGGAGTCTAGATTTCTTCTCAGAAGGAAAGAGTAGAAGTTGCCAGGCTCCCTGTGGCCTGGGCTTAGAAGCCCCACAGTGTGGATTCTGCCACATTCTCTTACTCTAATTTAGGGGAAGGATAAAAATTTTCTAAACCCATTGTAGCTGTTGGTTAGTATGGATTCCTGTAACAACACACAGATTAAAGAGAAAACAAACATAAGTTTCTTAACATATATGCCTCATGCATACACAGGAGATACTGCAGAATGAGTTAATCTCAAAAAAGTGTCCTTAAATTCAGACGAGCTGGACTCAGTGGTGCACACCTATAATCCCAGCAGCTCAGGAGGCTGAGGCAGGAGGATCTCGAGTTCAAAACCAAATTCAGCAACTTAGCGACACCCTAAGCAACTCAGCAAGACCCTGTCTCTAAATAAAATATAAAAAAGGGCTGAGGATGTGGCTCATTGGGTAAGTACCACTGGGTTCAATCCCCCTGGCTAAAAAAAAAAAAAAAATTCAGACTTGATAACATCATTCCAGTGAAACAAAGAAAGATGGGTATGAGGGAGATGCCCAGGAAAAGCATAGTAAGGCTTTTTACAATTTATAAGCCATGACTTTTGTTTTCTTCCTGCGGTCTGCTCTACATTTTATGGCCGGTTGCCATAGAGTTACTTAAAGCACTAACCCTCCCTGCATACTCTCTCCTCGCAGGTTATAGGCAAGGCCCCAATTAAAATGGAGTTGTAAAAATGTAAAGCAGAAACTGACGAAACCAGACACAGAACTTCAAGTGGCAAACCTTGACACCATCACATTTGCTTAGGTTCACAGGTCTAGGTTAACAAGGTGGCCCCAGGACTGAGTTAAAATGCTCACACTAGATTTCTAGAACTGACCATTTCTCAACACTGACGAACTACCCTGGTGGCCACTTCTCTAAGATAACATTCTCACTAAAGATGACATCTGTGCACGCCGACAGTCCCAGAGACTCAGAAGCTGAGGCCTGCAAATTTGAGGCCAGCCTCAGCAGTTTAGTAAGACCCTGTCTCAAAACTAAAAGAGAAGTGGGCAGTCCTGGGGGCGTACTCAATGGTAGAGCACTCCGAGGTTCAGTCTCCAGCACCCCCACCCAAAACAAACAGAACCACGAGCTCAGAAGCAGCTCCTCAAGGTAAGCTTTGCTTTTGCAGAAGGGTGTGCTACCGAGTTCAGTCTGGCAAACGAGCACACTTGGGCCAGAAGTCCACCTGGTTTTGTTCCTAATACAGCAGTGCCCCTTGTTCTCATAGGAGGAACTTGGGGTTACCATCTATGCGACTGGTTAATTTAAAATTGGGCAGTGCAAAGGAAAAGGTTATAGTTGCAATTGGATACATGTTAAGGAGCTTTCAGAAAAATGGCTACATTTTAACCACATGGTGTAGTAACTTAAAATGTCTCTATAACATCCTGAGGGCTGGGGCTGTAGCTCAGAGATGGAGCACTTACCTAGCACATATGAGGCACTGGGTTCGATCCTCAGCACCACATAAAAATAAATAAATAAAGGTATTGTGTCCATCTACAACTAAAAAATATTTTAATAATACTAACTATAATACATCCTGGAATTTAGGTTATAGTAAAACATTTATGACAGAAAAGACAGTATTGGTAGAATACTAAGCATTCATCTTCCAACTTGCGGACTTGTTGCTGATCAGAACTTTTCTTCTTCTGCCAATCTGTCTCTTGAATTACTAGCACTTTTGAGCGGCAGCAGAGACCTTTTCTCAATTATGATAAGGAGACACACAAATAGAGAATCCCTTTATAGATGTAAATTTCCATTTCTAAAGGATAACTTTCACGGTTTTCGGAGTTCCTCCTCTGTCTATATTCTCCAAATAACCAACTCAGAATAAGCCTTGGGCTAAGAGGACATGTTTTGGGGTGGCATATTTCAGTCTTCCATTCAAGTCCAGGCCAGCCGTGACTCAAGTAGGGAGAGGAAGACTCCAACCCAATCCCAAACTGGGGATTGCATTCAGGGATGCTCTACGAATGATCTACATCCCCAGTCCTTTTTAGGTTTTCTTTTGAGACCTACTTTGTTGAGACTGGACTCAAAGTTGCAATCCTCCTGTCTCAGCCTCTCAAATGGCTGGGATTACAGGTGTGTGCTAGTGGGCCGCTAGCTTCCTTCTCTTGATGGGAGGATTGTGGTTTTGTTTGTATTATAGCTAGTTGCCGAGAGGTCAGTTCTTGTCCCCAATGCCCATATGATAACAATGACATAGTTTTGAGAAAAAGGAAAAAGAAGGTTTGTTGTTTTGCTAGCAAAGGAGAAACAGATGTCTCCTGTCCCAGAGGCTGTGATTCTGCTCTGCACAAAAACAGGGGACATTTAAAGAGGTGACTCAAAGGTGTTCTCTGCTGGAGTTGTAGTTCACTTGTTAATTTGGGAGATAGTCCTCTCTGAGATCTTCTGGTACCAGTCCCAAAATCTGGATTCCTTCATTCCTATGATGGGTATGTACCCAAGGACAGATAAACTCTGTCTAGGATGGGGAAGAAAGGTCATCTCAGGTTTCTCCTGAGATTCGGGAGGGAGAGAGATTAGGGAGGAACAGGGAGAGAGGAAGAGAAAGAAACACATCCATTTTAAAAATAAAAAGCAGTGGCAGAGCACCTAGGGCTATATTCAAAGCATAAAGTGCATCTCACTGTTACAGGGTCTCGGTTGTTTCTGAACATAGGCAGGGATCAGAGGAGTGTAACTTACTGGAACCTTTCAAATCTTCACAGCAAACGACAGTAGCCACATTTCAATGAAAAAGTAAATGCTTTATACAAGATTTCATGGCTAATACTTGATGAAGGCTATTCGAGAGCTTCCTTAGCCAGAAGCAGGACTGCCTTCACACCCTGTCTCCCAGACTACGGGAAGCCCCAGAAAGTTTATGCCACCATTTTCCTTCCTTCAACCAAAGTTGGTTAACTCTGCTCTAACACCTCTGTCCCCAATTATTCTTCACATACCCACTATTTATGGAGTGCTTATCATATGTGAAACCCTTACAACTCAAGAGGTTGCTACAGAGGTCGTGGGGTAGAGTTGCACCTCGTATATGGTCTGGCCATTGTCCATTTATATATTCTGATTCTTACTATCTTGACTCAGTCCTTTCAGACCACTATAACAAGATATCACAGAATGGATAATTTATAAACCATGGAATTGTATTTGTCACAGTTTTAGAGGCTGGGGAGTATAAAGTCAAGGCATAAGTAGATACAGCATCTGGTAAGGGCTATTCTCTGCTTCCAAAATGGCAGCTTCTTGCTGTGTCCTCTTATAATTGAAGGGAAAAATGAAAGAACTTGCTTCCTCAAGCCCTTTTATTTACTTTTAAATATACGGTTTTTAGTTGTAGGTGAACACAATGCCTTTATTTTCTTTATGTGGTGCTGAGGATGGAACCCAGGGCCTCATGTGTGCTAGGTGGGTGCTCTACCACTGAGCCACAACCCCAGCCCCCCATCAAGTCCTTCTATAAGGGACCTAATCATTTCCTAAATAGACTTAACCTTTTAATAATATTATATTATAGATTAAATTTCAGTGTTAGGTAGGAGTTCAGGGACACCAAGATGGAGACAGGGTATTAAAAAGAAGTCACTGGAGGACAAGACAAGGAGATGAGTCCTGTCCCTGTTTACAATAAATCCCATTGCCATGACAACTTCCTCCACTGAGGATTTATCACCACAAAAACTCTAGCCACAGGTTCACACTTGCACCTGAGCCCCTCTCACTCAGTCTACTGCATTCTACCTAATGGAGTAATAACTTCACCTTCAATAAAGTCTGTACTCATCTGTTACTTCTGTGTGTGTCTCTCAGTTCTTTGTTCAGGACACCAAGGACCTGGATTTTGACTGGACATCCCAACAATAACATCAACATGAATTTTTGAGGGACACAAACGTTCGAACCCTAGCACTCTCCTGTTTCATAAACTAGAAATCCAGGAATTATCTTGAAGGCTTCCTTCTCTCCCTCCCCAAATCCAATCAAATCTATCTCCTTGAGTCTCTCTTAAATCTATCATTTCTTTCCATCTTCCATAGTGCCAGGAAACTATTTTCATCTTTTTTCTGATCTACCTAATAGTCTCCTTACTTGGTCTGCCTACCTCTACTGTCCCCTCCCAAATTTGTCAGAGTAACCTTTTCAAAAGACAACCCTAATTATGTCTTCCCTATGCTTAAGTTGTTTCAATAGCTTTCCATGAAGACTATAAGGTGAAGACTGTAACTTTCAACTTGACCTCTAGTGCCCTACATGTTCTGCTGCCTTCCTTCAGCCTCCACTGGCATCGTACAACCTCTTTGTTTCTTCCTGTTGGTGCCACACTGACCTTCTTTCAGTCCCTGATGCATCCTCCCACCTGCAACAAAGCATTCGTTGGAAGGCTAGGAGCATGCTCCTGAGTCAAAGGAGTACTAACAGACCAGGGTACGAGTCAGAAGCTCCAGGAATAGAAGTAACAGGAGCAAAGTAAAATCTCATCAGGGCATCTACCTATAATGAGAAATAACAGCTCCAACTACCTGCATGTCACTCCACTTAAGATCCAAAGCCCCAGAGGACAGTTCAATGGGTCTGGATGGTTTGGGTCACATGTCCATCCTATGGCCAAAATATCTTGAATAAAAATCCCCATAGAGTTTTAAACAATGGAGAAAATAATTCTCCTAAAGGAAATTTGGGGTTCTTACCAAGAAAAAGAGGAATTGGTGGAGGTAGGTTGGTCCCCCAATCACAAATGTCCACTAAATACTTGTTCCCATTATATGGAATACCTTCCTGTCTCCCCTTTGGCTAGATCAAAGTTCTCCATTCTGTTATTTCAAAATATTCTTTCATAACACTTGGTATTGTTGTAATTTTACATTTGTTTATGAATGTGTGAATTAGATCCAGCTCTCCTAACCAGCTAAATAGTCCCTGAGAGCAGAGCCTGTATCTGTGTGACACTTGTGGCATCTCTAGTGCTTGCACAGTGCCTGGCAAAGCAGTCAACAGACATTCATATAGTGGAAGGACTAAGCCATATTTTCACACATTTCTATGAATATGCCACTCCCCACATAGAAGGCAAATAGTTAAATATATAAACAATTTTTCTTCAATTCATACTTCATTATATACATCTTCTCATCTAATCTTTATGATAATGTGGTAGGAACTCACTTTATACATAAACTGAGGCACAGAAGATAGGAATTTGTTGAAGATCACACACCTGATAAATAACTAGTGGGAGATAAAAACTCAGATCACTCTGATTCCAAAGTTCAAGTTCAAAACTGCAAAGATCATAAAGATAGAACTCATCCATGGTAAAATAGGTTTTCAAGTAAAGTTTCTGTGTTGGTCAGCTTTTTGTCTCTGTGACCAAACACCCAAGAAGAACACCTTTGAGGAGGAAAAGCGGGCTGGGGAGATAGGTCGGTTGGTAGAGTGCTTGCCTTGCAAGCACAAGGCCCTGGGTTCAATCCCCAGCACCGCTAAGAAAAAAAAAAAAAAAAGGAGGAAAAGCTTATTTTGGGCTCATGGTTTCCAAGGTTTAGTCCATGGGATTGTTGTCAATTGTCAATGGGATTGACGCCATTGCTCAAGGCCTAACACAGGGCAGATCATGGTGGAAGGGCATTGTGGAGGAAAGTTGCTCATTTCCTATAAGTCAGGAAGTGGAAAGTGATGGCAGGAGCTAGGCACAAAATATATAATCCCCAAGGCATTATCCCAGTGACCCCCTCCTCCAGCCACACCCTACCTGCCTATAGTTACCTCCCAGTTGATCCATTCAAAATATTAATCCATCATATGAATTAATCCATTAGTTAGGTTACAACTCTCATAATCTAAGATTTCACCTCCTACCTTACTTAATATAGGAAGTTTTGGGGGACACCTCATATCCAAACCATAACAATTCCTTTGGATGCAAATCTAGGTTTGTCCCATAAAAGTAAGCTTAATTTATAAAATATGATATGTGAAGAGAATATAAAATAAAATAAAAACTATGGACAGATACAATAGAGCATTTTTCAGATCTGCTAGTAAAAGCGATATCTTGCTTTCTCTGCCATTTGTGGTAAGTCGCTCTGAGCAAGAGTGAAGGAATAGATTGGTGGTGGAGATGAGATCATTTAAGGCAATCCATTTCCTAAATATCAGCTACAGATTATGACAAGTATTTCAATTTTTAAAATATTTTTATTGATTCTTTTTAGTTATACCTAACAATAGAATCCATTTTGACATCTTGTATAAGCAAGGGATATATATCTCATTCTAATTTAGACACCACGACCTCTCCTTCCCCTTCCTTTTCCCCTCCCCCTGCTCCCTTCCCTCTATTGATCTTCCTGCCATTTGCCCATAGTTACTTTTTTTAAAATTAATTTCTTGTGGATGTACATGATGGTGAGATTCACTGTGTGTATTTATATATGTACGTAGGAAAGTTAGGTCAGATTCATTCTACTGTCTTTCCTTTTCCTCTCCCCACTCCCTTCCCTTCATTTCCTTTTGTCTAATCTACTGAACTTCTACCACTACCCCCATACTTATTGTGAGTTAGCTTCTGCTCATCAGAGAAAATATTTGACCATTAGTCTTTGGGGATTGGCTTATTTCACTTAGCATGATAGTCACTGGATCCACCATTTACCAGCAAATGTCATAAAGTCGTTCTCTATGGGCTAAGTAATACTCCATTGTGTATATGTACCAGATTTTCTTTATCCATTCATCTGTTGAAGGGCACCTAGGTTGTTCTACAGCTTAGCTCTTGTGAACTGCGCTGCTATATGTGCCTCTGTCCTCTAGTAAAGCAGTTCAATTTGACTGAAAGGTTCTTGCTGTGTCAGTTTATTTTCTAGGTAATGAGGGGAGGTTGCCAAAGTGCCCTAAAGAATGCTATCAATTCCCAGGACTTACCAGAGAAAGGACAGAGGAAGCATCAGCTACGAGGAACATGAAACTTGCCAAGAAAGGAAAAGCAAAACCCTCTAAGGAAGTGTCCTAGGGTCTGCCACAGTAATGAGCAGCCACGATGCTTGTGATGAGGTAGTAAAGATAGCAAGACGGGCTCTTGGCCTCTCTTTTATTGCATACTGAAGTCCCAAAACCTTCAAAACCAAGAAGCAATTACTGGCATCTGCAGCAACTGCTACTTCATGCTCATGGTTGGTGTTCCCTGGAGGTCTCGTATGTGGGGGGCGGTTGGGGAAGTTGTAATGGACGGTACCAGAGTAGGGAACTAAGTCGTCTAACACATGTTATAGATACATAACTACTGTCTGACGGCGGTGACTTTTTATGTTTAGCGTACAATAGGTTCTGCCAACTCCTGGATCCTTGAAGAACACTGTGCTTTCAAAGCTGCCGGCTTGACTTTAAAGACATTTGGATCATAAAATAGAATATGCATAGGCACCCTAAAACAGAAGGAAAAGAAATCAACCTGAGTAAGATGTACAAAGAAAGGGAACTAATGTTTCCCAAGCACCCATTATGTGTCAATCACTAGGACATTATCTCATTTAGATTTTCATGACCTCTATTTACAGACACGAAAAGGAAGGCTCAAAGAGGTTGTAAGAATGATCTATGACCAAATCCAGATTTGCATATCTGTCAGATTCCAAAGCCTTTGCTCTTTTCACAGAAAGTAAATTCTAGAAAATTTTCAAGAAGTTGGTAATGTTAAAACAAGCCAAAAAGTCCTCTATAGTCCTCTATCAGTCTTGAAAAATATCTAATTCTTTTGTGTGTGTGTGTGTTCAAGTGTTCTACCTTGAGCATCTGTAAACAAATGTATTTTTTCTTACACAAATTAAAACAGTGCGCTGTTTTGCAACTCATTTCAATTAACGATGTACATTGGATAAATATTTCATCTGCATACTTTCAGAGCTGTCTCCTAGATCTAAGTTTCAGTGCCTAGTCTATTAACCCTACTGATAGCTTTAGATTTATTGGAAGAAGACCACATATTTGTCACAATAAATGTAACTAGTGAGCAGGGCACAGGGGCACACACCTGTAATCCCAGCAGCTCAGGAGGCTGAGGCAGGAGGATCAAAAGTTCAAAGCCAGCCTCAGCAACTTAGTGAGACCCTAAGTAATTCAGCAAGACCCCATCTCTAAATTAAAAATATAAAAAAGGGCTGGGGATGTAGCTCAGAGGATAAGCATCCCTGGGTTCAATCTCTGGTACCAAAACAAACAAAAAAGTAACTAGTGAGATGTTATTGCATTTTTAAAAAATTTCTGGGCTGGGGTTGTAGCTCAGTGGTAGAGCACTTGCCTAGCATGTATGAGGCTTTGGGTTCAATCCTCAGCACCACATATAAATAAGTAAAAAATAAAAGGTATTGTGCCCATCTACAACTAAAAAATATTTTTTAATTTCTACAACTCTTTTCATTGACTAATAAAGTCAATCAACCTTCTCCCTGACCCCACAACCCAACCTGTCCTGTTCCATTTTAGTCTTAAGTTGGCATACCTTGAACTTGGATTAGCTAGTTCCTGAATTCTAGGAGATATTGCAGAATGGGTGGCAGCATAAGACACTGGCCATCGGGCATCACGGGCAGGTAGGTAATCTTGATGGACAGGCTTGGACTTAGCTAGATCTATCGTTCGGGAGCTAGGTATGGCGATCATGGCTGCCGGGGATACCTGCAGGGGAAACAAAGAGACACAAAAATACGTCCCAGCTTTCACCAGGCTTCCTGTCTCTACAGCTATCCTCAACTTGAGTTGCTCCCGTTTCTCTCCTGGGCTGCTGCAACAGACTCCTAACAGGTGTCCCTGCTTCCACCCTGGCCTGCGCAGTGCAGCCTCCCCATGACAATTACTAGGGAACCAACAAGTAGGTAGCATGTCACATGACAAGTGATTTGCCCAAATCACTCCCACTTCATCACCATGACAACCCCATAAGGAAGCACTTTCTAAAGCCCAATCGGACCATGGCTCTGCAGGCTTTAAACCCTTCCTGCGGCTGCCCATTTTGCTAACGATAGCTCCTTCCTATGTCTAAGATACCTGGTAGGATTGGGCTCCTGCCACTCCTCTGATCTTATCTCCCCCCCCCAACAGCTCCCCCCATCCCTATGACCCTGGCCACAGGAGGCCCCTCTGGTCCAGTTTCTCCTGCTCGGGACCCTTGTACCTGCTCGTTTTGCTTGAAAACGTCTTTCCTCCATCTCTGCTCAGCTGCCTCTTCCTTGTTCAAGTGTCTGGACTCACACACAGAGTCCTCAAACAGGGCTTCCCGACTGGCCAAAATAAACCAGCCTCTCTGATGAAGCGCCTCCGTGGTTCTCATCTACGCTGTTGCAGGGCACTGTCCACACCTGCACTAGTTTGTGTAAGGCTTGGCCTATTGTCTACTTCTCCCCACTAGAATATACACCACTGGAGGGGCCTCACCCCATTTGGCAATAGCTAGAACGAACTCTGGCTCATAACTGGTGCTGATAAATATGTCAACTGACAGTCCCCCTTTGATCTTACTTTAAAAACCACATCTGCCTGAGTGCCCTTTGTTATGTGACTTTATTGGTAAAATAAGGATGACACGTGGCTACTGTTCTCTCTGTTAAGTGCTCATTCAAAATACATAGGATGAACAATCAATACTTCTCAGCAACCCTGGAAGTGTTCTGTGTTGCATGAGTCCAGTTAGTTTTGGGTTCTAACAGTATGATTTTCCATAGCAGTATCCCCCCTTTTTAATTAAAGCCTTAAAAAAAAAAAAAAAAGAAACTCAAACAATTCTAGCAATAAAGGAAAGATGCCTATAATTCCCATTTCTATAACAAAAACAGCATTAAGTCATTTTCCTGCAAATTCAAGACACTCTCCTGAGAGTTTTTGGTTCCCAGGATGGTTTTCCATATTAAATCCTGAGGTTCCCAGAGAGAGGGTGAAATTGCTCCCACTTCTTCAGCAGCATATTTACTGAAAACCCAACTGAGACAGGGCACCAAGTCGGCAATATAATTAAAAAAGCAGAACGTCAAGGAGGAAGAGGGAGGGAAGCCGCTGAGTGTGCCAGGCTCCAGGCTGGGCACATGCCTTCCTGCTACCACATCCCAGCAGACCTCTAAGTGGGAAGTCCAACACCTGCCCTACCTGCCCTCCCCTGGCTCACCGAGCTCCACCCAGCTCCAAGCTCCTCCCAGACTGAGGGCTTGGGCATGTGCTCTTCCCTGTGCTGGGACATCTTCCTCCCAGATCTTTACTCAACTGACCCCTTCTCACTCCCAGGGTCGGCCCAACTACTACATGCCACATACCCCGTCACTCACTTCCTATATCATTTTCTCCAAGACATTTATCACTCTCTGGCACTGTCTTATCTTTTTACTTATTCATTGCTTATCCCCCCACCTTAGCTGCATTTGTTCACTTGGAAGAGTACTTGGCACAAAGTACACTTGCAAACACTGGTGGAATGACCAAGGCTCGGGAAGGTTCTCTGAACATGATAAAGCTAGCAGTGGTGAGGCGGGAATTGGAATCCAGCTCCTGTGACTCCAAAGCCCATGCCCTTTGCACCCAACTGCTCTGCATCCCTCTGTATCAGGTAGCTAGGTTTTCCTTCCTGACACAGACTACTGTTCCAAGATTCTTTCTTCCAGTGATTTTGGGCTATGTCCTATAGAAGCAAACAAACCAACCTCAACAACCACAAAAAAACCACCTTAGGATCAACCAGAAAGAGAGCAGAAGGACGGCAAGGCAGTGATGGCTTACAGGACGGATGGGCATTTCACTTCTTTGTCTTTCATAGTATAGACCCTCTGACTTGATCTTTGGGTGGGCAAGGTCTAAGATTCTTGGAGTTGCGATAGCACTCAGGGCAGACGCTGAAATCTTAGTTTCAATCTAGAGGAGAAAAATAAAACAGTACCTGTAAGTATTAAATAATAAACAACATCTAGTTCAAGATTACAAAGTAGTGTCTGATCTCTGGACCAGGCTTCCCAGTAACCAGTAGAAATGATCAGACTCTTACAATAACCCCTGGTCACACCTGGAAAGATCAATTGCCATCTTTCTCAAACTACATGGGTTCCAAACCAACTTTTCAGGAACTTAACTGTTAAACTACAGAGGTAGAGGAAACAACAAACAATGTTACATACTGACTCAAAATTAAATGGTAATATTGATTTGTAGACTGATAAACTCAGGGAAGGTTCAACCCTATCACATGAGAATGCTTTACCAGGTAAGAGTCTGCTTTGTTCTTCATTATTTTTGCCCTTTGGAAACTGGGGCTTATATTATCACCATGCCAAAAAGAATTTAAGTGGTTCTCTTCTCATTGGAATAAATAAGAAAAGAAAAAAACTGAAGCCAACAAGAAGAAAGCAAAACCGTAAACCTCCTTTGGACCCCCAAATCATTCTTTTTTTTTTCAGGTACCCAGAATTGAACTCAGGGGCACTTGACCATTGAGCCATATCCCCAGCTCTATTTTGTATTTTATTTAGAGACAAGGTCTCACCGAGTTGCTTAGGACCTAGCTTTTGCTGAGGCTGGTTTCGAATTCATGATTCTCCTGCCTTAGCCTCCTGAGCCGCTGGGATTACAGGTATGCAATACCATGCCTGGCCTCCTCATTTGTGATTATGAAAATGAGATCAAATTACATGGTCTTCTATTTAAATTACTTGTATTTAAGTAACTTCTTATACAAGACTTTGAAAGGGAATATAGTCAACAACTGAAAATAAAATAAGTCTTTAACTATGGGTGGAAAAAATATGGTCGTCTCAGTACGATAATGAGTTCAAAGCCAGCCTCAGCAAAAGTGAGGTGCTAAGCAACTCAGTGAGATCCTGTCTCTAAATAAAATACAAAATAGGGCTGGGGATGTGGCTCAGTGGTCGAGTGCCCCTGAGTTCAATCCCCAGTACCTCCCCAAAAAACAGATAAATATGGTATACATAAAGTATTTCCCAAATTCTTTCTTATGTTATTTAAATGAGGATCATGATGATATTAACACTGACTGTTTTACATGTAATTAGTTTATTTCTTTCCTGGAGTATCATTTTTATTTCTATTTCACTAATGGAGTAACTAAGGCACTTGAGGTTCCATGGTTTACGTAGTTAGTAAATGGCAAATATGGAATTCCAACCAAAGGTCCTGCATGTTTGTACAACACTGTGAAGGACTAATTAAGCATTTAAGCATTTCCTATGAATAAAGCTTTTGTCTCCTATCAGACTCTGGCAAATCGAAGTATATGGCAACCATCGCCTTCAACAATTAAGCCTTCCAATCTAAAAGGAAATAAAACAATCATTCATTAATTCAATTCATTAAACAAATATTTCTTAATCAAGTATGTTATGTAAGACATAATAAAATGCAGTTCTTTTCCTTAATGCAATTTTCAATTTATAAAGAACCTAGACCTATAGGCAAATAATTAAGATTATTTGGTACTCAAAAGAAAAGGTTAAAAAAAAAATGAAGAGCTATCAGAGGAAAGGTGGGAGAAGACCAGGAAGGATGCTCTTTTTTTGGCGGATTGGGGTACATTGCAGGAAAGAACCATTAGCCTTCACTAGACAGGAAGCATGATCAAAGCTGGAGACTACCCTGTCGGCAATGGATGAGAAAGACATGCAGAACCACAGGAAGCAGGGGACAAAGAAAGCTCTGGGCCCAAAGAAGAATGTTTTTTTCCCATTCTAAAGTGGTGTTCGGGCTGGTGGGGGGCTACTGGGAGTTTGGACCAGGGGGCTTCAACCTGTACCTCACACATGCAGAAAAAAATAATTCAAAGTGAATCATATACATAAAAACACAAAAGTAAAAATACTAAGGCATCTATAGGAAAACATAGAAAACCTTCATGAGCGTACAATAGACAAATATTTCTTAGCCAGGACACCAAAAGCATTAACCATAAAAGTAAAGATTGACAAATTAAATTTTATCAAATTTGAAACATTTTTTCTCATCAAATGATACCTTTAATAAAATTAATAGGTTAGCCATAGAAAATATTTGCAAATTCATAGCCCTGAGGAAAAGACATATATTCAAAACTAAATAAAATTTGAAAACATCCATAAAGTGTAAGTATTACCACCTAATTTTTTAAGCCTAATAAAAACAGACAACTCTGTTCAAACACAAATTATTTGATGTGGAAAATCCTGAAGAATGTGATAAAAAAACAAAACAAATCAAACCAAGATACAACTACTACTCAATGACAGAAGAAGCTACAGATGCCAAGAAGCACAGGGCAATTGCTGAACATCCATGCGTGGCCTGGAAAAGCAAGCAAAAATCACTATGAGACACCACTGTCTCGCTGAAATGTCCAAACTCCTAAAAAGGGACGATGACAAATGCAGGCCAGTCTGAAGCCTCTGGACCACTTACACACAGCTGAACGAAAATAAGGGGGTGTGGCTCAGCCATAGAGTGCTTAGCAGGTGTGAGGCCTTAAGTTCAACCCCCAAGGTCCGGGGTGTGCGTTGGGTGGTGGGGGGATGATACATTCACCTGGAAAATAATGGTGTATTATAAAGTTAAATCTATACCTACCCTGTGACTCGACAATTCTACTGTTATGTATTTATCCTAAAGAAATGAAAGCATGTGTTCACAAAAATATCTGTAATATGAATGTGCATAGCAACTTTATTCTTTTTTTTTAATTTTTTTTTATTGTAAACAAATGGGGTACAACTTGTTTCTCTGTACATGAAGTAGAGGCATACGATTTGTGTAATCATACATTTACATAGGGTAATGGTGTTTGATTCATTCTGTTATTTTTTTCCTATCCCCCACACCCTTCCCACCCCTCTTGCAACTTTATTTTTGATAGCCCATTTGGAAATATCCCAAATGTCCATCAAAGGAATAAAAAAGAATTGATGTAGTTTTACAATGGAATAATCATTAATAAAAAAAAGAACACAATGTACTGATACACTCAATAGTATGCATGAACCTTAAAAACAGTATGTTGACTGAGTGAAAAAAAGCCAGATACTAAAGAGTATATATTGTATGATTTCATTTAGGGTTTTTTTTTTTTTTTTTTTTTTTTTAAGTTGGGGGAGACTGGGGATTGAACTTAGGGGCACTGGGAAACTGAGCCACATCCCCAGCCCTATTTTGCATTTTCTTTAGAGACAGGGTGTCACTGAGTCGCTTAGTGCCTTGCTTTTGCAGAGGCTGACTTTAAGCCTGAGATCCTCCTGCCTCAGTCTCCTGAGCCATTGGGATTATAAGCATGAGCCACCATACCCGACTGCATGATTTCATATAAATCAAGTTCAAGAGCAGCCAAAACTAGTGAGTGTTGATAGGAATCTGAACAGTAGTTGCCTCTAGGGCAAGGATTAGATTAGGAATTGACTGGAAATAATCAGAAGGAAACATTCTGGAAGAGCGGATATGTTGTGTATCTTGATTTGAGTAGTTATGGAATAGATATATACATTTGTTAAAAGCTTATTAAACTACACACTTAAGATCTATGTGCTTTATATAAATTAAAATTCAAGAATTTAAAATTATAAGCTGAGGAGAGTACCATATATAACAGATGAAGAATTAATGTCCTTAATATGTAAAGAACTTTAATAAACTGATTAAAAAACATACAGGCCAGTAGAAAAACAATTAAAACCATGAAGAGATAAATTTTTCAGAAAAAAAGTATGCATGGTAAATAAATGAGGGGAACTACCTGACTTTATTATTATCAAAGAAATCCAAAAATTTTTAAAGACGTACTGCGTTACTACACAATTAACATTTTGCAAAATAAGTAGTATTTCATGTTGGCTGGAGTACAGTGGAAAGGCAGACAACGAATGCAAGCAAAAATGCAAATCAAAGCCACTTTTAGGGACCATGTTTTGGAATCTTACATACATCACCTCCAAAATGTTCACGCACTTTCTTGACCCAGTGATTTTAGTTCTAGAATTTTTATTCTAGGAAAACAGAGACTGAGGAAGATGGGGGGGATGGGAAGTAGAATGACCTTATGAACTAGGACAGCAAGTAAGACAAAGCCAAGTGGGATAGCCAGAGTTCAAGTGCATTGTACTCAAAGGTATCTGCCAGATAGGAAATAGGAGTCTGAAGAGTCAGAGTCTCTCAAAAGTTAAAAATCTAAAAATTCCCAACAGGTTGATGCGTCTAGGAAGGAGCTGCAGGACCTCAGAAAGCAGTCAGAGAATCACAGATATGGACTAAGTGAGCCGTGAGAGTGACTCATTTTTAAGTTTTGATTGGTTTTTGTTTTGTGTGTTTTGTAGTACTGGGATTGAACACAGGGCGAGCGCTCTACCACTGAGCTACAGCCTATTTTTAAGTTGTGCAGGCTCCAAAAAATGTACTATAAGAAGGGACTCAACATGACCAGCCATTGAATAGGAAGACTTCCTCCAGTTCATCCATCCAAAGTCTCCGGTGGCAAGTGACCTCAGGCACCTGTGAAAGTACCTTGACTTCCCTTGAGAACATGTATTATTGTTAAACTTGAGGAAGATTAATAATTAACTGTAAAAAAAGAAACCCTAAGGGAATCAAATCATGAAATTAACACTTTGTTAAGAATAAGTATGTGTGACAGATGATGAATTTGAACATGGATCATAGGGTAGATACAGTACTTTTGTATCAATACTAAATTTCCTGATTTTGATAAAGCTTTTATTCTGTGGTTAAATAATACAATGTCCTTGTTTTTAGAAACTTAGCACTGAAATATTTAGGGAAAAGGGGATATCGTATACTTTTATGAACTAGCTTGTCTCAAAAATTATTCAGGGGAAAAATTATTCACAACACACATGGAGGAGAGAGAATGATAAAGCAAAGGGAATAAAATGTGAATTTTTACAACTTTTCAATAAGTTTAATATTATTACAATAAAACTATATGTATATAAAATAAATACCAGGTGGATGTTTAAGAGAGTGAGAAATTTACAACTGCTATTAGAAATGTATAACTGACTAATCAATTTAGAATTGTGACATTAAATTAAAATCTTAACTTTGTTTATTCTTACAATATTAAAAAAAACTTGAGCTTCGCCATGTTTATTAACTTAACAGGATAAATTTTAAAGTATTGCTTTAGTATTTCAGAAGATTTTGTTTGCTTATGTAGATGAGTAAAGTACCTGAAAATCAATCAAATGTAATATATTTATGAATGTAGTTTAAGTTGTTTGAAGGATTTTATTAACTAGGTTTGGAAACATAACCAAACATTTTTTGGGATTCTTAAAATTAATTATTAAAACTGCTCGAATTATAAATATAATAAAATATATAAGCAAAACCTGAAAGTCTAAGAAAATTTGATTTTTAAATTTGAAATTTAAAACATAAGACTATTCACTAGGAATATGCTCAAGGATACCAAAAGACTCACATCACTGGGTGTGGCAGGGGCTTTTTTTTAGTGCCTATAAATTCTTTGACACTTCTCTCATTGGAAAGTAGGGTTTGCATTCCCGCCCCCTGAATCCAGCCAGACCACACATACCTGCATCAATCAATAGAGTATAATTGTGGTGACACATGACTTCCAAAGGCAAGTCATCAAAAACCAGGTAGCTGCCTCCTATTCTCTTGGAATGCTCACCCTCAGGGCACTCCAATTTAGTATACTTCTCAGAACTTGGCTGCCAAGTAGAGAGGTCTTTGCCACATGGAGAGGGCTTGGGAAGGTGCTCTGTACACATTATCAACTGAGTCAAGACTCAAGTCATTACCAGCCTAGACAGCACACATGCATGTTGTTATAGACTGAATGTTCGTGCCTCTCCAAAATTCTTATGTTGAAGGCCTGCTCTCAACTGTGTTGAAATTAGTAGCTGGGGTCTTTGGAAGGTAATTAAGGTAAGATGAGGTCATGAGAAGGGAACCTCCATAAAGGGATTAGTGTTCTTATAAGAAAAGAGACCAGAGTATTCTCTACCTTTTTACCTCTCCCCTACCACACACATCCCAATTTTCAAAAAGAGGTCGTGTGAGCACACAACAATATGGCGGCCATCTGCAAGCTAGGAAATAGACCCTCACCAAGAACAGAATCTGCTGGTTGGGCTTCCCAACCACCATAACTGTGAGATATAAATATCTTCTGTTTGAGTACCCAGGCTAGGGTATTAGGTTACAGAGCCTTAAATTGATGAAAACATGAAGGAACCTCCAGCTGATACCAGTCCCTTACTTCTTCAGACACTTAAGTAATTTTCCAAGATTTCCAGTTGAGAAGCTGAGACAAATATTACTTATTTCCCTGTTAGAATCTCTCATTCATAAAATCCTTGAGCATAATAAAATTGATGTTTTATGCCACTAAGTTTAGGGTGTTTGGTATGGTCAACAACCTGAACTGGTTGCTGCTTCATACCAAAGGAAAGATTATCTATATGGGTTCAAGATTATCTGGGATTTGTTTTCTGAGCTGATTAGCTTTAGAGGCATTAATGAGCCCATTGTTAGTGGTCTAAAAAAATCCCCACAGGTAGCTCATGACATGCAGTAGCAAAACAGAAACAAAGGCTTTGGATGATCAACAGTTGCTGTCAAAGAACACTGTCATGGAATAAAGAACAACAATGAGGTTGGCTGGTTGTTTGTAAGTATACTGGAGAAATTGAGAAAAGATAAGATCAGCTCAGGCCTTTGAATTCCCACCTGAAAGTTCTGATAAGGGAGCAGAAATTTGCTGTGTTTTCCCTAAAAAAAAATAAAAACCCTTATCTTCTATTGTCAGAGGGCAGAAAATTCTGAAAAGCAAAAATCTAATTCTGTGGGTAGGTAAGTTCAAATGAAAATCCTGCACAGACCCTATGTTAAAGTTGGGGCAGTGATTGGGAGGGACTAGGAGCTTGAAAATTGAAATGGGGACACAGGGGTGGTTTCCAAGGAACCTGGAGACTTTAAGCCCCTAAATGCTGTTGAACCTTCCTTACCTTTAGAATCAGCCCTTCCACCCTGAGGAGGTTAGACTCCCATTGCCCAGACACCTTCCAGGGAGCCACATACCTATCTCTACCACCTCTCATTGCTTCTAGATCTATTACCAGGACCAAGTCCTAGATGCCATATCAGCCTTCCATAGACTTTGCCACTGGCTCCACAATTGTCTAATGCTTCATCTCTGTAATAAAGCCCTTATCCACATCACTCATGGTTCTGCTTCTCTGATCCACTCCTGACCAATATAGTAAGTATAGAAGGGTTAGAAACATTCACTTATTGAGAGGAGAAGTACAAAGGAAGAAAAGAAAAATACGCACCCAGACTTAAAAGAGTATTATGTTATAAAGTCAATCAAGAACTGGTTCTTTCACATAGGCCACTTACATTTTTTGGAGGAACATAATTAGGATCTACGCTTTTGGCAATTGACAGTCGTAAAACCCGGGGTGAAGGATCAGGCACTTGAAGAGAACTTCTTACTACATTATCATTGAGGGACCTATATGCAAATGGAAATATAAAATGTCATATACAGGGCTGGGGATATAACTCAGTTGGTACAGTGCTTGTTTTGCATGTACAAGGTCCTGGGTTTAATCCTAGCACCACACACACACACAAAAAATGTCATATATATTGAATATGGGGGACAATAATTGAATTTGTCATTGCTATAATCAACTTCCAATCAATTATGCATACTGTTTCCATCTTAGGAAGATCTTTTCCTATAATCATTAGTGCTTTTTCAAACAGATTGGTGTTTATCAAAATTTATTTACTATAATCCACAATAAGTAGTACATTTTATCTTGTGATATGTAATATGTGAGTGGGTTTGTGTATACTGAATTTCTGGTATGATATTAAATAGAAATAGTGAAAACTCACAATCTTGTATTGTTCTAATCTTAGGGAGAAAGTATTTCACCATCAGTTGTGTTTACTGAGGTATTTTTGTAGATGCCCTTTATAAAGTTGAGTAGGTTCCCTTCTAAGCCTAGTTTTTTTTTTTTTTTTTTAAATACCTTTATTTTATTGATTTTTTTTTTTTTTATGTCGTGCTGGGGATCGAACCCAGGGTCTCACATATGCCAGGCAAGCACTCTGCCACTAAGCCACAGTCCCAGCATAAGCCTAGTTTACAGAGCATTTTTATTATGAAAGTGTGTTAAATGTTGTCAAACACTTCTGCTGGGTGTACTGAGATGATCATGCAGATTTTTTTTCTTCTACTAATTAGGTGTATTACATTGATTTTATTGGTTTTATCATTGTTAACCATCTCAGTCAGGAAGTACAATATTTTTATATATTATTGGATTTGATTTGCCAATATATTGATGTGAATTATTGCGTGTACATTTGGATTTGGTTTGCTGCTGTTTTGGTGTGGATCTCTGCGTGTATATTCACAAGAAATATTGGTTTTTAAAATATAAAATGCTCTTTTCTGCTTTTGTATCAGGATGATACAAATCAAATAGAATGAGTTGGGAAGTGTCCTACTTTTTGGAATGAGCAGAAGAGTTTGATGTTAATTCTTCTCAAACATGTAATAAAATTCACCAATGATTCACTTGCATGTAATGAAATTACTCTTCCTGAGCTGTTCTTTATAGGGAGGTTTTTTGAAAACTATTAATTGGATTCCCTTTACTTATTATGGGTCTCTTGAGACTTCCTATTTTTTCTTGAGTCATTTTAAATAGTTTGTCTTTCTAGGAATATGTCCATTTCATCTAGACTATCTAATTTGTTGGCCTTAATTGTTCATAGTAATCCCTTATAATCTTTTATTTCTGTAAGGTCAGTAGTAATAACTCCTTATAAATAACCCCTTAGAAAGGTTTCTTATTTTTTCCCCTGATTTTACTAACTTGGGTCTCTCTTTTTTGTGTTGATTAACCTAGCCAAAGGCTTGTCAATTTTGTCAGTTTCCAAAGAATCAACTTTGGAGGGTTTGTCATTTTCTGGTTTTCTAATCTCTGTTTCATTGATTTCCACCTTTATTATTTCCTTCCTTCTTTGTGTTTTGAGTTAATTTGTTTTTTTTAGTAATTTCTTAAGGTGAAAAGGTGAGGTTATGATTTGAGATCTCTTTTGTTTATCTCTTGTGAATATACACACAGAGATCCACATCAAAACACCAGCAAACCAAATTCAAATCTACATGCCACAGTTCACATCAAAATACTAACAAACCAGGCTGGGGATATAGCTCAGTTGGTAGAGTGCTTGTGTCACAAACACAAGGCCCTGGGTTCAATTCCCAGCACTGCAGGGGAAAAAAAAAAGAATACAGACAAAAAAAAAAATACTAACGAACCAAATCCAACAACATATAAAAATGTTTTGTGGGGACGAGGGGGATAACTCAGTTGGTAGAGTGCGTGCCTTGCAAGCACAAGGCACTGGGTTCAATCCCCAGCACCCAAAAAAAAAAAAGTTTTGCTTCCTGACCAAGTCTGTTTATCCTCCACCTGCTCCTTTGTGCTTTTCTAAAATACACGGTATGTCTACCAACATAGGACTATAATTATTGTTCTATGCAGCTCTCTTTTAAATCATGGAGGAAAATAAGAAGTTACAAAGAAAAAGTATATTATTTTGTCTTTTTATATTTACCTACATAATTAATTTTATTGGCACCTCTTATTTCTTCATGTAAATTCAAGTTATTGTCTAGTGTCTGAAAAGATACTTCAGGGATTCTAATATTTCTTATGTAGCAAGTCTACTGGTAATTCATTCCCAATCAATTAAGTTTTCATTCATTTCTCCTTCGTTTTTGAAGGATAGTTCTGCTGGGTAGAGTATTCTTGGCTGATAGTCTTTTTCATTCACTGCTTTAACTGCCACCCACTGCCTTCCAGCCACAATCATTTCTGATGAGAAATCATTCATTAACCTTATTGTAGATCCTTGGTATGTGATGACTTGCTTCTCTCTGGCTGCTTTCAAGACTCTGGCTTTCTTTGCCTGTTGAGTTTGGTTATGTTGTGGCTAGCTGTGGCTCTCGAGTTTTTCCTCTTTGGAGTTTGTTGAATTTCTTGGGTGGTAAAAGTTTTTCTTCAAATTTGGTGTGTCTGGGGCCCTTGTTTCTTCATATATTCATTCTGGCCCTTTATTCCTCTCCTCTCTTTGTAAGAGTCCCCTTGTTTGTCTGTTGATCCTCATGATGGTGTCCCACAAGTCTCTGTTGGGAGCCATGATGAATTGTGTGCTTGTCTGAGCCATCTCTAAACAGAGGTGAGCCCCTCTGAGAACTCTTGGTGTCATCTCACCGATCTGAGACTGCTCCGTTGCCTTGGCAACCTCCTGCTCAAAGAGAATTCTGTGCTACCATGGAATTTATTGGCCCAGACAGCCCTAGGTTCAAATGCAACTCCCTGGAGGTGGAAAGAGATACCAGTGCACCCAAATAGCCTTGAGGCGCCGGCTGCCTGGAGGAGGAAGAATCGCTGCACAAGTGATAAGTCTCCAATCAGGCCAAGTTCCCCACAGCCTCTGGCTTCTTGTTTATCTTGAAAAAGTTTTTCTCACAATAAATCCCCCTTGATGTGTTTCACGATAAATAAAGCATTTGCAAGCCTCTCCTCTTTGTTAGGATCAGACCCATCAGGTCTTTTCCACCTGTCAAGCCCTCACTTTAACTATATTTCTAGTGTCTTTGTATTTATTTCTCAATTTTTTAATAATTTTATTTATTTATTTAACCTTTATTTTTATAGAATGCATTTGGATTCACTGTACACAAATGGGGTACAACTTTTCACTTCTCTGGTTGTATCTCAATACTATTTTTTCTGTCTTTTTTTTCCAGCCGTCCCACATCTCCGTGTGGTTTACTTATTCCCTCCCCATGCAAGTCTGGGTGAGAAGTCTCTGAGCCTCTGTTCATTTTACTCCATTCTTCTCTGTTGCTCAGAACTGATCACCTCAAATGAACTCTCTTCAAGTTTGCTGATTCTTTCTTCTGCCTACTCAAGTCCGCTGGTGAGCATTCTAGCCAATCAGCTTCTCTAGTGCCCAGAGCCTACGCTGTGTAGCAGTACCTTTATTTTTGGAGATCCCTGTATCTTCACTAAGTACTTACTTTGTTTCCTTTCATACGATTCTAACAAACTTGAAGATCTAGTAAGAGGCTGATTAGAGAACACTCTCCCTCACCCTGCCCCGCTCCAATTTCCATTCCTGGAAAGCTATTCAGAAAGATTTTTCCATACTTAGCTGACATCTGCAGTAAATTCCTTCTTTTACTTCTTGTACTAGGATTGATTAAATTAATTTTCCTTCCTCCCCTTCTTCCGATTCTTCCTCTTTCAGATGCCAACCTTTTACACATTTGAACAGAGCTATCACTGCTTCCTTGGTCTCTTCTCTAAGCTAAACATGTCATTTCTCTTAACTTTTTTCATGTAACAATTTCCAGAAGCCTGGATGTTTCATTTACCTCCTTCTGAACAGTCTCAAATGGATTGCTACCTTCTTAAGGCATAGTGTTCACACTGGTTACATAGACCCAGTGTGTCCTAACCACAGGGTAGCAATGTTGCCTCCCCACATCTGTACACTGAACCTATTCACTAACACAACCTCATGTCAAAGTCACTTTCCAACAACTATATCACAATCAGCTTCCCTGGGGAAGGCAGCACCTAAGCTATCTTTTAAGGAGAAGGAGAAATTCAGTATTCAAAGCAAAAGCATCTGCCAAGTCACTGGGTTATCTGGGGGCAGAAATAACAGTTCAGTTTGGGAATCAGAGAAACAGAAGGAAGAGGTGAGATATAAAAGAACATCAAGTTCTACAAATTGCAAAAGTCTGTGATGTTCATTTGCTGATTTCCCTTTTGGTTTTTTTCTGATTGTGTGGTGCTGGAGGACAAAACCCAGGGCCTCATGAATGCTAGGCAAATACTCTAGCACTGAGAAATTTCCTTTTAATTGGCTAACAATTAAAAGAAAATTAAAACAATGATAAGGTCTAATGTGAATTTTAGTTTCACCACAATTTGAGTCAAATGTAATTATTGATGATGATCTTCTGATTGGCTACAGTTTCTACAAATATTTGGCTTTTTTACCTGACACTCTGGAAAACAAATGGACTTTTAGCTCATGAAATTGCACATGCTAAAATTAGGACAACAGTATTGTGACACTTAACCAGATTAGATCAGGATTTATGGAGATTCTCAAGATACTCTACCGATTTAGTAGAGGCAGTCTTTTGAATCTGTTGGGCTGTGCCAGACTCTGGATCCTTTTAGACGGCTGGATAAACAATGCAGAATGAGGTATTGTCCAAATTACAGACTCTCTTCCACAACTGTAGTAATACTGGGCCCTGCAAGTTGTAGAAGAGAAATGAGTGAAACAGGCACGAATTCAAATTATCACAGGATTTTCCAACTTTGATTCCCAGACCTTGAAGAGCAGGTATGACATTATTTAGGATAAATAATAATATCATTCTTATTATCCCTGCCATTTTGTCTTTTCTTAATCAAAATATATCAGCAGTGAAAAAGGAAGTGGTCCTGACTCTTTCCGACCGTGTGTTAACTCATATTGCAGTGCCACCTCTGCTTCTTTGAGACACTCACAGAAACAGGTCCTTGTCCCTCTGCCCACACCTCTGTCTGCCGGTTGCTGCTGTGAGTCTCAGTCTCTGTCAGCCTGTATCTCCTTTCTGGTGACCCTCCAGGTTTGAGGTGGGCTCACCCCACCATGCATCTGTCTGGACTCCCAGCCCCCAGGCCACACACACGGCCGAGCTCAAGCAGGCAAGGAGCTTCCAGCCCTGGGTTATCTGGGGGCAGAAATAACAGTTCAGTTTGGGAATCAGAGAAACAGAAGGAAGAGGTGGTTTTTTGAAAAATGGGTCGCCTCCAACAGACTAGATTCAGGTAAGGGGACCGCAGCGATTAGGAAGAAGAGGTGAGTAGGCAGCCAATGAGCAGCATAGAGGCAAGAAGCTCTTGGAGAGCAGGGCAAAGGGTAGAAGTCCAGACAGTGGGTGAGAGAGAAAAAAATATAGTAAAATAAAATGAGACACAAACTCAGTGGCTCAACATTCTGTCCCTGGGGAATGGCAAACACCAAATGCCACTGATCATGTTACTTATGCCTTATGCTGCCAACAACTAGAAGTGCAGGGTGCCTTAGGAAACGGGGGAAATAACACACGTTATGCCACTGTGGAGATTAGATCAGTAAAGTCATCTGATAATTTATAAGCACTATTCAAACATGACTTCATTAATCAAATTGTGATTGATTTTAATATTAATATCTTTTCTCCAATTATTATATTATTGTATATTAATAAAGTGCAGTGCTATTCACATTTGTGTGTTTCTCCTCCTCCCATAATTTTCCACAAGCCCAGGTCTTACAATGCCAACAATGTAGCAGGTACTCAAATATTATTTTAATATAAAATATGCTGTATTTTTCTCATTGAAAAAGAAATAAATAATACTTGTATATAATTATATCATATAAATATACTCACATAGATAGATAGATAGGTAGATAGATAGATAGATATAGATACTGGGGATTGAACCCAGAGCTACTACCACTGAATTTCATCTCTACCAAAAAACTCTACCAAAAAGTTTCATCTTTTTTTTCATTTTGAGAGAAGGCCTCACTAAGTTTCCCAGGCTGAACTAGAACTTGGACTCCTCCTGCCTCCACTTTCCAAGTTGCTGGGATTACAAGCAATTGCCACCATGTTTGTTTTATAACAGAAAATTTTAATGTGGTATATATACACAGTGGAATATTACTCAGCCATAAAGAAGAAGGAAATTATGGCATTTGCTGGTAAAAGGATGAACTGAAGACTATCATGCTAAGTAAAATAACCTAATTCCAAAAGCTGAATATTCTCTCTGATATGCAGATGGTAACACACAGTAAGGGAGGGGAGGAAAGAGTAGAAGTTCATTGGGTTAGACAAAAGGAAATGAAGGGAAGGGAGAAGGATGGGAAAAGGAAAGAGAATGAATTTGACACAATTTTCCTATGTTCATATATGAATACATGGTCAGCATAACTCCATATAACTCCACATCATGTACAACCACAAGAATGGGAAGTTATACTCCATGTATGTATAATATGTCAAAATACATTCTACTGACATGTATAACTAAAAAGAACAAATTTCAAAATTTTTTAAATAGAACTTTTTAAAATAAAATTTTTTTTATTTCTTGAAAGAAAGAGTGCACACATTCAGAGATGGTAATGGGTAATATTTTAGAATAATTTTTGTCTTTTTCCCCTTGTTTACATACTCAGAAAGTTCTCATTGATCACCCGTCATGGTGTTAGGTGCTAGGGAAAGAGTAAAGTCTGTGACAACCACAGTTCTCTTGGAGCTTGAGGCTGGGGTGGTGAGAGACACTGTTGCAAGAGCTCTGAAAGCATCAGTCATGCAATAGAGATGGAGGCTTCCCAGGAAGGCGTGTGAGGAGTGGAGACTTAGTGTGTTGGTCAGCTCTACATCACTGTGACCAAAATACCTGACGAGAACAATTTAGAGAAGGAAAATTGTATTTTGGCTCTTTGCTGCCGAGGTTCAGTCCATGGTTAGCCAATTCCATAGCTCTGGACCCAAGATGAGGCAGAACATCATGGCAGAGGGACATGACAGAGGAAAATGGCAACCGAGGACAAAATACATACCCCAAGGCACACCCCCAGTGACGTACCTTCTCCAGCCACTCCCCACCTGCCTACAGTTACCACGCAATTAATCCATATCAGTGCATCAAACCACTAATAAGGTTAAGACTCCCATACAGGCAAAGAAACAAACAGACAAAAGAAGAATAACCCCATCCATTCACCTGAAAATGGCAAAATTTTATTCTTCTTTATGACTGAATAATATTCCATTGTGTATGGCATTTGCAGATAAATGGATGGAGTTGGAGAATATCATGCTAAGTGAAATAAGCCAATCTGAAAAAAAAAAAAGGTCAAATGATTTCTCTGATAAGTGGATGATAATACATAAGGGGGTGGGAGGGAGACAAGAATGGAGGAAAGATGGATTGAATAAAGAAAAATGAGGGGTGGGGAGGGGATTTGGGGAAGGAAAAATAATAGAATGAGACAAACATCATTACCCTATGTATATGTATGGTTATGCAAATAGTGTGACTCTACTCCATGTACAACCAGAGGAACAATAACTGTACCCCATTTGTGTACAATGAATTAAAATAATAAAAAAAAGAAGAGTAACAATGTTTCAACAAAAACAACTGGAGACAGTGAGGCAGAATCTATTAATATAGAATTTCATGACCAGCAGAAATTCAGTTCAAAATGAAAGTGAAATAAGGAATTTTTCAGACATTCAAAAGCTGAAAGAATTCATCAGTAGCCGATCTGCCCTATAAGAAACATTAAGGAAAGTTTTTCCAAAGCACAGAAATGATACCAGATAAAATCTAGATTCAAACAAAAGAACGTAGAGTATGGGAAATGGTAAGAATGTGGATAAATACAAAATACCTTTTCCTATTTTTCAAAATATCTTTAAAAAAGAATTGCTTGTTTAAAGAAAAAATAATAAAAATGCATTGTGGGATTTATAAGACAAAGTAGAGTAAAATACATGATGCAAATAGCACAAAAGTCAGAAATGAGGAAGTGGAGATATACCATACTACACAAAGTGGTGTAACACGAAGATGTATACTGCAAGTTCCATGCAAAGTTAAAGATGTATACTATAAATCCTGAAGTCACCTATAAAATAAAAATTGAAAGCTGTGAGCCGAGTATGACACTGTGTGACTGTGTGCTCCCAGCTACTAAGAAGACAGACAGGAGGATAACTTGAGCCCAGGAGTTCAAGAACAGCCTGGGCAACCGACAAGACCCTGTCTCCAAAATAAAAATTCAAAAAGTTAGTGAATAAGCCAAAAAGAAGATAAAATGGAATAAACATAACAATTAATTCATAAGACAGCAAGAAAGAGGGAAAAGGGAAAAAAATAGATGGAATAAATAGAAAATAAATGCTAGTGGCTCTAAATATGTCAATAATCACATTAAATGTAAAAGATCTAAACATCTCAATTAAAAGACAGATTATTAAATTGGATAAAAAAAACAAGACTCAACTATAGGCTACCTATAATAAATGCACTTTAATATAAAGATACAAATAAGTTAAAGGTAAAAGGATTTAAAAATATGTCATGCTAACACTCGTGAAAACGTTAGATTATGTAGAGGGAAATGAGAAGGAGGAGGGAGCGGGGATATGAAAAATGGTGGACTGAGACAGACATCATTACCCTATGTACATGTATGATTATATGAATGGTGTGAAATCTACATCATGCACAACCATAGAAATGAAAAGATGTACCCCATTTGTGTACAATGAATCAAAATGCAGTCTGTAAAAATAAAAAAAGAAAAAAAGAAAGCTGGCATAATTATATTAATACCAAAATAGATTTCAGAGCAAAGCGTACTTTGCCAATGATAAAGAGGTTCAACTCATAACAATAAAGAAGTCAATTCATCAAGAGGACATAGTTTTAATTTTTTTTTTTTTTTTTTTTTTTTTGGGTGCTGGGGATCGAACCCAGGGCCTTGTTGCTTGCAAGGCAAGCACTCTACCGACTGAGCTATCTCCCCAGCCCCTAAATTTTTATTCTTCTAGTAATAATGTAAAAACTGATAGAACTGCAAGGAGAGACAATCCACAGTTATGATCACAGGTTTTAAAACCCCACACCTGAAAAATGGATCGAATAATTAAATAAACAAGGGATCAGTAAGGATAGAGACTTGAACAACATTATCAACTCAGTTGAGCTGAGTAATATTTATAGAACACTTCACCCAATAACAGGAAAACCATTTCAAGTGTACTTGAAATATTTTAGAACACATTCTGTGACATGAAACAGTCTCCATAATTGTGAAAGATTGAAATTATCCAGAGTATGTTCTCTAATCCCAATGGAATTACATTAAAAATCAATAACAAAAAAATTTGTAAAATTCCCCACATATTTTGGAAACTAAACAATATATATTTAATATTTGTGATTCAAACATGACATCAAATGAAGTATTAAAATGTATTTTGAAGCTGGGCATGGTGCACATACCTGTAATCACAGCAGCTCAGGAGGCTAAGGCAGGAGGATCACAAGTTCAAAGCCAGCCTTAGATATACAAAGAACTCAAAAAACTTAACACCAAAAATACAAATAACCTAACCAATAAATGGGCTAAAGAACTGAACAGACACCTCACAGAAAAAGAAATACAATCGATCAACAAACATGAAAAAATGTTCATCATCTCTTACAATCAGAGAAATGCAAATCAAAATTACTCCAAGATTTCATCTCACTCCAGTCAGAATGACTATTATCAAGAATACAAGCAATAATAAACGTTGGCAAGGTTGTGGGGAAAAATGTACACTCATACATTATTGGTGGGACTGCAGATTGGTGCAACCACTTTGGAAAGCAGTGTGGTGATTCCTCAGAAAACTTGGAATGGAACCACCATTTGACCCAGCTATCCCACTCCTTGGTTTATAATCAAAGAACTTAAAATCAGCATACTACAGTGACACAGCCACATCAATGTTTATAGCAGCTCAATTCACAATAGCTAAACTATGAAACCAACTTAGATGCCCTTCAACAGATGAATGGATAAAGAAAATGTATATATAGACAATGGAGTATTACTCAGCCCAAAAGAAGAGTGAAATTGTGGCATTTGCGGGTAAACAGATGGAACTAGAGAATATCATGCTAAGCAAAATAAGTTAGTCCCAAAAAACCAAAGGCCAAATATTTTCTCTGATAAGTAGATGCTGATCCATAGTGGGGAGTGGGGTAGGGAAGAATGAAGGAACTTTGGATTATGCAGAGGGGAGTGAGAGGAGGGGTGGAATGGGGATGGGAAATATAATCTTCAATAAAAAAACCTAAAATTTTAAAATTTAAAGAACTTTGAAAAAGTCAGTCTCAGCAACTTAGTGTGCCTTAAGCAACTCAGTGAGACCCTGTCTCTAAATAAAATACAAAAATGGGCCAGGGATGTGGCTCAGTGATTAAATGCCCTTGAGTTCAATCCCTGGTACCAAAAAAAAAAAAAAAAAAAAAAAAAAAAAAAGCATTTTGAACTTAATGAAAATGAAGACACAACATATCAACATTTGTGAAATTCAGCTAAGGCAACACTTACCAGAGGAAAATACATAGACTTAATAACTATTACAAAGAAGGAAATGTCTCAAGTTAATGATTTCAGTTTCCACTTTAAGAAACTGGGAAAAGAAAAGCAAATGAAATCCAAAGTAAGCAGAAGAAAATAATAAAGAGCAGAGAAGAAATAAATGAAATAGAAAACAGTAAAATAACAGAGAAAAATCTATGAAACCAAAAATAGATCAACCTTTAACCCAAATGATCAGCAAAAAAAAATTAAGTATAAAAAATCACTATATAAATTATACATTGATTTTCTCAAAATGTTTACAAAGACTATTTATAAAATGTACATATATGCATAGCAAAAAAGACTAGAAGAAAATATAACAAAATATAAACAATTTATCTGAATTATAGGCCTAAAGGAGATTTTTGTTTCCTTTTAAAAAATGTATCTATTCATATAATAGGAGATTAAGTATAACAAAGATACTAAACAATATGAAGCAAAACATGATACACACGTGTGCTGAATTAAATTGTATCATCACCAAAAATAACGGTAAAAAAATAAACAAAATTTTTAAAATAAATAAAACAAAACTATGGTTAAGACATCATCATACAGGCAAGGATTATTCATTATTTTCAAGAAGGAAGATGAAATTTAAAATGTACAACTGGAATTCTCTTATTCAGACAAAGTAATTCCCATTAAAAAATTTGAAAAAACTTGAAAAAAATTTTTTTTGCAGCACTCAGAATTGAACCCAGGGTCTTGCACAAGTTAGGTGAGTGTTCCACCATTGAACTACATCCTGAACGCACTGTGACATTATCTTGAATCAGGGTCTCACTAAGTTGCCCAGGCTAACCTCAAACTTGCCATCCTCCTGCCTCAGCCTCCTGAGTCGCCAGGATTACAGGTGTGCCCCACCACACCTAACTTGAGTTCATATTCTTGAATAAAACTTTTAAAAGCAAACAATTACACCAATGATTGCACCCTATAAATGTCATTCTGAAACAAGTATCTAATTCAACCAAGATTCCATTAAAAAAGGAGTCCTGGAATTAGCTAAGCCTCTTTACAGACTTCTGAAAGAAACTTTACACCAGGGAGCAACCACCCTAATATGGGAACCAGAACATATTAAAGCCTTTAAGACATTAAAAGGGGCCCTGCCCTTAGTTTACCTACTGAAGGGAAATTTAGCCTGTTTTTCATTAAAAGAGGAAGAATAGCCTTAGAAGTGGTAACACAAAAGAATGGACCTGTTCAACAGCCACTATCCTATCTCAGCAAGGAACTTGACTTGGTGTCTCGGGGATGGCCCCACTGTTTGAGAGTGATTGCAGTGGTAGCCCTACTAGTCCCTGAGGCAATCAAAATCACCCTGGGAAGAGACCTTATTGTCTACACTTCCTATGATCTCTCAGGAATTTTAAACACAAAAGGAAGACTATGGCTTTCAGACAGTCTCCTTCTAAAATATTAGGCTTTACTTTTGGAAGGACCCATAACTCAGATAGAGACCATATCCTCCCTAGACTTATCATGGGAACAAATTCTTAGCTCCTGGTTCTCTGGTACCTCCTGGTGGAAAACATTATTAGTCTCTGTCATCACCATCATATTCATTGGCATGTTCCTATGCTGTGGCATTTACTGTTGCATTAATCTTATCCCAGTACTCATAACTTCTTGTTTCTCTTATAGACCGCCTATCTCTCAAATGACCCTCCAGCCTATTACTTCTCAACCAGACTCCTACCATGGACCCCTCGATCGACCTGATTTCTAAATGGGAACTCCAAATGGCTTGCCCCATGCTGCCCACTTCCAGCTCGAAGCAGCCAGAGTGGTCATCGCCCCCTTTCCTTACAGCAGTAAGGAGTTCCTAAAACTAGAGGGGGGAATGAAGCCAGAATTGGCGACAGGCAGTTAGTGTAAAAATCGGGATCGGGTCAGATCGAGGAAATGGAGGCCATGAAAGCCATCTGCCTCTGGAAGTTGGAGACTGTCCTGGGAGAATGGAATGTCAAGGACCTACAGAGTCTATTGATGACCAAATTTACCTGCCTTTGTCAGGGACTACAGGCAAGGAGATGCTAATGAATGCCCCCTGGACACTTACCTGCCTGAATCACCTTGGCCCTCCCTCTGCCCATGCTTCTCACTTTATGCAAAACTGGGCCTAATTCCGTAGGTGGGAAGGAAAGAGATAAGGGGGGAGAATAAAACCTATATAAAAAGGACAAGATTTGCTCAATCCGATGGATTCTGCCTTTGGGTCCCCCTTCTTCCACCAGGGAGAAGTCTGCTTTTACTTTTCTTTAATAAAGCTTCTTACTTTCTACTCTAAAAAAAATAAAAATAAAAAAGGAGTCCTGTCCTGTATCAAACATGCTAAGTGGGAGGTCCCGCAGAGGAACCCAGGACATCTGAGATAAGAGAGAGGTGTTGAAGATTTGGAGGTCATCACCACACAAGTAGAAACAAAATCCATATAACAGGACAACCTCATCTTGGGGAGTCTTTAGAGCAGAAGGAGAAAGAAGCCAACTGGGAAATGGCAGTGGAGAAAGAGGAACCCACCAAGGACGTTGAGAGCGCAGGAAGATGGAAGTGCATTGTGGACAGAGCACACCTCCCAAGCCAAGGTGAGAGCTCAGAGAAGGGAGTGGCCTGTCCTCTTCTGAGGGAGCCTTAACAGGTGATTTTGGATGTACCTTCAACTTCTGATATGTCTTCAATACTAAAATTAGGGATCCTAACTTGAAAAACCAATGGCTTCTATAGAATTCATCAAGATACCTTGACGTTCTTGGGGCTGGAGATGTAGCTCAGTGGTAGAGCCCTTGCCTGGCATGTGCAAGGTCCAGGGTTTGATAGCCACCACTGAAAAAAAAATATTTTATAATATTCTTATTTTATTTTTAAAAAATCCTCATAAGCCAAAGCATTATGAAATATAATACAAGTCTGGATCTTGCTCTGGAAAAGTTTGACTGTAGTATGAGATTGGAACAGACAGAGCTTCCCTAAGCCTCAAAAAATTTTGACTGTAGATTGAACAATCTAGGACCCTGGGGTGAAAGGCCTGAATTCCATGTTCATTTTCTTGAAGGAGTCCTGACGAAGGAACCTCGTAACACAAACACCTACCTGTTAGGTACATAGTGCTGGGAGACTTGCTTGGGATGAGCAAGGTCTTTAAGTCTTTTGGTTAGCTGAGCCTTCAAAGCACTCTCGGAAATAGGGCAAATAGGATCTTGATTTCCCCAAAATAGTTTTCTGTTAAAATACACAACGATAAAATGGTAAAAAAAATAAATAAATAAAATTTATAAATAAATAAATAAATAAAATTCACTGAGAATGGACATCTTAGACATAGCTCTTAACAAGTCTTCATTTCCAGAATTATCACTATAACAGAGCTTTACAATTTCCAGTCATCAGAAAGAAACTATGGACATTGAAATAAGAATAAAATAAGGCAATTTTGTCCACTGTCTTGAAAGTGGTGACCCAAAATGAACCAACCTATTAGAGAGAAGATAGTTCTGTTCCTGCCATCTGGGAATCAACAGTGTAAGTTACAATCAGGTAGGCAGCAAAGGGACGTGCCAACCATCTCCACTGTGCTCCCATTTGGACAAAGGTGAGCAGAAAATAGTAACAGAATAATGATAATGGCTACCATTTGTGTGATATTTACTGTAGGCCTGGAACTGTACTGAGTGATGTACAGACATCAGTTCACTTAGCTGTGAAATAGGCGTGAAGGAAGAAGAGAGAGAAATCTGTATAGAATTGAGCTGAAAATGCTTCACAGAAGAAAGCTGAAGGGCACAGACTTCCATAAGTGAAGCATGTTCTGTGGTGGGAATGGGAATAATCCTGTCTTGAACTAGGAGTGTTCAGGTGCATGTGGAAAGTCCTGCAGAGAAGCCAGGAAGGAACACTGCTAGGTTGGGTAAGGACAGCAGAAGGCGGCCTAGATGATCTGGTCCCTCAGTAACCGGGCTTTGCCCAGAACTGAATTTGCACTGGGGTGTGGCTCAGAACTTGAGTGCTTGCCTAGCACGTGTGAGGCCCTGGTTTCAATCGCCAGCAGCACCAAAAAGAACAAAAACCAAAAAATCTGAATTTGCCAACTAACTGAATTCACTCCTTTAAAAGTATTGGAGAAACAGTTTCTCCCCCACCCCAAACTTTATGTACTTTTTAATATAATTTTTTCTCTGACTTGGAAACATTATCCAGAGTCATTTTAGAAATATTCATACCCCCAATCCCTACACTCTGCAGAGCCATTTCAAATCTGTTTGTTTCTCCTCACCTCAGTTGCTACTTCTCTTGTTCATACATCCATCATGCCCACTCCTTTCTCCATGCTACTTGTCAGAGTGATCTTTCTAAACCCAAACCTGATAAAGCCTTGTTCAGGACAATGCAAAGGCTTCCCCCTCCTCGCTGTGGCATGCACCGCCCTCCTCGGCTGTGGTCAAGAGGTTCGCCTCCCCAGCCTACCTATTCTTCCGGCTCATGTCTTCTGGTCTTGGAGATTTTCTCTTGAGTAGTTGATTGCTACCCATCAGAGTTTCTCAATAAAGGTTTGATGAATGGATGCATGGTGAAAGCTGGGGATTCACCTGATGGTGACATGCAGCAGATATTGGAGAAGAGAGAATGACCACCGGGAGAGCGTGAGGCCAACAGCAGAAATTCAGACCTCAGGGGCCATGGCCAGACAAAGGGGGGCTGCAGTGGGAAAGAAGGGAAAACTACACAGACCTAAATAGATCAGTGGTTGCCAGGGGTTCTGAGACTGCGGAGGAAGGAAAAAGAATGACTGAGCGGGGCCCAGGGGAGTTAAGGGCAGTGGAACATTCTGTATGATACTGTAAATGTGGATCCATGACACTGAGTGTTTGTCAAAACCCATAGACACATACAACACCAAAAGTGAACCCAACAGAAACTATGGATTTTAGTTAACAATAATGTATCAATACTGGCTCATCAATTATAACAACTGTACCACATTAATGTGAGATATGAATAATAGGGGAAGCTGAGGTAAACCTGGGTACTCCCTATACTACCTGCTCCATTTTTCTATAAATATAACTTCTCTTTTGGGTTTTATTCAGGAGCCAGAGAAGAAAGAGGGGATTCCTAGGCCAAGCAGGGAAGGACTGAGGGTTCAGCCTGCTGGAGACCCAGAGAACAGGTGTGCTCTAGGCAGAGGCTTGGAGACAGCAGGACTGGGTGGTACAGGCTGCAGGTGGATCTACAGGATGGACACAAGAGTTTCAAAGGAGCATGCAGCCACACCCTGGGCAGTGGGTCTCAAAATGTTCTGATTAGTAGAATTACCTGGAGAGCTTTTAACCCTCCCAAAGATTTATCCCAGACCAATTCAATCAGCACTTCTGGGGATGCTATCAAAGCAGCAGTCAGTATTGAAGCTCCTCAGGTGACCCCAAAGTTCAGATAAATTTGAGAATCACCGGCCAAGGGTTAGCCTGCCATGTCGTGTGCTGAATCAACCAAGGTGACAGTGTTGGCTCAGTGGATCCAGTCGCAGGATCCACTAATGGCAGAGCAGGATCATTCTTATCTACTTGATGTAACAAACTCAAACACAGCAAACCAGACCAGAGAATATTGTCTTACCTGTCTGGGGTTCCCCATTGTCTTTTAGGCTCAGAAAGACCTTGGATTCTCTTTCTAGAAAAAAAACTAACAAATACCAGCTGATTAAAGAGAACACCTAAGAAATATGGTTGCGTTAGATGAATCCTACTCAAAGAAATTCTGTCTGTGGAGGGAGGGGAAGTGATGCTACACTTGAGATGATTTGAGGGGTGCAGAAGGACCCCAAACTACTGTGGGCTCAAGATTCTCACTTGTAGAATCATTAATATAGTACGTAATAAAATGAAGACAATGAATATGCAATATAACAAAGTGCCGACTGGCTCCAGAAGACCCTAGGTAAAATGCATACTTGTTAATGGAAAAAAAAAACTGCAACTAGCATATTAAGTTAATTTGTAGATGGATTGGTAGCACTGGATTGTGAAGAGATTGTATAGATAAACAGGATGTCTGCCTTTGGCAAAACTATGAAATGGGCAAAATACACTCAGTGCCACTCAACCCTCTTCAAGCCCCACTCTGCTCTTTTTAAAATTTTTTTATAACTTATTTTATTTTTCCATGTGGTGCTGAGGTTTGAAACCAGTGCCTCACACATGCTAGGCAAGTGCTCCACCACTGAGCCTCAGCCCAACCCCCCACTCTGTTCTTTTAACTTTCCTGATCATTCTTACTCCACCTGTGGCAGAGTAAGTTTGGGTTCTCTAAGTATATGTTTCCATACATTTCCCACCTGCTGTGCAGTTATTTGGAGTCATGTCTAACTTCAGCAGAAGTATTGGGTATCACTTCCAGAGTAATGCACTTAGGAGCCAGTGTGACCCCTCAACTCTCTCTTTCCCTCTTAAACAGTGACCCTGGAAGCCATGTATTCTAGTTAGCAGACTACAAAAGTAGAGGAGGACCAACCAGTTCCATGACCACAGTCCAAGGGAGAAATAAATTTCTATTGTGTTAATGTTAAGCCATGGAGAGTTTTGAATCTTGTTCATTACTGCAGCATTGCCTAACTAATACAGACTAATATACCTCCCATGTTACTGAAGTTCATATTATAATTATTTATATACTTGGTTAGAGTTTGAAGGGCCCAATAACAAAATCCTTTTTATCCACCACAATTAGGAGCTAAATGAAAAATAGGCACAGGATTTGGTCACAGAATAAAAATACTATCACTATTATTGATAAAAATTATGTGAAATTATATGAATAGTTTGGATCCCTGACATTGCTGAAGTGAATGTGTGTCCCAGAGCTTCAGGCTACCTGCTGTAGGGGCTAAGCTGGCTGTGTGATGGAAGGCAGATCACAGACATCACCACTGTAATAGGTCACAGGGAGAGGTCTCAGAAGAGTTCAGTTCTCTTCCTCAAATCTGTCAAATTGATGTCACTCCCACACCTGAGAAGTTTAATCCACGGGTAAGGAAAGAGGCCACGTGAATTAGCCCAGGGAAGAGCTTTGATGGACAGTTGATGGAAAAGATCTCTAACACTTGCCTGAGCTCTGTCGTAGGCTGCAAACTCTCCATGTTAGAATAAACCCTGGCCTTGTGGTCACGTGGGATTTGGTTGACGACATAGCTCATGCAAACCCTTACGTGAAGAAATGCCTCCTTATTAAAAGTCATTTGATATACCACCAACCTCCTTTCAGAAAGTGGGAGGAGTCAAGGGGGGAGTAATAGCCAGCAACTCCCATGGTTGCACATTCACAAAACTGAGTCATCCAGCTGCAGAGCAAGCTAAACTCTGCTAACTAGATTATCTATTTCCAAATTACTCTGTGTTTAACTTGTGGTGCTCCTCGGCAGACAGCAGACTTATTTCATCCTTTTACAGCCTTGTCTTAGCTACTGCTGGTATAAACCAGTCCATAATCTTAACGGTGGAGCATCCCCTAGAGGCCAGCAAGGTGGTGGCAATGACAAATCTCAGGGACATGGGATCTGTCCAGCAATTCTCCCAACCCTTGGAAATTCTGGGTTTCATTTAAACAAAAAGTACCATTTTCTTTTTTATTATTTTTTATTGACATAATAGCTATACATTCTTTATGGGGTACACTATGGTACTTTGGTGTACGCATACAATGAGTAATCATCGAATCAGGGTACTAAATATTTCTATCTCTCCAAATGTTAATCATTTTAAGTGTTGGGAATTTCATATATTGTGATCATTTTGAAATACATCATAGATTGTTTTAACTAATAGTTAATCTGCTGTGTCATAGAAAACCAGAAGGAACTCCCCCTCTCTGTGTTTGGGTTCCCCTTATGTCATTTTCTTATCCTTGGGTGAATACTTCATTCTTTGAGCTTTATTCATTCAAGAAATGTTCCAGTATTTACCATGAACCCAATAGTGTTCTAGGGCTAGTTGTACACTGGTGATAATATAGACAAAAATCCTTGTCCTCAAGTCAGGGCAGAAAGACAATACATGAAATAAAGTAAATATCTACTATGTTGCATGACAATAAGTACGAGGAAAAATAAAGCTGGTTAGGAGGACAGGGAGTATGTGGTGAAGAGGGTTGCAGTTTCAATAGGGTGGTCCAAGAGGGTGAAGAGTGAAATTGCTGTTGAGTGATGAATGACTATACAGAGTTTTCAGAGAAAAATCATTCCATCCCAGAGGTAAGAGGAAGCTTAAATGTCCTGGGGCAAAACATTCCTACATGTTCAAAAGACGAAAGGAGGTCAGTGTGAAAAAAAAATTATTGGAGAATAATTTTATGCACCTCAAATTGCATATTCTAACCATAATTGTTGCTTCTTTTTCCCTTCTCACCTGCACAATACCTTGTATTTAGTAAATGCTGATTGGATTGAAGTGAACTGGTATTAAATTATTTGACATATGAACTTTGTTAAGTGTTCTATAAGGGAAAATCATGGAACTCTCAACCATATAAAGTAATATAATTAAGATAGTTTACATTGTTTTATTGATCCAAGATGTTGCTAAATCAAATACAAATCAGGAGGTAGTAAAAATGATGTACCACCTCCACCCAGGTTGCTCGGGTCCTTTCTTTCCAATGTCATTCTCTGAACTCTTCTGACTTCCCCCTTTTCTATTCCAACTAACCTTTCTGCACATAGGTCTCTTAGGACCTCAATTTAAGGTTTCTTAGCTTGAAGTTCCCAAATCCTTAGGGGATCTATGAAGGGAATAATGGGAGTCTAGAATCGTCATATTATTTCAAAAAATCAAAAGGAATTCCACCTCATCCACAAAGAGACTGCAGAAGGCTATCCAGAATACCAAATTTGTTTCTGAATTTTATCCACTCCATGTTACTTCATACAGACAGCAGTCTCTGTTAACACTTATATGTGTCCTTAATTTTTTTTAATTAATGAATATGTGTTCTGTGAGCAACATCAATAAAAAAAAATCTTTCAAAACCTGTGATCATGGTTGTGGGCAATTAATCCAAAAGATTCTTCGATTGTGAAAAATTTAGCATCTGTTATATAACTGATAGACTGCAACCTCCTATCCATGCCTGGTCATATTTATCTAGAAACAACAAAGATACTGTTCATTGCCAGAAAGAACATTCATGACCTCATTCAACAGAAGAGAGATTTTGCCATGCAGATACCAAATAATCCCTGCTGTGAGAGTCTGGGGTAACTTTCCAGGAAGGCTCAAGGGAGCAGAAAGTCAGAGTTGCAGACAAAACATCTTATTATATATTCAACTTTTAAAGTAATTTAGCTTCAGACTTCAGTCATCATCCCTGGGCCAAGATTTCCCCTGCTACCTTCTTTCCACCAGCAAAATAAGAGTTGTTGTTGTTGTTGTTGTTATTTGTGGTGCTCGGGATTGAACCCAAGGTCTTGTGCATGATAGGCAAGCACTCTACCAACTGAGTTATATCCCCAACCCTTGTTTTTTTGTTGTTGTTGTTGTTTTTTGTTTTTTGTTTTTTTTAATGCAACCTTTTGTGCAAAACTATTGACAGTGTCCTAGTTTTTTCCTGTAGACACTTGAATTGGGTTGTTATTTCAATTGAAAGTGATCTCACTAACATGGGTTTCCCTCTTCTCTTGGGAGCTACATTACCTCACAGTGTCTTTTTAATAAGGATTATTACATTGCTGTCCCCTTTCTTCACTGATAATTAGTCTCCTATGGCTTGCCAATAGCTAAGGAAGTTGTTATTGTTGTGTGGGTTTTTGTTGTTGTTGTTGTTGTTTTAATCTTTACTTTGGTTTGTTTGTAGAGCAACCATTATAGAAATGATTTCAGGTCTCTACTACTGGGGCACTCTAATAGCTCTCTCTCTTTCTCTCTCTCTCTCTCTCTCTCTCTCTCTCTCTCTCTCAGTTAGAATGCTCTTATCCTATCTTGTTTATATTCTGAAAATATCTTCTTTATAACTAATTAGACCTAGCACATTTATATAGGGAAGAAGAATTGCTTAGGGGATAAGTGGGCAGATAACAGAGATAAAACAATTTCTTCAAATAATTGACCCCAAATTAATGAATAAAGCAAAAGCAAGAAGCTGTTAGAAATAGTAAAAGCAAAAAAAAAAAAATCATAACCACTCTTTTTGCAATCTTTTCTTTAAGTATATAAACTCAGGGATTGGGGTTGTGGGTCAGTGGTAGCACACTCGCCTAGCACATGTGAGACCCTGGGTTCAAGCCTCAGCACCACGTAAAAATAAAATAAAGGTATTGTGTCCTCCTGCAACTAAAATATATATATTTTAAAAAAAGTGGGCTGGGGAATATAGCTCAGTTGGTAGAGTGCTTGCCTCGCATGCACAAGGCCCTGGGTTGCTCAACCACTGAGCCATATCGCCAGCCCCCCATTTTAATTTTTATATTGAGACAGGGTCTTGCAAAGCTGCAGGCTGGCCTCAGCCTCCAGAGTAACTGAGATTACAGGTGTGGGACACTGTTGCCAGTCCCACTTCACTTCTTACTTCATATTCCTTCTTTCCTGTTCCCATGGGAGCTGAGGTTGGAAAGGGGCTGTGACAAAAGGACACCACAGGAATCTCCTTTCCGGAACCTCAAGACAGACTTCCACTTGGAATGGCCGAGGAGTCGGTCCCGCTTGGCCAACCCACCTGTCAAGGTGTGCGAGAATAGTACTAGAGCTACACTCTTACCATTTCTTTATAAAGTCACAGGCAGCAGGGTCTGGTAAAAGAAATAAAAGCGAAAATTAGGTTCAATGGGAATCAAAGATATGATAAACACAGCATCACAAATCAAAAGAGGAAGGAGCTAGGAAAAGTAACTTCTTTTTTTTTTTTTTTTGCGGTGCTGGGGATCGAACCCAGGGCCTAGTGCAAGCACTCTACCGACTGAGCTATCTCCCCAGCCCAAAAAGTAACTTCTTAAGGAAATGGCCAAGTTAAATATGTCACGCCACGTACCACAATAAATCCTGCATAATTCAGGCATTAAATACTTTTTAGAAAGCCAAACTAGAGGGGAAAAAACAGGAGAGCATCTACTTAATCACTGGGTTTTAATCATCTAGGGTTAAAACTGACAAAAGATAGAAAAACAGGTTAAAATATTTAAAACTTGAAACTTCTGTGTGTTAAAAATTAAAACTGGGACTGGGGTTGTGGCTCAGTGGTAGAGCACTTGCCTAGTATGTGTGAGGCACTGGGTTCAATTCTCAGCACCACATATAAATAAATGAATAAAACTATCAATGTCTAAAAATTTTTTTAAATTAAACTTAAAGAGGAAACAAAAATTTGGAGAAATATTTGGCAGCAAATATGGTAAAGGCTTAGTAGTACTAGTATTCAAAGAGTATGAAAGCATAGACTAATAAGAGACTAATAACACTAAAGAGTTACCAAAACTGAAAGACTAAAGATAGAACCTGAAGTCACATATGAAGATATATAAAGGGCTAATAAACATTAAAAAAAATTTCTTATAATCAAAACAAAATGAAAATGAAAAATTTTTAAATTAGCAAAATTTCATTGCAAAGGGTAATGATTCTGGAAGGGTAAGATGATATGAGTACTCTTGTACACTGCTGATAAACATTTAAATGAGCACACTTCATGAAAAATAAATTGGTAGTAGAATCAGCAGTATTTGTATTTCTTAATCTAATTTTATTTCTAGAAATGTACCCTAAGGAAGTAATTTCATGTGTGAGCAAAGAGTCATGCACAAAACTGTTCAGCATGGTGTCTTTGACAGTGGGAAATGGGCAAACCTGAAAGGTCCAAAGTCAAAGAAATGGTTAAGCAAATAGAAATTCATGTTTAGAAGGTCTGTTTGTTCATTTGTTTTAATTTGGGGCCATCGTAAGGCCAAGGTACCCAAAGTCTTATCATAATAGGCTTCAAAATGACAGATTGTCCCACCTAGAATTTGGGAGTTTTTCATCACAAAATGACAGATTGTCCCACCTAGAATTTGGGAGTTTTTCATCACATCTGAGAATTCTGAAATAACATTTTGTACTTGTTGGAGTGTTTTGAGTAAAGTAAAGCAGGTGCTTTCAAATTCTTTTTTTTTTTTTTTTTTTTTTGTACCAGGAATTGAACCCAGGGTACTTTACTATATATATATATTAGAGACAGGGTCTTGATGAGTTGCTTAGGGCCTCACTGAGTTGCTGAGGCTGGCTTCAATTCGTGATCCCCCTGCCTCAGCTTCCCAAGCAGCAGGGATTACAGGCATGCAGTTCTATTTTTTTATGGTACTGGGAGTGAACCCAGGAGTGCTCAACCACTTAGCAATATCCTCAGCCCCCTTTTTAAATTTTTATTTTGACTCAGCGTCTCACAAAGCTGCAGGCTGGCCTGGAACTTCTGATCCTCCTGCCTCAGTCTCCCGAGCAGCTGGGATTACAGGCTTGTGACACTGACCAGCTAAACAGGTGCTCTACAGCATCAGATAGACATGGATCAAACCCCAGTTTTGTTACTTACTCAATTGTACAATCTGGTCAGATTGATTTCTCAGAGATTCAGTTTCCCTCTCTCAGATTGGAGGATGATAAGTCTGTAAAAATTACATACACACACACACACACACACACACACACACACACACATAAATTACATATACATATACAAATGCACACACACATAGACATCCACACCTAAGCACCTTATGTATAGCTTGTGAGTGGTAGTTGCAAATATTAGTTAGAACCTCAGTGCATCAATGACTTTCATAGAGTGCTGTAGAAAACAACTGTTCAACCAACTGTGGATTTGACCCTATGTGCAAGCTTGAAGTGAGTGTGAACAGGAGACAAAAGAATAAGATATGCCCATCTTCTCAGGGAGTTTGCAACTTACAGGAGACAGGTGAAAAACTTGGGACAAAAAAAGTGTTTTCTATCACTCTACTTTTTAAGTCTAAATTGACTTAGAAAAAGAGGGAATAGTCTGTGCTGTTATGCTGACGTCAGTGAAAGTTACAGCATTTGTTCCATGGATTTTTCATGGATGAATTAACTCTGGTTTTCAGCTTTATATACACAAGTAAGAGTCAGTATGATACTATCTATAAATACCAACAATAATAGCTGAGCATGGTGGCACATGTCTGTAATCCAAGCAACTCAGAAGGCTGAGGCGGAAGGATTGCAAATTAGAGGCCAGCCTCAGCAATTTAGCAAGATCTGGTCTCAAATAAATTAAAAGAGAGGGAATGTAGCTCAGAAGTAAAGCACCCTGGGATTCGATCTCTATTATTAAAAAAAAAAAAAAAAGCTGAAAATATGAATGAATAACACTCCCTCCTATTGGCCTTTCTTGCCGGAACGTCTCCCCTATAGCTTTCAGTCTTTAGAAAAGACTTTTTTCTGGTGTCTCACTAAGTGGTAGGATTGAATAGCTCTCAGATGGCCAATGTTAGCTAATGTCCTAAGCAGAGCCATGTTATATTGTTTCCAAACTTATCTCTGGATTAGAATCATCTGAAAGGCCAGGTCCAAAGCCACATCCAAGACCAGTTAAATTGCAATGTCTGGAGGTGGGATGCAGGCATCAGCGTTTTTTGAAGCAGACAAGTTTGGGGACCATCATGATGTTACTTAATGGCTAAATCACTCTCCGGAATCAGACTACCTAAAACCAAATCCTAGCTCTAACCTCTGATCCTGAGCAAATTTACTCCCATTCTCTGTAATTCATGTATAAAGTAGGTTCTTGCCTCACAAGGTTGTTATGTGAAAATAATAAATAATAAATGTAAAGCACTCTGCATAGTTCCCCAAATATGATAAATATACAATAAAGCGTAGCTATTAATAATTCTAAAAATTAGAAGATTCTGTTTAAATTTCCGCAGATTAAAAAAACACACTTAAATTGACAGTAAAATAATTGCTTAGGAAGCATTTCCCCTAAGGTTTCCAAAGATAAAGATAAATATTATTGAAATGTAAAACCAATTATAAACATACTTGTCATGTGCGTGAGCTATGCCATTAACATAGACCAAATGTGTTTCTGTCTTTCCACCATGTCAGAATTTATTGAATAACAATGAATTCACAGGTTACACCACTTTCGGTGATAGCAGTTCACTGAATATTAGTAGGTCACTCTACAGTCATAAGCCAGGCAAAAAAGTTTCTTTTATTCCAATCTTAACTATTACTATCTCTAACACTCAAGTTGCACATCACACTTTACACAATTACATACACAGTTTACAGAAAGGCTAAGAATTTGAACTAAGGGAGTTCAAAGGCAGAGAGCAGATACAATGTGAAGAGTCACTGTAGGTGGTCAGATAAGATTAGGAACTGAAGAACAGGAGCTTATTCTAGGAAGGTTCTGGAAGGCAGTTTCAGAATGTCGACCTGAGATGTCAGCTTGGATTGGCCCTGCACGGTCATCACAGGGAGGAGAAACCGGGCTCTGCTGAAGCCCGAGGACGGAGATTCAGAAGTTTGTCCAGGTAACAATTTTCCTGGGAGTGACCAGGTGACAGGGCAGAGTGCCACCATGCCCAGTCTCAGGGTGCTCCTCTTTTTAAGGGCCTTGGGTGAGGGGGGTCACTGTTTTTTCAGGTCTGGTGTGTCTAATAAGCTGATGGACCTGGTTATTTCAGATACAAATTTCATACACCCATGCATCCATGTACTTCTGAGTAATTCAGTAAGTTCATAGGTGGCCATTTTCTTTCCTTTTTTTTTTTTTTTTTTTTTTTTTTTTTGCGGCACTGGGGATTGAACCCAGGGCCTTGTGCATGCGAGGCAAGCACTCTACCAACTGAGCTATATCCCCAGCCCGGTGGTCATTTTCATTAGCACAATTAACTTATCAGTTTGTGCTGTTCAGGTGGTGATTATTTACTTGTACAAACAAGGAGTAGAGTCATTCGACCTCAGCATTTGTTCTCATAATGTAGTAACTCATGGCAAACTTCTGCTCAGGACTAGCTAGGCACAGCCTGAAGACTACTGTCTATACATCATGGTGTGATTCACAGCAGGGACTGGCCAGCTCTCCACGGTACTCAAATGCATTTTCATTGGGTTCTTTGTTTGTACCCACACCCCATTTGATGTTACTTACATAAACACACACAATTATCTACAGTAGAAAAACTCTAAGATGAAAAATTCAAGGAGAGAAGCAGAAAAATAGAAGGGAATGGAAGATGAAATAAAATGAGGAATGTGTAACAAAACCCAGCACCATTGATCTGAGCATTCAACCACTGAAAGCGGAAACACTAACTTTTGTTAATTCAGTAGTCTCCACCCGTTTTTCAGGGGGTCTGGTCAACCAAAGCCCCCAAAACATTAAATGGAACATCCGCAAGTAACAAATTATAAGTTTCAAATAATTTTCATTACAGTATTGTTATGATTGATCAATGTAACAATTAAGAACATTGTTATTATTCACTGTTGTTCATAATCTCTTACTGTGCCTAATTTATATTTTTAAAAAACTATCATAGATATTAACACTTAGGAAAAAACAATGTACATAGGGTTCGATACAGTGAATGGTTTCAGGTGTCCGGGGACCAACTTGGAACATATCCCCACAGATAAAATGGGGACCATTGTATTAAGATGATGGGGTTTTGGGGCAAGGAGAAGGAACAGGGGATTCATCGCCATTTATTTCTTGGTTTTTGTCTCTTGTAGATTATCTGACCTCTTGCAAACATGAGACCAGAAGACTCTCAGACTGTACGATTTGCCCACCGTGCGGCCTAAGTCTTTGTGGCCACCTCCCAAGTCCTCCACCTTTTCCTGGAGTGTGCACAGGACAGGCCTTGGACCTCAGGCATGTTGGCCACCACCTTGTGTGTGTCTTGGACACACACAGGTGCAATTTGGGCACTGAGCGTCTGATCCCTGTTGCAGGTGGGCATGTGGCTGTGCAGGTCCAGGAGCCAGGGGTGCAGATGCTTCACAATCTCTGCTAACATCTCCGGTGATGGAGGTCCCGGCCCCCTGCCCCTGGGACGGCTCTGCAGGAGCAGATCCAGAGAGGTGAGGAGCCTGCGAAGGGCTGAGGGCGAGGGTGGCTGCGAGGCTGGGCCAGGCCAGAGGCCAGCACCGTGCACTGTGTCAAACATTGAAATCTTAAAGAAATTTCTCCTGAGGTCTTACAGATGTTACACAAGGCATAAAATAAATTACAAGACTTGATCAAGGAAAGGAGAACAGAACCGTCTTTGTTTCCTATTTCAAAATTTGCTCTTGGTATGTGTTTCATGAAACCAAGTTAAAACAAGACCGTTTCCAGTAACTTACATAAGTGACTGAAAATAAGGCAAGATTTCCCTCCAAACAATTATTTTTCAGAAAAGCAGAGGTTACCTTAAGTGCAAGTTCTAGTAAGAACCCATCTATGAGGCACTTTCTCAATTTTTTATTTTTCCAGTAAAAACTGGTCAAGGAAAATATACTAGCCTGAAACAACTTCAATAAATGCAGGAATGGGGTCATTACAGTGTTCTCCCTGTCAAAATCAGCATTGTAAAATGGAGGAGGAAAATTAAAAATGAAAAAATAAAATGAAATAAAGTGGAGGGGAAGAGGTGAAAATTTTAAAATAGATTTTTTAATTATTCTTGGGGATATGGTCTTATAATCATGTTGAGTGCTACTCTAAACAAGCTTTAAACATTATTATTAAAAGCAAAATGTGAACACAAACCAATCAAGAACATGATGATTGTACATAGTAAACCTTTACTCTAGGGCACCTCCAGAGCAATTTTTTTTCTTTAAGCTCCTACGGTGGCATTATGTGAATGGGTTCTGGTGACTTGCGGCATGATTTCCAGTGACAGCATCAAGCACAGGTGCAAAAGGGCCCGGAGTTGCTCCTAAGAAAATAGCAGTATCTAGGCAATGAACCACGACTGACCGCCAGGGGAAAGGTGGACGGTGGGATCAGGCTGATCTCACCTGAACCCACTTATCGTCTTAGATTCCCCAGCAGGAGGAGAACCAGACTTCCTGTGCCTAACTCCCAAGACACGGTTGCAAGAAGCACACACAACCAACCACCGAAAATTCTTGAAAAAAATAATTTACTCTGAATCCAAGCAAGCCTCTTAATCTATAACCATGGTTGGCAAGAAATTGGGAAGTTCAAGACATCACACAAAAAAATTCAGAATATAGGATATTTTATCCAATTTTTCTAAGAAATAGCACTTTGAAAAGAAAGTGTAAGGGTGAGTGATAAAGAATAACAGATGAAGACACTAACTTTCAAGTGCACTGTGTGGCTCTTGTTTGAGTCCTCTTCAAACAAATCAGCTGTGATACATTTAGGGAAGCTTAATTATTTAGTAAGTATTACCTTGTTTTAGAGAAAATTTGTAAATTTTGTTCAGTGTAATAATGTCATAGTAATCATTTTTCTGAAATGTTAAGCAGTTAAAGATGCACACTGAGGTATTTATGGGTGAAATGACATGGTGTCTATTATTTTCTTTTTTTTTTAATGCAACAGCTCAGGCTTACATATTTAATACCTTTATTTATGTTTATGTGGTACTGAGGATTGAACCCAGTGCCTCACACATGCTAGGCAAGCAATCTACCACTGAACCACAATCCCAGCCCCTATTATTTTCTTTAAAATAATTTTTTTTTTGTTTTTGTGTGTGTGCGTCTGTATTTAATCACAGGTTTAAGTAAGACACTTTAAAGTATAATATTAAAAATCCATGAATTAACCAAAAAGCAATCAATAACATTCTTATATTGCAAACAAAATTGTTACATTAGATGAGTGACCATTCTTAATTTGTCATAAGTTTTATGACACACATTTTAATAAAACAATTCACGTATAAACAAGAATGAGTAGTATTCTAGTTACTTCCTAAAGAGCAAAGTCACAAATACACCAAACATGCCAATAGCCAATAAATATGAAAAATACCTAACTGGTTGAGTTATTTCCTGATCATCAGGTAAATGCTTGTTCACTTTCATTTTTATTATATTGGGACTTCAAATGGAAGCAAACAGAACAAAATTAAACAAATGATAAAGATATTTTATGCAAAAGTACAGAATGATAACCTATTATTATTGATAGGAAATGAAAGCAAGCAGAGTTTGCAAAGTATTTTGGCAAGAGTATTCTGTTTAGAGCTCACCCTTACAATATGAATTTATAATGATATTTATTTCAGAAATATTTTCCTTAAAAAAGGGACAAATAGATATAGAGGAATACATATAGATCTATCAAGATTTGAATTGATAAATGGATGTAGGTATAGTCTCTACAGCATCATCTTAATTTTGGGTTTTTCTTTTTTTTTTTTTTTTTTTTTTTCATGCCTTGGGTGCTACTCCATATTCTGAGCTAGTAGGAATTAGTGAGGTAGGCACCACTATATACTTTTCTCCAGTGAGTGTTAAAACGCCAAACACTATTGTCCCCAGTCCTTTGCTTTAACCTATCCTGAGTTGCATGTTATGGAAAATTTATGATATTTATTTCCTATTTCCTATGGTTCTTCATTCTGATATTTACTTCCTTTTCTCCCATAGTGATTTTTATTTTTTTAATTTTTTTAAATTTATTTTTATTGTAAATAAATGGGATACATGTTGTTTCTGTTTGTACATGGAGTAAAGGCATACCATTAGTGTAATCATACATTTACATAGGGTAATGGTGTTTGATTCATTCTGTTATTTTTCCTCCCCCCCCCACCCCTCCAACCCCTCTTTTCCCCTCTATACAGTCCCTCCTTCCTCCATTCTTGCCCCCCTCCCAACCCCCATTATGTGTCATCATCCTCTTTAAAATAAATTTATCCTATAGGATTGTCCCCAAAGTCTGGAAGGATGGGTGCGGGGAATTACCTAGATAAAACAAGATTCAAAAAAATGTTAATAATCATTGAAACTAGGTGATGAGTACACAGAGGTTTGTTATGACAGTCTCACTTTGTATATGTTTGACATTTTCCATAATAAAATTTTTTTTAAGTTTTCTGCTTCAAATAACTTAGAAATAAAAATGATGTGCCCTGAAAAAAATGTGTTAAACTGCCAGACATGGTGGCGCACGCCTGTGATCCCAGTGGCTTGGGAGGCTGAGGCAGGAGGATAGCATACTCAAAGCCAGCCTCACCAACAGTGAGGTGCTAAGCAACTCAGTGAGACCCTGTCTCTAAATAAAATACAAAATAGGTCTGGGGATGTGACTCAGTTGTTGAGTGCCCCTGAGTTCAATCCCTGGTACCCCCCAAAAAATAGTGTTAAATTATTCAAATACTGACATTAATGATTATCAAATATGAGGTAAAAAACTTTTTCATGAAATGACATTAGAAATAAAAAATATTTCCAGATTTAACCACTTAACATGTCATCTTAATTTTATATGTATAACTAGATTAATGCAACTATAAAAATACACATTTGCCTATTTGGGCTTTATTCCTAAACATGTATATATTTGTGTTAGACAGCTTTTCCTCACTGCGACTGAAATACCCTACAAGAACAATTTAGAATTTATTCTGGCTCATGATTTCAGAATATCATTGGTGAAAGGGACAGTTCTGAGGGGCGCTGCTCCCTCCCTCCTAATGGCGAGGAAACAAGGTGGGGGAAGGGCCTGCAGGGCAGGACAACCATCAGGGCTCGCCCCCAGTGACCACCTCCTCCAACCGTGCCCACCTGCCTACAGTTACCACCCAGTCCATTCAAATAGGATGCGCTAATTAGGTTACGGTTCCCATAATCTAATCATTTCACCCCCGAATATTCCTGCATTAACACAGGAATTGATGGGGAACACCTCATATCCAAACCAGAACAGTTATAGATGAATTGGAAAAAAAAAAAAATGTAATCTCCTTATACACAAGAATATACAGTAACCCCACTTCCGTATTATCTCCTTACGTCAAAGTGGGTAGTGGTATCTACATACAGACTCTTAAAACTAAAGGTATCCAGAGCGATTGGCTAGTCTACCCTCCTCAGTTCTTAGAAAGGAAACAGACAACCAGCTATGACAAAACAAAAAGTAAATTCCAAGCGTCCTGCCTCCTGGCTCCATGCTCCTTCCAACAGCATCAAGCAATAGGAAGAAGTCACTGAAGAATTTGGAGCAAGATGATTAAGAGCATCGCCCTAAAGAGACCACCAGAACATTATGGCTGTCTGATTTCCTTTTCAGTGTTTGAATTTTATTCTGTATCACCCAAACCCTGTTGGGCCCCCTGCCTTCTGCGGCTAACGGTAGTCTGGCCACCCCGGGCTCCGAGTCACCTGTGGAGAAGGCTGCCCTCTGCTGGAGGAAAGCAGGATTCGAAAGCTGTCCTTCCCGGATGGGGACCTTGCTCTGCGTGCAAAGCAAACCATTCCACAACCCGAGGGCAAAATATCAAAGCGATTCTCCAGCTTGCTCTCCTCCCTGCCTCTAAGAAGGCTGCGTCTGAGTTCCGAAGCGGGCACAGCTGGGCCACAGAAAAAAGGCAGGAGGACCTCTAGAAAAAAAGAACAGATCTGGGCCAGGAGGCCGAAGAGCTTAGGGAGAGGCAGGCTGCGGCTTGATAGAAATCAGGCAGGTATTTGAAAAGGGGAGTAGCTGTCATGATGACGAGAAACCTGGGAAGTAAAGTGTCTCAAGATTTTAGCAGGTTTGGTTCTGTGATGGAAGGTATTAATTACCTTGAAGATACGTCAATAAAATCTACATTACTTTGTTTTTCTTTTCTTTTCTTTTTTTTTTTTTTTTTTTTTTGGTACCCAAGATTGAATCCAGATGCGTTTAACCAGTGAGCCACATCCCCAGCCCTAACTATTTATCTATCTAACTATCATCTATCTGAGACAGGGTCTCACTAAGTTGCCTAGGACCTCGCTAAATTGCTGAGTCTGGCTATGAACTTGCAATCATCCTGCCTTGGCCTCCGGAGCTGCTGGGATTACAGGTGTGTGCAGCGTCCAGTCTTAGATTACTTTTTAAAGGCTCTGAAGTAAGATTCCTGCACTTACTAGGGTCTAGGTGCACTGTTGTGCAGTCCTGTTATATAGTGGGCATCACCTTTCAAACCAACAGTGGGACTTTCTTTGAAATGGCAGGGCAGGGTCTGTTGCCACCGTTCACTCTTGCGTGCTCCTCTCCTAAGCACAGCTCCCTACTTGGTGCTGCTGCCTTAGCACCTTAGCTCAGGGTCATTTGGAAAAAAAAGTATGGGAGAGGGGTGAGACGGCAAAGGTAGAAAGAGGATGAGCCCTTTCACATTGTTAAGCAACAAGACTGAGCCTTCTGTACAACTAGTGCTCAAAAACACCATATTGCCACACTACCTATTATGAAAAAGGCTGTTATGCCTCCTCTCACACCCCTAACTTTCCACAGATGTCACTTTTTGTCCCTTTAACTTCAACTCTATTTTTCATGTTCACTTTCATCTGGTTCATCTGTGGGAAGATGGCTCAGGCCATTGGACAGCCCCTGAGAACACAGGATTTATAATTCACACCATACACCGGATACACTCCAAATGGACCAAAGATTTAAATAATAGTTTTTTAAAGGATTACAAAAGAAAACACATGGATCAAGTCCTTCATAACCTAGAGGTAGGAAAAAAAAAAAAAAAAAAAAACACTTCTTAATTATGATTCAGTACAGAAGCCATTAAAGATATGATGGACAAATTTTATTACAAAAATGTTTTTATGGTGAAACAAAATAAACAATCAAAAAACAAAGAGAACATCAACAAACTGAAAAAATTTGTCACACATTTCCCAAAGGGCTAATCTCCCTGTAAATAAGATTTAAAAAAATAAAAACTATTAAGCCAAAAGAAAAACAAGCAAAGGACATGAAAATATACATCAAAAAAAGATGCTGAATATTACTCCTATAAGATAAATGCAAATTACAACTTAATTGACATACCGAATTTTCATCTATCATACTTTCAAAAAGTCAAAAGTTGAACCATATTCTACAATAATGTTGAGGTTATCGGGACAAAGACACTTCCATTTGCTATTGGGCAGACAAGGAGAATCAACTCCCACGGAGGGCAATTTCCCTAAACCAAACTTGCAACCACATTTACCCCAGCCACCCACTTCTGGGAATTCTACAGGTACACCTGCATGTGCACTAAATGACATGCGCAAGTTTCTCTGTTGACATTGTTTGTAACAATAAGGTCCTAAAAGCAACCAACAAGAGGTTAAATAATGGAACACAATGCATCTGTGGCTTTAAACAAACGAGGAAACCCCCATATGTCTTGGAGAGGAAAGATGCATTGTCCAGTGGAAGAGCGAGGCACAGCACCCTCACTAAGAAAAGGAGCGACACACATGCTGGTACGGTTTTTTTGGGTTTTGTCTTTTGGTACTGAGGATTGAACCCCGGGGTGTTTAACCACTGGGCCACATTCCCAGCCCTTTTTGTATTTTATTTAGAGATAGGGTCTCACTGAGTTGCTAAGTTACTGAAGTTGGCTTTGAACTCACGATCCTCCTGCCTCAGCCTCTCAAGTTGCTGGGATTATATCACCACTGAAGCCAGCTGGGTATTTTCTTGCATATATATATATATATATATATATATATATAAAGAAACACAGAAACTAGGGGTTACTGTAAAAGACGAGGAAGGGCTTCAGAGGGCACAGAGCAGGGGTGAGACATTTCCTTGCATGTCTTTTTATGTTGTTTTAGCATTTGAACACTGTGCATGTTTTACAAATTTTTTTAAAGTTTTAAATTAAAAAAAAAAAAAAGAAACTTGGTTTGATTTTTTCCTTTACATTCTTACCTGAGATTCTTTCAAATCATTTCCCTGATTTCTTATGAATCCAGATTTAATACTCTAGGTTCTGTATACTTAAGACTAAACAGTCTCCATCTCGATCTTGTAGTTTTAAAAACTTCAGGAGGGAAACCACTGCAGTGTGGCCTTGCTAAGGACTTCTGATTACATACTACATGATAGGGGAACCCCATCTGGAGGGTTGAGAGTAGCACAGCTGCTTTTAAACTACATTTCTAAGTGATTCCTGTACAATGAACTGAAGGGTGGGCAAGAGAGGAAGCAAGAGCCCAGCTGCAGTGGATTAGGCAAGCGATGAAGGCCTGTAACGATGATGACATTTTCAATGTTAAGAAGCAGTCAGAGTAGCCCCAGTGACTCAGGAGGCTGAGGCAGGAGGATGACAAATTCAAACCGAGCCTAAGCAACCCAGCAAGGCCCTAAGCAACATAGGGGACTGGGGCTGGGGTTGTGGCTCAGTGGTAGGGTGCTCACCTAGCATGTGTGGGGCACTGGGTTCGATCCTCAGCACCGCATAAAAACAAGTAAATAAAATAAAGGTATTGTATCCATCTACCACTAAAAAAAATTTAAAGGGTTGGGAACATGGCTCAGTGATTAAGCACCCTGAGTTCAATACAGAGTACAAAAAAGAAAAAGAAATAGAATCAGAATATAACTCAAAGTTAGGATTTGCTAATGGTTTGGAAGCAGGGAATAAGAGAAAATATGAGTCAAAGTTTTGGAAACATTAAGTTTTACGCTCCTAGTAGATATTCGGGCAGAGATGTTAAATAGATAAATTGGTTAGAAAACTCTGGAGTTCAGAGAAGAAACTGAGGTTAGAGATAATCTGGGAAGTTACCAGAATATAATTAAGGTTATGGAACTAATGACATCACCCACGGAATAAAGAAAAGTTCTAGAAGAATCTGAGTGGATTAAGCCATCAGTCATTCAAACTAAAGACCAGGAAGAGAAGAATTCAGCAAAAGAAAATGAGTCAGAAACAATCCATGTGGTAGGAGAATGGAGGTTCTGGTATCTCCTGGGATACCCCAGGATATCCCAGGAGATAATCAGAATTCTGAGACAAGGAAGCTGCCAAATGAGGATGATGAGGATGAAGAATGAGGCTTTAGCTCTGACAAGGCAGAGGTCATTGTGACCTCAATAAAAGCAATTTCAGATAAGTGGAGGGGATGAAAGCTTAATTTAAGCTGGGTACAGTGGCACACAACTGTGATCCCACTGACTTGGGAGGCTAAGGCAGGAAGATTGAAAGTTCAAAGCCAGCCTCAGCAACTTAGAGAGACCTTGTCTCAAAAGAAAAAATAAAAAAGGCTGGGGATGTAGTTCAGTAGGAAAGTGTCCCTGAATTCAACCCCCCAGAGCTGGGGAAAAATAGTAGAATTTAGAAAGTTTAATTTAAGTGACTCTCAAGGGTATGGAAAAAGAGCGCATGGAGATAATGACTACTGCAATTATTTTGAGTAATTTTTCCTGTAAAGGAAAGTAAAGAAACAGAGTGGTACCTGGAGGGTCATGGGGTTAATGGAAGGGATGTGTGCGTGTGTTTACCTTTTGTTTTGCTTTTCTGCCATGCTAAGGATTGAACACAGCACTAGGTACCTGCTAGGCAAGTGCTTAACCACTGGGCCCCAGCTCCTATTTCTTTTTTTTAAGTAATTATTGTGCATGTTTGTGATGGAAATAATCTAGGAGAGAAGAGAATATAGTGATGCAGGAGAGAGAAAGGGGCTAGTTTAAAAAGCAAATAACTTAAAGAAGTTAGATGGGACAAGATCCAACATCTGAGATGAGGGAATGGCCTTTAATAGAAGAAAGGACAATTCATCCATGATTAACAGGAGAAAAGGTAGATTATGTATATTGGTGCTGGTAGTTTAGTAGATTGCAAGGTGAAAAGATATGGTGATTTCTTCTATTCTCAATGGGGTGGGGGGAAGCAAAGTCATCAGCTAAGATTAAGAAGAGTAAGGGATATAGGAGGTTTGAGGGACATCAGCACTGACCATGATTTCTGGGACATTTGAAAATGAATTGACAGAGGAAGTGAAATATGATTGTCAGGCAGCAGTGAGAGCCCACTTGAAGTTCAAGGTCATGAATTTAAAGATCAGTCCACATAGTTGTTTGCCTTTCTCTTGTCTTGGTCTGTTTTGCAAGTGTAGGCACGAGTTAAACTTAACCAAGCACAAATGACAGAGAGACAGGTGAAGGAGTTAAGGACACCTGCAAGTGCGTGACTGCACTGGTAAGCCACAGAAGAGAAGGTAAGGAGAGACAGGAGAATGCAAGGCAGTGATAGATAGAGAGGAGTAAAATCAATACATTAGACCTCCAACCACTGAGCTGGAAAGACAGGACATGGTTGGAGATTACAGTGCTCATGATAGAGGTTCTGGAAATGGTACAGCAATTGACAAGGGATAGAGTGGGGGGTGCCTGAGATGAGCAGAGAGCCAAGATCATTCCAAGTGAGGATGTCAGAATGGAGGCGCCAAGTGGATCATCCGTGGGGATCCTGAAATCTCCATGTGCAATGGCAGGGGTAGCAGTAAACCAAAGCAGTTTCAGTAAAGTAGAGGAGAAAGAAGCCCAACCAGGTGACAGCTGAGGAGAGAACAGGAGGTGAGGAAAGGGAGTTGGTGAACACAGACAACTCCTTTGACAAGTTCTGCAGGGAAGAACAAGAAAACGATGGTGATGGTGGGAGAAGAGGTCTGAGGATGACATGGGGTCAAGAGTTATTTGAAGAAAAGAGATTCTATAGTACATGAGTATGTTCGTAGGACAGACTCATTAAAAAGGTACAAAGTGATGCTGCAGGGAGAGGGGATAATTGTAGGAACAAAGTTCTTCAGGAGACAAGAGTGGAACCTAAAGCACAAATAGACGACTTTGCTTCTCATAAAACAAGGCACAAGGCTGGTTTGGGGTCACAGGCCTGTAATCCCAGCAACTCAGGAGGCTGAGACAGGAGAAGCCCTAGTTTGAGGCTGGCCTCAGCAATTTAGAGAGAACCTGCTTCAAAATAAAAAACAAGAAAAAGGACTGGGGATGTTGCTCAGTGGTAAAGCACCATGGATTGAATCCCCAGTCCCAAAAAAAGCAACAAACAAAAGGCACAAAAAACGAAAAAGCAGATTCCATTAATCAGATGTGGGTAAGGCAATAGATCAATGGTAAGAAAATAAGTTCACAATTGATGGCTTCTATTTTCTTTTTTTTTTTTTTTTTTTAGCGGTGCTGGGGATCGAACCCAGGGCCTTAGTGCTTGCAATGCAAGCACTCTACCGACTGAGCTATCTCCCCAGCCCTGCTTCTATTTTCTTGATAAAATATGAGGCAAAGTCTGTAACTGGATGAGGGTCAAAGGAGTGAAGATCAAAGGAGAGTAAAAAAGGTATTTAGTCATCATCTCAGAGGCTGGGAAAACTAACTTACTAAGTAAATGGAGTTTGCTAGGAAGTACCATATGACCAGTTGAGACTTGTGGTAATGAAGTTGAAATAAAACCAATCAGCATGATTATGCAAATTTGTATAGTAAGAGTAACTACAGGGTGTAGGAAGAGAGTAGATGGATGGCTGGTTTAACCAGAGTTGAGAAATATGGCAGACGGCAGGAGAGGCCATGGAGTGGTGGAAGAGTTGCAAGAGCAACTGCAGTGATGGGCCGTAGAATTGAGGCTGGGTAAGGAGGAATCAGAGAGAACATGGGATAAAAACTGGTTAGTCAGCTGGGCATGATGGTGCACACCTGCAGTCCCAATGATTTGGGAGCTGAGACAGAAGGATAAAACATTCAAAGTCAGCCTCAGCATTGTAGCAAGACCCTAAGCAACTTCGTGAGACCCTGTCTCAAAATATTTATTTGCATGTCTTGCATGCAAATAAAAAGGGTTGGGGATGTAGCTCAGTGGTAAATTATCCCTGGGTTAAATCCCCAGTATCTTCCCCCCATAAACCCCAGCAAAAAAAAAAAAAAAAAAAAAAAAAGTCAGTCAAGGAATTGGAGGTCCAATGTGGATGAGAAATTATTTGGGATGAATCATCTGTGAAGGATTATAAGTGAACTGATGTGGTCAGAGCAAGGATTTGGGAGGGCGGTACTGGGGATTAAACCCAGAGGCGCTCTATCACAGAAACACGTCCCCAGCCCTTTTTATTTTGAGACAGGATCTCTTCACCTTGCTGAGGCTGGCCTCTAATTTGCCATACCTCCTGCCTTAGTCTTCTGTGTTGCTGGGATTACAAGCATGCACAACCAAAACCAGCTCCTGAGCAAGGATGTTTGTCCCAATCCCATCAGCCCCAATACCTTTGGAACTTGGGGAAGAGTGAAGAGTTAGTGGGCCCTGCGGCGTACTCTTGGAATATTTGCTCTGAGAATGTTTTGTTCTTCACTGGCAGCCTGTGCCAAACACTGACAAAAATATCCTCCCTTCCAAGGTCCCTACCTTTAGTTGGACAGTAACAGACATGATGTAATCTAAGGTCTTAAGTGCAATAAAAGGGAATGTTCAAAGGACAAACCAAAGGGATGGAATGACTAGCTGCAGAAGAGCATTAAGAAGGGCTTCAAAAGAAGGTAACAGCAGGTCTTCAAGAAGAGCTAAAGGTTCGTCAGGTGGTAGGGGAGGAAGAAGAGAGTTTGTCATTTCCAAGATGTCAATTTCCCATCAGAATTCCTTGAAGTGTAAAGAGGTGACTGCAGAACAGCAGATGACACAAGAGTTAAGTACCTTTAAAACACTGCAATCCCTCACATGTAAACCTTGACCCTTCACTTCCAGTTCTAGGTGGACGAGGTTGCAGGGTTGTGGGGGATAACACCTACCATTCTGGGATAAGACCCGAAACCGTGGCGGGCATCTGGTGATCACAGATGGGGAGAACATCACCGAGCTTTTGGGAAGCAACCTTAACTCCTTGGCCCCGTGGGGCTTGCGGGGTTGGCTGCGCTCGTGGGGCTGGGGTTCACTGGCCTTGCGGATCTTGTGCTGTTCAGGTGACCCAAGGAGCTTGTGACGTGCACCCCGCTCCTGGGGCTCGGAGGATGTGTAGGATTCCTGGGCCCCGAGGAGTGTGTCGTCCTCATAGAGTTTGCGGAGTCCGTAAGTTTCGTGGGGCCCGGAGGGTTTGCGGGACTTGTTGGGTTCGATAGGCTCAGGGGGTTCTTCGAATTCCTCATACTCGTCGTCCTCGTCGTACTTGTAGTCCTCATCGTACCCGCCGTCCTCGTCCTCGTCGCCTCCGTAGTCCCAGTCTTGCTGGTTTTGCTGATGAGCCTCCTCCGGCTCCTCCTCCTCCTCCGGCTCCTCCTCCTCCTCCGGCTCCTCCTCCTCCTCCGGCTCCTCCTCCTCCTCCGGCTCCTCCTCCTCCTCCTCCCTGGTCTCCTCCTCTGACTCCTTAATATCGCTCTGCAAATCGAGAATCCTGAGCACTAAGGGTTTCGGGAAGGCTTCGGAGTAAGTGGACATTTCTGTCTTGTCCTGCGTCACCTCAGATAACACGGATGAACCTGAAAACTCTTGGCCCTCCATTGTTCAGAAACCCCCTCGCCGCGGGCGGCCCAAGCCAAGTTCAAGGTCTTTGCGGAGACTGACCTGGAAGGAGGGCCGCCCGCGCCCCGCCCCAGACCGATTTAGCCCCGCCCCTCCCGGCCTCCCCACGCGTGGTCGGGTTGCCATGGGGACCTCCCGTTTCGCGTCGCGCAGCCAGAGCATCCAGAGGAATTGTTTTCAGGGACCCAGGCCAGATCCCGAGCTGATGCTCTCGCTTGCACAGGCCCTGGTGTAGGACTGTCGGCTGCCAGTCTAGTTGCGGCGCTACTCAGCAGGGGGGGATCGGTAGATTTCAGAGGTTCCTCTGTACAAAGGCTGGGAGCGGATGCAGAAAGGGGCAATATTTAAGACCCTCAATCACTAAGACAGTTTCTGGTAAATGCGCATCAGTCAGAATAAGGATTGTGGGGAGAGGGAGATGGGAGTATGACATTTGCCTAACATTCGAGGAGGATTTTTCATTTTATCTCCAGACGAATTTCTACAAGCCGTCGCCAGGAAACACTGACAGGTTTAAAAATCCTGCAACTTGTGTCCCATTATAGGGCACACGATCTATTTAAGGGTGCTACAAATCATTATTTTTTAAATTATATTGTGAAGAACACAACTGTGTGCTCTGTGTGTACATTAATTTGTTAAGTGTGATATATATAACTTAAAATACATATGAAATATATATGTTAAATATATTTTATATATATGTATGTGTGTGTGTATATATATATATATATATATATATATATATATATATACATACATACACCAGGGATTGAACCAAGGGCCACTTAACCATTGAGCCACACCTTCAGCCTTTTTTTAAAATTTTGAGACAGGGTCTTGCTATGCTGCTTAGGGCCTCCACCAAATTCCTTGAGGCTGGCTTTGAACTTGCTATCCTCATGCATCAGCCGTTGGTGTTGCTGAGATTACAGGGTGTGTGCCACTGTGCCCAGCAAGTGTGACATCTTTTAAATCCAGTACACCACAATTTTTGTAATCTTGTTTTTGGCACTGCCCCCCCCCCCCCGCCCCTTGGGGGGGGGCAGTGGCCTGGGCTTGTCTTAATTTTGAGGACTGCTTTTAGTCTTCAATTTCATGATGGTGTAGGAAAGAAGGGTAGAAACGGTGGAGATTCAGTAATGTGTTTATTTTCAAGGGAAGGGATTAGAGGTGTTAAGGAACAAATCATCTGCCAAAATACATAGTAAACTAAGGATTCTGTTTGTACATTACTAGATACTCTTTGGGTAGACTTTGTCTTACACTTGTGAAACACATCTAGATTCACATTTTGGATTGAGAATGTTATCTAGACTGGAACTAGGAGATTCATTATAGTCTTGCATATGCAAATCAGGAAATCTCCTTCAGACACATTTTGATACAGTGCAGAATTGTATGAAATTTGAGAAATACCCCCCTGAAACTTTGGGGAAAAAAAAAGAATTAAAGCTATCATCAGGGAGTTTATAACTCAACCTGTAAATGGTCAGGAAAGAATTATATAAACTCACCTTTAAAAGCAGAATGGTACCACATATAAATAAATAAGTAAAATAAAGTTTCATTGACAACTAAAAACAAAATTTTTTTAAAAGCATGATGGCCCCTAGATCAGTAAAAGTTGTTCACCACTTAAAAAAATGTCTTTAAATAGCCAAAGAACATATAAATCAGAAACATTTTGAAAAGGGGTTTCAGTCAAATATGGATGTACAAGAAGAGAGTCAAAGATACTGCACCCATCAAAAACTGCAGAGGCGGGTTGGGGAGATAGCTCAGTCCGTAGAGTGCTTGCCTTGCAAGCCCAAAGCCCTGGGTTCAATTCCCAGCACGGCAAAAAAAAAAAAAAAAAAAAAAAAAACAGCAGAGGATAGTGCCTGGGGTATAGCTTAGTAGCAGAGGGCTTGTTCATGCGGGAGGCCCTGTGTTCAAATCCCAGCACCTCCTTCAACAACCCCCTCCCCAGAAAAAATGCAGAGGGGAATGGACCTAAGCCAACAGACAGCAACTGTTACATCCTGTTCTTCAAGTCTTCTTGAGATGGATATGTGTGGTCTGACACCACTATACCTCAAAAGATTCCTCCAAAGTCAACTTTCTGGCATCACCCAGATTCCCAGGGAGTCTGTTTACTGAGAGAGATTAGTAATGATCACACAGAAGGAAATCTGGTCCACTTCACAGTTATATAATGGCACTCTGATTTTATACACATGAATCACATGAATCTGACTAATGTCTTTCCTGAGAAAAATTTAGAAATCAGTCTTGATTCTCCTTTTCTATCACCTTCTCCCCATACACCAGCAACTCTAGTTAATTCTGCAAATACATGTCTTTAATGCATCCCTTTCTCTCCATGTTCAGTTACTATCCCAGTCCAGCCCACCCTCATGTCTGAATTCTCCAATAGCCTCCCAATTTGTCTTCTGACTTCTACGTTGCCCAGTTCCAATCATGACATTCCAAACCATTTAGAGAAAGAGAAAAGACATGTTTGTACTATAAGTGATCCCACAATCTGGTCCTTTTTTCTCTCTAGTCTACTTCAGGCCATTATGCCCTTGCTCTGTACATTCCAACCTCCCTGTTCTTCTCCTAATCGTCAAACTTTTTTCCATTTCAGTCTCTTCCTATACCTGTTCTGCTGTCTGGAGTTCACATCTCACCACTCTTCACATACTGGTTGTTTTCTATATGTAAGGTTCAGTTTAAATATTACCCACTCAAAGAGTCTTTCCAGCTCTTATTAATTTTTTGTATGTGTACAATCTTATTAATGAACATAATAAAATATTTTCAATAGCACAGATTTCAGCTGTTAGGATTTTAAAAATTAAAATTTAACTATTAATTTTTATTAGAGCATTATAATTATACATAATATTTGCATTTGTTTTGATAAAATTAAAAGTTATGTGAAGAATGTCTTTGGTATTTTGATGGGGATTGCATTAAATCTGTATATTGCTTTTGATACTATGGCCATTTTGACAATATTAATTCTGTCTATTCAAGAACATGTCCAGCCCTTATTAAAGTACTCTAGTACCAGGTACAGTAAATGACTGTGGACAACTGTCATTATGTCTGTTATTTTCCTGCCTAGCCTCCCTTCCCTCTTCTTCTAAAAGCAGAACACCTCCTTTCTATGGGGACACTGATTCCATACGGATTGAGGGGACAAATCCTCCTTCCTACTCTGCCAATCTGACCACAGGAATTGGTTCGAGTATAAGGATGTGACCTCAGCAGAGTCAATCAGTGCCCCTCCATGAGATTTGCTGTAGGGTTGTTGAAAGAAGGTCCATACTACCCTGAGATCATGGTCTATAAGAATAGTGTAGGCTTGGTGTCAACAACAACCATCTTGCTACCTTGGTGAGGGTAACGAGAGTCTGAGAATTAATCCAGGCAGAGGTTAGCAGGACTAGGAGATGGAAAGACAGTCTTGCTATCTCTGAAGCCCTTAATCTACCCATGCTCAGGTTTCTCAGTATGAACAATCTCCCCAAATCTCCCCCTCTTTGGGGCATGCACAAATTTGAGTTGAATTTCCATCTTTTTTAACTGAGAATGTCCTGGCATTTAGTTGGTGCTTAGTAAATATTGACAGTCTAAATAAATGAAAAGACCAAATCACTTCTTAAAAAAATATTTTTAGTTGTAGGTGGACACAATATGTTTATTTACTTATTTATGTGGTACTGAGAATTGAACCCAACACCTCAAGCATGCTAGGCAAGTGCTCTTCCACCAAGCCACAACCCCAGTCCAGCAAATCACTTTTGATGCAGTAACTAAACCTATGGCATCTAAGCCCAGAAGATTGGCAACAAACACCAGATTGTCTTAAGTCCTCCAAAGTATTAACTGCCCCCTCATGAGGTCTGAAGAGGCCAGGCAGCCTCTTTGACATCACACCTATCTGTCCTGGATGAGTGCCATTTCCATCAAAAACCCCTGTGACATGTACCTGCATTGCTAGCCTGAGAGCATCTCAAGTGCAGGGTCCTTGCTTTCCTCATCCCTAGCATCATGCAATGACCGCCACATTAGTACTTAACTGTTCCCTGAAAGGAAAATCCCAGGGTTTTTTTTTGTTTGTTTGTTTGTTTTTTGGGTTTTTTTAGCAACAGCATTTGTTGTCAAAATGCAGAAAATAAGGGGCTGGGGATGTGGCTCAGTGGTAAAGCACTTGTCTAGCTTGTGTGAGGTCCTGTGTTCAATCCCCAACACCACCCAAAAAAAAAAAAAAAAAAAATGCAGAAAATAAGATCGGAATGTGAGAAAAACAAAAAATAAGACTGAACAAGGAAGAACAGACCTATTCCCCTCATCCTGAAGGCTTTTGGTATCACCTTTGAAAAAGGCATCAAGGAACCATGTAGGCCTCTGACCCCATTAGAACGCACAGGGAAGAGCATAGCATAGAATGCAAGCTCAGGACTGGAAGTCGTCTACACTGGGCTACATCTGTTTACAGGGAGAAGACCAAGATGATTAAGGGATGTGTCAGGAGTCCATTTGTAAAAAGCCTTGGGAAAGAAGCTAAAATTCCTAAATCCTAAATCAATGTGTGGTCCCACTTCCATAGGCCAAACAAAAGGTTCTGCGTTAGCTATCTGAGTGGCAGTGGTGATGGGATCAGGACAAACAGGACGCGGCAGCACTGACAGTGAAGGTAAGACACCTTGACTCAGGCCCACGCCTCGCCCCTCATAGGCAATCATTGTGCACACACATTTGTACACAAGTGCCTAGGTTGGGTTACATTCCATTGTAACCTAAAGCTTGATAGAGACAGTTTTCTGCTGACATTGAGAGGGGTTAATCATCTTCATCATATTTGGTTCTTTGGCACAGATTCCAAAAATGTAAAATGTAGAATTTACACAAGTCTACTTTCAAAAAAAAATTTTTTTTAAATCAAGGCAAAGCACTATAGTTGAAAGTTGAATTTACATCATGTCTGTAGGTAAATATCATTATCAGTTTATAAACATTTCTAGTAAAGTGTATCTATGTACAAAAGCAAAATGTCAAGAATTTTAAAAGCAAATCCCTACAATATTCCTCACTTAGTTTGACGGCTCCTAGAGACAAATGTTTCATAACTTTCTAAAAGTGGTTGATTTCTATTTCTCTGTGGATTTGAAAGTGCTCACTTTCCTCATTCTACTATCCTGTAATTCTATCCCAGTGTTAATGGATCCACTTAAAAGAAAGACACATGGATTTTTACTTGAGAACAGGAAGCTTGTTAAAATCTTTTAATAGAAACTTAATATCACTAAAAATCACAAGTGGGATGAAAATGTGCTAACATTCACTTTACTTTTGTTGATTAAATATCCTAATTCCAGGAGTGGGGGTGGAGCTCAGTGGAAGATCATGTACTTAGCATATCCAAGGCCCTGAGTTCAAACCCCAGCACTGCAAAAATAAAAAAAATTCTAATTCATTTCAAATACACCGTTTTTAAAAATACGTTCAGGGCTGGGGAGATAGCTCAGTTGGTAAAGTACTTGCCTTGTAAGCACAGGGCCCTGGGTTCGATCCCCAGCACCGCAAAAAAATAAATAAAATAAAATATGTTTAGCTGGGTGCGGTGGCGCACACCTGTAATTCCAGCAGCTCAGGAGGCTGAGGTAAGAGCATCACAAATTCAAAGGAAGCCTCAGCAACTTAGCAAGGCCCTAAGCAACTTAGTAAGACCCTGTCTCAAAATAAGAAATAAAAAGGACTAGGGATGTAACTCAGTGGTTAATCACCCCTGGGTTCAATCCTTGGTTCCAAAAAATAAAATAAAATACGTTTTTTTGTTTGGTTGGCTGTTTTCAGTATTGTAGGTTGAATCCAGGGGTGTTATACCACTGAACTCCAGTCCTTTTTTATTTTTTATTTTGAGACAGGCAGACTGGCCTCAAACTTGAGATCCTCCTCTTTCATTCTCCCAAGTTACTGGGATTACAGTTGTGCACCACCACACCCAGCTACAAATGTGTTTAAAGTTCAAAGTCTAAATACATAGATACTCTGTAATGAATTAGCATTATCTTTGTATATATGCCATGCATTGAGAAAACAGGAAATGTCTTATTTTTTAATTGAAAGTGGAAACCTTTGACTTCAAGCCTGCCATTCAACATTCCCTGATGACATTTAACGTGGTGAGTCATACAGTGGGCCTCGTCCTGCTTATGGCATGTCTGTAGCCAGGTGTGCAATCAGGTCTTTGGCATCTTGCATGGTAGACGGTATCTCTGAGCCATTTGTGGTCACTTGAGTTCCAAACAAGAACAGCTTTCTGTCGTTTCCTACCTCAGATAACCCTAAAGCTTCGTGGATATCTGTAATGTGATAGGCTGCTTCGAGATCCTTCAGCCAGAATGGAAAAAGAATAGGAAAAAGTCAGTTATTTTTTAATCCTTTGGAATATATAGACTTATTTTTATTTATTGCTCTCAATGACTTCCCCATTTTTTTTTTTTTTTTTCTTTTTGCGGTGCTGGGGGTTGAACCCAGGGCCTCATTCTTGCAAGGAAAGCACTCTACCAACTGAGCTATATCCCCAACCCCAACTTCCCCATTTTAATACAGAGGATATTGTGGCCCTAATTGTGATGATACCAGTAGATGTTTGAATATAAATATTTTCACCAGAATTATGTCAGCACTGGGAGTGGGGAGTGGTACTGGGGATTGAACCCAGAGGCACTTTACCACTGAGTCATATTCCCAGCCCTTTTTATTTTATTTTGAGACAGGATCTGATTCAGTTGCTTATGACCTCACCAAGGTGCTGAGGCTAGCCTCGAACTTGAGATTCTCCTGCCTCAGCCTCTTGAGTTGCTGGGATTTCAGATGTACACTGCTGTACCCAGATTATGCCAGCATTTATGTGTTATCAAAGTATTTTCTGGAATGAAGCTAAGCCAATCTAATACCTAATACTTTATTTTCTAAACAGAGCCATTTCTATTTTTTTTTAATGATGCTAGGAATTGAATCCAGGGCCTTGTGCATGCGAGGCAAGCACTCTGCCAACTGAGCTATATCCCCAGCCCCATCACTATTTTTAATTCAAGATTACTTTCTGGGGGGTGGGAGGGAGGCAAGAATGGAGGAAGGAGGAACTGTATAGAGGGAAAAGAGGGGTGGGAGGGGTGGGGAGAAGGAAAAAAATAACAGAATGAATCAAATACCATTACCCTATGTAAATGTATGATTACACAAATGGTATACCTCTACTTCATGTACAACCAGAGAAACAAGTTGTACCCCATTTGTTTACAATTAAAAAAAAAAGATTACTTTCAACAGGATCAGTTAAAACAAATTTACATTTATCAAAAGGAATTTGATTCATTAGTTATTTCTTGTTCATATCATATATTTCTGATTTTAGCCATTGTGAACTTTCTTTTCTGGTCAATATTTCCAATGAACAATAATTTTGGATCAAACTTTGGGAGGTAGAGAGAGACAGACAAGAGACCAGGGTGGGAGCAGATTGAGAACAAGAATGGTAGGAGAGGGAGGCCGAGAGCAGGCAGAGAGGCGAAGAGATGTAGCAGGGACAGAAACCCTTAGGGAGAGCCACCTGGACTTATGCTGCATGCCAGAATCAAACTCCTAGAGTCAAAATGGCAAGACCCAAACATACTCCTCTGCCTCTCATGCATCCAGAAGTATTTAGACAAAAGGTCTCTGATTTTTCCTTTGATAAATATTGGATCCCCTTTTGTTTTTCAGTACTTTGCAAAAATTTTGGCACTTTCACTTCTAAAACTGCAAATTCTAAAAATTGGCTTTTTGCTATTTCACAGCACTTTCTTAAGCTTTAGAGTATTGTTTTATTTGTTTGCTAGTTTGTTTGTTTGTTTTGTTTGAGATGGGGGCCTCACTATGTTGCCCAGACTGGTCTCAAATTCCTGGGTTCAAGCAATCCTCCTGCCTCAGCCTCCTGAGGAGCTGGAATGACAGTGAGTGCCACTGCACCTGACCAGGAGAACAGTTTTACAGTTCTAAAAATAATCCAATACTGAGTCATTTTCTTCCTATATCAATACAAACCTATCAAATTCTACCACGGGGAGGCTGGAAGGCTTTCCATGATGTGCTGCAATTAGTAACTGGTTGGAAGTGGTTACCCTCTGAGTGCTGGTAGTCACAATATATCATTGACTTGTTTGAAACCTGAATTTATTTGGTCCATCATCTTATAATAATTCTTGTAAGGGTTTTAATGACTCCAGTAACATGTGGGTGATGTCCCAGATTAAATAAGTTCACTAATGGAATTGGAGTAGAAAAAATAGGAAGAGAAGGGTGGTGGGTGATATAACACATAAGGTATAAATACAGGGTTTATTCCACACTTATATAATTGGGCCTTAATAGAGTTAATAATGCAAAGAGTAAAGATAAAGAAGATGATTTCTTTGAAAACCTTTACATAATAACTTGAACTTAGCTAAAATAATAGACTAAATATTTTGGCCAAAGAATATAAAAAAAGATAAGTTGAACTTGTTATGATTTGGATATGAAGTGTCCCTCAAAAAGCTCATGTGTTAGGCAATGCAGGAATGTTTAGAGATGAAATAATTAGCTTATGAGAGCTGTAACCTCATTAATGGATTAATCCATTTGATTTATTAACAATTTAAATGGACTACTGGCTGGTAACTGTAGGCTGGTGGGGTGTGGCTATGGAAATAGGTCACTAGAGGGGTGACCTTGGACTATATCTTGTCCCTGGCTCCTCACTTGCTCCCTCTACTTCTTGGTTGTCATGAACTGAGCAGCATTTCTCAGCCATGCCCTTCTACTGTGAGGTGTTACTTTTCCTTGATTCCAGAGCTCAGATGACCATGAACTGAACCTCTGAAACTTAAAGCCCAAAATAAACTTTTCCTCATCTAATTGTTCATGTTAGGTGTTTTGGTCACAATGATGAAAAGCTAACTAACACAAACTAGAATATACAAACCTTTTCTAATTAAGACCCAGCAAAAATTATAAATGTGACAATGAATGACTTTGTTTATTTAATTTGATGAAGAGACACAAATCACAGAAGAAAGTATTAATAAATTAAAAATAGAAGTCTTCACTCTCTGCCATGTGAAGATACAGCAAGAAGGTGACCATATACAAACCAGGAAGAGGGTCCTCAACAGGAACAACGCCTTGACCTAGGACCTCCCAATCTCCAGAATTGTGAGATACTGAAAGTCTAAGGTACTGGGGACACTAAAAGACTACAGGGTAGAATCTGTACTGCCTCAGCTCCATACAGTTAGATGAGAAGATGCACAACTAAAAAGCAAGGGAACGAAGTGTCTTGAACAAGCCAAGATGTTCCAACAACAGAATCCGTAGACAACATAGTAGAAGAAATGTCAGAGAAGGAGTTTAGAAAATACATAGTTAGATTGATCTTCAAAATAAAGGATGGTATTGAAGAGAAAATAGGGGAAGTGAAAGAATACTTCAATAAAGAGGCAGAGATTAAAAAAAAGAATCAAGCAGAAATTCTCAAAATGAAGAAAACAATAAACCAAATTAAAAAGTCAATGGAAAGTATGACCAACAGACTAGACCACTTGGAAGACAGAACCTCTTACAATGAAGACAAAATATATACTCTTGAAAATGAAGTTGACCACACAGAGAAGATGGTAAGAAGTCATGAACAGAACTTCCAAGAAATATGGGATAACATGAAAAGATCAAATTTAAGATTTATCAGAATAGACAAAGGCATGGAGATACAAACCAAAGGAATGCGCAGTCTTTTCAATGATGTAATATCAGAAAACTTCCCAAATCTAAAGAATGAAATGGAAAATCAACTACAAGAGGCTTACAGGACCCTAAATTACAAAATTACAGCAGACCCACACCAAAATTATAAAGAGAATTACTAGCATACAGAATAAGGATAGAATTTTAAAGGCTACAAGAGGAAAAAACTCAAATTACATATAGGGAGAAACCAATTCGAATCTCAACTGATTTCTCAACCCAGACCCTCAACGCCAGGAGGTCCTGGAATAACATATATCAGTTCTGAAAGAAAATGGATGCTAACTGAAAATTTTATATCCAGCAAAATTAAACTTCAGACTTGAAGATGAAATAAAAACCTTCCATGATAAACAAAAGTTAAAAGAATTCACAACTAGAAAGGTTGCACTACAGAACATTCTCAGAAAAATATTCCATGAGGAGAAAATGAAAAAAAAAAAAAAAAAAAACAATGAAAATCAGCAAAGGGAGGAACTACACTAAAGGAAAGGTCAATCAGACATTCACATTGTTATGTGACCATCGCCACCATCCATCACCCAAACTCTCTTAATCTTGCTAAACTGAAACTCTGTGAGTATCAAATAATTCCCCATTCCTCCCTCTCATAGCTTTGAGCAACCACCATTCTACCTTGTATCTTAGTGGATCTGACTTTACTAGGAGCCTCAATAAGCCGAATTTTCAATATTTGTCCTTTTGTGGCTGGCTTATTTCATGTAGCATGATGTCCTAAAGGTTCATCTTTGTGTTGTGATATGTCAGAATTGCCTTCCCTTTTAAGGCCAAGTAATATTCCATTGTATGTATGTACCACCTTTTGTTTATCCATTCATCATTGGATGGGCTCTGGGGTTGCTTCCACCTTCTCGCTACTGTAAAGAGTGCTGCTATGAAGATGGGTATGTAAATAGCTATTTGAGTACCTGCTTTCAATTATTTGGGGTATATGCCCAGAAGTGGAATTGCCACATCATATGGGAACTCTATTTTTTGAGGAGCCACAATATTATTTTCCATAGCAGCTACACCATTTTACATTCCAATTTCCCCATGGAATATTTTGAATGTGTATGTGAAATAAATTCAGGTCAATCTAATTGGTTTGAAACAAAACTATTTCTTTATACATACAAGTCATTCAAATATTGTGTTCAATTCAACCATTAATATGGTTATTGAAATAAGTTCAATATACCTTTGTTAAATTCCTACTATGCACAAAGCAGTATACTTAGGTACTTCAAGTGACACAAAGATTAATAACACTCATTACACTCAAGCAGTTTATAAACCAGGAGATCTAATAAATCAAGTTGAATATACAGCATGTTGCTGAATATCTAGCTATTAAAAATGGGCATTTCTCATATTAATAAGAAACGTATTGAGCGTGATTTATATTTGCACAGATTTTTACCTGTTTGTGTGCAAACACAACCAGAGGAAGGATTGGATTTGCTTCTGTTAGTTGGTGAAGATATTTTTTGGCTTCAGGTAAGCGATTGTGATCTGCTGAATCCACCACAAAGATCAGCAACAATCCCTTCGGCAGGTACATTTCCCAGGAGGAACGGAAAGGCTCGCTGCCACCAACTACAGAGAACAGTAGAGGAAGAAGACACCAACAAATCACATGAGCATCCACCAAGAGGCAGGCAGGGTACACTGTATAGGTGTTCTGACAAAATTCCACTTGTTAGAGGGTACCCAATTCTGAGCGCAATCAGAGAGATACTACCAGGAAACAGTTAGCCACTAGGAATGACTACCCTTCATAAGAGGATCATTCATTCTGGAATCAGAAAGGATCAGTGTGCAGATAGTAAATATTACAGGGAATGTCTCCTGATCCTGATATACATAGCAGACTCACCAGCCACTAAGTTCATCAATGGGAGTACACTACCAAAATAGTTAAAGGTGGTAGGTTAAAGCACATGTCACTCTAAAATAATTTTTAAATGGACTGAATTTGTTGGCTACCCTCACTTGCATAATTCTTTTCCTTTGTCAGAATCCCAGAACTAATTTCTCTTTTTAATATTGCATTGTGAGAGAATATGATCTTAAGGTATTCAGGAATACTTTTCTTAGGATAAAAATGCCTTTAGATTAGAGAATTTCAGTCTACTGATTCTTCCTATAGGAAACTTTTTGGTAATGATAATATACACAATGAATTTAGCTTTTACATTTCTTCTAGGATAGGTGTTGGCAAACTATGGCTGGATGTACAAATCTAGACAACCACCTATTTTTGTAAAGCTCACAAGTTAAAAAGTTTTTTTTTTTTAATGCATTAAAATGTAAAAAAAAAAGTTTGAAAAAAATGCCATATTATGACTATGAATATCATATCAAATTTAGATTCTAGTACCCACAAATAATTTTATCAGAACATAACATGTTTTGGTTTACATATTGTCCGTGGCAACTCTTACACCACAATGGCAGTTCAGTGGTTACAACAGAGACCATGTGGTCCACAAAGCCCAAATTATTTACTATCTAGCCCTTGATAGAAAACTATATCTGTAACAGGAACTTAAAAAAAGTCATTTTAAACACTAGTAGGAAAGAATTTGCCTTTCTCTTGTTTTCTTTTGCATCTATCTAGGCTAGTCATTCTTCTAAGTATTTTGTGGTTTTCATTTGTTAAAATTTTGAAACTTCTAAGCAATTTAGATGACTTCAACACAATTTAAATGTCCATGGACATTAGGATTATTCCTCATTTCTTGTTACCATAAACAATGCTGCTGTCAACACTTTAGTATTTGTCTCCTGGTATGGGTTTATGTGAAAGGAAGGCCAACTATGTCACATTGTTTTCTAAAGTGGCTGGTTCTGATTTATATTCCACCAATAACCAGTAAATTTCCTTTGGATCTACATTCTCTTCAAAACTTGGTTTTATCAGATTGTGTGTGTGTGTGTGTGTGTGTGTGTGTGTGCGTGTGTGTATGCCTAATTTAAATTCCTTTGCTTAATGATCATTAAACCTTTTTTTCATGTTTACTTCTAATTTGTTTCATATGAAATATTTTTTATTTGTCTTAATTTTTTCATAAGAGTTCTTAATATTTTGTGGATACTGTTCATATATCGGTTATATGTGTTGCATGTATTTCTCTCATTTTGTGGCATCTTAAAAAAGTTGAGCAGAAGTTCTCAATTTTAATGTAGTTCAATTTACTCTTCTTTCTTCATTGTTATTGCTTTTTATATCCTGTTTTGTATTCTGCATCTTTACCATGGAGACATAGATATTCTCTATTTTCTTTACAAAGCTTCTTACACTGGAATTTTACCCATCTGAACTTGATGCATACATATGTATATAAAGAGGCTGGAAACCAGTTTCACTTTTTTCCCGTGTTGTCCCAACACCATTTGTAAAACAACCTCTCTTTTCCCCAGAGGACTCTGCTCTGTACACTTGGTCACTTTGCTCATTCCTGTGCCAATACCACACAATGTTAATTTTAAAGTTTTATAGTAAGATTTGATATTTGACAGAACAAGGCTACCCTTCTTACTCATTTCTTCAAGAGTGCCCAGCTTTTCTTATACCTTTATACTTCCATGTAAGTTTTAGTTGTAGCTTTTCAAACTCTTAAAAAGTCTTACTGGGATTCTGATTGGAATTGAATTATTTCTAAACATCAATTTGGGGAAGAATTAACATCTTTTTTATGTACTGACTTCCTATCAATGAAAATTATGTCTCCATTTATTTAGATCTTCTTTCAGTGTTTTAAAATGACATCTGCAAATTGTCTCTCTCTCTTTATATATATACAGAAATTATGTTTGTTGCTATTGAAAATGTATCTTCTTTAAAATCATATTTTCTAAGTCATACACAGTAGGGCACGCCTACAATCCCAGCAACTGGGGAATCCTCCCAGCAGGAGGATGGCAAGTTTGAGGTCAGTCTCAGCCACTTAGCAAGGCCCTAAGCAACTAAGCAAGACCCTATCTCAAAATAAAAATAAATAAATAAATAAATAAGACTAGGGAAGTAGCTCTTTGGTAAAGCACCCCTAGGTTCAACCAGAAAAAAGAAAAATCATATTTTCTTCATGTTGCTAGATAACAGAAACGTAATTGACTTTTTAAAGTAATTTGAAGGGTCTTTTAGGTTTCCTTTAAAGAAAATTACATCATTCATAAACAAGATCTATTTTATTTCTTCCTTTCTCATCCTAATGCCTTTTCTTTTTGTTGAACTGACTTGGACCTTCTGTATGTTGAATGAAAATGCTCGTTTGACCTGGTTTTCAAGGGGCAATACTTCTAATACTTTATGTTGAGGAATCCTGTGTTCTGAAGTTTTGGTGGTTTAAGGAATTGCCATTTATTTTTAGCTTATTAAGAATTTTTAAGCCAAGCCCCCAAAACCAAAGGCTGAATGTTTTCTCTGATATGTGGAAGCTAATTCACAATAAGAGTGGCAGGTGGATAGGGAAGAATAGTTACTTTATATTAGGTAGAGGGGAATGAAGGGAGGGGTAGGGGCATGGGGGAAAGAACAATAGTAGAGTGAAACAGACATTATTACCTCATGTACATGTATGACTGCATGACCAACGTGATCCTGCAATATGTATAATCAGTAAAGAGAGATTATACTCCATTTATGTATGATCTATAAAATGGATAAATGCATTCTAGTGTCATGTACAACTAATTAGAACAAATAAAATAAAAATGTTTTTAAATTAAGAAAATTTTTTAAATTTTAAAAAAGTTTTTAAATCATAAACAATTGAATTTTGCATTTTTTTCTTTTATTGAGGTGATCATATATATTTATCTAGTTAACAATGTAGCAAATGACATTTATAGATTTTTTCAAAGGTTAAAGTTACTTTTTGTTTCTGAAAAAGCAGGGCTTGGTCATGATACATTGTTTCTTTCATATACTAACTGGGTTTTGATTTACTACATTTTTTTTTCCCCAAATTTCTGCATCTATGCTAATGAATTTCCTTTTCTTATACTTCTTAGCCTGGCTTTGGTTATAGTGACTTCACTGTAGGAAAGACTACTTTTTTTTTCCTATTGGGTAGGAGAATTTATGGAAGATTAAGATTGGTAGAGCTCACCTATAAAATCAACTGATCTGGTGTTTTCATTATAGAGTGAGTTTCAGCTAGTGATTTCATATCTTTAAATTTTTAAAATTATTCGGTATCTTATTTTTTCTTATCTTCCACATTTTTATTGATGCTCTGTAGTTGTACATAATGGTGTGATTTATTTTTACAAATTTGTACATGTACGCAATATAGCAATATAATTTGGCCAATAGTTTTATTTCTTCTTGAATCTGTTTTTGAAATATATACGTTATTAGCACAAATGTAAATATACTCTTGACATCTTTTTTTCATATAAGACATTAGTTGTGCTTTCTAGTTTTCCCTTGATAAATTTCATCAGAAGATTGTCTATTTTGTTTATCTTTCTAAGAACTAACTTTTGACCTTTCTTCTCTTTACTACTGTATCTTTGTAATTAATTTCATTGGTTTCTTTATAATCTCTTTCCTTCTATCCTCTTTGATTTTAGTCTGTTGTTCTTTTCTAATCTACATTGTATATTTAACATAAGTTTTAAGTTGTCTTTTTTCAGCTATAAGCATTTAAGATTATAAATTTCTTTAAATGCATCATTTTTCTTGGCATGACAGTTTTGACCAATAGATTTTGTCATTGTTCTTTTTAGCAATCACTTGATCTGATTATTTTTAAATTTCCATAATGATTTATCTTTGAACCATGAGTTATTTAAAAATGGACAGATCTATCTTTTGAAGGTTTGGGGTTTTTTGGTTGTTTTTTGTTTTCTGGTTTTTTTTTTTTGTTGTTGTTGTTGTTTGGGCTGGGGAGATAGCTCAGTCCGTAGAGTGCTTGCCTTGCAAGTACAAGGCCCTGGGTTCAATCCCCAGCACCGCAAAAAAAAAAAAAAAAAAAAAAAAAAAAATGAACCCAGGACCACTTAGTCACTGACCTACATCCTCAGCTCTGCCCCACAACCCATTGTGTGTGTGTGTGTGTGTGTGTGTGTGTGTGTGTGTGTATGTGTGTGTGTTTCTTATTTTGAGAGTGTTTCACTAACTTGCTTAGGGCCTCATTAAGCTGCTGAGGCTGACCTGGAATTTGCAATCTTCCTGCCTCTGTCTCCCCAGTCCCTAGGATTACAGGCATGCACCACTGCACCCAGATAATTCAATGAAGAGTTTTAAGTTAGCAAGTATGTGTTAAAATATTGCTCTTCACAAATGGACGAAAGCAAAAATAAAAAAGATGACTGCAGGAATCTGAGGAATCTGTGAGAGAGGTTTTGACTCATGTAGGCAGTGGGAAAAGATGTCACTGATAAATTCTAGTTACACTTTGGAGATAGAAAAACTCAAAATGTTTCACTTGTGGACTGAAGGCAAAGATAGAGAAGGAGGAATCAAGGGTGACTCCCAGGTTCTGCCTTGAGAAACTTGATGGGTGAGGAGTCACTTATTGGTCAGTAAATTCTAGGTAAAGGAACAGATAGGGGATAAATCAAACATTTTTTGTTTAACCACATTGTTTGAGAGGTAAATTAGATGTTCAAATAGAGATGTCAGGAGACAATTGGATATGTTTGGGCTAGACAGGTCAATTTTGAGGGTCATTAGAATATAGATAGTATTAAGTGCCATGAAGATGGATCAAGTCGTCCAAGGAGAGAGTGTAAGAAAAGACAAGAGGGCCAGACATAGTTAGTGGTGCATGCCTGTAATCCCAGCAACTTGGGAGGCTAAGGCAGGAAAACCACAAGGCCCTCAGCTACTTAAGGAAATCCTATCTCAAAATAAAAAGGTCTTGGAATGTAGCTCAGTGGTAAAACATGGAGAGAAAGAAGACAAGGGACCTGACCCAACTTTGGGGCACAGCAACATTTAGCAAGGTGATGACTCCAGAATTGGTACACAGTAGGGACTTTGGGACTGCCATCTAGTTGGAAGAAGAGGTTTGGGGATTGTCTATAATTTCACTTGCAGAGAAAGAAGCACACTGTACTTATTTAGGCTGCATGTTTATTTGCAGTAGTGTGGGAAGAGGGAGGCTGATTATAGATTATAGGAGGGCATGCTAAAGCCTTTCTTAAACTCCCCTTTGTCTCCATCACTGCATAAAAGAAGAAAATTTTAAAAAGCAGAAAGTGATTCCTAACTCCTTCACCAGGGCAGGCACCTCAGTATTAAACCACACATGCATCCAAAAGTTTGTGTAAATCTGATCCAGCATCACAAGAATCCAGTCAATAACACCACATCTGGCTTAAGATAAAAGAAAATGCTATCTGATAACTAATGAGGAAATAGAGCTTACTCTCCAGGAACTCCATTTGGTTGTCTTCAGTGTCGATGCAAACAGCATTGAAACCTTGGGTGGGTTCTTTGCTATGCTGGACTCTGTTTAAAGCTAGAGAGTGAAGGATGCTGGTTTTCCCTGCGCCATCCAGTCCTAGCACTAGGATCTGCTTATTTTTCTCCTGTGAAACAAAAGATAAATCAATAAACCTACTCCATCAGGACCTTGTTTTCCGGACTCCTGATAATGTGCCTGCCTGTATTAAGACCTAATAATAATCATGGAATCGACAACCAGAGCAAACTTCACATTTTATAGGTCTAAACCAAACCACCAATCACCTTAAGTTTTCTAATTAGCCATTACTACTTATGTGACTATTAATCTCATACACTTTCTCCGTCCCCCAACTCCTGTTCTCTCTCTCTCTCTCTCTCTCTCTCTCTCTCTCTCTCTCTCTCTCTTACACACAGGCACACAGACACACACAGACACACACACACACACACACACACACACACACACACCCCAGTATTTATGGAAGGTGCTACAGGTCTCAGGGTTGATTTCCAGAATTCTTGTTCACATCCTTTGGAAACTGTACCAGAATTTGGTTTGTTTTTCCGGGTCTTGGGACCTCCATGGTGCACACATCTACTGTACCACTCAGCATGCAAGCATTTAAGGTCTCATATTATTGTTAATCTATGTTTTCTTCACAAGTAGATAATTTGATTATAAAATGTTAGGGTAAGTTTCCCCTCTTATATTTTTAATGTATATTTTTAAGTCTCATGATTAAATGAAAAGGCTAAGATTATAGAAATTGTTAAAACATTTCCAATAATAAATGAGTATTTTAAAACCTATTGTTAAAACCTGGTGAACTGGAAGTAAACTACTGGAAGCATTCTATAAACATGCCAGCCTTAATTTTCATTGCCCTTGACTGAGGGATCAGAAGGGCAAGCTGTTAAGAGTTAAGAGTGCTCAGAGATACAGACTCTACTCTGCAAACACTAAAGAGTAATAAATGAGCAGCAATGCAGCCAGAATGCTCAGAGGAATTCCATTCTATTTCCTAAACAGCTTAATACATAAAATATTAGCAATTGTTGTTAATGGCACTGGTTTAGAAATAACAATAATCTTATGTTCATTCTGCTTGAACACCAAATGTTGACATTAGACTTAGACTGAATTTCTAGAAGAAAAAAAAAGTGATCTTAAACAGTATTAGAATGTCTGTAGTCACCTCTTTTTTAAAAAAAAAATCTATGTGAAAGTAAGACATTTTAAGTTCTGCCCCAATAGGTATTTGAGTAAAGGGTATGATTTTTAAAGGCCATACATGTTTGGTAAAGTGAATTCTTTAAAAAAAAAAAAAAAAAAAAAAAAAAAAAAAATATATATATATATATATATATATATATATATATATATATATTTGTTTTTTGGGGGTGCTGGGGATCGAACCCAGGGCCTTGTGCTTACAAGGCAAGCACTCTACCGACTGAGCTATATCCCCAGCCCCTATATATATAAATTGACACAATATTTTAGTTACTTATTTTTCACCAGCTAGGCTACCACTAAGCTACAGCCCCAGTCCCTAGAGTGAATTCTTGATGGCTCCAAATGTGAATGGTAATTTCATGAATCTCTTCTATCTCCATTCCTACATATGTCCTTTCCCATTCTCTCCATCTACATTCACATGTTAAAATGCCATTCTGAGAAAGTGCTAGGGTAAGGAAGAGGGACAATGCACAAAGGAGACTTCATTAAATGTTTTTAAATTGCATGCTTTAAAGCAATAGCAGCACCAAGAAATGGCTGCAGGGCATGGATTGTGTTCCCCCACCATCTCCACTGGGGGCCTCACTCAGCATACTTTATTAATTCTAAGAGGCATATTCCCCCACCCACATTTTAACATCTCTGAAAATAGGATGTCTTTAAAATCTATGGTATGTCATATTTTGGTTGGCAGCATTATTTTCTTTCTTAGTAATTCCTAAAATAATGGCATACTAGGTCCTTGAAACATTGGGAGTTAAAAACAGTTCCCTACTCCTTTTCCAACCACATTGCTACCCCTAGGCCCATTCTATCTAGAAATTCTGCACTCACTAATGTTTTACAAATTTTGTTTATATTTTTGGTCTAAAATACAAACTCTGGGTTGGGGATATAGCTCAGTGACAAGAGCATATAACTGAAATTTGAGGTTCAATCTTCAGCACCGAAAAGAAATAAATTTTAAAAAATAAATCGTAGGCTTCCTTGTGTTTATCACCATCTAGGGAAAGCTGAGATAGTTATAAATCAAGAGTTCAGATGCAAATTGTGATCCCAAACACCATCTGTTCTTGGACAAAAGTTAATCCTTTAGCCATATATATAGATATATGTAGCCTGTGTTTTACCAAAATATCAAATTTCCGTTAATAACTTTCAGCCTTTTAAGTTGTTGAGGTTTTGCCTTTTTTTTTTCTAACATTTAAAAACATTTAAGACATAACATGCACACAGAAAAGTATATAACATGTATGTACAATTTAAAGAATCATTTTAAAGTGAACATCCTAATAAGCCACCCAAGTCAAGAAATGGCCAACCCCTCAAGAGCCCCCACCCCATGTGTCCTCCCCACCTACAGCCCCCTTCAGGCTCCCTCTTCCCGCTTCTGCTCTTGTTTTGCTTCCCCCCCCCTCCCCTTTATTTCCATTCCTCGATTTGACTTGGGATATGAGAACTGTGAGACTTGAAGCTGCTACCCAACCTGAGCAGCTGTGACCAAGGGCTGCTTCAAGGGGCTGTCCACACACACTGGGCTCCTCTCTGCTGCTGGACTCTCGACTCTGAACCCTCCGAGGACAGGCAGTTCTTCTGAGAAGGGCTCCCCTCTGTGTGGGCAGGACTGTGGCTCTTCTTTTACCTACAGGTGGGTGAGGGTTGGAAGAGTCTGGGCTGTTTTTAGACCTTCTGGTCAGCTTTATTTGTATAACGAATTTTGTAATAAATAGAAAAACCCTCAAAAAATTTTTCCGTTAATAATTAAAACTGTTCAGAACCAAAAAGTGGCTCTGGACCCAAGGAGACCCAGAAACATAGAGCCCATCAAGCTCTCACAATACCTGGGTTCCCACACCTCTCAGTTAAAAATGTGTGACCTTCCATTCTGAGCGCTGGTGGTCTGCAAGCAGTAACCACAGTGCCTTACAGAAAAAAGCCAGGGAGCCCCCAAACACATCCTGCATAAATTCAAGAACCCTGCCGCTGCCGACATATTCAGCTGAAAGAGCCTGAGCGCAGGAAGGGTCCGGGACTGGTATCTGTGTCGGCAGATGGTCTGGGAGCTTGGTGTTGAATGTCTAACAGAAGCAAAAGGTCCTTCCCTGTGTCGTCGTGAAGACCAGTCAAGATCTCTGGTCCCTTAACACTAGAATCGATTAAGACACAGGGCAGGACACAGGGGTGAAGATAGGCAGGGGAGAAGGGGAGGGCAATGCGACGTTGGTCACTTGGCACGATCCCTCCCATCCTCAAACCCTGTTGAGGCCCGGTTCCCTGCTGCGCAGGTCTGCGGGGCTCGGACGTAACAGAGCCAGCGCCGGGGTCTGAGAGCCGACAATGGCCTTGGAGGCCAGGGTCCCAGGTACCTGGTTTTCAACCGGTGGCTCCAGAGGGATGGCTGTCGAGGTGCTGCTGCTCTTCTCTATCTCTGGTTTTCCTTTAAATTGCTTCTTCTCGTTCGCTGTCTCTTTCCCTTGAACTTTCTTCTTTTCCTGCTCTTTATCTTTTCTTCTAAAGTCTTCCTTTCCTTTCTCTTTCCCCTTCTCCACCACTTTCCTTCTCTCTTCTTTACCTTTCCCCTTAATTTTCTCCTTCGCCACCTCCTTAGCCTTCCCTTTCTTCATGTTCTCCATTTCCACCGTCCCAGTCTGTTCGCTTCCTTTCCTCTGCGCGCCCGCGCGCAGGAGTTGCAGCCTCTGGTCCCGGCAGGTGTGGCCCCCTCAGGGGGTTCAGGGCGGAGACGTAGGTCCACAAGGCGTAGGCCACACGCGTGGTCACCGTGGCCGCAGCTAGTCCCAACGCGCACAGCCTGCGGCCTGGCACTTAGCACTAGTGGGCCTGCCCAGGGCGGCTGGCAGTTGATTCACCTAGCCCGGGGGTCGAGAGGAGGGACCCCGAATGGAGTTGAAAAGGGCGGGGGTTCTAGCAGGTGGATCGAGCCCAGCCCAGAGGAACCCAGAGGAACCCAGAGATCCCAACCAAGAGTTGGGAGAGCGATGGGGCGAATCGTCGCTGCCAGAAAAACGTCCCTAGGTGCCACTTGCCCAGGAGGGTGCACCGTGGCGCGATTTCCCGGGGCTGGGCAGGGTGCCTCAGAAACTTCTCCACGTAAGTAGGATCCAGAGCGATCTTAGCCGCTGACATCTCTAGCTTCAATCCCAAGCCAGCATCCTCAACCCTGAGGACGCCTGCAGCGCCATCGTCCTCCCTCAGATCACAACCAAAGCCAGGAAAGCTAGTTGTGTATCCCCCACCCCCACCCCCGGTCCGAGTAAACTCCACTAATCAAATCTAAAGGCTGCCTGCTACCCAGGGTTGTTGGTTAAAGACAACAGTGTGTCTTAAATTCCGGTTGCGTTTAGATTAAAAAAAGAAAAAAGAAAAAAATCTCCGGAAATTAAGTACCCTGCCAGGACCCAGGCTGCTTGCAAGGTCCAGGTATCAAAGCCCGATGTCGGCAGGCAAAATAGTCTAATCTACCCGATGGAACTTTCAGAGATGGTGTGGGGGCTGTAAGGCAACTGCTTAGTATGTAGGAGGCCTTGGATTCCATCCCCAGCACTACCAACTGATTAGTTAAAAATTAGTTTACACATGCCATTAACTGATTTTTCTTCATCAGATCAATTTCAGATAGGCTTGTAAGGAATAATGAATAGCAAGTTCCAGAAGGCTTGAGTGATGCAATGATTTTTAAGGTTAGCTGTTCAGAGTTTTCTTTAAAAAGCTGATTAAAAACTTCAAATGCTGTTTGTTTATACCCATATCCAACATGATAAATTTTCAGTGGAGTTTAAACTGGGTTCCCTCAATCCCATTAGATTTGTTTTCTGGCTTTGCTGGCAGGGGCAGGAGACAATTTTAGATACTTTGTTTGAAAGAAAATTCTTAGATGCTAGAATAGTCACTGCTAGAATATTTTATTTTAAAATGTGCCACAGTGAATGGATGTATCCACATTGGTTCTTATAAATGTACACATACACACATGTATATACAAAGTATATATGTCACTGGTTAAAGGCCTGTCCAAAAGAGGAAATAATTACCAGAAAGTCAAGGTAGATGGTGTTTACACTTCATTTGACAATAACTTATTTATTTGAACTGAAATTTCAGTCGCTTAGCAATGACTAATACCAATGGCTGCCAATAACAATGACTAAATAGAGAACTGTAAATTTCACTGTTGTGCCTTAGGTCAAAATTTTCAAAGATGGATAATTTTCACCAAGATTCTGTTGCTTAGTTAATAAAAAAAAAAAAAAAAAATGATTATCTTTAACCACAGAAATTTAATGGAATGCTAATTAAGAGATTTACTAACAATCATTCCTATAATGTGGTATATATTCAGAAGGAATAAATATCTGGCACTCTTACCAAGAAACTATTCTCTGTTTAGCTCAAAAGTATAACATAATAAATCATTCTTATTTTAAGACCTCATGTTTAGATGCCACTGCAGATTCTGATGTTAAAGAGAAAGGCAGCACTCCATTTCCTATCTTTCAAAGATGGAAAGCCTTTTTAGAAATTCTTCAAGGAAGTTTCAGTAGATATGTTCAGTCGAACACACCAGCACTTTTATTAACAAGGACAGAGTAATCTGATCACAAGGAAATACAAGGCTAAAATAAATGATACTTGGGCAGCATAAAATGAATATTAAACAAGGGGAGGCACCCCAATGAGTGTCTCACAGCTGTTGAATGTGAAAGTGGCTTGTGAGCAAGGAAAGATAAGAGCAACATTCACACCACAAACTGATTGTAAAAGACTTCATTACTTAGAGAAAGGTAATGAATGGTCAAAACCTATAACGAAAGCAAAGTCATCACAGAGTATCTATTAATTGGGCCAAACAGTTCTGTTAGATCTTAATACTGCTTGGTATTGATTTCCTGTCTATGTAATGAAGTCAATGTTTTATGTTCTTGATAGGGGCTATTAATCTTCCTGATTAAGAAAGTCCAAACCCATCTGACCTCGGAACACAAAGACACTTTTCTTGCAACATTGATATATTCTTGAGATACTACCGAGTGGTGCTAAATCAGTATTAACATAATCTGAGAATGGAAATAAGGGGCACGAAGGAGCCATATACATATAAGAAAACTATCCCATATTCTAGTATCACATGACAAAATTTATGGTTAAAATTATTTAAAACATTTACTCTCTGTGGTCACTCATTTAATTAAGTGAAGAACACTAGTGTTTTGCTAAGGTCCCTTTCTTATCACATGATATTTCTAACTGAATACCTGGAATGCTCAGAAGATTCCACTTTCAGCCTCCTAAGGCCAACTAAGACATAATTTAAAGTGGGACCTGAATAGCAATAAGTGCCTTCATACTCTAGTAGAAACAGAAGAAACAGTTTCTGTTTAAATCCTGGGAAACCTCAGATAACATGACTTATTTGTGAAATGGAAAAAAGGTCGAATCAGCAAAGATAAAGGGTGCAACAGATATCAAGGTGGTAAATGCCCGATCATCTCCAGTCCGTATAACCTGTGCAATCATTGGCAGTACAAATGGCTAAACCTGACTAGGCAGTTTGAGAAAGGTGTTTTCCTATTTGATGCAAAAGAAATTATTTTATGAAAATATGTGGATATAAGAGGGAGCAGTTCTGTGCTTCTTGCTGGTTACCTTTATTATGTTCCTAGTATATCACTGAGACTAATTTAAAAACAGCCCGCAACAAGGACATTCTATCACCAGCCACCTTTTCCTCCTTTCTTCTTTTTCTGTTGCTGTTTCTTTTTTGTTGCCGGAGCCCCTGCAGGTTTCTGGTGTCTTGGGGGTATGATGTTACTTGTAGAGGCAGAGACTGTTGCTGCACTGCCAGGTCTTGGGGAGGTGGGTGGGCTGCTCACAGTTTTACTGGCATCCCTGAAATCAGACCAGAAATATTTTGGTCATTCATAAATTCAACAAAGGAAAAGGGTATGTACAAGTGTTTTACTTTCTATATCTAACAATTTTCCACTTGTTTATCCTTTTTCTTTTCTTTTTAGAATACTAGGGATTGAACCCAGGGATGGTCTAACTACCCAACCTTTTGGAACAGATTCTCACTAAATAGTCCAGCCTGGCCTTGAACTTGCAATTCTCCTGCCTCAGCCTCCCAAGTAGCTGGGATTACAGATGTGCACCACCATAACTGGCTTTAAACAACATTTTTACTATTATGTAACTAAAGAAAAATATATCATACATGCCCATTTTCAGAAACTTAAAAAATAAATAACCTACAATTCTATGTATAAATAACATTTTTAATCTTTAATCTTTCTAGTTTATCTAGAGTTAAATGATTCAGTGTAGTTTCCTTTTGAAACAAGAAATATTTAATTTTTATAATATAATCAAAGTTTTAGTATTCATAACATATTCAAACCAGAACTATATTTTCTTTTATATATTGTAAACATTTATCAAGGATATATGACTGTATACTTCTCATACTTAAAATATACTAACGAACTCTCACTAATATCTTTCAATCAATCTAAAAACAACCTAGGTTCTTTATTTCCTTACTTTTTTTTTTTTTTTTTTTTTTGTGGTGCTGGGGATTGAACCCAGAGCCTTGTACAAAGTGAGCCAAGCACTGTAACAACTGAGCTATATCCCCAGCCCAACAGCCTATGTTCAGAGTGACTTCTACTATGGAGCCATGACTTACAGTTCAGATGAGGCCCCTGCAGTTGCTCCCTGGGTCCCTTTTCCAATCTGATCCTTCTTTTTACCCTTTTTTCTTCCTCTATAGTAAGAACGTTCTCGCATTGGTAGCCATCTTTCTGGATCTGGGGTAACTTTTGGGTCATAATTCTTAGGTAGTTTTCCTGTGTAACAAGTAATAAAGAAATGAGGGATATGTCCATAATAGTTTCAAGACAGTGTGTTTATACAATGTGTATCTATGCCTGGGAATAAATAACACTACAACTGAAATTGTTCTGAGAAAGTTTTATTTGTATGATCTAGCAAAGGAAAAGGCCTCTTTTCTAAGTATAATATAAAATCCAGAGGCTATTAAAAAAAGAGATTTCACAGCTTTATATAAAGTTTTTAAAGTTTGGTAAGAATATATTTTTTAAGAAAAATAGAAAAAAATGTATATTCTATAAAACAGTATATTAACATCCTTTATATAGAAAGAGTTCTTGCTAATCAATAGGCAAATCGCTCAAGAAAAAATGGGTAGTTATCATTAGGGTAGGCCAGGGAAAATGAAAATCATTAATCATATAAAGAGATGCTCAATCTTACTAATTAAAAATGAGAAGGGTAACAAAACTTATTGGACTAACGTGTTAAAGGCAGTAACACCTAGTTTTGGTGAAATGATCACAAACACTCAACCACCACTGGCAGAAGTATATAATGGTATAGCCTTTATGGAGAACAATTTAATTTGACAACACCCATCATTTATAGACTCCTAGAAATTTATCCTGCAGAAGTCCATGAGCCACAAAGTTATACAAGAACACTCTCTTTAATGTTAATATAGCAAAATAACTTAATTATTGATCAGTGAGAAAGATTAAATAAATCATATCTATACTATAGTAAGTTATACAAAAGAGTTAAAAATGAGGCACATGTGTATTTAATAATTTGGAAAAACATTCTTCATAATTTGGTGTAGAGGAATGAAACAAATTATCATAATATTATGTTCATACTCCTTTTATAAAACTGTTCATTAAGCATTAAGTGCGTAATTATATGTATATTTCAGTATACAAAAAAGTTAAGTAACCATCTCTGGGATTACACATTTGTAGCAGAGAATTTTCCACTCTTTATGACACTCTATAATATTAGACAAATATATCATCACTGGCTTTTTTTGTTGCTTGTTTACTTTGTTTTTAGAATAAGTACTACCATTTTGCAAGTTTCAAAAAATGTTCATCTGGAAATCACAAAAATAGAAAAGAAAGTGATATTGCGTATTATTTCTACCTATGTTATCAGTTGTTTCCTTTTGGTAATAATACATAAAAGAAGTAATTACTGAATTTTATCCATTTCCAAGTACTATGACAAAAAAAAATAAATAAATAAAACTTCAAATTAAAGATAGTAGACTGAATGCAAACATTAGCTTGTGTACCCTTTCTACTAAAATGGTCATAAAAACATTAGAAGGAAAAATAGGTGAAAAAAATACTATCAAAAAATTTTGGAAGCTGGTAAAAGTTTTGTTTCTTATAAAAAATAAATAAAAAACTCAGGCAGTTATGTTAAGTTCCCAGTCACAATGAAAAAAGACTATGGCAACAATCTAAGTTTAGACAATCCAACTTCAGTTATACTCTTTTAAATTAATAAAATTAAACTGTAGATATAGTTGAGACAAAAGTCAGTATTCAAAAATACCAGAGGTGAGGGCAGCACATTTATGTCCACAAAGTTCTATTTAGGGATAAACTCAATTTTTTTATTTTGTAGAAAACAATCTAAAGGTTTTTTTTTTGTTTTGTTTTGTTTTTTATTCTTGAAAAGCTTACCCTTCTTTTTCTTCTTCTTCTTTTTCACATCTCCCTGTCTAAAATGAGAAGAAAAATCATTACCATCACTGTGCTAAAATATTTATGGACATAAGTATGTGCAAAAGAGTAAACTGGGCACTTAATCATATTTATTTATTTGCAGTGCTGGGGATTAAACCCAGAGCCTTAGGCATACTAGACAAGGGCTCTGAGTATCACTGAGCTACACCCCCAGCCCTCATAATTTTTAAGACTTGGTACCAGTTCATCAAAACTAACAAACAAGCTGTAATATTAATTCAGGTTAAATTCAATCACATTTCAGGCAGTATAACTTCTGGAAGATAGTTTAGAAAAGACAGATAAGAAATGTTTGCAGAAAACAGACAACAATTATGTTGAAATAATAATAATTTTTTTGTGTGTGTATGCCAGGGATTAAACATTAAGCTTAAACATTGAGCCACATTCCCATTCCTTCTTATTTTTTGAGACAGGGTCTCACGAAGTTGCTGAGGCTGATCTCGAACTTGAAATCCTCCTCCTCGGCCTCCCAAGTCACTAGGATTATAGGCATGTACCACAGCATCTGGCTTTACCTTTCTTTTCTGTACTATCTTCTAAATAGTATCTGAGTAGTACCGAAAATGTAACAGGTAAAAATTTGCACAAACATGAAAATCTGCAACACCTCTTGGTAAGTAACCTTACATTTGGGAAGACTTAGAGAATCAATAAGCTCTTTGCCAGAACATTTAAATAACTGCAAAGACTATCTCTGGAAGGATATTTAAAACAAGTTACCCTGGTCATGGCCCTGGGAAGGAGAAGGCTGAACAGGGACAGAAGGAAGATTTTTACTCACTCTGCACTTTCTTAATCTTCATTGCTTTCTCTCTCCCTTTTTTTTTTCCATTGTTAGTGATTGAACCCAGGGCCTGTTGCATGCCAAGCAAGTGTTCTACCACTGAGCTACACCCCAAGTCCTATCTTTTGAATCATGTGAGTCTATTAACTTTAAAAAAGTAAATAAAACCTCTGTTAAGCACACTTCAAAATAATTAAAAATTCTGAAAGCTACAGTGAAAGAGGAAGATGAAATTTAAAAAACCTGTATGTATTCACAAGTGATATATTTCTGTGAGAACTATGAAACAGTAAACTGAAAAGATGAGACAGCAACAATTCCTGCCAATTCATTCTATAAGTCATTCAATTATGGAAGTCTTTTCAGTATAAAGAATAATAAATGCAATGTGTAGTACCATACTTTAATATTTCATCTCTCACCCTGACTGAAATAATATTCTAAATTCTGCAAGGGCATACATACCGTTTCTCAAAGGTTCTTTTTTATTTCTTACATCTCTGCCTTTGCTCACACTCTGCCCATCTTATCATCCTTGGAATCAGCACAAATGGTGCCTTCATGAAGCTGCTCCTAACTTGCCATCATCCCAAGCAAGAGCTACTCCCTGTGGCATGCTCCTTTATATCCCATACATCATAGCACACACAACCTTTGATTGCAATTATTGTTTAAATATATTTGGTCTGATTTTATTTTTGTTCAACACTTAGCATATACATTCATAGTGTAGCTTCAAAAAAAAACTACACTTTTGCATTCAAAAGTTGAGCGTAAGATAAATAATGTAATGCCTAATGAAAATACTATGCTGAAATTTTAAAGTTTAAAAGTCTATGTATATCCTGATTATTTAAGAGAAAACTAAAGTTTTAGATAAAAACTGTGTATTCTTAGTAGTAATTACCCAACTCTGTTTGCAAAGAGAAAAAAATACTGAAAATATTTACACATGTATTTGAAAATCCATTTAAGACCTAGTTTCAATTTATTTTATTTTGGGGTTTCTAGTAAATCTTAAAAATAGAATGAAATGGAATTGGAATAATGTAACATTTTTGAGGCTTTAATTCCTATTTCAGTTTTAAAAAGTTATTATAAGGATGATAATGCTTTTTTTAATTACAGTTTATAATGAAAGAAGTCAATCATATTAATCATATATTCTTGCTTTTTCTTTGTGTGTGTGTGTGTGTGTGTGCAGTGCTGGGGATCAAACTGATGCATACTAGACAACTGCTCTACTACTGAGGTTTATCCCCAGCCCTGAATTTGTTTTTTATGAGGAAAAAATTTCAAAAGGCATTTTAAAAGAGGGAAGATAATAAAAAATTATGAAAGTCACAAAACTGGAGAAGTGTTTGATATCTTTCATGCTTTATTCATTCTGAATCAAAGCTAGAATCAAACATTTTACTATATGTTTCTACTACCTGTGTTAAGATGGTAACAAAGGAGAGTCAGACTGTGAATTCCTTTTTTTTTTTCTTTTTTTTTTTGCGGTACTGGGGATCGAACTCAGGGCCTTGTGCTTGCAAGGCAAGCACTCTACCAGCTGAGCTATATCCCCAGCCCGTGAATTCCTTTAAGTAAATGAAGTTGGCTATCTTTCCTCCCAATGAGTAAATTAAACCATCTGGCCGAGTATGGTAGCACATGCCTGTAATCCCAGCAGCTCGGAAAGCTGACGCAGGATCACAAGTTCAACACCAGCCTCAGGAAAAGCGAGGTACTAACCAACTCAGTAAGACCCTGTCTCTGAATAAATACAAAGTAGGGCTGGAGATGTGGCTCAGTGGTTGAGTGTCCGAGTTCAATCCCTGGTACCCCACCACCCAGAAAATCTGAATTTTGGTTCAATATGCTAAATGATGTACTAAATGCACATCAGTAATTTACACGTAAATAAAGTAGATAGTATCCAGTCAATGGAATTTTTTTAAGTATTTTTTTTTAGTTGTCAATGGATCTGTATTTTATTTATTTATACGTGGTGCTGAGACTCAAACCCAGTGCCTCACATATGCTAGGCAAGTGCTCTGCCACTAAGCCACAAATCCAGCCTCCAATGGAATATTTTAAGTAAAAATAATAAAATATGTCTACATTTAATACATCAAAGATCTCTAAGGCTTTTTAAATTAAATGTAAGAAAATCTGAAAACAAAATAATTCTGGAAAAAACAAAAAGTAAACCAGTTTAAGGAAAATATTTGTAATCCACCTGTATGTATAACACAAAGAAAAATATTTGGAAAGATACACAAAAAGGTATCAGTGATCAGTTCTGAGATGGAGGAACCAGGGTGGAAATAAGGAGTAAGAGCTGGGCACAAGGAAAGAGAAAGAAAAGAAATAAATGGAATTTAAGCTTTATTTACATGGCATTTTTATGAGATATAGTTTTCATTCTTTATAGAATTTAAAATCAGCATTACAGAATATTTTTAGAAATGTTTTTAATTAGAAAAACATTACCCTTGTTCCTTTGGTTGACTATCTCCAGTAACTTTTCCACCTTTCTTCCGAATATACGTAGCACCAGGAGAATTTTCAAGAGCCTCGACATCTACTTTTAGAGACATACTATCTGATGAGGGCAAGTGTTTACTAAGACTGGGATGGTATAAGAGTTCAGGAACCAAACATGCACACATGTCTATCAATATATTTCTGCCACTAGAAAAAGAGACTGTCTTTTCCTGATGCCCTTATCAGAAGCAAAAATGTTCTAAAATCTTCTACAGAGTAACAAATCAGCAAGTTATGTCAATTATAAAGTATGTGTTCCAAAAGGAGAATCAAGATCTAATCATCTATTCCTTAACATGGAGATGAAGTCCAAGGTAATTTCAAGACAACTATCAAGTCAGATAGTAGAATGAATCAGACATAACTTTCTTATGTTCATATATGAATACATAACCAGTGAAACTCCACATCATGTACAACCACAAATATGGGAGGCTATACTCCATATATGTATAATATGTCAAAATACACTCTATTGTCATGTATAAATTAAAAAAAAAAAGTCAAGCTTATAAAACATAGGCTTTTTTTCACTGCAAAGGCTTTGACTTAATATCCACCACCCCACGTCAGTTTTGGGAACACACCCTGATTAGTGTAGTATATATGATCTAAGCTTAATCAATCAGGACACAAAATCCTCTTATCAATAGTAATTGTTTCAGACTAATAGTTCACAATTCATGCTCAACTACCCACATAAAATATGCTGTCTTTTCATTCATTCATTCACTCACTCATTCGTTCATTCACTCACTATTATGTGCAGCTGCATGCACTTAAACCTGGAGAAATATAGGGTTGCACCTTGTTGACTTCATTTCTGCTTCTGGAGCTCATGATCCCAAGGTGGATCCATCACTGCATTTTCCAATCACACTGATCAATAATTCTAATTTTTCCCTTTATCACTTAGAAGAGAGTTCTGATTATTAGTTGAAATTTACAACAGAAAAATACCTGGGCAAAACTCTGGCTCTAGTGCTCTATGGGGAGCTGTCTGGAACAACAATCAAAAGGATACACTTTAGCTTTCTCTGGATCTACAAGTGAGTAAGCAGAAATAAGCTGCGCCAGTGTGTGAATATCTTTTGGATTTTGTCTGAAAGAAGAAATAGATAGTCACTGAACAGTTTATAAAAACTAAGAAAGTACACAAACATGGAAAATAACTCCCTCTTATCAATACAGAAACAAAATATGGATTTCTACATCTCCACCTTTTAGAGCTTACTTCCATAGCTGTTCTAGGTCACTAATTGCCTCCTTCTTCCGCCCATATTTGAGTTTGAAGTTTGCAGCTTCTCTTATCAATGACAAATGAGCAGGAGATTTGGGCTACAGATTCAATTAAAAAAAAAAAAAAAGTTAAGCCAAATATCTAGTAAGTCAATGAAGTTATATTTATTAAACCTTTAAAATGGACCTATCCATTAAATTAAATTCCTCATCCTAAATTTTACTGAATGCCTGAAACAACAATATCTCACACACACACACACACACACACACACACACACACACACACACAGAGGGTAGACAAATCAGCATAAGTAATCACCAATTTATGAAGCAGTTACAAAATCCAGTTCTATTTAGGTTGTCTATCACTAAAAACATTCTCTTAAAATCAAATCCTAAAGATATGCCACCATAGTTCTCAACCATTAATGTAGTATTTCCCAGAATATGTTTCTCCACCACTAATAGTGATAACAATATAAATGGCATTAGTGTATACATATGATGGGAAGTTGGATACTGCCCAGGCAGAGACCCACACTGGAAAAACTCAAGACGTTTGTATTAGAAGGACCCATGATAAACGATTATTCCATATACTATTGCTCCAGTAATTACTACCATCCATGGGCTCTCTAGTCACTTAAAATAAGCTCTACTATATGCAACCATGTGCTTCTAACATTCTTATTTCTTTGGATTATGGAAAAAAAAAAACGACACCTATGCACACAAGAAGAAGCTTCAAAAAATACAAACGATTATTTATCTAAAACATGTCATTTATTCCTTAGTTACCTGATGGTTTTGATACCACTGGATGGCTTGTGTGAAGACCTCGATGGCACTATCAATATCTTCCTCATGGCTGTACATGGTCACTAATGCAGATACCTATATAGTCAAAGGTATAAATTAATGAATACCTTTCTTCTAAAGCAGTGCCAGCTCACAAATAATTTGGTAAGTTCAGAAGGTGAGAAGTGCTTAGACACATTTACACACAAGACACCACTAGACATTCAAGTGTGATCAGCCAGGTACACATTAGTGTGGCTGAACCCCAGGTGATGAGCTCATGCAGCCTGAGCTGCATAAAGCTAGTGAAAAGCTTGTCCAGTATGCTTAAGGGAAAGAAAGGAGGCCCACATGGCTAGAGTAGAAGGGGAGGGGCAAGAGGAGGAGCAGTAGGAAATAAAGATAGATAAGAACAGAAACAGAGACAAAAAGTTGTATCTTTAAGAAACATCAGGTGCTCTGAAGTTGTAGTTCAGTGGTAGAGCGCTTGCCTAGCATGTAAAAGGCATTGGGTTCAATGCTCAGCACCACATAAAAACAAATAAGTAAAATAAAGGAAAAAAAAAAAAAGAAACATTAGTAAAAATGATAAACTGGCCAGAAAAAAAGACATGAATAGCCAGTTTCAGGAATGAGAAAGGTACTACAGATATTAAGAGGAAAATAAATATTATACATAACTTCTATGGCAATAAATTCAACAACCTAAATGAAATGGACAAATTTCAGGAAAAGTAAAAGAAGGTCAGATATTAAATATTAGAAATATTTTATTTCCAGTCATATCTCTATCTGATTCTAAGATGAAATGCAGAATAATTCTTAAAATATGAATCAAGACAAACACTAACATAGTTATTATTACATATTTATCAAGAACTAACTGAAAACAGAGAATACAAACATGAGTAAAACAGTCTCTGTTCAACAGTACATTGTGCATCCTATCACCACAAAACGTCTTTACTATGAAACAGATGCTTTCCCAGCTATATTATTGATCTAAACCTGTGCTGTTGAATAACAAGAAAACTAAAAGCTAAATTTGTTGATCACTATTACTAAATTATCTTAACTCAAAGTGATATGATAAACAATTCCCTATAATAGGTCTGAGATTATCTGAGGTTGGCTTTCATCAAAAATGTAAGGCCTAATAGTGCCTGGCACATTTGACTGAATAGTAAACTAACAAAAAGCAGAACAAAAAATGAAATTAAATGTATACCAAATAAATAACTATTATTATTCTACTACTCCTACCTTATAAATATACATAAGAAAATCAGTAGAAATTAAAGTAAATACAAATAAACATCAAACATACAAATGGACTATCGATTTCACTAACTTCTCAGTCTTACAATATTTTAATTACAAACTCACCATGCCTGGTTTATGCTTTAACTCCTCTATGCTTCTCAATATTAAACATGCTTTGGAAATATTACCTTAGAAGATTAAAAACAAAATCAGTATTGCAGTGAAGAAAGCATATTGTGGAAAAAATAAAAGAAATGTTACTTCCTACCATCACTTTTCCTTAGGAAAAAAGTCATAATCTTATTTTGTAATATTTCTAAGTATACAAGCTTTAGAGTCTTGGGGTTAGTACACTTGTCTCTGTTAATTTTACAGATAAGGAAACTGACTTACAAAGAAATAATATACTTGCTTAAGCTTACAAAGTTAATGGCAGAGTTGCTACCAGAAAAGATGTCTCAACTCCCAGTCTGTTTCAGTTCTACTTCTCCTTTATCACTCTGTAACTTGAAGGTGGTAGTAGATGAATCCTTCCCTAAAGTCCTTGCTATGTTAATATAGATATAAATGCAGTGAAAAATCTGTGGTGATAAAAATTCTGATTTTCCACTCATTGCTAACTTCAATAATTTTAAATAAAAACAAAAAACAAAACAAAACAAAACAAAGAAAACACAACAGACCCTTGCCTGGTAATTTCAGGATGATAAACAATCTTTGTAAAAATCAACAAAAACCAGGCAGTCAGGAGTGGTGGCAGGTGCACCTGTTGTTCCAGCTACTCAAGAAGGCTGAGGCAGCTATAGCAGGAAGACTTCTTGAATCCAAGAGTTCAAGGTCAGCTTAGGCAACATAGCAAGACCCTGTCTCCAAAAAAGAAAACCCAAACCCAAACCAAACCAACCCCCCCACAGACCCTAAAAACAGATAAGGAAAAAAGATAAAGGGGAGAGCAAGGAGACAGGTGTGATGGCGCGCACCTGTAATCCTAGTAACACGGGAGGCTGAGTTAGGAGGATTGCTGAGTTCAAAGTCAGTCTCAGCAACTTGGTAAGGACCTAAGCAACTTGGACCTATCACAAATTTAAAAAAAATCTAAAGGGCAGGGGATGTGGCTCAGTGTTAAGTGCCCCAGGTTCAATATCTGGTACCAAAAGGGGGGGGGGGTGTCAAGGAAAAGAATAAAAGAGTGAGAAAAAGAAAGAAAAAAAAAAAGACGAGTGAGGAAAATAAGGAAATGTGAGGGTTAACAGGGAAATAAGCAATATTTCTCAATCCTATTTTCATTACTGCCTCATTTAAAAGACTTTTTGAACATTTTTTTCTTAATTGCCAACTCCCCAATTCACGAAATTTTAATTTGTCATTGTAATATGTAAGATTTTTTTTAACCATTTACCACCCTTGTTGAGAACCAGAGCTGTACAATTTCCCTTTTTTTTTTTTTTTTTAAATATTTTGTTTTTGTTGTAAGTGGACACCTTTATTTTTTTTTTATGTGGTGCTGAGGTCGAACCCAGAGCCTCATGTATGCTAGGCAAGTGCACTACCATGTGCCACAACCCCAGCCCCAAAGCCCCATTCTTTTTTTTTTGGGTGGGTGGAAGTTTTTTATAATGATGAAAATGTCCTTTCAAGCCAAGTACAGTGGCACACGCCTGTAATCGCAGTGGCTTGGGAGGATCTCAAGTTCAAAGCCAGCCCCAGCAACTTAGCAAGGACCTAAGCAACTCATTGAGACCCTATCTCTAAATAAAATACAAAAAAGGGCTGGGGAATGTGCCTCAGCGGTTAAATGCCTCTGGGCTCAATCCCCAGTACCAAAAAAAGAAAGAAAGAAAAGAAAATTCTTTCATCTGTGCTATCCAACACAGCAGTTACTAGTTGCAAGTGGCTACTAAGTTTTCCCAAGTGTGGCTAGCCCAACTGAGGAACTAAATTTTAAATTTCACATAATTTTGATTGCTCTAAAGGTAATAGCTTCATGTGGCTAGTGGCTAGAATGCTAGCCAACGTAATCCTATTTAATCACTCAAGGTTGGACCAAAATCACAAGACAAAAACACTGATAGTTTCTATTAAGAATCAAACACATCAGTTCTCTCATTAAATCCTATGGGTGACAAAATATAAATGAAAGATAAAGGGCGAAACTAAATAATACTGGAAAGAACAATGCAAAATAATCCCTTTCTCATTTCACACAAGTATTACCAGTTATAGATATAAATATGAATAAGTATAATCAGAAAATATGAGTAAGTATAAAAATCTTTTGGAACAGAGGTATACTTTGCTTCTACTGACCTTCAAGGCCCAGACTGAGACTCATTCTAACAACTGAGGAATAACTGAAAGGGCCAACCTCCTCACTACTAAATCTGTTAGTGATCACAAATCTAGCCTCACGTTTGAAACAATAATTATACCTTACCACTATGAAAAAAATATAAAATCAAATATTAATACCTTGGGAAATTTTCAATTGTGCCATGGTCAGCTTAATTTCAGCTGCATTTTCTGGATGCTGATCTGAAAATTCCTAAAATTATTTTAATTGGGAGGGAAAAAAATCACATTTATTTTATACAACTGCAGATACTACAATTACTTATCTCAGCTACTCAAGATTTTTAAATCTGGAAGCCACACATAGTGGTGAATGCATGTAATCCCAGCTATTCAGGAGGCTGAGGTTAGCATGGACATTTTAGCAAGTCTCTGTCTCAAAAACAAAACTAACGACTGAAGTTTAGAATAGAATTCACTGAAGAATATATTACTAAAACAGAGGTTACCCATGTTCTGCAAACTTATATAAAACAAAGCTGTAACATAAGAATTAATCAAGGTGGCCATGGAATTTATCTGGTGGTACATTTTCTATTAGTTTTCCCAACAAACTTAAAAGCTTGTAGGTTATTACTATTATTATGAAACAAGGCCGTAACTGTCTGATACCTCATTAAAAATTCAAGTATGATGTCTTTACCTGAAGTAGCTCTATTGCTTTTGTATGCTGCTTTTCACGGCAGAGCTGGGCAGCTTGGATTAACACAGGCAGGAGATGTGCAGGACTTTGGGACTGTAACTAGCAGATATTTTGCGACATTGTTCTGCCTAGAAGACATGCCACCCACCCCCCACAAAAAACAATATGGTAAAAGAAGTTAAGTACTAAAGAACCAAAAAGAAAAGAGGAAGATAAGAATATACCACAGTGAATCTCCACATCATGTACAACCACAAATGGGATCCTAATTAGAACACAATATACTCCACATATGTATAATGTCAAAATATACTCTACTGTCATGCATATCTAAAAAGAACAAATAAAAATTAGGGTGAAGAACTGTAAGGTTAAAAAAAATAAATTTATAGCATCTATTCTCAATTTTTTCTTGTAAGAAAAAGAGATTTCCATTTACTGAATTTGTGTTCCAAAAAGCCTGTAAAGCAAAACTTCTACACATTCATTTGAATGCATAAATTCCAAAATTTCATTTAAAACAACATGTTTCAAGTGTAAGCATTTGCTTCAAAACCACAAAACACAAATATTTCTTACTAAAGTATTAAGAATAACTTGATTCAGTTCTAAGTTATTACTGCCTTTCACTGTCCCACCAAAACCTTGTGCTCTAGGAGTATGAACTCAAAATTTAATTAGAATGCAGCATATTACAGTGCTGGCGATGTAGCTCATCACGTAGAGTGCTTGCCTCTCAAGTTCGAGACCCAGGTTCGAGTCCCCGGCACTGTACGATTGCGGAAATTCCAAACAAACAAAAGAATGCATATTACAGTTAGAATGGCCTATACTTAGAAGATGCAAAAAACTCCATTGAATGAATTTTAGAGCTAATAAATTCAGCAAAGTATCAGATGACAAAATCAATCAACATACAAAAATCAACAGCTTTCCCAAATACCAACAATGAATCTGCTGAGAAAAACAGGACAATACTATATACAATAGCCTCAAAAAACAAAAACAAATAAACGACAACAAAAAACCCTAGGAATACATCTAACCAAGGAAGTGAAAGACTTCCACAATGAAAACTACAGAACACTGAAGAAAGAAACTGAAAACCTCAAAAGATGGAAAGACTCCCACATTAATGGATAGGCAGAATTAATATTGTTAAAATGGTCATACCACCAAAAGCAATATACACAGTCAATGCAAAATGCATCAAAATACCAATGACATTCTCCACAGAACAAGATAAAATAGTCCTTAAATTCATTTGGAAGAACAAAAGACCCAGAATAGTCAAAGCAATTCTAAGACAAAAGAGCAATGCTTAAGGCATTACAATACCAAACTTCAAAAATTATACTACAGTGCTATAGTAACACTGCATAAAAACAGGCACTTAGACCAATGGTACAGAATAGAAGACACCATCAGAAACAAAACCACACATCTATAGTCATTTATTTCTTGACAAAGGTGCCAAGAACATACAATGGAGAAAGACAGCCTTCTAAACAAATGGTGCTGGGAAAACTGGTTATCCATATACAGAAGAATGAAACTAGATAGACCCTTATTTCTCATCCTGCACAAAAATCAACTCAAAATGGACCAAAGACCCAAGAATTAGTCCAGAAACTATATAACTCCTAAAAGAAAATGCAGTATATAGGCAGAGGCAACTATTTTCTCAATAGAATCCCCTAAAGAAATAATGCCAAGAGTTAATAAATGGGATGGCATCAAGTTAAAATGCTTCTGCACAGCAAAGGAAATGACTAAGAATGTGAAAAGAGAACTTACAGAATGGGAGAAAACCTTTGCTAGCTACTCTTCTGACAGGGGATTAACATCTAGAATATATAAAGAACTCAAAAAACATTAAAAGTGTCAACCCATTGAATAAATGAGCAAATGAATTAAAGACATTTCTCGAAAAAAAAAAAAAAAAAACCACGAATGGCCAACAAATATATGAAAAAACATTCAACATCATTAGCAATGCAAACTGAAACTACTGAGATTTCATCTCACTTCAATTAGAATGGCAGTCAAGAATACAAATAATAATAAATGCTGGAGAGGCTGTGAAGGAGGAGGATATTGGTCAAATTATATTGTTAGATTGCATGCATGTACAAATATATATCAACAAATTCCATCATTATGTACAACCATAATGTACAAAAAAAGAAAAAAAAATTAAAAGTTAGATTTATAATATGATTATGCAAAATTAAAATGAAAGATGAATCTAAATCTGTAATCATGACTGGCATCTTGATGAGTGTTTTAATTCAGAGAGCTTAGAAATAAAGTAATGAGAAAGTCACCTCATTAAAGGTGTTAATGCTGTTTTTCTTCCCCTTGAAAGCTATTAACCCCACATCCTTAAAAAGAACTGGGTAAATGACTTAAGAAACAAATCTAGGACATATGACACAGTGAAGAAGAAAATAAGTAAAAAATATAAACAAAATATAAACAGTATAGACTAATATACCTGTATACCTCATATACCACATTACAAAAGGTTCAATTAGGGAACCAGAAACCTACCTGGTTTGTGTACATAGCAAGTAAAGCTTTGTTAAATTCTATAGCCTGCAGTTGTTTCTTAGAAAGTTTAAACTCTACTCCTTCTGCATTGGTTAATTTCACCTTCTTCTTGGAGTCAAAGACATTTTGGTCCTGACAAAACAAAGTATACCCACCATTAATAGAATCTCCAACTTTAATCCTTTTAACACTTCAAGTCCTTACTCCTCTTTCATTGTTTTATATAAATACAATAAGAAAGCTTAGAAGTAGTTATCTGGTTGGGCAGCCAAATTTATCTTGGGTTCTTGGTTCAGAGATTTTGTCTACATCTGTGAACCAAGAACCCAAGATAAAAAATCTCTGCAATTCAAACCTACCAGTAAACATGTATTTATTCCACAATCTTGCTCCATTCCTTTTAGAGCCTTCAAAGAGGAAGATTCTTATTTACACATAAATGGTTCTAAGTAGGAAGTGAACTGCTTTGATGGGAAGAACAAGATTGTTTTTTTCCCTCCACTATTACCTGCTTGTTTTGAGTAAAAAAATTAAATAGAACTGAGCACCTGTACTATTCCAGCTTTGTAACACAATGTATTTATCTGCAAATAGTGCTTTGTAAATAAGTGTATTTACTTGCAAGTTGGTGATACAACTGTGCTTTTAAAACTAAGTTATTATACGATAAAGACTAAAAGCAAAGAAAAAATCCAAAACAAATTTTACTCTTTCTCATGATGAAGTTTTAAAACACGCATTATTAGTGCACATCTAGTCCCATTATTTAGGAGCCTGAAGTAGGATCACTTCAGTCCAGGAGTTTGAGACCAGTCTAAGCAACATAGCAAACCACCACCACCCCCCAAATAAACCATATTTTCTAGTTGGTTCTCTTGTATTACTATGTTTATAATGCAATTCCTCATGCATGCCACTGCTAGACTTTCCTTAAACACTGTCACAGTATTCACTTAATTATTCAAACACCTGAATTGTCAAGGCCTCCCATACCTTAACAGTTAATCTAACCTATTTGTTTTTACTACCCAACACATATCTATCCTCTTCTGTTTTCTTTTTCCCCACAAATCATAAATTTTCTTTACAAGTAATAAGCTTATTCTGTTGCTTAATCTTTAAACTACATTCCTTCTTTAGAGTCAACTCAAATTTGCCAACCCAGAGATCTTTCCTTTCACCAAATATGGCAGTTATAAAGTATATAGTCAAGGAATAGTGTGGTGGGAGCAACTTGGTCCCCAGCATCCAGCCTTAGCAACTTGGACCCTGTCTCAAAAAAAAAAAAAAAAAAACCAAAGGTATGGGCATGATGTAGCTCAGCGATGAAACATCCCTGGGTTCAATTATCCATGGTACAAAAAAAAAAACCCAGGTATACAGACAAGGAATTCAAACATGCATAACTTTTTAAAAACATCAGAATGATGTACATAATGATTAAGACTTATTATTTTGGAAAAAAAATCAAATAAATATCTGAAAACTGAAAAAAGTTCAATGTATAAATTACATTTAGATGGAGAATATGTATTTAGTATTTCACATACTTTTCTCTCCAAAATCATATATGTCAGATAAAACCTGAGAAGCATTTCAAAATTCATAAACATAGGCAGTTATGTATTTCTGCCAAGATTCAAATGCCAGCACCAATGTTTGGAAACCTAAGCCATGTCAATAACTCCCTTTAATGCCACCATCTCACATTCAGGGACGCTCAGTAATTTTGTTGAGGAGAGAGGTACCATAAAGGAGCAGAAGAGACAAGCCTTGGGATCAGAGACTGGAATCTGGTGTAATTTTTTTTTTTTTTTTTTTTTTTTGCGGTGCTGGGGATTGAACCCAGGGCCATGTGCTTGTAAGGCAAGCACTTTACCAACTGAGCTATCTCCCCAGCCCCCAGAGACTGGAATCTAAAACCAAATTCTACCTCTTACTGGCCATGTTCTTTTTTGTTTGTTTGTTTGTTTGTTTGTTTGCCATGTTCTTTTAAAATTTTTATTGGCTCCAGCTTAAAATCCTATAAATTGGAGATAAGGACTACCACCTAAAAATACCACTACGATGATGAAGTAAGATGGCCTATGGATTAGGTTTAGGGAGGGGGGCAAGAATGGAGGAAGGAAGGACTGTATAGAGGGAAAAGAGGGGTGGGAGGGGTGGGGGGAAGGGAAAAAATAACAGAATGAATCAAACATTACCCTATGTAAATTTATGATTACACAAATGGTATGCCTTTACGCCATGTACAAATAGAGAAACAACATGTATCCCATTTGTGTACAATAATAAATAAATAAATAAATAAAAAAAAAAAAAAAAAAAAAAAGATGGCCTATGGAAAATCACATGGCAAGGGAAACCAAATGTTAGATACTCCTATTTTTCTACTGACTTGGATTTGAAATCTGAACTTGAATGGTTTCCCATTAAAATAATGTTCCAAGTGGTGATTAATTTCATTAGCACAGTACTCTTAAGACTACAAATATTCAAGTGCACTTGTAATATTTTGCACAGGATGGGAAGGTGAAAAGACGCAGCATATGCCCACACCTCATCCCCTTCCAGAGGGACGGCTAGGGGATGACTTATGCACTAAAACTCAGTATACCTCAGTATATGAAGAAATCACATAAAACATGCATGTACTAAGTTAAAAGTCCAAATAATTTATATCTCTAACAAAAAGAGATTTTCCAGATTATCATAAACTGGAAGAAGGGGAGCTTAAAGTCCAGTGCAAGAGTTTTACTACTTAAACATACACTACAGAAACATTAACATTATAAGGGTTAAATATACTCGGCTGTGATCTGCTACACCTGGAATTTTTTCTGTCATGGAAGAAATAACACTTATTCTAGAATAAAGCTAGTGTAATCTGTTCTCAGTGTAAAATAAATATGTAGGAAAATCATGGATATTCCATACCTTATTAATGGTAATGATGTTATTTGCAATTACAGCTAACAATCCCACATCAGTTGGCCTGTGAACAATAAGCAATAGTTAAAACTGAACAAACCTTTAAAGAGAAGCCTTATCCCCTATAAAGGATACTTTGTTTTCAACTCACTTACTTTAGTTTTATTATCTGATTGTAAAGTTGCAAAGCCTCCTCTGTACGACCCTGAAGCTGCAGAATATAGGCCATCTGACCATGAATAATGGCCAGTTCTGCCTGTGGGTCTTCCTCAGTCCCATCCTAAGCAGGAGAAGAAACTTCTTTTTTTCTGTAAATTTTGCAAACTGATCCACATATTTTACCAACTGATTCAAACATATGAAAGATTTACAATCCTCAAGATGACATGATTTCAGGAATTTTCCCTGAGGGTCAGTTTTCTAAAATATAGAATTGTCACTAAAAGAGAGTTTTTAAGGAAACATGGCAAAAAGATTCTGAAAGAAAATGACAACAAACAGGAGTACCATATATTGATTCTTATTTTCCTCTGAAGTCCAAGATTTAAAGAACAATATAAAAAGCAGCATGTAGATTATACAAACTTTATACAATATTCCTAAAGTTTAAAAATATAATTTAAAAAATGCTTCTGTCAATTCTTTTATAACTCTAAGCCAAAAATTACAAAATTCTAATTAATAATCTATAAAGAACTTCAAAAGCTGAAAACAATTATGTATTTAACATAATTCTATAATTGAACTAATTCTATAAAAATGTAGGTAGTTCTCTTAACTGATGCTCTTGATTAACCCATATAATCCAATCCTGCCAGAAATGCTGACTGGTATTCATGAATAACCAATACTGAAAGCTAGGAGGCTACTCTACTTTGCCAACCCAGCACTGTGGTTGTAACCTGGTGAGCCCAAGCACATTTTGTCAGTTGTACTTGATAAGAAAATGATAAAACAAATATTAAAATAAAAGCTATGAATTAAAAAAAAGAGGCTTGCTTCAAAAATGTAAACTGTGTAGAAAGCTCAGAAAGATCTGCTAAAGGTAGTTGCTAAAGAAATTACTTTCTGATTAGTTATGAGTCAAAATCAGAGATTAAAAAAAAAAAGTTGGGCTGAGGCTGTGGCTCAGTGATAGAGCGCTCACATAGCATGTGTGAGGCCCTGGGTTCGATCCTCAGCACCACAAATAAATAAAATAAAGGTATTGTGTCCACCTACAACTAAAACAAAATATGTATATATATATAAAAAAAAGTTTAACATCTATAATGTCTCTGTAATGAAACTGCTTCTCAACTCTCCTTAACCTATTTCATTCACCATCCAATAAGTAGGACACCTATAAAAATTTAAATATAGCATGTAAATTATATGATACAATTATAAAATCAGGTTAAAAATAATGAACTTTTATTATGATAAATTATATCATGTGACTATGCTATAATTACTTTATATTGTAATAAATTATATTATTAGCAATACTAATGTGTATAATCTCTAGATTATGATTTCCAACCTACTTCAATGCCCCTGTGACAATTTCATTGAAATATCTGCAAAACTGAAACTTGGGACTTAATGGATTAAGACATTGTTGCACTTGGGGCTGGGGATTTAGTTCAATGGCAGAGCACTTGCTAGCATGCACAAGACCCTGGGTTTGGTCCTAGGCCCTGAAAAGAAAAAAGTGGGGAAAAAATGATATTGTTGCATTTTAAAAAGAAAAAAAAAAGTGGAACAAGGAATATTGGATTATGTAAGAAATATGCATCAAATTGCTATGAGCAAATCTATATTCAAAAAACTTTAGTCCCATATCCTCAACTAAGAGAATGAATTTTATTTTATATTTATATGAATTTAAAATAAAATGCTATGGTAAGTACAAATTTTTGTATTGCAATTTATCACTCTAGACTCTGTCAAATAACTGATCAAGTGACTAATAAATTCATCATCTATTACAAAAAGTTGGTAAATAATACAATGAAACATTCTAGTAATTATGTCAGAAGTGTAAAATTTGGGTTTAACAGAATACTTACAGAGTCTTCTGAAAAAGAACGTCGGCAAAGATCTATAGGAAAAAATTGTTTTAAAATTAATCTTGCTGGGTAATTCCCATTTCCTTTACCATTTCAAAAAGAACTAAATTACTGAGCAGAATATTTCAATATAATAACAAGCAAATGTAAAATCAAATATTATATATAAGTGTATTGATCCTTGATTACTCTAGTTCTTTGGCACTGTTTTTCATCTGTAGTATCTACACTAAAAGGTTTCTAAAGGGTATTTTAAAAACATGTAAATGTAATAAATATTAATAGCAAAACATCGATTATAGGAAAGCATAAATATGAAGACAATAATCCTACGGGGGGTTGAACCCAAGGGTGTTCTACCACTGACCTACATCCCCAGTCCTTTTTATTTTTTGTTTTGAAACCAGGTCTCACTAAGTGGCCAAGGCTGGCCTTGAACTTGCAATCCTCCTACCTCAGCCTTCTGAGGCTCTGGATTACAGGTGTTGTGTGTCACCATGCCCAGCTGCTCTTATTTTAGCCTTTAACATTTAATAGTAAAAAGAGACTCCATTTTACCTTTTCTTCCTTTTCCCCATTCACTGAAATCCCCATAACATCAATTTTCTGGCTTTTAGGCAAAATGTGTACAGAAGAAAAATCTAAATATTTCAGGAATTGACATCAGACATAGCTCTATTATAAATTTTTTTTCATCTTGGTGCTGGAAACTGAACATAGGGTTCTGTGCATGCTAAGTTCATGTTCTACTTCTGACTTACTCCCCCAGCCTATTTTTCTTAATTAAAATCTTCATGAGTCAGGCACAGTGGGCATGCCCAGCAACTTGGGAGGTAGAAGCAGGGGGATTCCAAGTCTGAGGACAGCCTCAGCAACTTAGTGAGCCCCTAAGTAACTTAGTAGGATTCTGTCTCAAAAAAAAAAAGGGGGAGGGGATGGAGATGTAGCTCAGTAGTAAAGCAAATTATGCTATGTGCAGGTATGAATATATATCATCATTCATTTCAATTTTATATATAACTATAATGACCAATTTAAAAAAGTAAAAAAAGGCCAGGTTCAGTGGTTGCATGCCTATAATCCCAGGGGCTTGGGAGGCTGAGGCATGAGGATGGTGAGTTCAAAGCCAGCCTCAGCAACATAGCAAGGCACTCAGCAACTTAATGAGACCCTGTTCCTAAATAAAATGTAAAAATGGGCTGCGGATGTGGCTCGGTGGTTAAGCACCTCTGGGTTCAAATCTCAGTACCAAAGAAAATAAATAAATGAAAATTTAAAAAAAATTTTAATTAAAAAAATAAATAAATAAAAAATGGAAGACCAATAAAGGAGAAGGAGGGGGTAATAGGGAGGAAGGAGAATGGGGAAAGAGGAAGTACTGGGGATTGAAATGGAGCAAACCATGTTACATACATTTGTGAATATGTCAAAATGAACCCCACTGTTATATATAATTATGATGCATTAATATATATACAAAAGCTTCAAAATACATAAATATCATATATAGAAACACAGTAAATGGAGTTAAAATATGCTTCAGTGGTGCTGTAATATGTAAATGTAACATGTATGTGCATGCACACACAAAAGCAGACCATATTATTACTTACTTGAGTAGAAATAATAACTAGTATTACTAGTATAACAATAATAACCAGTATCTTGTTTTTATCAAATGCCATGTACTGTTGTAAATGCTTGAAATTAAATCACTTAGTTTACATTTAATATTCACAGTAATTTGCTTAAAATTCTACTCCTTAAAGTTGAGACTTTAAGGTCTAACATGACTAAAAATGGACAAATGGCCAGTTATGGTGGCATGCTCCTATAACACAGCAACTTGAGAGGCTGAGTAAAGATGATATCAAATTAGAGGTCAGTCTCAGCCACTTAGCGAGATCTGGTCAAAAAAAAAAAAAAAAGGGCTGGGGAATATCACTCAGTGGTAAAGCGTTCCAGGTTCAATTCCTAGTAATAAAACAAAACAGAAACTAGGTAAATGGAGCCAGGCACAGTGATACATGCCTACAATCCCAGGTACTTGGGAGGTTGAGGCAGGACAAGTTCAAAGCTAGTTTGAACAATTTAGCAAGAAAGACCCTGCTTCAAATTAAAAAGGACTGGGGATGTTGCTCAGTGGTAAGAGTGCTTGCCTAGCATGAGTGAAGCCTTAGGTTCAATCTCCAGTACAGACGGAAAGAAAGACAGAGAGAGGAGGAGGTAGGGAGGGAAAAGGGAAGAAAATGAATGAGTGGACTGATTTAAGGACTAGACAAAAACAGAAACATGGTCAAAAAGAGGCAGCCAGTTGGATGTGGTCACACATGCCTACTTAATAATTCTAGCTATTTGGGAGGCTGAGTCAGGAGGATAGCAAATTTGAGACCAGCCTGGATAACTTAACAAGAACATGTCTCAATAAAAACTAAAAAGGGCTGGGTATAGCTCAATGGTAGAGCATTCCTGGGTTCAATCACCAGTAAATAAAAAACAAAAACAGGGCTGGGGAGATAGCTCAGTTGGTAGAGTGCTTGCCTTGCAAGCACAAGGCCCTGGGTTCAATCCCCAGCACTGCAAAAAAAAAAAAAAAAAAAAAACTAACAAAAGGTCAGAACCTTTTGTTTTGTGCCTCAGTAACTTCCATTTAATAATTTCACAAACAACAAATGCAACATTTTGTTAACACTCTACAAAGTTAGATTCACATTATATTTACAGATAACATTAAGAAACTTCCAACCTTCAGCTTTTTGTAGGATTTTCATTGCCTGGTTCAGCTGGCCTTGTCCTATCAGGGCACATGCAGCATTGTAGCACAGTTCATGTGTGCCTTCTTGGAGGCCCAAGTTCTCCTGTTGTGGAGCAAAATACCAGTCAAACACTAGACATGAATGCTATTTATGGCTATATGGGTACAAAAGGGGACTCACTGGAACCACTTTTTCCCAATTGCTTTGAGCTGCAACCACTGCTGAAAGGTTTGTTTTCCTCTCCTCATCATAGTCATCTTGAGAGTTTCGGACAAGATCCCTATACACAGCTAAGCATTCATCATAACGTTCCAAACGGTATAGCTGAAGGGGAAAAAAAAGGTAACACATCAGAGGAAACTAATATAACATCATATCTTTAACAACATACGAATGCTTTTTGGAACCACTAAGTAGGAAACCTAATTCAGTATAATAAGGCAATCAATCATCTCTTATAATTTTTATATCAGTTTTGTCTACTATTAACACTTTCAAAAACTACTAGCAATGAATCTTTACTATATTAGATTAATAGGCATGATTAAAATTTAGAAAAGTAATTTTCTTTTTTTTTTTTTAATTTTTATTGAGCAGGGGCAGGGTGGGGGTGTTGATCTCAACGATGCTTGGTAAAAGTTGTGAGCATCAAAACCTTGCTGACATGGACCTACTATGACCGTCTCTCAGTGTGTGTGGTGCTTCTGGTTGATGGAGTTTTCACGTGATCTGTCAGGGGTCCCTTCTGCACAAGGCATAGCCACTGTGGTGCCAGGGACACCAGTCCTCTAAGGGGTTCATGAAAATACTTTACTCTTTTTAAAAATCAAAAGTAAAGCTCCAACTTAAATTTGTCTTCATTCTAACTTAGGCATATAACTTTTAATACCCCATCTTGGAGGAAGGGGCTCACGAAGTTAAAATTATTACAATGCATGAGCATCTTTATGTAGCCCAGATCACCTCCTCCTCCTCCTCCTCCTCTCAAAAGGAGCTGGTCTCATTTCTTCTCTTCCTTTCCCACAGTCTTCCTCTTGTGGACACACACTTGCATTTAGCAGAGGCAGTGGGGAAACTGGACGGGCTTTGGCATCTAGCAGAACTGGGTTTGAGCCCCAACATGACTTCAGACTGTTAGGTTGGAATTTGGGCAAGTGTAGGAGGGAGAGCAACTGAGACGAAGGGTAGCGTGCCAAGAAAAGTAATTTTCTTTACTTTTCTTTTTGAAATTAGTTAAGGGCCTAAATGGGTTTTGAAAGGAAATCTTTCTATAGAAGTCTATCCTGTTACCTGAATCTGAACTACAATGAAAACATTTTTCCACAATACAAAATTACTAAGTCCCTGTAAACAAAATAAAATATTAACAGAAAGACTTAGAATTTCCTAAAATTCACTATGTACAGGAGTTCACTATGTACAATCTTCATTTTCTGTTTCTCAGAAACTAGTTATTATATAGTTGTCTCAAATACCCACAACATAATTCCTTGCCTATTTCATTCAAGTTTTGTTTTTTTTTTTTTTATGCACATTAGGGCCTCCCACATGGAAGGACAGCACACTATCACTGAGCTACAACCCCAGCTCTTTTTGAGACAGGGTTTCACCAAGTTACCCAGGTTGGCCTTAAACTTACAATCTTCCTGCTTCAGCCTCCCAAGCAGGTGGGATTACACCTGCCTCTGCATCCAGTTCAAGGACAATAACAAATTGTCCTTTTTAAAGGACAATAATAAATGTCACTCTGGGTCAATCAGTTCACTATGTGTAACAGAGATTGGTGCCCTTCATCTATCGTTAGAATTTACCCTTTATTCAGTTTATGAAGCACTCTCATCATTAGTAGCCCTGTTTTATATTAAGACATAATGTCTTGAGCTGGGGTTGTGGCTCAGTGGTAGAGCACTTGCCTGATAAGTGTGAGGCCCTGGGTTTGGTCCTCAGCACCACATATAAATGAATGAATGAATGAATGAATAAAGAAAGAAAGAAAGAAATCTTATCTTAAAATAAAAAAGAGTCAATGTCTCAAAATTCTGGGAAAATATTTTCATGAATAAAGTATTTTTTAGGAGGGGAGATATAGTCACCTAAATTCTTCTCTATCATAATTTTCTTTTTTAGAATAAAATGCCAATTAAATACTTGCAAGAAATATTGTTTCAAACTTGTGTAAGCATACAAGCTCACTGGCCTTTATTTTTCTAACTAAGAAGTTCAATTTTCATGAAATAGTTCTTTCATTTTCCTCAATTTTTTAATTACCCAGGGGGAGTCCTTTGTTCACTGAACACTACATATAACTATTCAAACAAAGATCAAGAAGAGGGAATATGTTCAAACCTCAAGAACTGGTTTGGTGGCCAGTTTTGTGGAGCATCAGGATGGGCTGGGTTTCCTCATCCTTGCTCCATGCTACAGGTAGTCATGCTCACCCAGAATGACTGTCAACAGGTGTTTTAAAGCAGTAATTACCACTTGTCCATAAAGCTCCTTTAATTTGTCTGTCTGCTGGTTGGCACTTTCTATTGTCTTCAAGGCATTCTCAATTCTGTTCAGCCTGTACTCACAGTATGCCTTCTCAAAGGACAGAGAGTTACTAAAGAAAAAAAAAAAAATCTGATTATTACCTAACAATGAAAAGCACTCCCTATATGCCAGACATTGCTCTAAACTCTTGATATATGTTAATCTATTTAATCCCAACAACAAAAGATAAGAAATTTTAAAGATTAGTGACCTGTTCAAAAAATCATAGGCTACGAAAATATTACATCCATTTCCCTAGCCTCTTTCTTTTCTGATATTAACAGTGTTGTTGGCCTCCTGAAACTAACGATTAAGAAGCTAAACGTGAACCAGCTAAAAAACCAAATGTCTTAGACACAAAGACAATCGTTAATATTTAAATGGGATACTTAAGAAATTTCTCAAATATTAATTATCAAAGCAAATGGCAGTATCTTTTACTTACTTACCAACAAACTTTTTGGAAAATTTCTCTATCTCACAAAATAGTCAATATTCAAAATTCTGAATTTAGGATAAACATATTTAACAGTAGAAAACTGTACCCCTTTTATTTTTAAAAAACTGTTAGAACTAGTTTTTAATCTGCAATGCATTTATATGGCGCAAGTACAAAAACAAAGTATACACTGAGGTTTTACTTCCACTGTTATCCAAATGTAACCTATTCCTTCTTATCCTCTGCAAGTGATTATTATTCATTGTTTCTCCTTCTAGTATTTGTTTTCAGAATACAGCGAATATATAAATAAATTCTTACCCTCCTCCTATAAAAGGAGGTGTACTAAATACAGTTCTGCATCTCAGAAACCATTATTCCATTAATGAATAAATATGCTACAAACTTAATTTCAATACATACTTCTTTTGAGAGCTAAGCATGACTGTAATAAAAGTCAAATTACAGTAACAATTAATAATATAAATTCACATTTTGTGAAACAATAAATGAAATAAAGGAAAAGACAAAAAAAAAACAACAACAAAAAACCACCCCTGTTACACAGTCTAAACACTATTAAAGAACTATGACACTAAAAGATCTTAACCTAAAAACATATGCTACTAAATAATTCTCAACAAAGGCACAGAGGTCTGGCTAAGACTGTCATACCATCCTAACAACCTCTGTCAACTCTGATGCTTATCCACTCTAGAGTTAAACATCCTTATCCTACATATTCTGTCTTCTGTATCATTTTTTTTTTTAACTTCTAAGTTGTTCCTATTTTATGTTTATGTTCCACATCCTTCTACAGTTTACCTCTTTCTTACTGATTCAAAAGGAAGAGATTAAATGTCTATTAAAAGTGTTTCTAATAACTATACAACTAACTGAATCACTTACTTGGCTAACACTTTGGTATGAGTATTGATGACATTCAAGGCTTCTTTGAAACTTCCATTCTGGATAAGGCAGACCACCTTACAGTGCAAAGCAGTTACATCATCCTTATTGATCTGCAGTACTGGAGAACAATTTAAAGAGAGTCATTTTGGGGATGGGGGTTACCGGGGATTAAACCCAGAAGCACTTAACTACTGAGCAACATCCCCAGTCCTTTTTTATTTTGAAGCAGGGTCTCAATAAGTTGCTTAGGGCCTCACTAAGTTGGGGCTGGCTTTGAACTTTTGATCCTCCTGCCTCAGTCTCCTGAGTTGTGGGTACGACAGGCATGAGCCACTAGGCCTGCTAACCCTAGGTGTCTTGAAGTCTTAGGAAAATAATTTAATAACCAAATCTGTTTTTCTGATATACAGAATAAGCATGAGAACATAACTTATTTTACAAGGTTATCAAGAACATGAAATGAGCCCAGCATGATGGCTCATGCCTCTAAATTCCAGTGATTTTGGAGGATGAGGCAGGAGGATGTAAGTTCAAGGCCAGTCTCAACAAGTTAGGAAGACCCTGACTCAAAATAAAAAATAAAAAGGGCTGGGAATGTAGTTCAGTGGTAAAGCACCCCTGGGTCCAATCCCCAATACAAACAAAACAAAACAAACAAAAAAACATGAAATGACGATAGTCTGGAAAAATCTTACAAATTATAAAGTACTACATGAACACAATTTATCTTGTTGGCAAAGTTTCTAAAAAACATTCAAGATTTTCCTTTTCTACCTAGGTGACCAAAAAGAAGTAGAAAGAAGGACTCAGGTGACCAAGATTCAATGCCAGTGTTTAGTGTCAAAACAGCTAGGATGGTAATTGCCCTCATTCCTGGGCAACTAGAGGAGTCCAATTTTCAATCTAAGATCAAAGGAATTTCTAGTAGTTAATATATTCTGCAAACAGCCTTTGTGATTAAAGAATTTCTGCAGAACACTTACAACACTGCTACTTAGTGTACAGTATTAGTAGTGAGCCTAGCCAAAGGTTAATTAAGTTTAGGAATCAAATAACTAGGTAGATATTTTCTTCAATATCTGAAATCACCAAAAGTGCATAGTGGGCATTTATTACTTTTCACAACAACTCAGCAATAGGCTGTGGCAAATTATTTGTACAGCCTTGTATGTTAACTCCCACACCTTTTATGTTACCCCTGCTCTGCACAGCTAAATGGTTTTTGTAACTACATTTCAAAACCTAACATATACAAGTTGCAGCTTCGGCAGATAAGAGAGGACGACTGAAAGCATTAAAATATACTTTCAATACTATACTATAGTTATGCACAGTAAAGGATAAAATGTAATGAGTCACTCAAAATGAAGGCTGAAAAATTTGAAATGATCACTTTGGTGGGGGTTGGGGGGTGTGCGGGGAAACCAAACTTTTCTTCCGAGATTATTTCAAATGTTGGTGCTTTCGCATACCTATTTTCTGGTCAAATGACACTGGTGAGATTCTATGTGGGAATGACCTGAAGACCAGCCCTACTCCTGGTCGAATCCGTACAGCTTCCACCTTGTCAGCACCAGCTTGTCAATTACGTGTCCCAGGCAGGTTCCTTCCCCGGCCCAGGCCCAAGAGATCAAGCTCCCTGAACAACACTTGATCCCTCAGTTCAAGAGGAAGAGTAAAATGAAAGGTGGAGTATTTTCGAAATAAGGCAACAGAGGAGTCAAATAAAACAGTTCGAAAGAGGCTCCAGGAGCGGCGGTCTCTTTAAATCCCTCCCTCGCGTCGCGCAGGGGTAAGTACACGTGGCTCTAAGCAACCCCGGACCCCCGTGTTGCCCAGTTGCCGCAAAGAGGCTGCGACCCGCACCCCCGAGTCGTTGGGTCAGAGCCAGAAGAATGCCAGGGTCTCTGGCTGCGCGCGTCTACCCAGAGGTGGTCGCGCGCGCCGGAAACAGGCGGCATCCTCCCGGCGGCTCCAGCCCGCCCCGGCCTCCGCCCCAACGCTTACTCTTGTTGACGGTCTTGAGAGCGCGTGTGAAGTCGCCGTTCTGCCCGAAGCGGTTCACCTCACTCCACAGCGCAGGCACCGAAACCCCCCCGCTGCCGCCGCTCGCCATCTTGGAGGAGACGCGGGGAAGGGCGGGGTGACCTCTGCCCCGGAAGAGGCTCCCCCAGTGGGCAGAGCAGAGGGGAAGTTGGTGGTTGCTAAGCGTCGCTTGGTTTGGAGTGTTGCTACCCCTGTGTTAGGGATCGAAACCATAATCTTCCGGTCTCGTGGCAAGAATTTCGCCTACATAGGCTCGGTAAACCTGGAGTGAGGAGATCGGGAGCCGCGAGGAGGATTTGAAAGGGTTCACCAAATCGTTTCACGTCGAAGCCGCGTGCATTTATAGGGCGACAGATGTGGGCCGAGTGTGTGGCCCGGCGACGGTCTGCCGGAGATTAGTCTGTAAAGTGGTAAATAATAGGAACGTTGGATTGAATGGCCTACTCTGCAGATATTCATCCTGTCACGTCCTTCACGATTCCTATCACTCTTCCTCCAACAACCCTGCGAACTCCTGTTTGTCCTACTGTATCTGGGTTAAAAGTTGCTTCTGTGAGGAAGCTTTCGGGCTTGCAGACCGGGCAACATTCTAGCTGTTGTCTCTATGACTTTGTATGGTGCGGATTCAGCCTGCAAGCTACGAGACAGGCGCTCAACCATCGAGCTACACCCCCAGCTCCAGGCTCTTTTACCAGCCCTGATCATTCTTTAAGGCCTCTCACACTGGAAGGTCTATAGAGACCTTATTTACTTTGCTTATACTACTGTATCTGTAGGATCTGACACACCGCCTTACTTTTTATGAGTACCTTATCTGCTTGGTACTCTACTTTTATTTTGTACCAGAAATTGAACCCAGGGGCACTTAACCAGTGAGCCACATCCACAACTTTTTATTTTGAGACAGGGTCTCCGTAAATTACTGAGGCCCTCTTTGAACTAGTGACCCTCCTGCTTCAGCCTCCTGAGGTTGGGATTACATGACTAATCAGTTTTTAAACTGAACGAGATTTGCTTCATATTTCTTACCTAGTCTGTGAATTTTTTAAGGGCAAGTATGTACAGCAATTGGCTATGTTGTATGTTGTCTGACACATTTCATGTCTGGTCAGTGTAGCAATGCAAAGGTAGCATTAAAAGCAGAGTGAGCTCTAGGCACAAGTGGGTATAATCTTCATGGGTTAGTAAAAAACCATGAGTAGAGTTTGGTATTGTCACTGACTCTGGAATTATTATAGGTTTCAAGCCAATTATATCTAGATTTCAGGGATGTTTGTCCCAGATGATATTTGATACACTCAAATTGTGTGTTAGTTTTTCAGAGAAAATGTAGATTACATTGGATTCTCCAAAGGTATTTATGCCCCTCTCATATGTCACTGTTTAGTAGTGCTTTTATAACTTACTGACTTTATTTAAGTATGAGCAGTATAAGTCTGATCTGATTCACCTTGTAGATGCTAGAAATGACTGAGAAGTCCTGGATTTCTATTTCTTCCCTTACTTTAATGGAGTTTTGTGACAAAAAGTATACATATGTGGGCTTAATCTGCTATTTTTTAGACAGTCTTCTAAACCAGAGTGATCAAAAATACGACTTTATGTCTTACATTGTGGAGGCTGGGAGGTCCAAGCTAAAAATACCAAGAGATTTGGGGTCTGGTGAGGCTGGTAAGGCCCTTTCTCTTGGGTACAAAACTATCCTGTTGAGTTGTGTCTTCCTCGCGTGGTAGTGTTGCCGAAAGTTTGGTTCTTATTTCTGATGTCAATCCAATAACAAGGACTTGGTTTTGAGAAAAAGGAAAAAGAAGGTTTATTGTTTTGCTAGCAAAGGAGAAACACAGTGGACTCCTGTCTTAGAGGCTGTGATTCTGCCCATCAGCAGGAACTGAGGACTTTTAAAGAGGTGATTCAAAGGCTGCATTTCCATGTGTTCTCTGTTGGAGTTATAATTCACTTGTTAATTTAGGAGATAGTCATTTCTGAGATCTTCTTGGACCATCCCCAAAGTCTGGATTACTTCGTTCCTATAATGGGTGTGTACTCAAGGACAGATTAACTCTGTCTAGGATGGGGAAGAAAGATAATCATGTTTCCCCTGCTATTAGAGAGAAGCAGGAAGAGAGGAAGATAAAGAAACATGTCCATTTTAAAATAAGTTGCAGTGGCAGAGCAACTAGGCCTATATCCAAAGCAAAAAGTACACCACTGTTACAGTAGAAAGGAAATATCTTTTAGAATATATCTGATGCCACTCTCCTAACTTCTTGATAAACTCCAAACTATGAAGCCTAACATGTATGATCCTTTGTGATCTGGCTTCTGCTTAACATCTCTCCAACCCACATAGGTATCTTGTTACTTTCTGTTAGTCAATTTTCCATCATGGTGACAAAATACCTGAAATAATCAACTTACAAGGAGTAAGGATTATTTTGGCCCTTTGTTGTCTGTTGCTTTTAGGCTGTGGCAAGGCAGTACTTCATAGTGTGGAATGTGTGGGTGGAGCAAAGTTGCTTACCTCATAGTAGCAGGAAGAAGGAGGAGAGAGAAAGAGAAAACCAGGGTCTCAACATCTCCTTCAAGGACATGCCCCAATGACCTTAATTCCTTCTGCGAACCACCTTCAGAAGGTTCCACCACCTTTCAGTAGTTGGCTGGTAGCCATACTTTATTATGTGAGCCTTTTGAGGACATCCAAGATCCAAACTATAGCATATTTTGTGCCTTGCTTTTATGCTATACTCCTCTAATATTAGGTAATTTGTAGGTCTCTGTTCCATACCTCTGGGAATTTACACTTTTATATACTTGAGTATTTCAGTATCTTTTGTATATATAGCAACTGCTATGCATTACTTTAGTTGCTAGGTATACAATTAACAATTAATAAGACAACCCAGTGTACTGACAGAATGTATTTTCCAGTTGGGAGATATAGGAAATAAACAAAAATATACTGTACTTGGTGATAATAAGTTCTATGAAGAAAATGAAGAAAAAAGCAAGAGAAAGTGGGACTAGATTGTGGGGAATGAGAGTCCCTCTTTTTCATTCACAGTGTATCATTTTTTTCTTTTGCACTCAAGGTAGTCCATCTTCCTTTGTGTATTCATAGTACCCTATCCTTATTCCATGTTGAGTATTTCATAGAATGTTTTGAAATTATCTGTCCCTGGAAGACTCCTGGACTCATTTTGGGCAGGAATCAAATCTTGTTCAACGTTGCATTTCCAGGGTCTTGTCCATGTTATAGGGTTGGGGTTCTCCACAGAAACAGATATGGGAGATGTTTAGAAATACTTTAATTATGAGGGATTAGCTCAGCAATTGTGGAGGCTGAGGAGTCCCATAATCTGCCATCTGCCTGCATGCTAGAGACCTAGGAAAGAGCCAGTATTTTAGATTTTTTAGTTTTCCAACTCCCATACCAAATTCCCTTTCCTCCTTTTAAGGCCCTCAATGACTTGGACTATTCTTTTTTTTTTTTTTTTTTTCAGTTTTTAAGCATGTTTTCTTTTTTTTATTATTATTATTATTGTATACAAATGTGATACATGTTGTTTCTCTATTTGTACATGGAGTCAAGGCATACCATTTGTGTAATCATACATTTACATAGGGCAATGATGTTTGATTCATTATTTTTTTTCCCTTCCCCCCCTCCCCTCCCACCCCTCTTTTCCCTCTATACAGTCCTTCTCTCCTTCATTCTTACCACACTCCTTATCCCTAACCCTAAACCTAACCCTAAACCTAATGCTAACCCTTCCCACCCCCCGACTTGGACTATTCTTATCCACATTGATGACAGTAGTTGCTTTTTTACTTAGTTTACTTATTCAAATGTTAATCTCTTCCAGAAATGTTTTATCAACTGAGCCCCAGCCTAGCCCTTTTAATTAATTTATTTTTAATTATTTTTTATTTATCTTTTAATTTTTTACAGACTGCATTTTGATTCATTGTACACAAATGGGGTACATCATTCTATGGTTGTACACGATGTAGATTCACACCATTCGTGTAATCATACATGTACATAGGGTAATTATATCTGTCTCATTCCACCGTTTTTCATACCCCCCTCCCTCTGATATCCTTCTATATAATCCAAAGGTCCCCCATTCTTCTCTCACTCCCCAACCCCCCACCCCCATTATATATCATTCTCCACTTATCAGGGAAAACATTCGGCCTTTGGTTTTTTGGGCTTGGCCTATTTCAGTTGGCCTATTTCAGCATGATATTCTCCAATTCCATCCATTTATTTGCAAATGCCATAATATTATTATTCTTTATGGCTGAATAGTATTCCATTGTGTATATATACCAGAATTTCTTTATTCATTCACCTGTTGAAGGGTATCTAGGTTGGTTCCAAAGTCTAACTATTGTGAACTGAGCTGCTACAAACATTGATGTGACTGTGTTACTGTAGTTTGCTGATTTTAAGTCCTTTGGGTATAAACCGAGGAGTGGGATAACTGGGTCAAAAGGTGGGTCCATTCCAAGTTTCTTGAGGATTCTCTATACTACTTTCCAGAGTGGCTGCATCAATTGCAACTCCACCAGCAATGTAAAAGTGTGCCTTTTTCCCCATGTCCACGCCAACATCTATTATTGTTTGTGTTCTTGATAATAGCCATTCTAATTGGAGTAAGATGAAATCTTAGAGTTGTTTTAATTTTCATTTCTCTAATTACTAGAGATGTTGAACTCTTTTTCATATATTTATTAATTGCCTGTATGTCCTCTTCTGTAAAGTGTCTGTCCAATTCCTTGGCCCATGTATTGTTTGGGTTCTTTGTATTTTTGGTGTAAAGTTTTGTTAAGTTCTTTATAAATTTTGGAGCTAAGTGCTCTATTTGAAGTGCATGTAGAAAAGATTTTCTCCCACTCCACAGGCTCTCTCTTGACATTCTTGTTTGTATCCTTTGCTGAGAAAAAGCTTCTTAGTTTGAGTCCATCCCATTTATTGATTCTTGCTTTGATTTCTTGTGCTTTGGGAGTCTTGTTGAGGAAGTCCGATCCTAAGCCAACATGATGAAGATTTGGGCCTACTTTGTCTTCTGTTAGGTGCAGGGTCTCTGGTCTAATTCCTATGTCTTTGAACCATTTTGAGTTGAGTTTTGTGCAGGGTGAGAGATAAAGGTTTAATTTCATTTTACTGCATATGGATTTCCAGTTTTGCCAGCACCATTTGTTGAACAGGCTATCTTTTCTCCATTGTATGTTTTTGGCTTCTTTGTCTAGTATGAAATGACTGTATTTATGTGGTTTTGTCTCTGTGTCTTCTATTCTCTACCATTGGTCTGCCTGTCTATTTTGGTGCCAATACCATGCTGTTTTTGTTGCTACTGCTCTGTAGTATAGTTTAATGTCTGATATTGTGATATCTCCTGTTTCACTTTTTCTACTCAGAATTGTTGGCTATTCAAGGTCTCTTGTTCTTCCAGATGAAGTTCATGGTTGATTTCTCTATTTCTATGGGGAATATCAGTGGGATTTTAATTGGAATTGCATTGAATCTGTATCGTGGCTTTGGTAGAATGGCCATTTTGACAGTGTTAATTCTGCCTATCCAAGAACATGGGAGATCTTTCCATCTTCAAAGGTTTTCTTCAATTTCTTTCTTTAATGATCTGTAGTTTTCATTGTTGAGGTCTTTCTCCTCTTTTGTTAGATTAATTCCCAAGTATTTTATTTATTTATTTTTTTTGAGGCTACTGTGAATGGAGTGGTTTTCCTACTTCCTCTTTGAGAGGATTCATCACTTACGAATAGAAATGCATTAGATTTACGTGTATTGATTTTATATCCTGCTACTTTGCTGAATTTGTTTATTAGTTCTAGCAGTTTTCTAGTGGAGTTTTTTGGATCTTCTAAATAGAGGATCATGTCATCAGCAAATAGTGACAGCTTTAGTTCTTCTTTTCCTATTTGTATCCCTTTAATTTCTTTGGTCCATCTAATTGCTCTGCCAGGTGTTTCAAGGACAATGTAGAATAGAAGTGGTTGGTGAAAGAGGGCATCCCTGTCTTGTTCCAGTTGTTAGAGGGAATGCTTTCAGTTTTTCTCCATTAAGAATGATGTTGACCATGGACTTAGCATAGATAGCCTTTACAATGTTGAGGTATATTCCTACTATTCCTATTTTTTCTAGTGTTTTAAGCATGAAGAGGTGCTGTATTTTATCAAATGCTTTCTCAACATCTATTTAAATAATCATGTGATTCTTAACTTTAAGTCTATTGATGTGATGAATTTTATTTATTGATTTCTGGATGTTGAACCAACCTTGCATCCCTGGGATAAACCCCACTTGATCATGGCGCACTATCTTTTTAATATATTTTTTGTATGCAATTTACCAGTATTTTGTTAAGGATTTTGCATGTATGTTTATCAGGGATATTGGTCTAAAATTTTCTTTCCTTGATGTGTCTTTGTCTGGTTTTGGTATCAGAGTGATACTAGCCTCATAGAATGAATTTGGAAGGGTTCCCTCCTTTTCTATTTCCTGGAATACTTTGAGGAGTATTGGTATCAGTTCTTCTTTAAAGGTCTTGTAGAATTCAACTGAGAATCTATCTGGTCCCGCTTTTCTTGGTTGGTAGGCTTCTTCTATTTTGGTGCTTGAAATTGATCTATTTATATTGTGTATGTATTCCTGATTCAGTTTGGGAGGTCATATGTCTCTAAAAATTTGTCAATGTCTTCAATATTTTCTATTTTGTTGGAGTATAGATTCTCAAAGTAGCTTCTAATTATGTTATATATTTCAATGGTGTCTGTCTTGATCTTTCCTTTTTCATCATGAATTCTAGTAATTTGAGTTTTCTCTCTCCTTCTCTTTGTTAGTGTGACTAAGGGTTTACCAATTTTGTTTACTTTTTCAAAGAACCAACTTTTTGTTTTGTCAATTTTTTTAATTGTTTCTCTTGTTTCAGTTTCATTGATTTCAGCTCTGATTTTTAATTATTTCCTGTCTTCTACTGTTTTTGGTGTTGATCTGTTCTTTTTCTAGGGCTTTAAGATGTAATGTTAGATCATTTAGTTGTTGACTTTTTATTTTTTTAATGTATGAGCTCAGTGCAGTGAACTTTCCTCTTAGTACTGTTTTCATAGTGTCCCGGAGATTTTGTTATGTTGTGTCATTTTTCTCATTTACATCTAACAATTTTTTTATTTCTTCCCTGATGTCTTCTGTTATCATTGCATCATTCAATAGCATATTATTTAGTCTCCAGGTGTATGAGTAGTTTTTGTTTGTTATTTTATCGTTCATTTCTGATTGCATTCCATTATGGTCTGGTAGGATATAGGGTAGTACCTCTATTTTTTTGTATTTACTAATGGCTTTTTTGTGGCATAGTATATGGTCTGTTTTGGAGAAGGATCCCTGAGCTGCTGAGAAGAAAGTATATTCACTCAATGATTGATGAAGTACTCTGTAAATATCCATTAAGTCTATATCATTGATTGTATTATTTAGTTCTATAGTTTTTGTTTTGTTTTGTTTTGTGGTGCTGGGGATTGAACCCAGGGCCTTCTGTTTGCAAGGTGAGCACTCTACCAACTGAACTATATCCCCAGCCCAGTTCTATAGTTTCTTTGTTCAGTTTTTGTTTGGAGGATCTATCCAGTGGTGAGAGCGGTGTGTTAAAAGTCCCCCACTATTAATGTGTTTTGGTCTATTTGATTCTTAAAATTGAGAAGGGTTTGTTTGATATACATAGATGCTCCATTGTTTGGGGCATAAATATTTAAAATTGTTATATCTTGCCGTTTTATGCTTCCCTTAAGCAATATGAAATGTCCTTCTTTATCCCTCTGACTAACTTAGGTTTGAAGTTCATTTTATCTGATATGAGGATGGAGACCCCTGCTTTTTTACTGGGTCCATGTGCATGGTATGTTTTTCCCCATCTTTCACCTTTAGTCTGTGGATGTCTTTTTCTATGAGATGAGTCTCTTGAAGGCAGCATATTGTTGGGTCTTTCTTTTTAATCCAATCTGCCAGTCTGTGTCTTTTGGTTATTGAGTTTAGGCCATTGACATTCAGGCTTATTGAGATATGATTTGTATTCCTAGTCATTTTGGCTTATTTTTGGTTTTTTACTTGTCCTTTGATTGACTTTTCCTTTAGGATAGTTCCTCCCTATGCTGACTTGTTTTGTTGCTTTTCACTTCCTCCTCACGAAATATTTTGCTGAGAATGTTCTGTAGGGCAGGCCTTCTATTTGTAAATTCTTTTAACTTTTGTTTATCTTTGTTTTAACTTTTGTTTAACTTTTGTTTTTGTAACCTTCAAATCTGAAGGTTAGTCTTGCTGGGTATATGATTCTTGGTTGGCATCCATGTTCTTTCAGAGCTTGAAATACATTGTTCCAGGCCCTTCTTACTTTTAGATTCTAGGCTGAGAAATCTTCTGATATCCAAATTGGTTTCCCCTTATATGTAATCTGGTGCTTTTCTCTTGCAGCCTTTAAAAATCCTATCTTTATTTTGTATGTGAGGTATTTGCATTATAATGTGTCTTGATGTGGATCTGTTGTAATTTTGTGCACCTGGTGTTCTGTAAGCCTCTTGTATTTGATTTTCTATTTCATTTTTTATGTTTGGGAAATTTTCTGATCTTATTTTGTTGAATAGGTTGTTCATGCCTTTGGTTTGTATCTCTGTGCCTTCCTCAATCCCAGTAATTCTTAAATTCGGTCTTTTCATGATATCCCATAATTCCTGGAGGTTCTGTTCATGACTTCTTAACATCTTCTCAGTTTGTTCAACTTTATTTTCAAAATTAAATATTTTGTCTTTATTGTCTGAGATTCTGTCTTCCATGAGATCTATTCTGTTAGTGATGCTTTCTGTTGAGTTTTTTATTTTATCATTTCTTTCATTTCAAGTATTTCTTTTTGTTTTGTTTTTTTTTTCAAAGTCTCTATCTCTTTATTGAAGTGTTCTTTTGCTTCTTGCATTTGCTGTTTTAACTGTCTACTGGAATGGTCATGCATTGCCTGCATCTGCTCTCTTATCTCGTCTTTTGCTTCACAGATTATTTTAATTATGCAGAATCTAAACTCTTTTTCTGTCATTTCTACTAACATGCTGTCATTGGATTCTATCACAATAGCATCTTGGTTTGTTAGGGACACTTTCTTCCCCTTTTTTCTCATATTGTTTCTATATATTCCCCTCTAGCAGTGAAGATCAGAGATACTGAAGTTTCTCCCCTACAGAATATGACCCTGCAGTTTTCCACTACCTCTCCTTTGAAAGGGAGATCAATACCAGTAGCACCCAATATAGAGAAAATGCAGCCCTGAAACAGGTAGCCCCTATACAGACTTTAACATTATTGTAATGAACAGGATGAGTTTGATTACTATTTACAGTATTTCTAGTTGTGAACAAGAGGATGGGGAAGGGTGTAGGATGTACGTGAGTAAATAGATGTACCTGTCAAAGGGCCTCCAGTCTCCTGTAGTTCTCAGGAAGGGAGCCGCCCTTCCAGTGATGATGGCCACGCCCTCAGGAATAATTCAAAATGCCTGCACCAGCCTCCAAAGAAGCTGGGGAGCCCCAGTGAGGGTGTGCTGAGTCAGCACAGAGGCAGCTGCAGTGTCCCTCAGCAGTATGGGGGCAGGTGGGCAGGCTCAGCTACTGGCCTCCATCCTCAATGTGGGGGCAGGCTGGAGGGCTCAGCGCCAGGTCAGACCTCAGTACGGGGGGCAGCGGGCTCAGTGTCAGGGTCCGACTTCAATGTTAGGGGAGGCAGGCAGGCTCCCCCTTTTTATTTTTTAGACAGAGTCTCACTAAGTTGCTTAGGGCCTCACTAAACTGCTGAGTCCGTCTTTGAATTTGCTACCTTCCTTCCTCAGTCTCCTGAGTTGCTGGGATTACAGGTGTGCAACACAGTAAAAGCTTCCTCGCAAAGTATCTGATATTATCATCTTATCAATTCTTCAAGGCAAGCAGAAGAAATATTCAGTTACAATTTACAAAAAAGAACTCAAGTTCAAAGAGTAATGTGCTCAAAAAATTTTTGATTTTCATTCCATTTTTCTCCATATCATAATGTGAGACTAACCCCAAGTAGTTGAGATATGGAAGGCTTGAGTACAAAAACACCATAATGATAAGCATTTTCATGACTTTCTATGGACTGCTGGGGTGAAATGGCATAGTTTGTGGAAGCTCCATGATGCATCATACATACTGTACTTTTTTCATATTCAGAAACTAAATCAGCTGATAGGAATATTGAATTAAGGCTAATTTTCATAGTGAATTAATTCTACTCATATTAGCTTTTATACATGCTGCCAAGCAGATATTACATGACACTTTTATGTGCCAGGATACACTTTACATGTATTGACTTATCTAATTCTTATACCTTTCGTAGTTAAGTTTCAAAAGGCATTAAAGCAAAAACAATTCTAAGCTTGCTTTTATTATAAAAGTTTTAAAACTACATTCATTGGATAATTTTTCTTTATTTATATTCACCTACAAGCCCACAGAAAGTATAAACACTCAGATGACAAACAGGTTTGTGTAAGTTACTTTTTACAAAACATTAGAAATACTTTCAGACACATATTTACTCTAGATGGACGAACTATACCACTGAGGATAAATGCATTCTACCATGAAACTAATGGTAAAACTGATGACCACTCAATGGTCTTATCCACCAGTCTAAATCTATGCTTAAAACTTTTTATGTACTGTAAGAATTTCGTGTAGTCTTTGTTGTAGATGAGCAGAAGAGGTGAAATAGTAACTAATTCAGATTCCAGGAAAATTTTAAAGATGTGTTATATCTGTTTTTTTAAATATATATTTTTATTGTCAATGGATCTTTTTATTAAAATATTTTTTAGTTGTCAATGAATGTTTTATTTTATTTATATGTGGCACTGAGAATTGAACCCAGGGCCTCACACACACCAGGCAACCCCTCTACTGTTGAGCCACAACTCCAGCCCACGTCAATAGATCTTTAAAAAAAAATTTTTTTTTAGTTGCAGGTGGACACCTTTATTTTTATTTATTTATTTTTATGTGGTACTGAGGATTGAACCCAGTGCTTCACACATGCGAGGTGAGTGCTCTACTACTGAGCCATAACCCCAGCCTTGGATCTTTTATTTTATTTATTTATATGTGGTGCTGAGCTGAGTATCAAACCCAGGGCCTCACACATGCCAGGCAAGCACTCTACCACTGGGCTACAACTCCAGCCCCAAGTCTGTTTTAAAATTAGCATGAAATAGAAAACTAAAATTCATCTCTAGCAGAGGGTTAGAGCATGGCAACACTAGGGAAACAAAGTTTAAAATTACATTTTCTCTTCTCCTGGAGCTTACAATCCAACAAAAAAAGTACTATTTGTAGCCACTGAGGGTTACAGAGTTTATGGAGACTAAAGTCTAGTAACTGACAAATAGATTTAACTGGTAAAAATAGGAACCCTTAAAGAACTAAAGTTATGGCAATCCAAAAATCATTAGGAAAATAAGTTTCTTTGGTAGGTCACATCCATGATTCTTATAGCCTTCAAGGAACTCAAGAACCAATGAAATCTGTTGGTAGATTGTGTGCAATTATTTGAGAGGGTCAACAGCATTTTCTTCAAAGTTTATGGTATAAAAAAGAGATGGGACGCCATGTACAAACAGAGAAACAACATGTATCCCATTTGTTTACAATAAAATAAAAAAAGATGAGTTTAATGTGTGCTAGTTTTTCATCGCTGTTACAAAATACCTGAGTAAAACAACTTTGAGGATTTATTTTGAATCATGATTTCAGTCTATGTTTGACTGGCTCCATTACCTTAAACAAAGCAGGACATCATGGCACAAGGGTGTGGTGGAGGAAAACTGTTTACCTCGTGACAGCAGAGGTGGTGGCCAAGAACAAGATATAGACCCCAAGCATACTCTCCCAATGATTTGCTCCTTATAACTAAGGTTCTACCTCCTGTATTTCCTACCACCTGCCAATATTGTTATCAAATTGTGAATTGCTCAATGGATTAATCCATGGTGAGGTCAGAGACCTCATGATCTAGTCACTCACCCAAATCCCCACCTATGAATATTGCTGCATTGAGGACCATGTCATTAACCCATGGGACCTTGGGGGACATGTCATACCATAACTGTTAGAAAACTTTGAGCAGTTTACTTAGAAAAGGCCGGGTAGAGACCTAAGGATGAAAAGGTTCAATTTGACCCTTATTTATTTCAGTCTTCTGTACAGAAATGAGGACAGAATAAATTCAATGGTTAAACCGAAATTTAAACTGACATGACTTGTTTAGTGATGGGTGAGATGTGAAAGGTCATAGAAAAAAGGATGAAATTAAGCTTCTGACTTTGGACGGTGAGTATAAAGGAGTTACAAGCTTGGTGAAAATGAACTAACTTTGAAGCATTGTGTGTTTTATGGAAGAGGTCATGGGACAGACATGGTCAATTGAAAATATAAATATAGAGGAACAAAACTGTGAGTCCACAAATGCTACTTTTAACTGAATGAGTTAATAAGATCATGCAATCAGTATCAATTAAAAAAAAAAAAGAGACTCCGGGGGACACCAATAATTAAGGGAAGAGAATAAAAGAAGAGAAATAATAAAGGGTAAGGTTGGAATGTCTTGGTATCCAGCCCACAAAAGGCTAGGTAACCCCCCAGGGACCAGATGAAATAATAGTCTGAATATGAGATGTCTCCCAAAAGGTTCCATGTTAGTACAGGAATATTCAGAGATGCAGTGATTAGATGAGAGCTATGCTGGCAGTGGTGGCACACACCTGTAATCCCAGTGTCTTGGGAGACTGAGGCTGGAGGATTGAAAGTTCAAAGTCAGCCTCAACAACTTTGAGACCGTCTCAAAATTGAAAATAAAAAAGGCTGGGGATGCGCCTCAGTGGCTAAGCACCCTGGGTTCAAAAACAAAAAAGTTATGAGAAATGTAACCCCATCAGTCCATTTCAGTTTAGGCATGGTATCTGTAGGCAGGCAAGTCGTGGGTGCAAGAGGTGGGTGATTTAGGTATGTACCTAGGAGGGGTTCATCTTCCTTGCAGCCCCTTATCATCCAACCCTCTCTGCTTCCTGGCCACCTGAATGGAGCAGATTCCTCTCCCACACCCTTCATTCATGATGTTCTGCCTCACATTGGGTCCAGGGCAATGGAGTCAGCTGACCATGAACTCAATCTCTGAAAATGAGCCAAAAATAAGCTTTCCCTCATCTAAATTGTTCTTGTCAGGTATTTTGGTCACAGTGATGAAAGGCTAACACACAAGTTGTAAGAAACAACAGTTTAATAGTTTGGAGGTGAGAAAGAATGTGCAGGAAGGGTCTTGTCAAAATTTCATATGTAGCAGAGGTTCTTAGCATTTTGGGGGAAACAGGTCTTTGGAGAAAGCTATGACTTCCCTGTTCTCATAAAAATACACATGTAAAACTTTACAGGGAAGTTCAAGGTGGATGTTCAGGGATCTGTAATACTCTCAGGGCTGCATAGTGTGATTTCAAAATACTGGTTTATAGATTGAAGATAACTATAATGAAGATTTCACCAATGCTTAATAAAAAGAGAACTACAATGTAATGAAATAATGCTAAACTTATATGAACAACTTCTCTATATCCTGCAATTTCACCCTTCCTAGATTTTGCTTACTCTTCTATGAACTCATAGTCACAGCAGTTGTTGGAAGGTGGTGGGGAATGACAAGTGACCCATGTAACAATGGTTCACTTTATGCTCTGAATATAACATTTGCTACTCTGCCACTGCAACTGATTTTGAAAATGGACGTTTCTTTCTCTTCCTCTCTTCCAGTCCTCCCTACTCTCAGGGGAAACATGATTACCTTTCTTCCCCATCCTAGGCAGATTATCTGTGCCCAAGGACACCCACTATAGGAATGAAGTAATCCAGACTTTGGGGATGGTATCAAAAGGTCTCTTTAGACTATTTCCCAAATTAACAAGGGAATTACAACAATGGAGAAAAGTAGCCTCTTCAACAAATGGTGCTGGGAAAATTGGAAATCCATATGCAACAGAATGAAACTAAACCCCTATCTCTCACCCTGCACAAAAATCAACTCACAATGGATCAAGGACCTTGAAATCAGACCAGAGACCCTGCATCTTATAGAAGAAAAAGTAGGTCCAAATCTTCACCTTGTTGGCTTAGGATCAGACTTCCTTAACAGGACTCCCATAGCACAAGAAATAAAAGCAAGAATCAATAACTGGGATAGATTCAATCTAAATAGCTTTCTCTCAGCAAAGGAAACTATCAGCAATGCGAAGAGAGAGCCTACAGAGTGGGAGAATATCTTTGCCACTCATACTTCAGATAGAGCACTAATTTCCAGAATATATAAAGAACTCAAAAAACTCTACACGAAGAATACGAATAACCCAATCAACAAATGGGCTAAGGATATGAACAGACACTTCACAGAAGAAGATCTACAAGCAATCAACAAACATATGAAAAAATGTTCACCATCTTTAGTAATAAGAGAAATGCGAATCAAAACTACACTAAGATTCCATCTCACCCTAATTAGAATGTCGATTATCAAGAATACAAGCAACAATAGGTGTTGGAGAGGATGTGGGGGAAAAAGGTACACTCATACATTGCTGGTGGGGCTGCAAATTAGTGCAGCCACTCTGGAAAGCAGTGTGGAGATTCCTTAGAAAACTTGGAATAGACCCACCATTTGACCCAGCTATCCCACTCCTTGGCCTATACCCAAAGGACTTAAAATCAGCATATTACAGAGATACAGCCACATCAATGTTCATAGCTGCTCAATTCACAATAGCCAGACTGTGGAACCAACCTAGATGCCCTACAATTGATGAATGGATAAAGAAACTGTGGTATATATATATAATGGAATATTACTCAGCTATAAAGAATAATAAAATTATGGCATTTGCAGGCAAATGGATGAAATTGGAGAATAGCATGTGAAGTGAGATAAGCCAATCTCAAAAATCAAAAGGCGAATGATCTCACTGATAAGCGGATGATGACACACAATGGGGGGTGGGAGGGGGGCAAGAATGGAGGAAGGAGGGACTGTATAGAGGGAAAAGAGAGGTGGGAGGGGTGGGGGGGAAGGAAAAAATAATGGAATGAATCAGACATCATTACTCTATGTAAATGTATGAATATGCAAATGGTATGCTGTTACTCCATGTACAAACAGAAACAACATGTATCCCATTTGTTTACAATAAAAATAAATAAATTTAAAAAAAAGTGAATTACAACTCCAACAGAGAATACATGGAAATGGAGCCTTTGAATCACCTCTTTAAAAGCCCCCTGATGGGAAGAATCACAGCTTCTGGGACAGGAGTTTGGTGTTTCTCCTTTGCTAGCAAAGCAGTAAAACTTTTTCCTTTTTCTCAAAACCGTGTCCTCATTATTGGATTGACTGGGGTCAAGGACTGAGCTTTCAGCAACACCCCATGGTACATATAACAAATTCCGCCAGGCACAGTAGCACAGGCATGTATCTCCAGTGACTCGGGAGGTTGAGGCAGGATTATGTTCAAAGTCTCAGCAATTTACCTAAGTACTGAGCAACTCAAATACAAAGAAAGGGCTGGGGATGTGGCTCTGTGGTTAAGTGCTCCTGGGTTCATTCCCTGATAACCCCCCCACCCCCCGCCCAAAACAAAACAAAACAAAAACAAAAAAAGAAGTCCTCCTTTAAGACTACTGAGAAGGAGCCAGTAAAGCAACATACCAAGACAATAGGGAGGTTAGCAAGGGGACTCAATTTACTATATTAGGTTACCACCTAAAATAGGAATGTGGCAAGTATGGCAAAGGAAAAGGGAAACATTGCAATGGAATCCATTTGGGTGAAATCACAGCTAAGATTCAAATAAAACACATTTGGCCTCTCAGTAAAAGTACTCCTATAGAGGTGCATCTTGGTTACACTTAACACTTACAGTAGCACAAGGAAAAAACTAATTACCGTTATCAACTGGGAGATTCAATTTCTGAAAATGATGGTAGGCTAATGATTGTTAGTGTGGCCAAAATATGTTTTATCAGAATTAAAAGAGGCACCCACCGTGTTACAGTGGTCCACTTGCTGCTCTGCCACTGCAACTTATTTTTTTCTCCCCGTAATCTTTAATTTTTTAAAAATTATAAACAAATGGGATACATGGTGTTTCTCTGTATATGGAGTAAAGGCATACCATTTGTGTAATCATAAATTTACATAGGATAATGTTGTTTGACTCATTGTTATTTTTTCCCTCCCCCCCACCCCTCCCACCCCTTCTTTCCCTCTATACAGTCCTTCCTTCTTCCATTCTTGCCCCCCTCCCACCCCCCATTATGTGTCATCATCCGTTTATCAGCGAGATCGTTCTTCCTTTGGTTTTTTGCAACTTTTTTTTTTTTTTTTTTTTTTTTTTGCGGTACTGGGGAATCGAACTCAGGGCCTTATGCTTACAAGGCAAGCACCCTACCAGCTGAGCTATCTCCCCAGCCCTGCAACTTATTTTTAAAAGACATGTTTCTTTCTCTTCCTCTCTCCCTGCTCTTCCCTAATATCTCCCTCTCCTAAGCTCAGGGGAAACAGGATTACCTTTCTTCCCCAATATAGGCAGATATCTTGAGTACACCCACTGTAGGAATGATGTACGCCAGACCTTGGGGATGGTACCAGAGACCTCAGAAATGACAGTCTCCCAAATAACAAGTGAATTACCAATCCAACAGAGGAATATAACCTTTGAATCACCTCTTTAAAGTCCCCTGTTCCTGCTGGAGGGGCAGAATCACAGCTTCTGGGACAGTTCACAGTTTCTCCTTTGCTAGCAAAGCATTCAACTTTTTTTGTTTTTTCTCAAAACCATGTCCTCCTTATTGGACTGGCACTGAGGACAAGGACCGAGTTTTTGGTAACAACCATATCAAGTCTCATAGCTAAGTAAGTTGAATTCCATCTTTCATTTGGGATGGCAAAGGTGACTACTTTTTTCTGTGGGGAACTTTCCTGATAAACATCAGAGAAGGTATCAAAAAAGTCCCTTTTCCACAACTTCCATGGTGTCCTTTATCTTATTTCATATGTTTTCCTCTATGCCATGTACCAATCTCTACTTTTCACAAAAAAAAAAAAAAAAAAAAGAAAAAAAATTGAAAATTGAGGCTAGGAGTGTAGCTCAGTGGTAGAACACTTGCATTGGGTTCCATCATCGCACCACAAAAACAAAAACACCAAAAAGATGTTTCAATAGCCAGAAATATGCCGCATCTATTTCCTACCACTCCAACACTTGACATGATTCTGTTGGGAGTAGAGGATCCAATACTTGACACAGTTCTATTGAAAGATCATCCTCCCTCTTGGGGGCCATAGGCGTGGCATGTCTCCATGTGCGGTTGCTTTTAATACTAATAATCAATATATCCTCAGATTCAGATTATAGAGAATACTGGGGAGATTTTATGGTGCTGGTATACAAAATAACACAATGTTTTATATTAATACTTAGATGAAATTATAAATAAGTATTTATGATTTGCTCAAATTCATAGGGAGCCTGTGATTTCTTTTAGTATACAAATTCTCTAAAAGTTATATATAGGTATATGAGAGTGTATTCCTGAGCTCTGATGTGGTGTTTGGTCTTCATTGCTTTCTTAGTGTTTATGATTAAGTTTAAGGATATTTTTCCCACTTAATAAAAAATAAATAGGTTAATCATAAGTACAATTTGTATTCTTCCTACGCCTAGTTTTTTAAAGATCAAAATAGTTTTAGTCCACCATTGAGTACATGAAATAGAATAAATATTAACTATAAGCTAATTCCTCTATTCTCTATTAGTAATAACAAAAACTTTCCACTGTTAATAACTAACATTAGAGTCCTTGGAAAGGGTAACTTCTATAGAAACTGAATGACGTATTCTTTCAGGGAAATTAAAACTAAACGGAGCATGATGCCCTCTACCTTGCTGGGAACTGGGTTTTTTAAATTTTTATTTAAGCTATACATACTGTAAGAGCATGTTTCTTGAATAAGATCGTTAATTATACTCTTGAAGATTTTTTACTCAACATTTCATTGTATTAACTATGAAATGATGTAATCAATACCAAAGAAAAAACATACAAAAAGATTCTGTACAATAAAGATTCAGATTCAGCCTCAGAACACTTGGTGTCTCTGTTTGTTGTTTCTCCACCACAAGACGCCTCCCATCCATCTAGGACCCCTGACTGCTGCTAGGGCTGGACCCCAGCAGAAATACATGTACATGACCTCATTTTCTGAGGAATAAATAAAAAACCATGCCCTCAGAATTTGTAAAGCCCATTAAATGAAAGAGAACTGTTACTCTTAACACTTAAGATATAATCAATACTTTCTAAAACTTGCAGGTTTTAATACAGAAGGTGAAGTAATAACTTTAGAGCTTTGTAACAGGATTTTATTAGCATTTATAAAATATATTTCTACCTAACAGTGACCACATCGTAAGAGATTAATCTGAAAACATTTCTACACTAATTTCACTATCTATTAAGGAATACTAATGTGAACAGTTGATCTTTTAATTCAATCTTAGAGAAGTGTTTATTCACTAATAAATTTTGTTTTCTGATTTAAAAATCATCTTTTCATCTTGCTTTTTTTTCCTGCAGCTAAACTAGAAATTTGTACTTTTTCTGCTAAAAAACAAAAAAAAAAAAAAAAAAAAAAAAAAGAAAAGAAATGACAAATTTTTTCTTATAAACTGCATTCTCTGATTTTCCTGTCAGCTTGCTTCAAGAAAATCCATGTGTTCAATATGCTTGCTCGCAGTTTGGCCCATATCAAATGGTTGTTTAATCCAAATATCTGAGCTGCAAACTGAGCTGATCCTTCTGGAGAAAGTATGGTGGAGCAACCGAGACCTATATTTCAGAAAGAAAAGACAGAAAATTGAGGTGTTAGTTAATAATAAAAGTACAAGGGCTCAATCCCCTAGCACCACAAACAAAACAAATATACAAAATAATCAAAATGGCTCTCTAATGAACATGGCATCACAGAAAGGAAGGTAAGCAATCTTTCAGAATTTTATATAAGCTACTATAAAACTGTACCTGTCCCTGGTCAGGTGTGGTGGTACACATCTGTAATTCCAGAAACTGGGGAGACCGAAGTAAGAGGAGTACAAGTTTGAGGCCAGCCTCAATTGCTTAATGAGACCCCATTTTAAAATAAAATAAAAAGGGCTGGGGTGTGGCTCAATGGTAGAGGGTCTGTGGGTTCAGTCCCCAGTAACACACGTGCGCGCGCACACACACACACACACAAGATTATCCCCAATTCTGGTGACCAGAATGCACAAATCTCCCAGATTTCTTATCTCTCCTTGAATCCTACTAGATAAAAACCGTCCTTTTATTGCTGCTCATAGTTTCCTTTACTAATTTCCATGGATGATATGTATATAGTTTCTCTGACATAAACTTGATTAATAGCTTTATTTATAGCTACAGTGGATATTAAGCTTGAAAAGTTTATGTAATCAATGTGTAGTTAAGGATTTAGTGAATATGTATTAAGATTTATCTCTGAAACCATACAAAATCCACCTTAGGGAATAAAGAAAATATGCATAAACATTAAGACAAAGAGATAATGAAAGTAACATTTTGACAACTGGAAGGCAAATTAAGTGGTGACTAACTCAATAGACCAAGAAAACAAACTGGAAGAAAAAAAAAAAAAAAGAGAGAGAAGCAACCTAACTAACATCACAGAACCCTGCCAAAGATTTGAGGAATAAGTGTCACCAAATACTTTTGAGGGAGGCATGAAATGGGAATAAAAATGGTGCCAAAAAGAAGAGGACCGACTAGTAAAAATCTAAGAAGGGATTAGGTCCTCAGACCTCGTTCCTATCTGTACCTGAGTAACTGCCTCTTTAAAACACTGTGGCATAATTTTCAATTTATCTGAAGGTAAAACACTTCAGTCTCTGGACTGGGGGAATACCAGGAACAGGTGAGGCAAGGAATGATCTAGTGATATAGGGGTGAAGTTCACAAACTCATGTTGAGAGTCCCCGACTAAGCTTCCTGAATGCTGGCAGCCAGGTTTATTCATCCAGGCAGAAGATGGAGACAAAGTTCTCTGCATAATTCTAACACACAAGAAAAGACCTAGTCACTGATGTGTGGGATTATTCATAGTAACTCCAGCTTAACCCAGAGTTGAGCCAGTTTCCAAATGGCTTTTTTTCAGTATCCACTGAAACTGAATTAACAAGAGTTGAGGAAATCATAAAATGAAAAACACAGCAGAAGGGTTCGGATGTGATACAAAACTGAGGTCATATCTCAGAACTCAGCAACAAGAGAAAGAAAATAGAAGTCAAGGAATTCCAAATATGAATAATAAATTTAAAAAAGAGAACAGAGAAAATGGAGGGGTAAGAAATAACTCAAGAAAATTATCCATGATTTAAGGAATAAGTACCTCGTTAAAAGAACCCACAAAGACACATACAATAATAATAGACTCACCAAGTCACATCTCTGTGAAATTTAAGAATAATCAGTACAGATAAAAGATCCTAAGTTTCCACAAAGAAACAAAATTCATAAAGGACCCAGAATCAGAATGGGAGAAAGACACTGGGGTTCTCAACAACTCTGAATGCTAGATCAAGGAGTATTTATTCTTTTAAAATTCTATGGGAAAATGATTTTTAACCTAGAATTATATTCCTACACTACCAAGTAAGTATGGAACTTCAGTAAAAACATTTCAGATATACAGGCCTTCAGGTTTTCCTTTTGTACTCTTTTCTGAGGAAGTTAAAAAAAAAAGTGCTCCAAATGGAACCAACCAAGGTGCTCTTCAACGGACGAATGGATTAAAAAAAAAAAGTGGCATATATATATATATATATATGATGGAATACTACTCAGCCTTAAAGAAGAATGAAATAATGGCATTTGCCAATAAATGGATGGAGCCAAGTAAAATATCATGCTAAGCAAAATAAGCAATCCCCAAAAAACCAAAGTGGAATGTCTTCTCTGATATGTGGATGTTAATTTACAATGGCCGGGGGTGGGGCTAGGAAAGAATAACTTTTGGCAGAGGGTACTGAAGAGAAGGGAGAGGGTATGGGGATAGGAAGGATAGTAGAATGAATCAGACATTATTATCCTATATACATAATAACTATAGGACCAGTGGGATTCTACATCATGAATAACCAGAAGAATGAGAAATCATACAACATTATACATGATGTATCAAAGTGTATTCTACTGTTATGTATAATTAAAACAAACAAACAAAAAAAGAATGTGCTCCAAGTAAAATAAGAAGTAAACCAAGAAAGAGGAAGACATGGGACCTAGGAATCTGAGGTCTGGAGATCTAAGACTAGACCCAGAAAGGCAAAATGAATCTCCAGAATGATGGTAAAGGCAGATCTAAGACTACAGCAAATGCAGAAGGCCCGGAGAGAAGCCAGTCCATAGGTGAACAGGTCAGGAGGCTCAGGTACTTAATGATTTTGACACACAAAGAGCTGATTTACACAACTGAGAAAAGTTTGGGATTTTAGTAATAAGTAAATCAACTCCTACTGAATTAATACTGATTCTCAAGACTTGCAGGACATCAGATTATATTCTAGATTATGAAGAAAAGAACCACAATATTGTTACTCTACGAAATTTAGCCACATCAGGCATTATGACTTCCATTTGTTTTATTTTTAATACTAATTATTTTACTATATGCTACAGCCAGTATATATAAAATAATTGCCCTTGTGAAATAGAAATTCATGAAAATTCAAAGATGATGAAGTATGTATTATGGCACATGTTTTATAAGGAAGTCATTGTTTAGGCTTCAAATGTAGGTCTGTTGAATATTTACTGGTTCATTACAAATGGTTTTGGGAAACCTGATTCATTTGACTACCCCCCCCCCAAAAGATTTCTGGAGTCTGAAGGGAATTGTACTTGCAGATACTCCAGTCAGCAGGGGATCATGTTGAGCAATCTGCAGACAGAACTGTCTCAAGTCCACAGCTGCATGGGAAACCTTCCCTCCTTATGGCTGCAACTGGAGGAGCCAGATATGGCTCACTCCAAGGCCAGGTCAACTTGTTGGTCCAAGGGTTGGCTGGTTGCAGTTGATGGATCAAACGATGGGGCAACCTGTGTTTTGAACTTTTGTTCTTGATTCTTAAAAAATAATTTTATTTTTCATACAAAAGTAACATAATCACATTCACGTTTTAAAAACTCAATAAATACCTTTAATGATATATTCCTAAAAAAAAAATCTGAACTTAATCCTACTAACCAATTTAGAGGAAACATAGGGGATGGAAGAGGATGTTTACCACCATGGAGGAATACAATCAACCAAATTAAAAATGTGGAAAATGGGGCTGGGGATGTAGCTCAGTTGGTAAAGTGCATGCCTCACATGCACAAGGCCCTGGGTTCTAATCCCCAGCACCACACACACACACACAAAAAGTGGAAAATTCTATAGGAGAAATGAAAGGTAAAAGAGGAGGGTGATTTTTATAGATGAAAATATACAACAAAAATCAAGTAAATTCAATATGCAGACTGTGTTCAACCCTAACTTAAGCATCTGTAAAAACAGATGATACATAACTGGAAATAAGATGATTTAAAGAAATTATTACTAATTTTTCTTAGATGGTAAATTAGGTAACATAATTATGATCTAAACAAGCTAGAGTTCTTATTTCTTGGAGATGTATACTTAAAATATTCAATTATAAGACATTACAATGTGTAAAATCTGCTTTAAAATAATCCAATCCAATGGTGGAGGGTGGTTTTAGATGCAACAAAACTGTTACTTGCTTAGACTTGGTTATAGGTACATTCATTGTGCTATTCTCCATACTGTTAGGTATTATTTGAATTTTTGCAAAAACTAGTTCAAAATTTTCAGTGTAACTTACCACTGGGTAATCGAAGTGAAGACCACACATCCTGAGCTCCCCAGTCTGGTGTGAGGGGAGGACAGCTGATAACTGGATATGCAGTGTTACCAGACATCACTGGGCCCAAACCATTGCTTCTACCTGCCACTGCCACAAATACAGTAGGAATGCCATCCCCTAGGGCAATTACAAGATGATTATTACATTAAGCATTCAAAAGACTTAAGGATGTTTCAAAAAAGAAAATGCCTTGTATGTCTTAAATCACTCCTAGGCCATGTGTAATGGTGCATATATCCATAATTCCAGCTGCTTAGGAGGTTGAGGAAAGAGGATCTCACAAGTTCAAGGTCAGCCTCAGTAACTTAGGGAGACCTTATCTCAAAAGAAAAATTAAAAGGGTTAAAGATGTAGTTTAGTGCTTGCCTAGCATGTGTGAGGCCTTAGATTTAATCCCTAGTACTACAAAAATAAACAAAACCAGTAACTACAATCCTGGAGCAAGGACAATTACAAGTGTCAATCAACATTTTTTCAAGTCGGGAAATATTTGATTGTGAACCAAAGGAGTTATTATTTTACATCGACACTGTCTTATCATTTCTTTTACATAGTACATTGTGAAACTGAAACTGTATGTTGGCTTCATGTTTGTCTCCCAGGGAAGGCTGACCATCAAAGACAGCAGAGAGGTCTGCAGTTTCAACTCAGGCCTCCTGTAACCTCGATGGGGCTTCTTTTCTATTGAAGCATACTAGAGACAGTGCTCAAAGGGAGGATTATCAGGTAAAGACACCGGAGGTTCTCACAGTTCCAGTCTGTTTTCCTCATGCTTGCATTTACAATTCTTTTATCCTGCTCCTTTCTTTTTCAAGCTCCCCATATCTTATGCTCCTTGAAGGTGAGTATCTTGAAAGCATAGCATATTACAAGATTTTCCCTTGGAAATATGGAGAAACAATTTTATGGTATTATTAATCTAAAACATAATTTGTTGTCAAAATCTACAACACCTGAGGTGCTCTAATTATTTTAAGTTTACCTTCATACTCAGCTTTAATCCTCAGAGTTTCATCTGGTCCTTTATGGGCAGATGTTACCCGAAGTTCACAGGGAATTCCATAATTTCCACAAGCCTTCTTGATTTTTTCACAGTGGCCGAGATCAGAAGTTGAACCCATCAGTACTACAACCCTGCACTGACTTTCTGACTTCAGAAGCAACTAAAATAGAAAAACGTGGATATAAAAAGGAACAAAAAAGATAAAAATAGACAAACAGGAACGAGTACAATAAGAACAGTTAATTTACAGAGATAGAGTTGGCAGTAAAATTGTATCTTGACAGAATATTTTCCCTTAAATCAAATTTAAGACAGAGACAAATAGAACAAAATGAAAGAGGCTCCATTTTAAAAAACTCTTCTGTATAAAGGGCAGTGGTTTTCATAATTAGGACTTAATGGATAAGATTTTAAATCACATATTTTAATTATAATTCAAGAAACTATAACACAAAGTATTTCGTCCTAAGGATGTTCAATAGCATGATTAGTCAAATCAGAGGTTATATTATACATTTGTAAGGTGGTTGATACATTTTTTTTGGGGGGAGGGGTGCTGGAGGTGGAACTCAGAGACTAACCACTGAGCCACATGCCCAGTCCTTTTCTGTATTTTATTTAAGAGACGGTTTCTCTAAATTGCTTAGAACCTCACTTTGCTGAGGCTGCCTCAGCCTTCCGAGATGCTGGGATTATAAGCATGTGCCCAGTGAAATAATTTTAAAAAAATTTTTTTCTTGAGGTACCAGGGATTGAATTCAGGGGTACTTTACCACTGTGCTACATTCCCAGTCCCTTTATTTTTTATTTTGGGAGAAGTCCACCAAGTCGCTGAGGCGGGTCTGCAATCCTGCTTCAGCCTCCTGAGGCACTGGAATTACAGGTGTATGCAACTGTGGTGACATGGAAATAACGTTCTAAAAGGTGATTATGATCCTTGGATAATCAGAAATTCCATTCAACTCCCATGGAATTATAGTAATTGTAATACCATAAAAATTAAAGTGACATTTTATAGTTACATGAAGGGGGACTGGGGATGCTGCTCAGGCCTGGGTTCAATGACCAGTACTATATTTAAAAAAAAAAAAAGTTAAATGGAGGGGCTGGGGATGTAGCTCAGTGGTAAAGTACTTGCCTAGCATGCATGGGGGCCTTTGGTTTGTTTCCTAATACCACAAACAAAAACTTTTTAAATTAAAATAAATAAATAAATAAGATTACATGGCATTCCATCCATCCTCTGATGTTGGAACTGAGTAGTAGGGGAGAGGCTGGTAGGAAATGTGAAGTTTCTCCTACATGGACAGGGAGTTGACGGGATCCCAGGTTTCCCTACCAAGAACTGGAAGCAGTACACTCAACAGCTTACTAGCGGAGATTTCTAGTATACCAGTAAGGGTAGTAGAGCTGGGACATTTCCTAAAGGTGTTCCTCTCTTTCAAAATCATTGAAAAAAATGGAAAGTACTACATCTTTCACATTTATTTTGAAACAAGATTTCCTTCACAGTACAGGTTTACTACAGAAGAATTACCTCTACTCTCTCTGCAACCCACTCAAAGTTTTTCTTTACCATCTGGAGCCCTTCAGGAGTTACTTCTTTGAGGTCACGATAAGACTAGAAAATAAGATAGGAAGTTTAGAAAATAAATATCTCTTGCTTTGTGAAATCATCTGGTTTCTGAGTTTTGAGTAGGGATTGTGATGAGTTTTTAAAATGAGCTATATCGGAAAACATATCTCAGCGTACAAATTCATTTCTTAAATTAAACTAGAGGAAGTTCAATAGTGTTTAAAGTTTTACTTTCCTTTAAGGTTAAGAGCTTTCTACATTAGCATCTATAATTAACAGTCATGAGAATTCTTATGTACTAAGCCTTCAGAGGATCTCATCCTAATTTTATTAGGAAAAAATAGAAATGAAGCCTGATTAAGACCAGAGGACTTGGTGTAGAGTCCCAGATCTGTCGATTATTCTTGTAATTGTGAAGATACTTATCCTCTTAGAGTCTTAGTTTTCAACTAGCCAAACAAGGACACTTACTCTGTTAGTGATGGACTCTATAAATATGATAAACAAGACATCTGACTTATAAGTTTATTATTACTATGTCAAGATACAGGAGATACGTATCTTTAAAAGTAAATAGAAATCAACAAATCAGGTTCATAAAGGATATAAACCTTATCTTTCCTCTCTTTCCTGTCCCAATCTGATCTTACAAAGGATAAAAACTCACAGCATTACTTACCTGTTTGTCTTTCTGCTGGCTTCGATCCCCTGATGGCCAGAGTCTCCAGGAATCATTATCAATAACATCAGCAAGAACAATTTCTTTGGTGGTTACGTCAACACCAAATTCAATCTAGAAATGGCATATTGCCAAAGAAGGCCTTTAAAAAAATGATATTACTAAAGACATTTCTCAATTATAATAACCTTTACTTTCAAATCTGTTTTCTTTGTACCTTCATATCAACCAGTGTACAGTTCTGAGGCAACCAGGATTTCTCCAATATTTCAAAATAGCTTGTGTAGCATGACTCATGATATCCACTTCAGTTTGGCCTATAACAACGCCAGCAAAGCAAAGTTTTGCAGCAATTAGCTGTTCCTCAGACCACTGTGGATCATTATTGGCATCATCCTAAGAATAAAGTATAGTAGTGCAATTAATTTAAATACAATTTTTCTGAACTTTTCAGAAAAAGTAAAGTACTTCTCCTAGAGTACAAATTCCTCAGATATATTCATTTTCTCTAAAAAATGTTTATGGTCATAATATCCTTTAGTTCAAAGTAATTATTTTTAATTCATTTGCTTTTAATAGCTACTTTAAAATTCAAGGTAAGTAACTTTTTCTAGGTCACAAAGTATTTGAAAAAAATTTGTCCTTTCTCAAACACATTTAAACACAATTTGAAATTTCAGTATCTATGCTTAACAGTATAAACTAAGATAGGAGGGGTCTACCAAGTGGTTTGAATAAAGCCTATAAAAATTTATAATTGTTGATTCCTATATCCTTAAGTATTTTTGCTCAGAAGAGACACTGATAGTTATGTTTTCCTGTAATAGAATACAAAAGATTTCAACTGTAATTAAAAAAAAAAAAAATTTGCAATTAAACGTTACACATTTCTTCCCAATTATTGTTCATTTAAATTTTTTCACTTTCTTGGTCAACTTGGTACAAAGATAAGTATATTTTCAGATATTTTCTTTTCTTTATTTTTGGACCAGGGATTGAACCCAAGGGTGCTTAATCACTGAGCCCCATCCCCAGTCCTTTTTAATATTTTGTTTAAAGACAGGGTCCCACTGAGTTGCTTAAAGCCTCACTGGCTGGCTTTGAACTCGAAATCCTCCTGTCTCACCCTCCCAGGCCACTGGGATTATAGGCATATACCACTACACCCTACTTTCAGATATTTTCTTTTAAAAATCCAATTTATCTTTTTTAATGAAAGTGTACTTTATTGGCATAAATACCCATAATGACATTCTCAATATCAAAATTTCAAAATATTTTGATTTTATAATTATACCTTTGCTGCTACATTATAGTAAGGCACAGAAGCATAAAATAATTACCTTGAAAAACATCTCCACTTTTGGTGGGTAAAACTTGTATCCTTCCTTGACACCAGGATTTCTTTTGAGAAAAGAACCAGTTGCTATTCTTCTACAAACCCATTCAATTGGAATCATTTCACACTGGGGCGCAATGAAAGCTGTTTCTCCATATTTTCTTGTGAAAGCAGTTTTGATACCTACATATTGATTTTAAAAGTTATAAAAAGAAAAGACTAAAATTTTAATTAAGAAGGTAGGTCAGAGCTGTGTGCCATGACATACGCCCGTATTCCTACTTAGGAGGCTGAGGCAGAAGGAACAGAAGTTCAAGGCCAATCTCAGCAACTTAGCAAAATCCTGTCTCAAAATAAAAAATAAAAAGGACTGGGTACGATGTAGCTCAGTACAAGCATCCCTGAGTTTTAACTCCCAGTTTAAAAAGAGAGAAAAAAAAAAAAAAAAAAAAAAAAAAAAAGGTAGATCTGAGGCATAATAAAACTACTTTTTACAGGAAACAAATTAAAACCTTTTATCAAAAATAAATATATGGGCTGGGGATATAGCTCAGTTCTTAGAGTGCTTGCCTTGCATGCACAAGGTCCTGGGTTCAATCCCCAGCACACACACACACACACACACACACACACAAATCCTCAAACAACTGCATGTTAATTCAAATAATGCCATCTCCCCCTCATAAAGATCAATGTGGGATGTGGGGATGGGGGAAGGAAGGGAGCAATTTACCTGCTTCCTGTAATAACTAAAAAATTCGACTGGTAAGTAACATGTTGTGGATCTAAATAATGTCATTTCCCCAGGATCAATGTAAGAAAGAAAGAGGGGGAGGGAGAGAGGGAAAGGCAGAAAGAGAAGAGGGAGGAGGCTATGTGGGGAGCCACTTACCTGCTTCTTGTAATAACTGAAATATACAACTGGTAATTTTATTGGAGATTGCAGCTTTTCCTTCCAGATGATTCTTTCTAGCTGCATTTCCTGCTGTAATTTGGTCCTTGGACTGCAGGAGGACTTTTCCTGGACTATCTACCAATTCATAGACTTCTTTGGTTTTACCCTCATAGAGTTTCTTGCCAATGTTCAGTACTGTGGAAACAGAATAGAACTGTAAGATTTCAGTAAGAAACTTCCTGAATATTGAAAACTAAATCATCTAGAATGACCCATCAGTGATAACTAAGAACCTTAATAAAGATTGTCATTTTCATAGAATCTTATATTCAAATTATTTTGTCATGTTATCATACAGTTTTTTAAAAAAATATTTTAGATGTTGATAGACCTTATTTTATTCATTTATTTATATGCAGTGCTGAGACTCGAACCCAGTGCCTTATACATGCCTGGCAAGTGCTCCACCACTGAGTCACAACCCCAGCCCCCATTCACACAGTTTTGTAAGGAAGTCTAGTTATACAAATAATTATAGAGATTAGAAACTAAGAATCAAAAAAGTTGGGGGCTAGGGATATGGCTCAGTCAGTAGAGTGCTTGCCTTGTAAGCATAAGGCCCTGGGTTCGATCCCCAGCACCCCCCGCCCAAAAAAAAAAAAAAAAAAAAAAAAGAAAAGTCACCCAATGAGGATATGCAGAGCAAGACAAAATTCTAGGTCTTCTGATATCAAATCCTATGCTCTTTCCACTATCAATCTGTGTTTCTCTCACAGATAAACTGAAACGGAATTAAAATGAAGATACTTGAGAATCAGCCTCTGGGACAGGAATTGCCTGTGTTTCTTCTATGCTAGCAAACTTCTTCTTCTTTTTTTTTTTTCCTCAAAATCGTGTCTTTGTTATTGGATGGTCATCAGGGACAAGGACTGAGCTTTTGGTAAAAAATTTGGTTATCCCAGATGGGACCCAGAAGCAGTCCCTGTTGCTGCTTTCTTGGGGATGTTGCCAAAAGCTCGGTCCTTGTCCCTGATGCCCATCCAATAACAAGGACTTGGTTTTGATGAAAAGGAAAAAGTAAGTTTATGGTTTTGCTAACAAAGAAGAAACACAGGGGACTCATCAGCAGGACCAGGGGGCTTTTAAAGAGGTGATTCAAAGGTTACATCCCAGGTGTTCTCTGTTGTAATTCACTTGTTAATTTGGAAGATAGTCCTCTCTGAGATCTTCTGGTGCCATCCCAAAGTCTGGATTACTTCATTCCTATGGAGGGTGAATGCTCAAGGACAGATAACTCTTCTCTAGGATGGGGAAGAAAAGTAATCATGTTTCCCCTGAGATAAGGGAGGAGCAGGGAAAGATAAGAGAAAGAAACATGTCCATTTTAAAAGTCAGTTGCAGTGGCAGAGCAGCAAGGGGTATATTCAAAGCATAAAGCTGATCAATGTTCAGGCAGGCCTGGCTCTCCAAGGAACCCCACTTCAATGCTGAGGATGCAAGGTGCTGGCAAAGGTGCTGAAAGCCAAGTGCTGGAGTTAGGAGGTGAGTTTGTCTTGGGTGGAACCAGAGGAGTTACTTCTGTGAATAAAGGGAGGGACAGAGGGACCTTCTTAGCAGCTGCCACTACCAAAGCTCCATCATGGTCCACTTTGAGATAAAGGAAACAACTCAGTAAAGTCACCACTGTTGACCATCTACATGATCCCTGCCATATGTATGCCTTCTCCAGTCAGCTGCCATCAGCCACTGTGGACCTCTGAACTGCTCTCATACTGAATACCCTTAACTGTCCACACCCCACCTGATAGAGAACAAGGACTTTGGGTTCTGTCCCTCAACTTTGCCCACCTTCAGCAGGAAAGTTTGGAGATGTCATCGCCCATTTTTCCACAGAAATGGAAATGCAGAAATTGGGAAAACGTAACAGTGGTCCCCTTTAATGCTTTGCATTAGCTCTTGCAGCTCTGCCACTGCAACTTATTTTTAAAACAGACATGTTTCTTTTCCTCTCTCCCTGCTCCTCCCTAATCTCTCCCCCTCCCTATTCTCAGGAGAAACAGGATCACCTTTCTTCATTTTAGGCAGATTTACCTGTCCTTGGGTACACACCCTCCATAGGAATGAAGTAATCCAGACTTTGGGGATGGTACAAAAAGATGTCAGAGAAAGGACTACCTCCCAAGTTAACAGTGAATTACAACTCTAGACAGAGAACAAGTGGAATGTAGCCTTGGAATCCCTTCTTTAAAAGTCCCCTGATGGGCAGAATCACAGTCTTTGGGACAGGAGTCTCCAGTGTTTCTCTTTTGCTAGCAAAGCAATAAAACTTGTTCCTTTTTCTCAAAAAAGAAAAAAAAGACACTTTAATATTTTTTATACACAGCCGGATACACTGTTTAAACTATGCTGTATTTTTCCTGACTTCTGCTTTCCATGGCAGGCAAAATAAGTACAAGTAAGTTTAGTCTGATAGGTTCCTTAATTTCAAGTTAATGTGCAAGAAGAGGTTCCTCCACTTATTTTATTTTTTGGTACTGGGGACTGAACTCGGGCACTCAATCACTGAGCCACATCCCCAGCACTATTTTGTATTTTATTTAGAGACAGGGACTCACTGTACTGAGGCTGGCTCTGAACTCATGATCCTCATGATCCTCCTGCCTCAGCCTCTGGAGTCACTGGGCTTACAGGCTTGTGTCACTGCCACAAGCTCCATTTACTTTTTTTTTTTTGCAGTGCTGGGGATTTGAACCCAGGGCCTTGTGCTTGCAAGGCAAGCACTCAACCAGCTGAGCTATAACCCCAGTCCAACATCCACTTACTTTTAAGTTAGCTCATTTGCAAGCAATATTTCTGATTTCTTAATGCCCTCTTTACACTAACCCTTTCTCTTCAACTACAGTTGTAGGAAATTATGAAGAAATGAGCACAAAGGAATCTAATTTTGATGTTGGTCCTAAGACCTAAAAAGAAGTAAATCCTGGTCACCAGCAAAAATAATTTTGGTGAAGATCCAAGATAACAGAAGTTTAAGGACTTAAAATTTCCAAAGGGGAAATCAACCCTCATGCTCTCCAAGCACTAGTCCAAGTGTTAGTATTTTCCCAGCGTATACATGTGTGGGTACTGGGGATGTATTAGCAAATGAGACCTAAAACCTCTCCTCAGGGGACTTAATCAAGTCTGAGCAAACCTGATGTTAAATAAGATATCATAATAAACATACTGCAATAAATAGACTATAGGATCACGTGTTCATAGCAGTGCCAACTAACCTAGTCTAGACATCAAAGAAGTAAGTCTAGAATAAACTGAAAATTAGGTTTGAGATTAAAAAATGATTAAGAAAGGGGTAGTTAGTTGTGGTGAGTAAAGGCCAACCAGGTGATGAAGGAGAGCATGGAACTTCAGAATGGTTGGACCCCTAGAACTCTAGTTGTATGTACGTTGCCATGGGACTGGACAGGACTGGCATGTATGAGGAAGCAGCTAAGAAACAGAAAAGGGCAGCAGGAAATAAGGTAGAAGAGATGGGCAGGGGCTGCATCACCAAGTAGCAGAGGTAACAACTAAACAAACTAGTGTCAAGGAAGAAAATAAAAATTTTCTTTTAGGGAACTGGTTTAGAGCACTTAACATGGAGCCTGGAGACCACTGTTGAATTGGGTTTGAGGTACATCAACATGGAAGCCCACCAGTCAAGTGCACCATAGACATGCCCTCACCAAGTGAGCTGACCTTTGGACTAGGCCAATCACCAGTTTCCTGAAACAATGATAACCTCTGTTGACCTTATAATGGACCCATTCCCCCAAATTACCCAGAGACTAAAGCTGTACCCAATTCTTTTCCTACGAGGCAGCTTACTGGTAGTACGATCATAATTCCTGATTAACAAGTAAAATAATCATTACCCTCTGCCACTTTGTAAAAAATTCAAAACTCGGGTTGGGAAGATAGCTCAGTCCGTAGAGTGCTTGCCTTGCAAGCACAAGGCCCTGGGTCCGATCCCCAGCACCGCAAAAAAAAACCAAAAGAACAAAAAAACTCAAAACTCAATTCAAGGCTACTGAAATTTGTGTTTCCTGATTGCAGATTGCATTCCTAATTAGCTCCAAAGAAATGTATTTTTCCTTTGCTTCCAGCCAAGCTAAATTTTATTCTTGGTAGACACTGACTACAATTCAGTATAATAATTCACTTAATTATTAATTAATTAAGTGAATTCAGAGGAAGAATTCCTGCCTTCCTAATCTAATGTCCAGACACATTAGCAAGGTTTAAAAAGTCCTTCAGGGAATAGCTCTAGCTTGGTGTTCAAAACTCATTTCTCCATTCTCTTCCTAGAATCCCAACTTTCTTAATTTTTATATCACTCTCACAAACCTTTTGACAATCTCTTTCAAAGACCTGATATTAAATTCTGTACTCTTTCCATTATCCTTGTCTCTCTAACAGCTGAGACATTTTGCTACTCATACTTTAGGCTTTTTAACCCATGTTCATTGATTTTAGTCTTTATCCTAAGAACAATGGGGCTTTTAAGCACTGAAGTACAAGGATATATCTGTATTTCAGAAAGATCAGTATGGGTGCTGTGTGGAAAATAAACTGAGGAAGGGGTGGGTGGAACAGAACTAGAGTCGGAGAATCCAGTTTAGGATGCTATTGCAGCAACACAGACAAATAATGTCCTGGTCTAAAGAAAGAGCAATGGGCAAAGAATTATGCTACGAGTGTGAAAATGACTTACTAGAAATTAATATATGGATTCAGAAAAGACAGATGAGGACTGAGAAAGGTTCACAGAATTGAAATTCAAGTTTTGCAAAGCACAGAATAATCAGATGATAGTTAAGAACATTCTAGAATTGTGCTGTCCAATAGGTAGCCACTAGCCAATGTGGCTGTGAATATGTTCCATATTCAACATGAAAAAAAAGGCAAAATTTCTCAACAATTTCTTATACAGAGTACATGTTGAATTGCTAGTATCTTGAATATACTGGGTTAAATAAAATGCATTAAAACTTGTTTCACTAAATTTATTTTCAAAATATGGTTACTAGAAAACAAATTTAAATATGTGGTTTTCATATTTCTATTAGCAAACGTATGTGGTTTTCATATTTCTATTAGCAAACGATGGTCTATGAAAAAGTATAAATAAAACATATATATAACAAGAAATAAACTTTGGAGAGTTAACCTGATTGGAATGTAGGCTAAGTATTCACAATGGAGCAAAAAAGGTAGAAAGGACAGCAGTATATAGGATTAAATGACAAGAACTTCTGACTGGATTTTTGTTTCCTTTTTTCATCTTCTTATTGGTGCATTATAATTATATATAATAGTTGGATTCCTTGTTACATGTTTAAACATGCACACAATAGGACAGTAATATTTGGTCAGTTTTCCCCAGCACCAACTGGATTTAATAGCTCTAGGGATGCCAACTATAAACATTTTTGAGAAAGGTACCTTTTAGAAACTGTAAAAGTAAATTTTAGAAAAATTTACCTGTCAGTGGAATGCAATTTGCTTCACTATAAACGTATAAAACGGTGTGTGGATCAAACCAACTTTTTACTAGTATAAAGAACAAGAACGATTTGTCCTGAGGATCTGACCCTCAGGGACAAAATGATTAGTAACCGTAAACTTTGAAAAGGCAAAGAGAATTAGCAAGGAAATTTTTTTCCCCTATGGGCTTTGTAAGTTTCTAAAACTATCAAGGTTTCAAAGACAACTTTTTGAAAAAGATCAAACCACACAAAACCTAACAGATTTTCCAGGTTAAATTATTAACCTTACGGAAAAGGAGGTTTTTAACCAATCAGGAAAGGCAAGCCTTTGGTTTGAAGAGTCAACGCTAAATTTTCACGTGATTGTTTTGCAACATCTATTGATGACAAATTTTCCAGGCAATCTTTGGCCATTTCTCATTCCTGGGTACCCTCTTACACTACTTTGCTCCTTTTCCTCCATCCCACTGGATTTCGGAGAGTTTGGAGACGCCCGGGGTGCTTCGAGTCCAACGCACATCTCGCAGAGCCTGGGCCACGTGTGCGCGCACTCAGGGGCCTACACGCGCAGCTGCACGGAGGCCGGACACGGCTCGGAGGTGGCTGGAATCCGGCCGCGGAGCCCGCACTCACGGCCAGAAGGCGGGGAGACCGTGAAGCGCCACGAATAGGGCGCCTGTTACTCACTTTCAGCTGTCGCCATTATCCTGAATGGACTGGGAGCAGCGACCACGCTAGGTAGAGGCTGAAATCTGGAAGAGGGAAGCGACGAGAGGTTCGCGGGGCAGGGAAGGAAGTCCCGCCCACAGACACGCCCCCTGGAGGGGCAGCTTAGCCGCCCGTCGCTCAAGTCGAGCTCGCGGACACAGACCCAACCTTCAGGGTCTCTGCCGGTGGGGGGAAGCTTTGACTCCCAGAGGGAGTGCTTTCTCAAGGTTTCCCGCCGCGCAGGCGCAGCGACGCCACCCCGCCTCCAAGCCCTGCACAGACACAGTTCCTATAGAGGCGAAAAGTGGCGCGCACTGGCGGCCACTCCCCAAGCTGCAGAGCTCGTAGACTGGGGCCCCCTTTTTGCTAGCGGTAGCGGTTCATAGGTTGGAGCATACCAAGTCGTGGCAGCCGGGGTAAAGCCGGGGAAGGGGCATGTAACGTTTACATCCTTTCCGAGAGAAATGACGTAAACTCCGTTACTTTCATCACTCCAGACGTGGGTGCTGGAAAATAACGGAGATAACCACGTGCAGGAAAAAAATCTTCTCCTCTGTTTCCTGCGGAGGACTGGCTCCACCCCTATGAAATCCGCGACTCCTCCCCTCAGCCGCAGAACCTCTTCCCTCCTCTCCCTCATTGGTGGGCCACGGGGGGCGGGGTATGGTGGGATGGAGCCGGTCACGCCCACAAAGCACGCGCCGCCGCAGTAGGCTCTGTCTAGCGGCGGGGAAGGAAGCGGCTGTCTGCAGCGCCAGCCTCTGAAGCTTGCGGGCCGTGCAGGCAGCTGGTTGGTGCTTGAACCTCGGCTGCCGCGGCAAGCCGCTCCACGTGCTTTCACCGGCGAGATGGAGCTGGAGGAGTTGGGGATTCGAGAGGAATGCGGCGTCTTCGGGTGCATAGCTTCTGGAGAGTGGCCCACGCAGCTAGATGTGCCGCATGTGATCACTCTGGGACTTGTGGGGCTGCAACACCGGTGAGCAACTGGGTGAGGGGTAGGAGCGTGGGGGGGTGGGGGGGGACAAGCGCTTTACATCTCTGTGAGCCGCTTCCCGCGTTGAGGATTGGCGCTGTCTTGAGCTCCGAAGGACCAGAAGGACCGACCACTCTTTCCTGGACCAATACCTGCCTGTGGCATCCAACAGGTTGTGGGGGAGGGGAGGTACCCTGTCTCCAGGGACTTTAGTCTGTCCCGCCCACCCTTCCAGTCCCTAATGCCCTTTAAGGACCCTCCCCTCCCCCCGGATCTGTGCACCTTTGCTGGGTCTGGCTAGTTTGTAAGGCTCGGGTTTGCTTGGACTAGCCAGGTCTGTGACTCCTGCCCAAGTTCTTATCTCCCAGAGCCTGCAGCTACTCTTGTGATAGGCATGTGTTGGGTGGCGACTAGTCCAAGTCCTACAATACTTTCAAGTTTTCGCGCCGGACCTCCAACCAGCACAAGCTTTTGTTTGCAAGGACAGAGTTTATTGGGTTATTGAAACTAATTTATAAGTATGGGAACTTGGGGATTGTGAATTTGAAAGTAGTTATAGCTATGGGAACCTGAATCCTAGAATTCAAACCCAGGGAAACAATTAGTTGGTGTTCAGAAGGAACAACGATAGATCTTATTTGAATTAGCCAGAAAATAAACCAATCACAGGAAATAAGTTCATGTTTTAAATATTGAATGAAAATGTTGGTAGTAAGATGGCAGAAATGGGATAGCTGTCTAGTATTTGTACGTAGAGATACACACTGATTTGGAAAAATTGGGAAATCACTTAGAGGTATAAATAAATAAAAATACCTTTCCTTCCATGATCTTTCCATTTCTTACTACCTGACCCTAATTGGAAATTGATATAATTTGATTGGGGTAAGAAATACAGATTTAGGCTTGGTATTATCACTGAAATATTATGATGTTTCCATAAGGCGAAACAATAGCAACAACTTCTAGAACAGTTAAGGAACTGAGCAGTAACCCTTATCAGCAATATGGGTGCAGCATGTATGAATGCTTTCCAAATGATTAGATTTCCCTTACCAAATTCAAATAATAGTCTTTGCTTTTTTTCTGAGTCCCAAATACTTGAATTTGAGTTTGACGTTTTGTGCACAATTTGTTTATTCAAGAGCTCTCAGAATTTTGGGATGAATCAAAAAATATATTTAGTATGAATAACTAATCTTGGATAATTGTGAGTTGAGCATAATAGAGTTTTCCTTTAAAAAGATATTGGTTATTGGGTGTGGTGGCACATGCCTGCAATCCAGGGACTGGGATTACAGAGGCTGAGGCAGGAGGATCTCAAGTTCAGAGTCAGCCTCAGCAATTTAGCAAGGCTGTAAGCAACTTAGTGAGACCCTGTCTCAAAATAAAGCACAAAAAGTGCTGGGGATGTGGCTCAGTGGTTAAGTGCCCCTGGGTTCAATCCCTGGTACCAAAAGAGAAGAAATTTGTTGAGAGAATTAGATATATAATCCAAGGAGAAATTAAAATCTGATTATGTGGTTCTGAGCAACATTGGTTTATTACAGTCTTAGAAGTAATTTTGAATATTCTCTTAGGTAGGTGGCAGTGAATCTGGGGATCTTTAGAGTTATCTAGTGGTCTAAGGGAAATAGATGAACTGACCTTAATTTTTTTTTCTTAGCTATGTTTACTTTTTAGCCAGATGACTCAGTTCTTTTCATCCCTATCTTGCCTCTCCTTTAAAAATGTGCCAGAAGGAAAAGGGATGATTTGTTTATGTGATGTTGGGGATCAAACCCACCATTTTAAAATTGAGTACAATTCAAGTCCTAGGTACATGTACTCGTTACTAGAGTTGCTTTTCTGTGAAAGAATTATGTGATTAGATAATGCAAGATAAGAACAGTAAAGATAGAATTATGTGGTTGTGTAGGAGTATTAAATGGATTTTAGGGGAAGATCATGAACTGAAATCACATTCCATGCATACATGAGTATTGGGATGAACCCAACTACAATGTATAACTATAAAGCTCTAATAAAATTTTTTTAAAATATGGATTCTATTAGACTGGTTCTTATACTAAATAAGACTTCATTGGGAGACTGGTGCTGAAAATTGATCTTGTGGTATTTCAGTTTCTTTTAAACACCAGTGGCAAGAAACTTAGTAGTTTGTGGGGAACAAAAGCCTTGGAAAATGGTTGGATTTTCTTTTTGTAAATACCAGAGTAGGGATTGGTTCAGACTTTGGAAAATCAATGAAGCTTCCTTATGTCTAGAAGATAAAATAGTTGCTGCTCTAAAATGATAGACAAAGGCCAGAGGGAAAAAAATAAATTTTGGGGTGGAGGATACTGGGGATTGAACCAGGGTCTCACACCTGCTAAGCATGCATTTTCTCACTACCCTGTGCACCCCCAACCCCAAGAACTAATATAATTGTATGGCATTAAACAAAGGTAGGTCAAACCTAAAATCCTAAATCTACGTCATAGCTTAATATACAGTGGAATTGGTTATATATACTGTACCTTGACAAGTGGTCATCTTTTGCAGAAGACTCCATTTCTACTTTATTAAAACAACAGCAGAAAGAATTTTTTTTTCCTTTTGGATGAAGTAATTTATATCTTATACATTATTTTCTTAATTTTTTTTTTTTTTTTTTTTTGGGTGCTGGGGATCGAACCCAGGGCCTTGTGCTTACAAGGCAAGCACTCTACCGACTGAGCTATCTCCCCACCCCCATGGAATATTTTTTAAATACATTTTTAGTTGTAGATGGACAAATACTTTTATTTATTTACTTATTTATTTATGTATTTGTATGTGGTACTGAGGATAGATCCCAGTGTCTCATGCATGCTAGGTGAGTGCTCTACCACTGAGCCACAACCCCAGCCCTAACATATGGAATCTTTAAGATGAAGGTTTTTATCACTTTTGCATTCTGTCACTTTTGCTTCTGTTTTGTCTTGGACATAATATGATCCAAAAAGTTTTTTAGTCTCAGGGATAACTAAATGGCTGAAAGAGTCATGTGCTTCAAACAAATGGAGTATCAGTTACTAAACAGTCATGAATTGGTTGTATAATTCAGATGGGTTCACCTAGTATTATTTTAGTAGTAATTCTGGCTATTTGCAGTTTTATTTCATAGTTCTGCTTTTCTGTCAAGGAGAATGTGAAAAATGTTAACTAGTTGTCCTCTTAGCTGTAAGATACATGTGGAGGTGTGCAGATGTGTTCATATCAGATTCATGCAATCACCAAATGCTGTTTGGGTACTGAAAACATTAGTTTAGTGGTTTGCAGAGTTCTGAACAAACCAGACCTGCTGTGTAGATGAAACATTTTCACCTTTAAACCACAGTCACATTTGATGGAGAACAGAACGACTTGGACATACCTGAAGATTCCATAAAGGAATTACTAACAATTTATTGATTTATCCCCATTAATCAGCTGGTTCTTTGATGCTATGGTTTAGATGTGATTTATTCCCTAAGGATTCATGTCTTGGAAGCTTGATCCTCAGTGTGGCAGTGATGAAGTAGTGGAACCTTTTAAGTTGGGACCTAGAAGAAGGTGGTTAGGACATGGGGACATTGTCCTGAGAATGGATTAATTCTGATCTTCCAGAGTGGGTTGTTATTAAAAAGTGAGCCTGGGACTCAGGATATGGCTTAGTGACAAGAGTGCTTACCTAGCATGCATGAGGCCCTGGGTTTGATTCCCCGGTAGTGTATACACACACACACACACACACACACACACACACACAAATGAGCCTGTTTCCTGAATTCCTTTTTGGCATCCTATCTCATCATGTAATCTCTTTGTTCTCACCAGGCTGAGCTAATGGGGCTTCCCAGCCTTGGACTTCCAGCTTTTCAAACTGTAAGATAAATGAACTTCTGTTATTTGTGTAGTACTTAGCCCCAGGTATTTTGTTATAGCAACAGAAAATGAACTATAAACTTGAACTTGGTTAGCTAAGAAATGAGCATGCCCTTACCTTCAGTGAATTCTCTTGTCCCTAGGTTTAGAATTGGATCCAGCAACTGATAAACATTTTCATACTCTTCTAAAAATTTATGAAGTTTACCTGGTAAAGTTGGGTGTCCTGTCTGAAGAAACATTCTGTAGAATATTTTGATTCTGATATTGTGCTTTGAGAAAACTTTTTTGTACTGATCCCAAGAGCAGTTTTCTTAAGAGATGTAGACATTGGTTCTGCAAAGAAGAGTATATAACATTATCATTAGAAAGGTACTCATGAGAAGGATGCATTCAGGAAATCTCTATGGAATTGGTTCCCAATTATCATCATTTAGTACGTTGGACAACACAGGAGGAGGATGTTGGACAACTTGCTTTGGAATGCCAAATTAAGGCTAGAGATATCCTCCCCTATTTTGATTTTACCTTTCAGTGAAAATGAACCAAGTATATAATATTCCTATAGGGATTTACTTCTACACCCTGTTATTCATACTCTGCAGCCAAGTCAAGTGATTTTTGATGTGAAGAAGTGACTTATTTTAAAACCGTCCTTGCTAATTATAGGCAAAACAAACGGTAGGGACTAAGTGATCTTATGTTCATACATGTAACATGCTTAGAACCTGGGTCTATGCATGCCCTGCCTTTTTTTTTTTTTTTTTTTAAGGAACTTTGCTTTTTAAATTAGTCTGAAGCAGAATTTATGCTTCTTCCCCATCCCCAGAGTTCCCCAGTACACTGCTTTGTCACTCTGGCCAAGATTACAAAGAGCCCTAATATAGAACCTGAAATCAAGTCCCAGGTTTACCAGTAACATGGTTAATCTTGGGCAAGCCTCATGATTTCTGAGCTGTTTTCTCATCTACTAGGCTAGATAAAGTCCGATGCTGAAATTCAGTTGGTTCAGGATAGTGCTTTCATGCAGTTAAACCCTTCATAATTTCCCTTTTCACTAGCATTTTTACTGGTAGGCATGAAGAGGTAGCAAAGGTGGGGCAACTCATCTGACTTGCATTTATATCCACAAATGGAGAAATGAAATTTTTAGCTTATTTGAGGTAGAAGGTTTACAAGAGGAGGAAAGTTGAGGAAGCAGAGTTCCCATTGTTATCTAATATAGTAATGCGTCTCTTAACTCTTATAGTCTGAGAAGTGTACCATGAAGCAATTTTGTCGTAGTTCACAACCTAGCATGTAGTTACACAAACCTGTGTCGTACAGGACACACACTCAGTGTGTCCTCTTGAAGATGCAGTCAGGAGACTTGGGAAATGTGAAATGTTTGAGGCTGTGTCCAGGGTAACAGAAAACTGTTTTATAGTAAAAATTTTTTATAAGTAGAAGGAATACACTCTTAATAAAGTATAGCATAGTAAATATATAAATCAGTAATATGGTTGCTTATTATGCAGTATTGTGTACTGTGTGTACTTGTTTATATGATACTTTCATAGAACTGCCAGTGCAGATTTGTTTACACCAGCCTTAGCTTATCACAAACACTTGAGTAATGCTTTGCTCTGTGACATTATGCCGGTTACAGCATAGGCACTAGGTGATACGCATTCTTCAGCTCCATCATGATCTTCTGGGACCACCATGGTATAGGTCATCCATCACTGGTAAAACATACAACACATGACTCTACTCAAAATACATCTTTTGAGCTCCTACTGTGTACATACAAGGCACTATGGTAGACACTGGGAACACTGTATTACACAGGCAGATGTGGTTCCTGCCCTCACAAGAGAGGCGGTGTAGCCCATTGGTTCAAGAGTACAGTCTTCTGTAGACCTCATTTTCCTCATGGTAAATCAGATATATTGGTTACACCTACCTCACAGGGTTGTGGTAGGTACTAAATGGGTTAATATACGTAATGTGTATGTCGTATGACTGGCACCCCACTCCTGGGTATGTGCTCAACAGAAAAGAATGCATGTGTTTTTTGAGAGCCATGCAGTTATTCACAATGGCCTCAATTTGGAAACAAGTGGAATGGAGTTTTAAAAAGTGGTGGGATATACATTCCTACAGTGGAATGTTCTATATCAATTAAAGAACAAACTTTTATTACAAGTAAATTTATAGCTCTCATAAATAATGTTGGATGATAGAAGCTTGACATTTAAAAGTTGATATTTAAAAAATGAGCATGTACAGTATGAATCCTAAACCAATTGATAGTGATAGAAGTTAGAATAATGATAATCACCCTGTGGTGTGGAGGATTTAATGACTGGGGGGCTTTTAGGATCCTCATGTTTTATGTTTTGATTTGGGTGGTGATTACATGTGTGTGCTCACAACGTAAAAATATGTTTGATTCTTCAATTATTTGTTCAAATAAAAAAATAAATCTATAAAATGCTAAAACTGTATTATCCCAGAGATCCAGAGAGATGCAGTGATCTGCTGTGTTGAGTGCTTAGGGTCAGAGAGAGATTAGAACTGAGGTTTTTTTCTGATCCTCAGTGCTGTGTACTCTTTATACATTCAGCCTTCTGTATCCATGACTTCTGCATCCACGGATTTAACTAGCTGAAGATTGGAAATATTTTTTTTAAATTGCATCTGTTCTGAATGTATTCTGCCTTTTTTTTTCTTGTCTCTATTCCCTAAACAATACAGTGTAATGATTATTTACATATGATTTGCATTGTATATGATTTAAAGTAAACCTGAGATGTGTATAGTTTAGATTCAAGTACTATCCTTTTTATATAAAGGATATTTGTTTTGGTATCCAGTTGTGGGGACCCTGGAACCAATCTTCCTGGGTGGGATATTGAAGGAGAACCATACAGTAATTTTCTTTAATATACTATACTGCATTTATTACTACCTTTCCTGATATCTGATTGATCAGTTTTGGAATCGGTGCACATAATACATTTGGCTTATTTTCAGATGTTCAAAGATGTTATACCCATTATTATCTAACTTTGGAATAAATTAAAATTTAGAGTTTATTAATTTGTGGAGGTTTTTTTTTTTTTCCTTTTAAAGAACCATATGCTGATAGCAGTCACTATAAAGAATAATTTAAAGACTCATGATTATAGCATAGTTATCTAACTCTGGGCAAGCTTCAGTTTATTTTTATTATTATTATTATTATTATTATTTTTTTTCCTTTTTTCAGTTGTAGTTGGCCACAATAGCTTTACTTTATTTTTTAAATGTGGTGCTGAGGATCAAACCCAATGCCTCACACATGCTAGGCAAGCACAACCCCAGGCTCTGATTTATTTTTATTCTTAATGAGCTATGAAAAAATCATTTCTCAGCATTCTCTGCTCTTATAGTTCATAAGCAATATATTTTGTCTAATTTATCAAGGACAGGACTGTTGTATCTACTGTTATCAGGAAAAAACAACCAAAGTTTTTCACAATGTAGAAAAGCTTGTCATTTCTCAGGCTCTTACCATCTTCATGTGCTTTTCTCTTGATGTTAAAAATTTCTTGGCTTTTGGTATGACCTTCAAATAATTCTTAAACAAAGAACATAGGAAAAGAACCCTTATGACATCTTTTGATATACATTAGTTTTCAAGTATACCAAAGTAGGAACATTTAAATAATTTGGACAAAAGAGATGAAGAATTAGGAATGTTTTGGTACAAGGTAAAAAATTGAAACTCAAATTAAATTAGATGTGTGTTTTCTGATAATTTTATGGTCATTTGAACATCTGAGAGTATTAGGATTTTATTTTTAAAAATTTTTGTTGTTAAAGTCAATTCTGAGGTTACCAGTGTTTCCATCTGGCAGTTCCAAGAGTTGGTCTTAAAATGGAGTCAGCTTCTTCATAAAAATCTCATTTTTCTTGAGGGTTGCCATTTTTATTTTGTAAAACTCTGCATTTTCTTTCTTTTTTTTTTCTTTTCTTTTTTTTTTTTTTTTTTTTTTTTTTTTGGTTGTTGCTATACTGGGGATTGAACCCAGGAGTACTCTACCATTGAGCTACATCCCCAGCTATATCCCCAGCCCTTTTTACTTTGAGACAAGTCTTCCTAGTTGCCCAGTTTGGCCTTGAATTTGCCAAACTCCTGCCTTAGCCTCCCGAGTTACTGGGATTATAGGCAGGTGCCGCTGCACTTGGCACCATAATCCTTAAAAGTTGTTTATTATTTCCAGTACGTGTCTATTCCAAACTGCATTAGTCTTGTGGCAATTTCCTCAAATATTTCTTTGTTTCTTGTGTTGCCATTTACTTAATTTTTTTTAATCATACCATGAATGTTCTGATCTCATTTTCAGACCAGTGTTTTCCAGCCTCTGTCACTCGTTGTTTTGAACTATAAATGACTTTTAACACATTCTAAAGGAATGTGATAGATTACCTATAAAACAGTATGATTTGCCATTATTCAAACTTATTGATAATTCTTGTATTTGAGTGTCATTCATTTAAAACACCTGGATTGCCGTAAAAGACCAAGAATTAACAATAATAGTTTCAATGTAAGGATCAAAAGTTTTTTGTGCATCCAAATTTAAACAGTCTGTTCTAAAAATTATAATACAGACAGCTTCCTGGTATCAGCTGCTTTCAGTGTATAGATAGTTTTCATTGGATTTTTAGGAATATAGGCTCATATTAGTTGCTCATTTCTTTTATTAAGAAGTAGGGTGGGCGGGTGCAGTGGTGCACATCAATAATCCCTGGAGCTCTAGAGGCTGAGTGAGGCCAGAGGATTGCAAGTTCAAGGCTAGCCTCAGTAATTTAGCAAGTCCCTTAGCAACTTAGTGAGACCCTGTCTTAAAATAAAAAATAAAAAGGTTGGGAATGTAGCTCAGTGATAAAGTACCTCTCAACTCAATCCCTAGTACCAAAAAAAAAGAAAGAAAGAAAAGAGCTGGGCGTGATGATGTACACCTGTAATCCCAGTTGCTCACAGTTGCTCCGGAGGCTGAGGCAGGAGGATTGAGAGTTCAAAGCCAGCCTCAGCAAAAGCAAGGCACTGAGCAGCACAGTAGGACCCTGTCTCTAAATAAAATACAAAATAGGACCCGGGATGTGGCTGAGTAGTGAGTGGCCCTGAGTTCAATCCCTAGTACCAAAAAAAAAAAAAAAAGTAATAGTCATTTTCCTTCCTACTCTGCCATATGCTCTATAAAACCAGGTATGACAAGGAAGCATTTGGAATAATGCACAGTAGAGATCGACCCTATCACTACTTAAAATGTTATATACATTCAACTACAAATATCAAATGACATTTACGATTCAATAATTTAGATTCTGTACCTGATCCAGTGATACTTTGTGGTGCTACATGGCTGCCCATGCCCACTTCTGAGGTACTCATGGTGTCTTCCTTGGTTAAAAAACAGACAGTAGCAATTTAAATTTGTTGTTTGTAGAACTCTAATCTACTCTTGCAGTTGAAGATTATGTGGAGAATCTACCAGGGTTGGATTTCAGCCTCAAAACCATAACCTTGAGGCCAAGAGCATTTGCTCTCTTAAACCAAAGGTTAAAATGTCCTTATAGGAATTACCTCCTTCAAAACCTTGCGAGTATTCTGTATTAAACTTCACAGAGCAGTGTGCTGTAATTGGGAGTACAGTAACACTTTCAGACCCAATTTGGTAACATCTTTCATTGTGACATTTTAATGTTTGATAAAGAGCTCCTAAAGCTGTTCTCATTTGATCCTCACTGTAGCTAATAATATCCCTTATTGCATTTCAAGTGAACATTTAGTGGTTTTAGAAATTTTCACCTTGACATGTCGATATTCATTCCAGAAGAGATTAATGAGGTCAATTAAAACCATCAGACAGGGCATAATATTTTAAAGACTTGATGGTACTTAACCCAGTAAATATAATTCTGGAGTACTGGGTGAATGAATAAGCAAAAGAGTATATCCATACAATGGAATATTATTTACTCTTAAAAAAGAAGGAAATTGTGATTTATGCTACAATATGACTGAATCTTGAAGACATCATACTAAGTGAAAAAGCCAGATATAAACATTAATTGTATAATTCTACTTATATGAGATACCTAGAATATGAAATATTAAAACAGAAAGACCGGGCATGGTGACACACGCCTGTAATCCCAGCAGCTTGGGAGGCAGAGGCAGAAGTATCGCAAGTTCAAACCCAGCGTCAGCAACTTAGCGAGGCCCTAAGCAACTCAATGAGACCCAGTCTCTAAATGAAATATAATAAAGGGCTGGAGATGTGGCTTAGTTGTTTAAGTCCCTCCTGGGTTCAATCCCTGGTACCAAAAAAAAAAACAAAAAAACAATGTAGAATAATGGTTACCACAGACTAGCGAGAATAGAGAATAATAGTTTTTCTTTAATGGATACAGAAGATTCTGTTTGAGGTGATGAAAAAATTCTGGTGATGAAGAGTGGAGATGATTGCACAATGATGTGAATGTACTTAATCTACTGAACTGTATGCTTACAGGTGGAAGAGTGGCGGTTTTATGTTATGTGTATTTTACCACAGTGGGAAAAAGTCCTTGTACTATAGCAACAGTATCATAATAGCCAAAATGTGGGAAAAAACCCAAAAGTCCATTGATTAATGAGTGAATATATATTCATCTCCATAAAATAGAATATTATTATTCAGCCATGAAAAAGGAATGAAATACGGATGCATGGATGAAACTTGGAAACATACTAAGTAAAAGAAGCCAGACACAATAGGTCATGTATTGATAGCATTTGTTATATTTTGCATATGGTGTAACCCCCAAAAGCTCCTGTTAATGCAGGAATAATCAGAGGTGAAGTGATTGGATTGTGAGAGCTGTAACCTAATCAGTCCATCCTAGTTTGAATGGACTACCTGGGTGGTGACTCTAGACAGGTGGGGTGTGGGTAGAGGAGGTGGGTCATTGGGAGTGGAGAGGTGCCCTGGAAGGGTTCATCTTCTCTGCAGGTACTTCCTCTTTCTCTGCTTCTAGTCACCATGATGTTCTGCCTCATCTTGGGCCCAGAGCAAAGGAGTCAGCCCACCATGGACTAAACCTCTGAAACTGAGCCAAAATAAACTTTTCCACCTCTAAGTTGTTCTTGTTGGGTATTTTTGTCACAGTGATGCAAAGCTGACTTAATAACCATTTATATGAAATTTTCAGACTAGGCAAATCCATAGAGACAGAAAGTAGATTAGTGGTTGCCAGGGGCTGTAGAGAAATGATCGAGCACTTATGGGTTTCTTTGGGGGCTCATCAGAAATGTTTGAAAATTGGATAGTGATGATCATGATTTTGAATACACTAAAAACAAGAATTATGTACTTTAGTAGGGTGGATTTGATAGGATGTAAATTACTCAAAAAAGCAGAGTTGTAGGATTTTTTTTTTCCTTCTCTGAGGCGCTGGAGATTCGAACCGCAGCATGCTAGGGGAGCGCTCTCCAAGAGGAGCTATTTCTTCAGCTCTGAGATTTAGGAGTTTGAGAATAGAATAGGGAGATAAAGTGAAGGCAAGCCTAGTGTAGAGATGGTGCAATCTGTGAGAAGTTGTGAAGGAACTCCAGAAATGTGAATGGCAGTACCCTGAGCCTCCATGTCCTCCGAGAAGAATCAGGACCTGGTACCAACCAGGAGACTCAAGCCAGTTTTTATTGTGACAATTGATTAAATAATTGGTTGCAGATTAAACTAAGTTTTCAGCACCCCCTACCCTTCCTCCCAGGTCAGATTGACTCCAAGTTTTTTTGTTTTTTTTTTTTTTGGTGGTGCTGGGGATTGAACCCAGGGCCTTGTGCTTGCAAGGCAAGCACTCTACCGACTGAACTATCTCCCCAGCCCTGACTCCAAGTTCTAACCCTCTAATCACATGGTCCATCTGTGGCTTAGCTTCTGTCCCAAACTGGGAGTTCAGTGGAGTAACCATTAATATAACAGACTCTGTCACTGGAAATTGCAGGGACTTTTGAAACTCTGCCAGGAATAGGGGGACCAAGACTAGACGTATTCTTTATTATGTCAAAGTTTTGTAAAGGTTTATTAAAATTATCAGCAGGAAGAATTTTTAAAATTGTGACTTTTTAATTAATGAGTGCCCATGTTTAAATTTAGCACCTTGCCTGTGTCTGGACTTTTTTTTTACCTTTATAATTCTTGGGTTTTCTGGAATTTTATCAATCAGTTCTCTGAATTCTCTATTGTATTAAAGTGAAGATTTCATAGTAATATTGTTTTTCATATGACTAAAGTACATTAATTTATGTAATAATTTCAGTCTGAAGATTATCCAGATTGTATGAAGAATATACAAAAATGTTTAAATATTTTACATTTAAAGAAAATTCTTTCCAGTTTTTGGCCTATTGAAATAAGTGAATTGGAGAAAACCCGATTCTTGGCTTCCTTTTGAGCTAGTAACAATAGGTGCTTCATCGCCCCCTGCTGACCATCTTATTGCTAATTAAATTACTGGGATGGTGAAATTTTTAATTTTGGAAATACATTTCACTGTAACCAAAAGGAAAGTAGGTAGTTTTAGGCTTATTCTTAGATGAACAATGTGGTCTCTTGTGATTTTTTTAGACTTAGGATCAGAGTGACCTCCTAATGATTGTAAAACACCTTAGTTTATATGTGAGGTGTTTTTTTATTTTTCCACATATTTTTATTGGTGCAGTATAGTTTTATGTCATGTGATTTATTGATATATATTCATACATGCACACAATTTAGCAATATAATTTGGTCAGTATCAGCGCCCAGCACTTCTTCCCTCCCCCATGCTTCCCGCCTTTAGGTCCCTTTCTTCTACTGACCTCCCTTTGATTTTTAGGAGATTTGAGGTGTTTTTTGAATCTACACATAAAAAATTATCCTGAGGTGAACTCCAGCCTTAGAAAAACATTTTTGTTAATAATTCCCATTTATATATTTTGTAAAAGAGTACTATCCAATAAAACTTAACAGTATGGTATAGCATCGTAGGTGTAGGAATATATCTATGAATATATATCTATGAATATATATATATATATATACACACACACACACACACACCATCATGGGGACCCCACTCTCATGACTTCCTCTAAATCTGTCTCCTGAAGACACATCTCCAAATACCATCACATTGGGGAGACAGGACTTCAACATATGAATTGAGGGACAGGGCATAATTCAGTTCATAGCCATATCGTATAATAGCATCTTAGTATAATATTCTTAAATATTGTTTTTTCCTGTGTCGGGACTATTTACATCTGAAACTGCCATGTCTTCGGGCTTAGCATTGATGGAATCGTCCTCAGTGAACTCTGCAGCAGTGGCCTCTAATGAACTGTTTTCCCTCTAAGAGGGCATCTGACTCTGAATGTGATGTGCTTTTCTGTAATTTTGATTCCCCACCTTTACACATCATTTTGCTTTAGGTCAGTATAGGTACTGGGTGTAGATACATTTGTAACTGGGTCTTCTGACATGTAACTGTGTGGTTATCTTCAGCTGCATCTCCAGCAGTGACTCTACACACATAATGCTACTGCTGTTAGGCTATTTTATCTCTAGACAGCTTATATTTCAATTTTAATGTGGGCAGCTGAATAATTCTCTAACATACTGTTTCCTTTCTTGTGCACCAGTGAAATATTTTGAGGCTTTTGACCACTCTTGCTCAGTTAGTTCTCTGTCATACCCCTCTGTCTTCCCTAGACACACTTTCACACTCCTAGAATTAGGACCGCATCATTAAGCCAGGTCATAAATTCATAGAAACAAGATGAGTAGAGGTATTTGGGGGGTTGGTTTTTGTTTGTTTTGTTTGGTATGGGGCACTCTTATCACTGAGCTACATCTCCAGTCCTTTTTTATTTTAAGACAGGCTCTCACTAAGTTGGTACAGCTGACCTCACTCTTATGATCCTCCTGTCTCAGCCTCCTGAGTACTTGGGATTATGGGCATGCACCCTCATGCCTGGTTGTTTAGTGAAGGTGTTTAAAACCATCTTGTCCATTCCTCCCATTTTCAGTTTATGTCTAAAGACACTCAATTTCCTCAAGGTTCCACAGCAGCTGAGTTAGAACTTGAATTTTCTGCCTCCTGGTCGAGAACTCATTCAGTTTATTTCGTGCTATCCTAGCTTTGTAAGAATATTTTGTATTTCTATCCTTTGTGTTAAATTTATTTTAATGAACGTTATGATGTGTCCCAGAAGAACTTACCCACTTGCAAGACATTCTTTAAGATCTTGTGTTTTTCTAAGTTTTTTAGTGTTCTTTAGTGTCCTTCTTATATTTTTACCACAATTGGCATGAAAACTTGCTTTAACTTGAGGTGTTGCATTTATTATAATTTGCTTTATTAAATTTCAAATTAAATAGCACAAGGCATTGGGGTCATTCCTAGTGCTGGAAAAAAAGAAAAAGGAATATTTTCTTCAGCATCCTACCTATGTGGTCTCCTTCCATTTTTACATCAGCACTTTCTGTGGCTTGTTCTCCATCTTGAAATTCTTGTTCTTGTGATTTTTCAGTCTTGGGTCCCAGAATAGCATCCAACTGGTAAAGAATTCCATACTCCTAATCACGCCTAGGTCCTGAGCCATTCTTACTACCTTGTATTCGTGTTTCAGGTTTTTGTACTTCGTTCGACACCGCTTCCAGTGTCTCTCTATTCCAAATTTCTGAAGTTTGGCAGCAATTTGTGAATATCTTTTGTTTCTCATTGTCCCCTGTAGTTGTTGTTGTATGCTTTTATCTGACCAGATGCCTAGTAAAGCCCTGACTTGTGGCATAGTCCAGTGTTTTTCTCCTTCATTTGCAGCAGTTGGGATAAAAGTTGAATTATTAAGAGGCTTCATTATGGATGTAGAGGTACCTGCATCAGATGTGAAGGATACATGGATTATATGTATCGGACCAGATAAATAACTGGATACAACATTATGGAAGACATTTTCTCCACAGGAGACAGAATAACAAATGAGAGCTTAGCTTTTGCTTAAACTAATGGGTAAACAAAATACAGAACCTAAATCTGTTCATTACCATGACAATGACTGGCTTTCATAAAGGTGCATTTGAAGGCACATTTTGATCATCATTCTTATCTATAGATTCTTTCTCTTCTTTCCACTAGTTCATGTGGAGCATATATCAGTATATACCTAAAGTTGAACACATTGCATTTATTTAAGAAAGCAACAGGGCTTTGATAATTTTTGTTTTGAGGTAGAACAGGTGTGAATAATTCCTTCTCTTGGTCCAACTGTTTTCCTGGCTAATATTGGAATCCCTTGATGGGGGTTTAAAAACTGCTACCCCCGGTGCCTCCCACATCCTTCTTCTTGAGATTGGGATTCTCATGTGCATTCAGGGTTGTAATCAAGGCTGCTACTTGTGAGCCAAGGGCTTGGAAGAACCATACACAATGAGTGTTTTCTCCTTTGCAAATTGGGAGAAGACCAAATGACATTTTAAGTGAAATGCTACCTTCTTTTCTTTCTATTTTTTAGTTGTTGATAGACCTTTATTTTCTTTATATGTGGTGCTGAGAATTGAACCTAGTGCATCGGACATGCTAGGCAAGCGCTCTACCACTGAGCCACAATCCCAGCCCCAAAATGCTACCTTCTTTTAGTGGTGGAAATTCTTTAATATCCCATGGTGCTTTTACAGTAGGTCCCTAAGATAGTTTTGTAATTCACTTTATGTGAATGACATTAATTAGTATTATACTTGGCATCATATTGGTTATTTTAACAACCAAATTGTGTTTTTCTTAGATTTTATGTTCAGATTTAAATAAGTTATAAATCATTAGAAAACACCATATAGCTAGGCATGGTGGCACATGCCTGTAATTATAGCAGCTTGGGAGCCTGTGGATTGCAAGTTCAAATCCAGCCTCAGCTAAACTTAGTGAGGCTATAAACAATTTAGTGAGACTGTCTCAAAATAAAATATAAAAAATAGGCTGGGGATGTGACTCAGTAGTTAAGTGCTCCTTAATTAAATTCCCAGTGTCAAAAAGAAAACATCCTATAGCATTTACTTGCAATAGATAGTAGTTTTATTTTGTGGTATATTTAATGTCATTATTTTGAAATGCTTTTCAGTATTTTTTTTTTCTTTATTTGAATTAGAAATAAGGTGTTCTATTATTTGGGTTAGAAATGAGGTTTTTTTTTTTTTTTTTTTTGCAGTGCTGGGGATTGAACCCAGGATCTTGGGCTTGCAAGGCAAGCACTTTACCAACTGAGCTATCTCCACAGCCCAAGAAATGAGTTTTTTGCTCTAGCTTCAATAATAAGTTGGAAGCAAAGAATGGATTGACATTAGATTTAATTAACTGGTTAAAAATCAATTCTTGATTTCATCATGGATTTGATATTACTTATTTTCAGATGTGAAATTTTGTTCATCTTTTAGAATACTAAATGCTAAAGTGATTATGTTCACTACTGTAAGTTTAGCCATTGCATTTCTTATAAAATTAAAGACTAAAGGTTAGAAATTAGAGAGGAAGTAGTTCTATAAAACTTTTTGTTAAGGAAATGATTTGCTTTAGAAATGATGTTTTTTTCAGTGTACCTTGTAAAGAGGAAAAAAATTACTCAGAAATGTTTCTGTCAGGAAATATTGTCTGTTCTCAGATTAGAAGCAATCTTTCCAATTTGAAATTAGATCAGTTTCATAACGTTTTTGGCCCATCATACTATACCTATTTCCATTGGTGTGACATGAGAAACCAAAAGCAAAGGATTTCCTGAGATGTCTTCTTTATCTTCTAATGTAATTGACATTTTATGTAGAAGGAGAACAGAATTCCTTTTAGAAATAAGTACTTTACTAAGGTAAAAAAGTTGAATTAACATAACTGGTAATCCTAGTTGTTAAAGCTTAATTGATCATATTTGTGAAAAGAGATTTGTGATGGATATATTTTGCAATAAAGTGGTATAATATGGCTTAAATGATTTTTTTTTCTATTCCATTGACTTGATTTATTTTGAACCTTTAAAATTATTTGCTAATGTAAATTTTGTAAATTTCCAAAGAGGATTGTGGTTAATTTTCAAGTTAAATTAACCCCAGCTATTTGGGAGTCTGAGGCAGGAGAATTGAAAGTTTGAGGCCAGCCAAGGTAACTTAAGGAGACCGTGTCTCAAAATAGAAAATAATGACTGGGGATGAAGCACAGTGGTTAAGGGCCCCTGAGTTTAATCTCCAGTACCACAAAAAAATTTTTTTTAAATAAAAATGACATGTTTTATTTATATTTGTTTCTTGGGTGCTTTAACACAGTAGGCACTTGATAGATGCTACTAGTAATATACAAGAGGGGTATACAATGATATATATAATCAGAACATGTTTTACTGGTACATAGGGTCAAATAGCTTAGAGCTTTTTATATATTATATAATTAATTGACATATGCTAAACATTTCAGAAATTCATCAAAACAACACTTAAATGCAGTAAGAGATGTGTCCTTTAAAAGAACCATGCCAGACTTAAAAGAATGAAATTCTTCCCTGAGTTCCTGGTTTTATGTTTTGAGTGTTCCTATGCATGTTTTCATAGAGGAGGCACGGGCTGCTTTCTAAAGCAATCGTAAGAGGATAATGTGTGTTTGTGGTAGGCAATCAAACCCAGGTTCTCACACATGCCAGGCAAGTGCTCTGTCCCTCATCTACAACCCCAGCCTCAGGAGGATGCTTGTTTTAAGGAAAAAGTAAAATAAATCTGTGTTTTTGATACAGGGATTGAACTCAGGGACACTTCGCCACTAAGTCACATCCCCAGCACTATTTGTGTATTTTATTTTAGAGACAGGGTCTCACTGAGTTGCTTAGTGCCTCAATGTTGCTGAGGCTGGCTTTGAATTCTCCATCCTCCTGCCTCGGCTTCTAAGCTGCTCAAATTACTGATGTACACCACCACGCCCAGCTAAAGTATATCTTTGAAAGGAACCCAACATGTAAAGTTTTTGGTGAATGAAGTTGAAAATGAATCATAATCATAATGACAGTGAAATTGCCAACTAACTAGGAGAAGTTGAGTATATTTCGATTGCTCTTTGTAGTTTTTTATATTAAAGATTTAATCATCTTTTTTTTTTTTTTTTTTTTTTTGCCGTGCTGGGGATTGAACCGAGGGCCTTATACTTGCAAGGCAAGCACTCTACCAACTGAGCTATATCCCCAGCCCTTTATTCATCTTATTAAGTGTATCATTCTCAAATATTTTCCAATTCTGTTTACCAGGTAACAGAAATAGTGTTGTATTTTACAAATCAAATATTTGACGTGATGAGTTTGACATAAACATCTGTTTAAAATTATGATTTATCATTGTATTTAGAGACATTGTCATTGAAAGAAAAGCAAAATTGTTGGGGTTTCTGTATTAAAATAGGGAAACAAAAATAAATGTGGGGCTGGGGTTGTGGCTCAGTGGTAGAGTGCTTGCCTAGCATGCGTGAGTCACTGGGTTTGATTCTCAACACTGCATATAAATAAATAAATAAAATAAAAGTTCCATCAACAACTAAAAATTATTTTAAAATAAATGAATAAATGTGGAAGTACAAAAGCACCACTGTTATCAAATGACATAATCATGTTTTTTAATTATCAAGGTAAAAATTGTCAATTTTATGTGGTTTTACACAGTTAATTGAAGATAAAGAAATTAATAAGGAATATTTTAGATTTAGTTGGAAATAGAAAATAAGAATCTGGAGTTACCTAAGAATTTTTTAGAGAAATATGGCAAAGATGTCAGTACTCAGGTTGTTTATCCTGAGCTGATGATGGTTGTAGGGAAAGATATGGTTTTCTATTTTGTTATCTGGTTTAAGGTCTAGTTATATATCCACGGAATAGGGAGCTAGCATACAGGTGGGGAAAAACACTGGCTTCACAGCTTCTTCAGGAATTTTTTTTCTTAAATTGGTCATTTATAGTGTGAATCCTAAAATTATACTCAGAGTCCCTGTGCCTAGAGATTTTAAACTGAAACTCTGAAGTCATTGCATTTGTATAGAATGCAATGTATAGAATAAGAGGAGACAAATAGAGGGAACTCTTGGCCACTGAAGGAATGTGGTTTGGCAGCAATGGATCTAAGGTATTCTTAGGTCGATTCAGTTACCAGAACATGACGCCTTTCTAAGAACCCAGTTGACATCAACAAGGAGTTTTAAAGTGAACAAATACATAGAAAAATGTTTCACACAGCTAATAATTAAACAAATGCAAATTTAATTTATTGATTATATGTTCCATTATAGACCATTATTTATTACATTATAATAAACATTCTTTTATTAAATTGGCAATGTGCCTCGAGTCTACCTGTTAATTTTGCATGACAAGGATTCTATAAAAGGGATTTGCTTGTATTGCTAGTGAATTATAATTCTTTTAGAAAACAGCATTTTCATAATGTTTCAGAGTAATCATATCCCTCTTGACTCAGTAACTGAACCTCTATCCCAAAGTAATTTTGATATATACATTCAGTTAAATATTATGGAACTTTAATAGTAGCATTTAATCCTAAATTGGAATTAAATGCAAATGTTGATGTACTTATAATTTTATAATATGCAATAACTGGAAGAACGATAACTAGTAGCTTTGTGGAACATGTGTGGGAAGAGGTTGAAAACTATGGAGATGATTTCAGTGGTTACAGTAATAACTCTATGAGATATGATAAAGTTGTGCATGACAATGAACCAGAGAAAATTTTTATGGAACATGTCAGTAGACTTTTTATGGACAACTGCTGACCAGAAGTCAAAGATATCTCAAACATTTCTATGGAAATCTTCAACTGGAAGCAGTTTTTGGGAAGATCAGTTTTTAACAAGTATAGAAGAGTTTGATTTTAGAATTCAGGGCTTAAGGTATCTTAAAAATACATGATTAAGTTGTAAATACAGACCCACTGCTTATGAATGAAACTAAGGAATTTGAAGCCAGGTGGGTACCTGTAAGTACTTGAAGAAGACCTTTTACGAAGCAAAGGTATCAGCACCTACAACCAATGCTTCCTTCTGGTTAAGTTAGGAGATTTTGCAAAGCTAAGTGATTTAAGAGTCCTGGATGATTAAATGAAAAACATTTTGTAACTGCTGTTTATAATGACTACAAAGCATTCTCAGAGTGTTCTCAGCATTTGGCATAATGTCCAAGATGCAAAGCGTTTTTGTAAGTGGAGTGGATTGTTTTTTAGGCAATGATTACTGAGCTATAGACTTGAAATTCTGCCAACCCAAGTTAACTCAGCTCTAATGCTGTCCTCAACACCCTTTGCATTTGGCACCTTTAGTGTACTGCTTGCTCTTTTCTCTTGGGTGTCATGTTTACTGGGTTCCCTCACTGGAGGTTTCACATCATTGAATGCGGTTATCTGCGTACTTTGCATGTGGATCACACAGACAATGGTGGTTAAAGATACTTGAACAACTCTGCTCTTTAAAAAATAGTTTTTTTTTGAGGGGGGTGTCCTGGGGATTGAACTCAGGGGCTCAACCACTGAGCCACATCCCCAACCCTATTTTGTATTTTACTTAGAGACAGGGTCTCACCAAGTTGCTTAGGCCTTCCGTTGCTGAAGCGGTCTTTGAACACGAGATCCTCCTGCCTTAGCCAGTCTCCTGAGCTACTGTGATTACCGGTGTGCGCCACTGTGCCCAGCCAAAAAATAGTAATATTTTCAAATATTTAACCATGGGAGAAATCTGAATACCATCACTCCCCCCACCTCCCTTTGCCTAGTGGTGCTTGTGGCTTCCATAGCAACACAGCAGGTCAAGAACCTTGTTTAATGTCTTTAAAGTCTTCAGTCATGCCTGTATGCCTATAATCCCAGCAACACCCACCGAGGCAGGAGGATCACAAGTTCAAGGCCAGTCTCAGCAATTTAGCAAGACCATTTCTCAAAAGAAAAAAAAAAATGGCAGGGTGTGTGTGACTCAGTAGTAAAATGTCCTTTGGTTCGATTCCTTGTACCACAGTAAATAAATAAATCCATAAATAAATGAATAAAATCTTCAATCATTTAACTTACTAAATCTATTTTGTCTCTGTTGTAAAAATGAAGCTCTACCAGAAGAAATGAAAAAGTGTTTATCAGCTCTTATTTTAATGTTTTTATTTATTAATTTAAGAAAATAGAAACATTAAAATAGAGGAGAAAATTCTGTCTTGTGGAACTGTGGGAAAACGGCAGTTGAGCAGTATTTTTAATATTTTCTCTTTTTAGCCACTTTTATAAAAATCAAACCTAAAATGTTTTTAGAATCCAATCCATATTTCAGAAACATCAGACATATACGTTTGGCACTAGCACTTAATGCCATTTCAGTGTTTTTTCTGTATCTGAACAGTTGTCAAAAGTGGTGTTTTCACTTTTAAAAAAAACTCTTACCATGTGTAAAATAGTGTAAGTTGGGATTTTATTTCAACCTTGATATTTTAGCTATAGTTACCATTTGAACTCAGAAGTGTCCTGTACTTTAAGTTTGTGAAGCGGTCATACAAAGAGAAACAAAAGAATAGTTCTTTTTCTTTTACCTTCAGTGATCTCTGAGGCTGTACTTGGGCTCAGCATTGCCAGGTGCCTGCTGTTTGCATCCTCCTCTGTTAATTGTGTGGCAGGTTCATATTGCAGGATTACATCCAGTTCATGGAAGAACTTCATAGATTTAGAGCTATCTCCAGAGTTGTGGGCATATTTAACAGTTCTGTATTCATATTTGAGATTTTTAGTCTCAATATACTCCTAATGATTGCAGCCTTTTAGAAATGTAAATAAATATTCCTTTATTTCTCAGTGTGCCACAAAGTTGTTTCCATATGTTTTTTTCTGCCCAGACACTTAGCAAAGCTTTAACCTCCTCCTCAGTCCAGTGCTTCCCAACTCCACTCTCCATGTTGAAAGTGACCTGGAAATGATTCACTGTTTCTAGCCAAGGTTTTGTTTCCTAGGAAACCAGATGGTTGGTTGTCAGTATGCTCCTTAGTGCTTGAAAGCATCTAGTTTAACTGGTTCAAGCTGCCAGAGGGAGTAACTTGAAGAACTGCCAAAAAAGCAGGCTTTGTGATTAAAGAAGCCTGAACCTAAATGATTGCTAACCTTATTCATTCAAGTTTTAAGGAAAAATTGCCCGAGACAAAAGGGAAAGAGACTATTTGTGTATTTCTTTTCTTATATAATTTGTTGTTTTAACAAATGAGTGTGGATTTTTAAAAACTGGAAATGGTTGGCATAGCTGGGTTTTTTTTAGAGGTTTATAGCTAATGTTAGTTGTTATATATTAAAACCATTGTATTTTTATGAGGTTCATAGCTAATGTTAATATTGAATATTTTCTGGTGTTAATCCCTTAATCTTCTAGCATTGGTTAACTTAAATACCATATCATTTCACTTAATACACTCTTAAGTTGTGATTAATTTAGTCTCATATATAGGTTATATAATATGCATATTTATTTTCAGCGTTAAGGTGCTGATAATTCAGTAAAATCACTTTAGCTTTAAGATTTTTTACTTTGCAAGCATATTTGATGTCATTTTTTATCATTGATAAAATGCCTAAATAATTAAAAAATGTCATTGTGGAAAAGGTCTTTTTAACATATAAATCAACATATTAATAATTATACACATGGAAGAGGTTTACTTTTCTTCCTACTTTGATATATTCTTTGGAACAAAAGTTTGTCAGTAATCTAATATTTGTAACTCTTGTTCAGAACTATTAATAATTATTGAGCAATTGGAACCTTTATTTAATTATGTGTACTCCACAGTGGTGCAGATTCTCTGAATCTATTACTCTGCTTCCATTGCTTGCTTTTGACTTTTTTTCCTGTCACCTGCAGTTAAGTCAGTAAATGAGATGCAGACATGAGAAAGGGTGCCTGGTCAGCAGAGGGTTTTTAGAAATAGCATTTATTTTATTTACATATTTATTATGATATAAAGTGATATTTGGGCCAGGGGATGTAGCTCAGTGGTAAAGAACTTGCCTAACATGTGTGGGGTCCTGAGTTCAATCCCCAGCACTGTGAAGACAAAACAAAAAAGCCTGATATTTCTTGGAGAAATTTGGAAAATGGAGAAAAGTAAATGGAAATTTTTTTGTTTATATCTTTGTATTCACCCTATTAACCTTATTCAGAGACCAATATTATCTAGAGGTTAGAAGCACACGTTCTGGAGTTGGATTGTCTATTACAATCTTGGCAGTACCGTCTGCTCACTCTGTGACATTGGGCAAGTTATTTTTCCGTTTCTTTAGTGTGCTTATCTGTGAGATGGGAATGGCAACCATAGTACCTGTTTCACAGGATTGTTGAGAAAGCCACATTAGATTTGTTCACGTAAAGGTGTTTAGGGTTCTAGAAGCTGGCGTATTGGTTGGAATCATCTTGTTGTGGTTGTCTGCTGCTGCCAATCATCAGCATCATGCATGGAAGCAGTGTGAGTCTTAGCAGCATTGAGTGTGTTATTAGACTTGGGTATGAGTGTTTGTTGGCAAAGTGTGTTGATGGGGTTATTCAGAATTGGGGGAATTAATAGCTGTTGCCTTTGTATATTCACAGGGGCCAGGAGAGTGCTGGTATCGTGACCAGTGATGGGAGTTGTGTGCCAACATTCAAAACGCATAAGGTAAACCTGAACATTGAAAAATGTTGATGGTCAAGACATAATTACCAGATGGTCATTAGTATATGAAGGGAGAGGGGTCTGAATAGACAGTTTGCAGAAGGTGATACCTTTTGAATCACTCATTTTTCAATTTTATATTCTAACATCTGTCAAATGAGAACCCACCTTCCTTCCATTTTTCCTTTCTTCCTTCCTACCTATCTTCCTACCTACCTACCTACCTTACCTTCCTTCCTTCCTCCTTCATTACCTACATGCCTACCTTCCTGCCTCTTTTTGTCTTTCCATCCTGTTATAAATACGGACCATATAGTAGGTGAACTGTGAATTGCCTGAGCAGAGAGACTTATTCACAAATAGTACTAGTCTGTTTTTTTTCTAAGACATACTTTACTTTTTCTTTGATTTCTCAAGGGAATGGGTCTTGTAAATCATGTTTTTACTGAAGACAATTTGAAGAAATTGTATGTTTCAAATCTTGGTATTGGACACACGAGGTATGCCACTACAGGAAACTGTGAATTAGAAAATTGTCAGCCCTTTGTTGTTGAAACGCTTCATGGGAAAATAGCTGTGGCACATAATGGCGAATTGGTAAATGCTGCTCGATTAAGGAAAAAGGTAAGTTTTTTTAAATGCTTTTTTTAACAATATTTTTTTAGTTGTTGATGGGCCTTATTTAATTAATTTATTTATTTGTGGTGCTGAAATCAAACCAATGCCTCACACATACTAGGCAAGTGCTTTTTACCATTGAGCTACATCACCAGCCCTTAAGTGCTTTTTTCATGATTGTAATTAGTTAAAAGAAGTGGAGGATCTTGACAAGGGGCATTTCTTTCTCTTTTTATTAACCAGGGATTGAACGCATGGGCAATTTACTACTGAGGTACTTCCCCAGGCCCCCCCGCTTGTTTTTTTTTTTTTTTTTTTTTTAGAGATGGTCTCACTAAGAAACTTAGGCCTCACTAAGTTTCCAAGGCTGGCCTGGAACTTGGAATCCTCTTGCCTTAGCCTCCTGAGTTGCTGGGATTGTAGACACAGGCATTTCCTAATTGTTGCTACCTGATACTTAACTGCTGCCAGCAATTGGCATCAAAATTGCCTGGAGTACTTGTTAGAATTCCAGATTCTAAGATATCTTCCCCATAGTTGGGGGCATTTTGATGTACTCCCAATGTGGTTTACAGTAGCACTGCTTTAGTGTTGAGATTTGGAAAAGTTGATCTATGGTTGCTCTTTTAGGCACAGAAAAATTAGGGTTGATGGATCGTTTCTGTCCTTTGGGAACTTGTTCAAAGTTTATGTAACAAAACCCATTTGGTTTTTCCTACCTTCAAACTTATCACAACACACTTCTGTTTCTCACACCAAAGAGATTCCTAGAGTATACCAACTGGACATTCTATAATTTGGTTCAACCTTTCAGATCCCACTGGCTAAGAGCTTAGTCCCACAAGACTGCTACTTTCCACTCCAGATGCCAGTCACAAGTCTGGGTCTTTGATACTTCTATCCAACTGGCTATCAATTGGGAGTTTCTCGTCCCCTTCTTGGTTTCCATCATTTGATAGAGCAACTCACGGAACTCAGGAAAGTACTTTTCTTATGCTTACCAGTTGTAAAGTTTGCTACAATGGATACAGCAGAACAGTCAGATAAAGAGATGGGTAGGACAAGGTATGTGGGAAGAGGTGTGGAGCTTTGATGCCCTCTGGGTCCCACTCTAGGCTCTCCTTAGGTATTGGGAAGCTTGGGATCTTTATAGAGACCTATAAAGTTGGCACAAGTGATTGAATTATCAGGTCAAACTTTAGCTCCTCTTCCCTCCTGGAAGGTGTGGTGTAAGGTTGAAAGTTCCACCCTCTAATCACATGGCTGGTTCCCCAGCCACCAGCACCCATGATGAGGCTGTCCAGGAGTCCCTGGCCACCTGTTATCTCATTGTCCTGCAAATTATACTTAACATTGGTCATTGCAAGGGGTTTCGGAGCTGTGTGTGAGGAAAATCCAGGTCAAAAATCAAGAGGCAGAAAATTGAGGCATTAGTGAACATGTATAGACTTTTCTCTTGTCATTATTTCCTAAATGACAATGTAATAACTACTTACATTGTTTTAAGTGTTACAAATAATCTATACATGATTTATACGATATAGTGTGTTAAGTCATATACAAATTCTACACCATTGTTTTATAAGGGACTTAAGCATCGCAGATTTTGGTTCTGCAGTGGTCCTAGAACTACTCTTCCATGGGTGCAGGGCAATGGTATATGTCATTAAAGCATAAGAAGAAAGTAGAGCCAGGTGTGGTGGCGCTGACCCATAATCCCAGCAACTTGGGAAGTTGACACAGGAGGATTATAAATTCAAAGCCTGCCTCAGCAATTTAGGGAGATCTTGTCTCAGAATAAAATATAAAAAGGGTTGGAAGTGTGGCTTGGTGGTTAAGAACTCCTGGGTTCAATTCCTAGAACCAGAGAAAAAAAGTAGAGTATAGGTTCAGTATCCCTTCTTTGAAATGCTGGGACTGGAAGTGTTGCAGAGTCTGGATATTTTTGGATTTTGGAATTTTTGCATATACCTAATGAGATCTTTGGATTGGAACCAAGTCTAAACAAGATATTAATTTATGTTTCATTTACAGATTATGCACATAGGCTGAATGTTATTTTGTATGATGTTTTAAATAATTTTATGCATGAAACAATTTCATGCATATTTCATGTGCAATTTCCATTTGTGGCATGTTGGTGCTCAAAAAGTTTCAGTTTTTGAAACACTTTGGTTTTTTGGATTAGGGATGTTCAATCTGTATACTTGAGGCATAAGAAAGCACATGAAGGAAATGGTAAACTTGAAGATTAAAAATATGAGAGAAATGAATTATACAATACAGGAAACTAAAATAGAACCTGGGAGCAAGAACAAAGAATGTTACTCACACCCTTTATTCACAGCTTATTATTTGGAACTTTCTGTGTTAACAGTGTCTAGTTTATGCCTTTGCCTTCATCCATTGTTTCATCGTTTTTTTTTTGTTTTTTTTTTTAATTATTATTATGTGGTGTCTTTATATACCTGGTAGCTTTTTTCTTTATCCACTTGTGCCATTCATTGTTGCCTAGTTTCTTCATTTCACTAGAGTCTAATCATCTTGATTGGCACCCTCAGGACCAGGTGGTATTTCGTATAGCAGTTGAGACACACATACCCCATTATCCTTTCAGCCTCTTAGAGCTGTCGTTTCACATAAGGTAAGCAGTTACAGAAGTTGGGTGATGACGAACTGGTGGACTGGAAGGATTTAGAACCCAGGTTTTTGTACCACTCATTATTCTGTTTTCCATTCTACCTTTAGGGCTTCCAGAGCTTTGCTGTGCTTTCCTTACAGGCTCTGGTATTATAATCTATGTAGGATACATTTAACCTGGAGCGGTGGTGCACACCTGTAATCCCAGCAGCATAGAAGGCTGAGACAAGAGGATTGCAAGTTAAAGACCAGCCTCAGCAACTTAGCGAGTTCTTGAGTAACTTAGTGAGACCCTGTCTCAAAATGAGAAGAGGAGATAAAAAAGCGGGGTGGGGGGCTGGGGATGTAGCTCAGTGGTAAAGAGCCCCTGGGTTAAATCTCCAGTACAGAAAATAAAAGAGAGAATATGTTTCTTTCCCTATTAAAAAAAGAGAGAGAGAGAGAGAGAGAGAGAGAGAGAGAGAGAGAATATATTTCTTTCCCTAAAAGAAAAAATATATAGCTCATTTTAAAAATTCAGACAAACCCAAAAGTATAAGCGTGCAGTAAATTTCTAAAAGGTCACCATTAGAGATAAGCTCCAGGAGTTCAGTTCTAAACAATGTCTAGCTGCTTAGACATAACCCTGTGCCCAGATGTTAGACTATATCTCTACATAGTCAGCTATGTTCTCAAAACATTCTTGTGTCATTTCAATTCACTGTGGTCAGTCATGTTCAGAACCTCAGGTGGTACTTATTACATCTTCTACACTGAACTGTTTAACAGTTGATTTCTTCTATCAGTCATCAGTGAGGATGGGTAGCCGCCATCACTACCACCAACAGACTCAGTTGGAGAATCACCACTGAAGCGTGTCTCTCTTATGGGAATGTGTCCTACTTATCAGGAGTGTTGTGGGTAGAAAAATCCCACAGTCCAAATCCTCCCTCCCCTCACCCTCCAATACAGGTCTACATGACCTCAAACTATGCTTAGTGTCTCCCAAAGCACTGGGTTTTTTTCTTCTTGAGAACATTTGGAGACTTCCCATTGTCTTCCACCGCCATCCTCTATTTTTAATATACACATACAATCAGCCGAGTGCAGGGTTTTCATAACTGGGTGTCTGCAGAATGCCCGATTATTTCTATTAGGGTGGGCTATTGGATAAGGATTAGAGTGGAGCTTGCTTGCTAATGAAAGTTTTCTTTTCTGTATAGCTTCTGCGTCATGGTGTTGGTCTATCCACCAGCTCTGATAGTGAAATGATAACCCAGTTACTGGCGTATACCCCTCCTCAGGAACAAGATGACACCCCAGACTGGGTGGCAAGGTAACTGTAAATATGGAGTATTCTTTTAGCTCTGGTAATGTGAGCTTTGATATGAATATGTTTATAATGGAAGTGATTTATTCAGTCATTTAATTAATCCATTCCAGGATTAAAAACTTGATGAAGGAAGCACCCACAGCATACTCCCTGCTAATAATGCACAGAGATGTTATTTATGCAGTTCGGGATCCTTATGGAAATCGTCCTCTATGCATTGGTCGACTTATTCCGGTTTCTGATATAAATGACAAAGGTAAGGGACTGCAGAAGGAATATAAGTTCATAGCAATTTCCAAAGTCCTTACCCTACTGCTAGCAAGCCCTGAAATCTTTAGGTATAGGAAAGTTATGAGTGAGAAGGGATTTAGTTAAACAGAAAAATGGCATTTTTAGATTTTTGTTTGTTTGGGTTTGGTACTGGGAATTGAATGTAGGGGCACTTAACCACTGAGCCACATCCCCAGCCCTTTTTATTTTTCATTTTGAGAGAGGGTCTTGCTAAGTTGCTTGGGGCCTTGCTAAGTTACTGAGGCAGGCGTTGAACTTGTGATCCTCCTGCCTCAGCCTCCTGAGTCATTGGGATCACAGGCCTGTGCCAGGGCACCCAGCTCGGTATTTTGTTTTAAAAGTAGTTTTCTTTTCCTACATCTGAGAATGAGTCCCCCCACCCCACCACCCTCTTTCTTCCCCAAGAGTTGAATGGTTATACATAGTAATTGGTTTTATCCAGACAAACTCATACATGCATGGAAATCAGTTTCAGTTAATGATTCCCTTTTTTCCTCCCCCTTTTCCCTCTCTTCTATCCCCATCCCCTTTCTCCTTCCTCTACTAGACTTCTTTTTGCATGTCTGTTAATTTGTATTTGATTAGTTCTTTATGTAATCCTATCCTTCCCTCCCCCTTTCCTTTATGTTACTCTGGCTTGCACATATGAGAGAAAACATTAACCATTGAGTTTCTGACTTTGGCTAAATTCAGTTAGTATAATATTCTCCATTTCCATCCATTTACTAGCAAATGCCATAATTTCAGAGAATGAGTTACTTTAATGTATTTAATGGATATTCCTATTTTTTCCTGTCTGAACTATTTGTAGCCTTTGTTTAGCATTTTCATTTCTACAGTATGATTTTAGTGATTTTCTTTTTGACTTTTCAGATGTCTTGTTTAGTCATAAAAATCAATACCAGTAGGAATTTTGGAGGACTGTTACTTATCTATGGCTAAAGTTAGACAAAGATCCATGTGCTTTTTTAAAAAATATTTTTTAGTTGTTTTCGGATCTTTATTTTATTTATTTATTTGTATGCGGTGCTGAGGATCAAACCCAGGGCCTCCAACACATGCCAGGAAAGTGCTGTACCACTGAGCCACAGTTCCAGTCCCACCATGTGATTTTAATGTCATGAAGATCAACTCTTCTTTGAGCTGTTTTCCTTTATCTATTAGTGTTTAACTGTTCTGTTGAAATAGCCTCTTTTAAAATTACTTAAATCCATTAACTGAATTCTTTTGTGATTTTATAGAGAAAAAAACATCAGAAACAGAAGGATGGGTGGTGTCTTCAGAATCTTGTAGCTTTTTATCTATTGGTGCAAGGTAAGTTTTACCTCATTAGGCATTTATCTTTTTCCACATTGATAAGACATTTTTCAGCTGGGCATGGTGATGGGTGCCTGTGGTCCAGCTACTTGAGACCACTTTAGCCTGTGAATTTGAGACCAGCCTGGACAAGATAGTAAGATCCTGACTCAAAAAAAAAAAAAAAAAAGATTTTTTTGTTGTTGTTTAAAAAGAAAATTTTCTCTTGCTTTTTGCTACTTCATGAAAGTTTTCTTTCTAACATATATAAGAAAACATGTTCATTTGTTATGTAGATTTGCGTTCAGCACTTATACTGACATGAGTGTTACCTTGTAATTTGAAAGTGTCATCTTTCTATCAAATATCATGAGACTAAGAAAGGAAGAATGTTCTAAGAACTCATTATAATGAAAAAGTTTTTAAAGTCAGAATAAAAATACTCTTTTTAGGGCTGGAGTTGTAGCTCAGAGGTAGAGCACATGCCTAGCATGTATGAGGCCCTGGGTTCGATTTTCAGCACCATATAAATAAATAAGGTGTATGGACAACAAAAAAAAAATTAAAAAAATACTTTCTTACTCTTTATTTCAAAAACCAATAAAAGATAGAACTCTTTTTTTTTTTTTTTTTTTTTTTTAAATTTTTTTAGTACTGGAGATTGACCCAGTGGTGCTTTACCACTTAGCCAAATCCCCTACTCTTATTCATTTTATAAAATATAAAATATTTTTAGTTGTAGATGGACACAGTTCCTTTTTTTTTTTTTTTTTAAATTTATGTATTTTTATGTGGTGCTGAGGATTGAATCCAGTGCTTCCCATGTACTAGGCAGACTCTCTACCACTGAGCTACAATCACACTCCCCCTGCCCCTAGCCCTTATTTTTATTTTGAGACATAGTCCCCTAAGACTTTCACTAAATTGCTGAGGCTGTCCTTGAATTTTTTATTCTCCTGCCTCAGCTTCCTGAGTCACTGGGATTAACAGGCATGCACCATCATACCCAGGACTTTCGTTTTTAAAATTTTAAATTAGAATATAGGGATAATACAAAGATTTATAGAAATTACTGCTAGAGGCATATTACCTTTTAGTTTTTTAACACCATCTTTAGACTTTATATTAAAGGAATCCATTTTTTCTCTATAAGGGAGGGAACCGTGTGTTTTTAAATTGATATTATCATCAGCCTTAATGACTGGTTATTAAAAGTAATTAAAAAAAAAAATTCTTTTTAGATATTACCGTGAGGTTTTGCCTGGGGAAATTGTAGAAATATCCAGACATAATGTCCGAACTCTTGATGTCATATCAAGGTCTGAAGGAAACCCGGTGGCTTTTTGTATCTTTGAATATGTTTATTTTGCAAGACCAGATAGTATGTTTGAAGGTAAGTAAATTTCTTTTCTTTAACTATTCATATAAATTTCTTATTTATCTCATCTAAACATGGCAATTCTTGGCCCAAAGGTTTACCTGGCTCCTAAAGGTACATAGTTTTATGTTTTGGATATGCTAATGAATCCATAAATCACTAGATTGCTGTTTCTCTTCCTTTTAAGTTTTAGACATTATTTTTCTTATTAGAAATAATGCTTATGATTTTCAGATCTGTACTAAGGTCAAAATTTTAAATACCACAGTTCAACAATGAACTCCCAAATTTGTGTGTTTCCACTTTATTGTTTTTGTATATACTGTTTTTTTTTTTTTTTTTTTAACTATCGATTGAACCCAGGGCCTTGAGCATGCTAGGCAAGTTTGCTTTTCTTTTTATATGATGTTCTAAGATTATCTTTTTAGAGTAGCAATATTATATTATACTAAGTAAAAATAACCTATTTCCTTTTTCAAACATACCAGACCAAATGGTTTATACAGTTAGATTCCGTTGTGGTCAACAGCTGGCAATTGAAGCACCTGTGGATGCAGATTTGGTTAGCACTGTTCCAGAATCTGCTACACCTGCTGCTCTTGGTTACGCAGGAAAGGTATTTCTCTTAATTAATTTGCATGGAATTGCATTCTTAGCAGTGGAATACGAAAATTCTAACCCATAAAGGAAAACTCATCAACTTAGTATAAACAAAAGGAAAGGTTTTGGGGGTTATTTGGCTTCTTTAGAAGAATTTTTATTTTCTAGCCTTTAAAGATCAAAAAAAAGCATCACCCAAAGGCTAGGAAATTTGCACTATTTGTGGGGATTGAATCCAGGGGTGCTCAATCACTAACATCCTCACTCCTTCTCATTTTTTATTTTGAGACAGGGTCTCTCTAAGTTGCCGAGGTTGGCCTTGAACTTGTGATCTTCCTGCCTCAGCCTCCCAAATTGTTGGGATTACAGGCATGTGTTACCATGCTTACTGGTCCTGTTCATTTTTTAAAAAAAATGATATCAATGATATCAACATGAAAATGTAAAGAATTTAGTGGTAATGCAGGTTGAGCATCTCTAATCTTAAAAACCCAAACTTTGAGTACCAACTGAATACCACAAGTGGAAAATTTCAAACCTGACCTCATGTGACAGGTCATAGTCAAAACACAGGCACACTAAGAATATTATATCAAATTGCCATCAAGATGTATGTGAAACATAAATGAATTTCTTGCTTAGATGACTTGGTTTGCATCTCCAGAATACCTCATTGTACATGTGGTTATTCTAAACCTAAAATTTGAAACCCTCTTGACAACAAACATTTCAAATAAAGAATACTGGATGTGTATTTGTATATTAACACCTCCTACTTGAAATACCCTCATTAGACACTAGCATATCATTGCCTACTAAGTCTGGGTAATAAAGCTGTTTATGTTCATTTTGTATAATGTTCCTAGTGCTCTGCTTAATTTCACTTTTTATAACCAGGTGATTGTGTAGGTACAGTGAGTAACCCTACAGTAATCCCTAATATTCACTGTCTTGGATAGTATATTATATTAGCAGTTTCCCATTGTTATAATGAAATATACCTGAGTCTGGGAATCTTTGTAAAAAAGAAAAGTTTGTCTAGATTATAATTCTGAATGTTCAAGGGTAAGGTACCAGTCTTAGTTTATTTCTGGTGAGTGCCTCATGGCAGATGAAACCACAGTGACAAAAAACCAGAGATTGCATCTCCAGACTGGAAACCAGAGAGCAATTCAGGGTTCAGACTCAGGTTTTATAACAACTCGCTCTCTCAAGGCCAATTCAAGACCCTGAAGGACCCTTGAGAGCTATCAATTCTTTCTGAGGACAGCCCTTGCCCTGTAACTCCCCTCTCCACACACGTACCTAAGGACCGCCATTAGACCCTGTCCTTTTAAAGATTCCACACTACCTCTACCACACAGAGGACCATGCCTCTAACACATGAACCTTCAGGGGACAAACCATAGAAGATAGTTTCATTAGTTTCTAAAAGAAACAATATACGTATATTTTTGAAAAGGTTACCTTGAGAAATGGATGACTAATTTTCCTGTACCTAAAGAGCCTCTCCTTAGCCTGTTTTTTTTTATGCCAATAGTTTTTAAATATGTGAATTTTTCTCACAGTAATTTGTATTCTCTTCCAAGATAGAGGAATGATCATGTTTAGGAGAGCAGCATTAGGCAGGTGCCTAATTTAAATTTGAGGACAGCATCAGCAAACCTGCAAGTCCCTATCTCAAAAAATAAAATCAAAAGGGTCATGAATAAAGAGAGGCATTAAAATTCTAGCAAGATGGATTGTTTTCTCACAAACTATATTACTTTTGGTGAGAGTTTCCCTTCTTTTTCCCTCTTCACAGTTTAGTAAAATAAAATTATACTCTGATAATGGCAAGTTTGTAACAACCACCAAATTGTCAGTTTTATCTATGTATTAAAATGCTAGAACTATCTAGAGAAAAAAAAAACAACAGAGCCTGGAGTACAGTGTGTATTACTGCTCATTTTTTATGTCTCCCCTTTCAGTGTGGACTTCCATACGTGGAGGTGCTGTGTAAAAACCGGTATGTCGGAAGAACTTTCATTCAGCCGAACATGAGGTTAAGACAACTTGGTGTTGCCAAAAAATTTGGAGTATTGTCCGACAACTTTAAAGGCAAAAGAATTGTTCTTATAGATGATTCAATTGTGAGAGGCAATACCATCTCACCTATAATAAAATTGCTCAAAGAATCTGGTGCAAAAGAGGTAAGATTAAAACATCCCAAAGCATCAATAATTAACAATACAATATTAGCAGTAAAAATTGACATTTAGTATAGTGAATCAAAGTGGATAGATAGGTCAATATGATAAATTAACTTTTCATATCAGTTTGTTTTACAACTCACTGTGGCAATTTGTAGAACATGTAATAGCCACTCTTGTGTGTACACTAAGCCCTTGAAAGACGAAGAGCTAAATAAAAAAGTTTAAGGATAATTTTGCAAAAATAATTAGAAGATTAATTTTGAAAAGTACAACAGGGGGCTGGGGGAACAGTCAATTCCAGTGTAATAAATTTGACCCTTTTTAAAATACTTTTACTTATTCACTTTTATGTGGTGCTGAGAATCAAACCCAGTGCCTCACACATGCTAGGCAAGTGCTCTACTGCTGAGTTGCCTAGGGCCTTGCTAAATTGCTGAAGTTGGTTTTGAACTTCCAATCCACCTGCCTCATCTTCCCAAGCCACTGGGATTACAGGCATCCACTACTACACCCAGCTAATAAAGTGTTTCTTAATTTATGTATATTGTTTTTTTTTTTTTTATACATATTGGTATTGCCCACCTAAAAGACTACAGTATAGGTCTAGGGATGCTGCTCAATGGAAGACCACATGACTACCTTGTGTGTGGCCCTGGATTCTATACCCAGCAGTGGAAAAAAAAATTTTTTTTTTTTTTAATATAGTGAAGATGTCCTACTTGCTCTGAGAAACCAAAACAAAATTGTGTGGTTTACTTTTTTTGCTCTGTTCACTTTTTCATGATAATCCAGATGCAAACCTGTAATATCTTCAGGGTATGCCTCTGTTGTTATATTTTTAAACTTCAAAGCTTATTTTAACTTTAAATATTTTAGTAGGTCAGATTATATAAGTGAGATGTCATTTATAATAAACAGTAGAGCAAAGCTAAAAATAAAATTGTAGGAGAAAATGGGATGGAAAGCAGTAAGACTCTATTTAGAAGTTTCAAGATAATTATGATTATAATTTTCCAGCCTTTTTTTATGACTGGTAATGATTAGATATTCTTCAAAGTTGTTTGAAAATTATATAGTACAAACAAAGGTATAAAGTAAATACAACGTCTGTTACAATAGTAAAACGAATGGACCCAAAAAAAAAAAAATCTGGAATGGCTCTAGTATCTGCCAGTAGAATAGTAAAGTGATCAGTGTGGTGACATATGCAGCCATTAAGAACTGTGCAGAGCTGGGCGCAGGATACATGCTGTCATCCCGGCTATTCAGGAGACTGAGGAAAAAGGATCGCAAATCTAGGCCAACCTGAGCAACTTACTGAGCACTCCTGTCTCAGACTAAAAATAAAAAGGGCTGAGAATGTAGCTCAGTGATACAGCATTCCTGGGTTCAATCCCCAGTACTGCAAGCCAAAAAAATAAAATCAAGAAAAATAAAGTTTTAAAGAAAAAAAAAAGTGGACACTGAATATGACTATGTAAATGGACCTAACAAAAGGCAGAAATAATAATAGACAAAATTAGCTCTGTTTGGTAGTAAGGTCTTTGTTATGATCTGCTAGATCATATCTTTCTTTTTAATATTTTAAGAGGTAGGCAAAAGTACTACTCAGGTATTATAAGAGAAAATAACAGTAGCACTAGGACAATAAAGACATTAAATGAGAAATAGGAGATCTGAAAAAAGATTCCTTATCAGTGACATGAGAAAAAAAATGTCTATTATTCATTGAAACAAATTTTATAGTTTTCCTTATTGCCATGTCATTAGTAAATGTGCTAGAAAACAACTTTATTTTGGATTTGATCAGTGGAAATTTTTGTGTAGTTATTCTTTCTGTGAGTATGTGAAATGCTTTCTTTCCAAGGTACACATTCGAGTAGCTTCACCACCAATTCGATACCCATGCTTCATGGGAATAAACATTCCCACAAAAGAAGAGCTTATTGCCAATAAACCAGAATTTGATCGTCTTGCAGAATATTTAGGTAGGTATTAAAATTTCTGTAAACGTTGTTTATTGAAAGAAAATCTAAAACTTGTTGGCCTTTCTACGTTCAATAAAAATTAAGTTGAGTGCTCGCTTCGGCAGCACATATACTAAAATTGGAACGATACAGAGAAGATTAGCATGGCCCCTGCACAAGGATGACACGCAAATTCGTGAAGTGTTCCATATTTTTAAAACCAAAGGACGAATGATATCACTAATAAGTGGACGATGACACATAATGGGGGGGTGGGAGGGGTTAGTGTTAGGGTTAGAGTTAGGGTTAGGGAGGGGGGCAAGAATGGAGGAAGGAAGGACTGTATAGAGGGAAAAGAGGGGTGGGAGGGGTGGGGGGAAGGGGAATGAATCAAACAACATTACCCCATGTAAATTTATGATTACACAAATGGTGTGCCTTTACGCCATGTACAGAGAAACAACATGTATCCCATTTGTTTACAATAAAAAAAATTAAGTGAATTTGTTAGTAACATTGAATGATGTTCAATATGTTAATAACCCTGATTATATCATATATGTTAAGCAGATAGTGAGCACTGTTTTGAACAGTGGTAGTTTTAGACTTTGTAGACCCCATGGCTGTTGGAGGGCTAGGCCAAGGTGAGGCCAGAGAAGGAAGAATGGATTTATAGGTAGAATGAATAGCAATTATATGAGCTAGAGATTCTGAACGTTAAGATCCTAAGAAAAATGATGAGAAAAGTAAATTATATCAGATCTGACCCAATGGTCAAATCCCAAGGAAAGAAAGAATTTTTTCATGGATTTTAACAGAATAATTCTTAATATGAGATAAGGAGACTTAGAATCTGTTATCCTCCCTGAGACATCTTTATTTCACAAATCAGGAGATATGTGAACCATTTAGTGCCACATAATGTCCAGTCATTGTACCTCCACACTAGTAGCAGACATTTCATTTGACTCGTCCACCTTTGCCTTATGGATTACATATTTTGAATATCACCCTGATAGGTACCATATTGTAACCACTCACTCTCTGCCAGGACTATACTGCATGTGTTATCCGTATTGTCATAAATTCACAGTTAAGTGGTGTTTGTTTCCCCCATCTCATAGATGAGGAATAAAAGGCGAGTGCCTTTGGAACTTACATTTTATTTATTTATTTATTTATTTATTTATTTATTTTTGCGGTGCTGGGGATCGAACTCAGGGCCTTGTGCTTGAGAGGCAAGCACTCTACTGCCTGAGCTATCTCCCCAGCCCCCTTTTGAACTTTAATTAGAGGCTAAACAAGGTCTTGGGTTCACTTTCTAGCGCTGTCCCCCTCCTCCCAAAAAAAGGAAAAAAAAAGTTTTTTCTATTGATATTATTCCTCAAGCCTTCTAGTCTTGAAGTATTCCTACTGTTTTAAATTGTTATCCTCTAAATTCCTATGAAAACTTTAAAAATAAATGATTTGCATTTCGATTTCTTTTCTTTTACCTCCCTCTCTTTCTTTTCTTCTTTTTAAGAAAGGCCTAAGGAAAACTTTTAAACCTGGCTTAAATGATGCTGTTTGTAACTATGCTCTGTTGAAGTTTGCCTTTTTTTTTTTTTTTTTTTTTTAAAAGCCTCATAACCTTTTCGTTTTTTCCACTTTCCTCCTGTAGGAGCAAACAGTGTTGTGTATCTGTCAGTAGAAGGACTGGTTTCATCTGTACAAGAAGGAATGAAATTTAAAAAACAAAAAGAGAAAGGAATGATATATGATTCAAGAAAATGGAAATGGATTGGAATGTTTTGAAAAGGATGGTCATTGTACAGCTTGTCTCACTGGAAAATATCCCGTAGAGCTGGAATGGTAGTGGGAAAGGGCAGCTATGTTGCTGAAGATAGAAAATTGGTCAAGGAGTGAAATGGTTACACCTTACTGTTTTCTCAGTTGGTAAAATATATAATGCCACATGCTTGTGTTTTCCTTTATAAGTTTTGAGAGTTTTTTAAATTTCTGTAAAGGGTACCAAAGTGCTATAATTGAACCTTGCTAATTGCATATAATACAACTTGTGGTATTCTTTTCTAAGAGGCCTTGGCTAGACTTTTTCACCTGTAGAGAAGGCAGGTGATAAGTGGCATTTGCCAAGTCCATGCTTAAAGTGTTTGTGAGAAGTTAAACTTCAGACAGGAGCTGTGGTAGAGGCAGGACAGGTGAGTTAAAAACATTTCATGCGAAGTTTGAATCTATTATACCCCATAGTTTTCTAGCCTCTGCAGTTCTGACTGTAGTTACAACCTTGGCTTCTCTAACTTTAGACAACTCTTTGAAAAAAAGAACAACATAATCTTTCTGTGCCTCAGTTTCCCCACCTATGAATGAGGTATTTATAATTATTAATCATTGATAGGAATGTGAATAAGTGCTAGACTTTTGGTGCTTAGAGCCAACATTTCACTCAGATTTTAATATAGTCATAATCATTAGCTTTTGAAAAGTGAATGGTAATTAGCCTTTTTTAAAATTAGTTTGCAATTGAGATTCATTATGATGGAGGGAGATATACAATTTGGCTGATCCATGCCATCTCTCTTTGAGATCCCTTTGAGAATGGTTGTAAAAATGTACCTGTGGGAAAAAAATTTCCTACATTTGACTAGAAAATATTAACTGTAATATTTAGTGCCCAACAATATAAGCCCAGCAAGTAACCTAGTAAATTTTGAAAAAATAATACATTTTAAAAATTCAATGAACCCTTTTTGGTGGGGATACTAGGGGTTGAACCCAGGAGCACTTAACCACTGAGCCACATTCCCAGCCATTTTTAGTTTTTTGTTTTTTGTTTTTTTGAGGCAGGGTCTCACAGAGTTGCTTAGGGCGTGGTTAACTTGCTGAGCCTGGCCTTGAATTTGTGATCTTCCTGTCTCAGCTTCCCGAGCTGCTGGGATTACAGGCGTATATATGTATCCACATACAAATGATTGAACTAAGTGATCAAATAGAAACATGGTAGGCGTCACTTTTGTTTAATGATGAAGCAGAAAATTGCTTTTTGGGATTTAGAATACCCATATGCAAGCATCAACTTACAATCACTTTTTTCTACTTTGTTTTATTAGTATCTAATGATTTTTTTTTTTTTTTTTTTTAGTATTTTTCTTGTAACTCATATTTAGAAGATTGAGATGATTTGCCTACCAACTCCTGTTTATATAAGATTTTTAAAACAAACAAGCTTGTTTATGTGTTACCATAATTTGATGTATATAGTGTCCAAATACATTTAGGAATTTAATATTTATTAATAACTAAAATTGTTTTGTCTGCCCTTGCTCTATAGTCCCATGTGTTATTGACAGGTCAAGATAAAATGTTGGTAGGATTTTAATATGTCAGTAGCATCTGAACCCTATGGCAGTGACACAGGCAAACTGGCATTTCAAAGCCCTGGGACCATTCCAGCATGTGTAGCCTCTTGTCTTAAATGCATTCCCCATGGAAGCATGGAGGAGGTGAGACCTATGGGTCATTTTTGAAATTGCCTTACTTAAATTTGATTTTCAAAAACAAGAGACTCAGGGAAAGTATTAAACCAAAATCTCTGATTTGACTTCTGTGTTTTCCATAGTTTTATTTTGTTTTATTGAAATGCTTTTATAAAGGAAAATAATACTGTGACAGTTTGTTTCTCCAATTTTTTTTTAGAGGTTTACAGTTTTACATATTAGTCAGGTTCATCCCAACAAACTCATACATGCATGGAAATCAATTTCAGTTCATTATCCCCTCCTTTTCCCCTCCCCTTACAAATTTCTTGATATTTCTCCATCATGGTCTTTTATGTCACAAGTTCTGAAGTTGAATTAAACTACAAGTTTTTTTACCAACTTGGTTTCAAGTGTTGTTTAAGTACTTTTGAACTTATATAAGCAAATTACAAAGGAAAAAAAATGTGTTTCCCCAGGATTTACATTGTGAACTCAAATAAACCTACTTTTTTGTGACCTCTTTGTGATTTCTTGATGACAAATATATGTAATAAGTATGTTTACATATGTGTGTGCTTGTGTGTGTGCTTTTCAAAATAGTGATAGTTAATGCATCATGAAAAATAGCATGAAGACAACTTCCAGGCTCTGTGCTGGAACCACCTATTCAGATGTTATGTCTCTGATCCAGGCATTTCAAGAAATAGGCCATTGCTTATGAATCAGTTTAAATTTCTGGTAGAGTAGGAGAGACAAAATAATTAGAAATGCAGTATTAATTAAGCAGTGTTAATTAAGTATGGCAGGTTCTTTGGAAACACTATGGGAATGAGGAGGCTTAGATTCTTAAAGCGTATATGTGTTGGGCAAGTGCTTTTAAAACAAAGGCAATAGATGCATAACCTATAGTACATGCAGACAGTGGACTATTATGTAGTACTAAAAAGACATGAGCTATCAAAATAAATTACATGGAAGAAATTTAAATACATATTAGAAAGTCAAAGAAGCTAGTCTGAAAATGCTACATACTGTATGATTCCAACTATATAATATTCTAGAAAAAGCTAAACCAGGGAGACAATAAAAAGAAATGGTTGCTGTAGGTTAGTGGAGAAGGGAGGATGAATAGGTGGAATAAGATTATTAGGGCACTGAAATCAATTGTGCACGGTACTATAATGTACTGTAGCAAATGTGCCACACTAGTGAGGGATTTTGATAATGGGGAAGGTTATGTGAGGGCAGAGGGCATATAAATTCTGCTATGAACCTAAAACTATTATAAAAAATAGTCTATTTTAAATAATGAAGACATCAGAGTCCCACCTCTTAAATAATGTATTGCTTGTACTTAAAGATAGCAGTCCATGTTCTCCAGTGTCTCTACATTTAAATCTTTTTCTGTATTGGTCTGTATTAGAAATAATTTTGGTGTCTTTTGTTTGTTTGTTCGAGACATGGAAGCTCTCAGTACTGTGTTACACAGGCTGCCCTTGAACTCCTGGGCTGAAGCAGTCCTGCCTCAGCCTCAGCCTTCTAAGTAGCTGGTACTATAGCCATATGCCACAGTGCACAGCCCATACTATTTAGTGTACCAATTTTTAGACATCACTTATTCTCCTGTCCTGGACTCTACAGTCCATTTCAACAGGTAAAGGATACATTTAAGCATATACATATTGCTTCAAAATCTTGCCCTAGAACCAATAGCATCCCTTAATTTTCTAATGCCTGCTTCTTGGATTCAAGTAGAACCTAGTCAATGTCTCTAAGGAAAACTGTCATCATGTTCTTAAAGAAGTGGAAATGAACACCCAGGCTTCTTTTCAGAAAAAGCTGCATGCTCCTTAACAAGACACACTAGAATAAGTGTAATATACAATGTAAATCTGTATTTTTATGTACAGAACTGTTTCTCATATATCTAGGGAGTTTGTTGTATGTCAGGAACCAATGCTTTAATCTCTTTGGAATCTCCTGCAGATAATGCTGAATTCTCCGCACTTTGAGAAAATGGGAAAAATGTACGAAGGCGTTCCCAAGCACTCTTCCTCAACAAATTGAATTTGCTTTGTTGAAAATTACTTCTCTGATCTCAGTGTTGACATTCTAAAGGATATGATAGGAATAATGTTAATTTTATGTATCAACTTGGCTATGCTATATGCTTAATTGTTTGTTCAAATTCTAGGCTAGATGTTGCTGTGAGGGTATTTAATCAGAGGACATGTGAGTAGATTGCCCTGCACAATGTGTGTGACCTCATCCAATCAGTTTGAGGAATTTAAGAAGCTGATGGAGGTTTCCTGAGGAAGGGATGAATCCTCAGTTCAACCTAGAAATCCCGAGTTTCCATCCTGCTGACATGGAATTTGAATTCTTAGATATACAAACCCAACTCTTAGGCCCAGATTTCCAGCCCACTGGCCTTTCATAGATTCACATTATTGAGTCCCCACAATCACATGAACCAATTCCTTAAACATCAGTCTTTTTTGGGTTTATATTCTATTGGTTCTTTTTCTCTGAAGAATCTCTAGACTCATCCTTTTTCAAACAGCCTGACTTCCTCATCCCTTCTTTCTTGCTTCCATAGTCACTTCTCAAAATGCCCACATGGATGAATGTCAGCCCACCAATTTTCTCTCTACCTTCTGAGCACAATGTACCGTGCTACAGAAATGCCTAACAGGGACCTAATCTTGTTCAGGAATAGGATCAAGAAATTTCAAAATTATTTTTGAAACAAAAAAAATTTTTTTGTAAGAAACACACTATCTCATTTAATTATTACAAGACCCCCCCCCTTTTTTTTTTTTTTGCAGTACTGGGGATCGAACTCAGGAGCTTGTGCTTGCAAGGCAAGCACTCTACCAGCTGAACTATCTCCCCAGCCCCAAGACCCCCATTTTACAGATGAAACTGAGGTTCCCAGGGAGCAGCTTCTCAGCTAGTCATTGTCAGTACTGGGGCTTGAAATCACGTACTGGAGTCTAAAGTCCATTATTTTTTTCTTTCTTTTTTTTTTTTTTTGTGGTTCTGGGGATTGAATCCAGGGCCCCTGTGATTGTGCAGCACTCTACCAACTGAGCTATAGCACCAGCTTCAACCTTAAAGTCCATTCTTCAACTCCAGTCTCAGAAGCACAAGAGGAGAAGCCCCTGTCCATTTGGGCAGACAAGGTATTTGTCATTGGTCTGTGGGACTTAAAAATACGGTCTAACCTTTTGTTAATTAGGGTCAGACAGTGTTACCTGGATGCACAGCCAAAGAACAAATGCTCTTACCTGCTCCTCTTTCGGGCCTTCTCCTCTACCCTTCTCTCCCTGTCGGTCCGATGAACTTTGATGAGGACTGGTTTATTTACCTCTGTTCTTTGATTCCTTCCTGGCTCTTTTGGTCTCCATTTGCTGTACTCGGAGCCTTGTGAGGACAAAGCCCTGCAGGTCCCTCCAAGCACTGAAACGCGTCCCCCAGCTCGGGATCAGCAACTGCTCTGGGATGGGGACGGCTCTCAATAAATAAGAATCGTGACCGCAGGTGACACAGACTGGCCAGGGCTGAAACAAACATTTTTGAAGGAAACTCATTGACACATGAGAAATGTGTAGGTAATTGGGTGAAGAGAAGCAGTGAAATGAACAGAATGTGTCAGTGTATCAGTAGGGCAGGCATTTGATTCTTCCCTGTAATTGGAACATGAATGAAGTAGAGCCCAGTAAAATTAGTTGGAGAAACAGGTACATAAGACAAATCTCTGCTCAAGTTACTTTTCAGTGTAAGAAGTATATGTTCCTGTTGGGAAACGGGTCTGGAATTATAACCTACATAAAAGCTAATAAAAAATAACTAGTTAAGGGACTGGGGAGATAGCTCGGTTGGTAGACTGCTTGCCTTGTAAGCACAAGGCCCTGGGTTCGATCCACAGCATCCCCCCCCCAAAAAAAAAAAAAAAAAAAAACTAGTTAATGTGTCAGGTCAGTGGAAAAAGGAGATTCCTGGGTGAAAGACCATTGTGGACTCACACACAATGGTAGAAATTTAGCCCTAGGCCTTTCTTAGGCAAGCACACAAGCATTGAACTATTTCCTCAACCTTTTTCTTTCCTTTTTTTTTTTAAAGTGGGTATTGGAGATTGAAAATAGAGGCACTTTACACTGAGCTATATCCCCGATCCTTTTCCTTTTTTATTTTGAGACAGGGTCTCACTAAGTTGCTGAAGCAGGCCTCAAATTATCAATTTGATAATTGAGTAGGTAATCAATTTGATAATTATCAATTTGATAATTGAGTAGGTAATCCTCCTACCTCAGCCTCTCAAGTTGCTGGACCACAAGTGTGTGCCATCCCACCAGCTGTTACTTTGATTTTGGGGTAGGGTCTCACTAAATTACCCAGACTGACCTTGCACTTGCAATCCTCCTGTTCTGGCCTCCCAAGTAGCTGGAAGTGTAGGTGTGTACCACTGTACCCAGTTAAGACAACTTGATAATTTACAGCAAAAGCAGTAGGCAGAGCTTCATGTTTGTACATTTCCCGTGCTTCCAAATCCCATGGAGGTGGCAGGAGTATGTCTGGATAGATATGTGCACAGTGATTGTGTACAGGACAGTGCTTCACTACTTATAAGCTCGCTCTTTTCCTGGGGAAGATAGTACTTCAATGCTGAAATTGGTCATCTCAAACAACCCTGAAGAATGACCTGGATTAAGAGAAGTTCACACTTTGCATTCTCAGCATATCTAGCAAGAATTTTCAGGGACCTTCAGGACCCAAATGGGCCCTCAACAAAGTATACTGGGTTTGTGGGATAGGGGTTGAAGGGGATGGGTAAATCCTCAAGGACTTGAAGAAAGATATTGCTGAAGAATTGAAATCTAGGGCTTGGAATTGTGTCTCAGTGGTAGAGCACTTGCCTAACACATGTGAGGCACTGGGTTCGATCCTCAGCACCACATAAAGTGAATAAATAAAATAAAGGTATTGTGTCCATCTACAAAAAAAAAAAAAAGAATTGAAGTCTAAACTGCATTTATGAAGTAGGCATGGGGAGCCAGGCATGGTGGTAAACACCTGTAATCCCAGCAACTCAGCTACTTAGCAAGACTCAATTTTTTTTTTTTTTTTTTTAAGGACTAATGATGTAGCTCAGTCATGCAGCTACTGGGTTTGAGTCCCCTACCCCCTCGGGGAGGGAATAGTAGGCATCTGGAGAGAAGGGTATTTCGACTGGAGATCCAGTCAAAGCATGAGTGTGGAAATGTAGGGAGGACTTGGTATGCTCCAGACTTCCAAGCATCTCATTGTGGCCAGAGCTCATAGTAACAGGAGTAGGGCCTGTGGGAGATGGGAGTAGGGGAGCAGTGACCAACTTTGAGAGGTCATGCTAGAAAGATAATGAAGCAGTTTAATGTAGGGATTCAGCTAGACCTGACTACAACCATCTTGAGTTGTAACCACCATGACTGTTCTTGAGTAGCCCTGGTCTGTATTCCCTCCATGGTTTCCCAGCATACTATAAATAGACAAAACCATTAGAGAAGCACTAGACCTTTACAATGCAAACCCTGTTGCCATCAATGCCAGGAATATACCTGAAATCTTTTACATTAGTTTGAGCTAAACCAGGTCCCTTTTAGCTTAGATGAAATCACTTTTGTCCTATCTATATATGCCTCTTTCTTCTAAACCAAAGCATGAGGATCCACTGGTCTTACTGTGACCTAGAATCAGGTTTCTGCCAATAAGTCCCCAGTAAATTGCAGTCTATGCAATTCTGCATCCGTTGACCATTTTCCAGTCTCATGGCACTTTGGCCAGTTCTCATAAACTGACAGTGGTCATCCCAGAACACTTGCTTACCTTGCTTAAGAGTCTAAATGTTAGGATGTAGGCAATGAGTCTAACTCTCTGGTCTCATAGCACCTTGTGACTGGTTCTCATACATGGGACCTGTTTCAGAATACTTGCTTCCCTTGCCAGACTCTGAATGGTATGATGCAGGCAGTAAGACCACTGAAGCTTCTTATGCTCTTAGCAGGAGGGTGCTATGCCTGATCTGGTATGTTTTGGAATGATCAGTCTGGATTACCACCAGCTCAGAAAGTATCTGTGTGCTTTACTGGGAATTGAACCCAGGGCTGTACTCGTGGCTGGGTAAGCCCTATTTTAAAAAGCTTAATTTTGAGACAAGTTCTCACTAAATTGCCCAAACTAGCCTTGAACTTGAAATCTTCTTGTTGCTCTAGCTGAGATTACAGGTGTGCACCATCATACCTAACCAAAATGTGTCTTGAACACAGTCGTTTCCATTTGCTCTTTGAGACTCCCTGAAAGTGAGAGTGAATGGATCCCTCCACCCCTGTGCTGGGTCTCAAACCCAGGACTTTGAAATGCTCTACCATTGAGTCCCTAGCAAAGAGATTTTACTTTAAAAATTTATTTTATTTTATTTATTTATTTTTTTACTAAAATAGGGCTAATTTATTACTTACAAAATCTTACCTGCCATAAGTATTTTGGGTAAAAAGAGTAATAGACTCTCAAGGGTAAAGGGAAATAAATAATAGAAATGAAGTTTTGTTTGCCTGTATTTTCCAGGATCCCACAGTGCTGGGGACTCGAACCTGGGCCTCCAGCATGAGAGGCAGGCACTCTATCAGGTGGGCTATATGGCCTGCCCTAGAAATGAAGTTCTAAAGTCAATAGCAAAGGGCTCAGCTATTTGTGTTACCAGAGACAAGAACTTCTGATTCAGTGACAACAGAAACTAAACTGAGCCAAGATAGCAGGAGCACAGAGAGGCACGGCTTTCATTAGGGCTCCAACTGAAGGGAGACATGTTTTTTTTACTGATTTTCTGGGGTAGGCTAAAGTCAATTTTCCACTGGCCAGGGGCAACATTCCAAAAGATGTTTCTCTTTGCACAGACTTGTACTACCAGGCAGTAATGGTCAACTTGTCCAAACTTGAATTACTTTCTTACAGCTGGTGCCATAAGCCTGTGCAAATATCCTGGCCTTGTGATTCCTTGGGATAAGACTGAAGGACTGCGGGCTGCTAGAGTTGCTGAAAATGCACAAGAGTGGGGTGGAAGAAAATACACACCAGCTCTGACGGGCACTGATCATGTCTACACGCAGAGCTGAGTATAACCTGACCCAAAAGTTAGGGCAGCAAAGGGGACAAATGCAATATGAAGACAGATGCCAGGTCTTTTTTATACTGTTCCAACCACACATCAGACATCTGCAAGGTCAATTGAAGAGTCAATGTTTTCAGCAAAAGTGGCCTTCAAGCCCTTGAAAAGTAGCCTAAGCAACCATTATCATCATAACCCATAGGTCAGAGATAATCCACAGTAAAACTAATGTGAAACTAGTCTATTACCCAACTGTGTGATTCCGTTTTTTAAGTTAAATTGACTAAGAACAGGTGAAGCTCTAGAGGGTTTCTTTAGGTTTTTCCCCAGTAACAATTTCATCATGTGCAAACTTTCTATGATTTTATCAAGGTCTCATGACCGGACAAAACAGCACGAGGCAGAGAAGCAACATGCCATGCTACAGGTCATAGTTTTATGGTGCCCAAGGGTTTATTTCACTGTCCCAGCTTTTTTGTTCCACCATGGTTCCTGCTTTTGACTTTGATTTGGATCAGCTAAATGCTAAGCCAGTCAGGAGCCAAGCCAATAGGCACTCCGAGTTGCACCAGAGAACCCTCTGAAAGGATCAGAAACTGTTTTCTTGGAAGTAGGGGGTGAATAGGGCAACTAAAAGAAATGAACGTTTATTTAGGAATGAATTATATCCTTTTACCACCCTCCCTCTCCCCAACCTAATGCTGAAGGGTTTTTTTTTTGTTCTGGGGAAAGTAAAACAGGGTCTTTGTATCAGAAGGCACAGGACATCTAAGAGAGGAGGATTAAGTGAAATTAATACTGAATTGAGAACACTTCTCCCTCTTGATTTTCAACAAATTTGTCTGAGGAGGAGGGAAAGGCTTTACATGTTGTTGTTCCACTAAAAACTCAGTTGGGTCAGAAAACATGTTTATTCAAAGCCAGCTCTGAGGAAAATAGAGACTTATCTCATGTCCGTCTTCTGGGGGATCAAGGACATAGAAAAGTTTTTTATGGGAGGGGGATATTAGGGCAAAAAGAGGAATTTCACGGGTTTCACCTTTCCTGGACATCACGGCATTTGTGATCTCCTTATAATATCAAAGGGAGCACTGACCTGGGGTCAGCATCTGCATCTTCTTTTTAGATAAACATTAACTTTAAAACTAGGAGAAAAGAGGCATTGCTGAGGGCTTTCTGTAGAATTTAGAGTACAAAAAGAAAGGATGTTAGAGGTAGAGGAACAGATTAGGGAAATGGTAGGGAGGTGAGAAGGAAGTAGCTGTAAGAAAAACAAACCATCTTTTCCAGGAAATAGTCCCAGGATTAAAAAAAAAAAAAACAAACAAACAAAAAAAAAAAAGCTGTGGATTTAGCTTGGTGCTAGAGCACCCCTAGGTTCAATCCCAAGAAAAAAAATGACACCAAAAACAAATAAATTCCTCCCTGAATTGCTCTTCAGAGGGACTCAGAACTTTCAGTTTTTAAGTATGAACAAGTAATCAAGGATCCCTAACATGTTAGGAAAGCCTCTAACGTGAAAGACAGCTCAAAACCAATAGAAGGAAAAACCCAATAGAAGAAAAACAAATTTGAAAGAAACGAGTCCTGAAAAAACACTCTTTAAAAGTATTAATATCAAAGCTGAAAGATGATATTGCAATAATAAAAGAGAGCACTGTGGCAGCAACTGAGTCAACTGGAACCAAGCAAGACTGGAAAGTCTTTACAAAAAAGCTGATGAGAAGACCTGAACTAAGGGAGCACTAATGGAAATGATGATGACATTTTGGAGATGTAAATTCTAGGACCCTCAGTGGAAAACATTCAGAGTGTCTGAGAATGAGGTTCAGGAATTTTAATTTTTTTATCTGTATTGGGAACACTTTACCATTGAGTACATATGATAGGGTACAGATAGATGTGAGTGGTGGGAACATGAGGTTAAGGGACTAATTCTATAAAATAGGATCACTGTGCTGACCCCCACATGCTATCTTTTCCAAGAAGCAATTTACCTACAGCCCTGCCTACCTGGCTTAAGTGGACAAGATATGTCAAATTCCTCAGCAAACTACCTATTATCTGCAGGAGAAATGTAGGTCCCAAGTAATGTGGATAAGGGAAACCCAAGTTAGGCTGAAGAGTAGACTTTTGTCACCCTTTTCGCAGACCAGATCCTGAAACTCAGGGAGATAAGGATAATTCCTCCTAATGATAAAATCTGTAAGAATTAATGGTTAAGAATCCAATTAGGTCAAAGTGACCTAGAGTTGTCATGGCAGTGAAACTTGAAAGTCTGATGTTATCTTGCTGTCAGTCAAAAGTCAAGAGGTGGAACTGGGAAGGACTCTCTGGAAACTTCTCTGAGATCCACAATAAAACTGGAGTGTAGGAGAGGCATGCTATCTCTCTTCTGAGAGGACCCACTCTCTCCTTAGAGTGTGTTCCCTCTTTTCCTGTCCCTTCAATAAACTCATGCCTGTTACTCTAAGCAACACATCTGAAATCTTTCTGACTTGATGGCAAGAATCAGGGCTTAAAAGGGTGTCTTAAAAAGGTGTCTTAGTTTTCCAGAAGGTCCCAGCTCTAACATCCTCAGACCTTTTTGAGACAGTTTAAGGTGCTTAGGGCCTATCTAGATTGCTGAGGCTGGCCTCAAACTTGCAATCCTCCTGCCTTAGCCTTCCAAATTGCTGGGATTATAGGCATGCATCACCAGGCCAGAACACCTTTTCTTTTTTCTTTAAACATCATCCCAGTGGACACTGTGGGCACATGCCTATAATTACTGTGCACTCCACATCTGGAACTGGAGGTCACAGGGTCTTGAAGGACTATGAGAGGGTAAGAAAGGTGAAATTAACCAGCATGCTGAGTAGATTATGGTGTCATTCCCAAAGACAAGGCACGTGTTTAGGGACTCCCCCTCTCCCCAAAAAAGGTCTCGTTAGTTTGAGAAGCCCGTGATACACTGGAAGAATCTGGTTGTGTAGAGGTTTTTCTTGCTTGGATTAAAAGTTGCAGATTTCTTAAAACGTCAGTTTCATCATGACAGGAGCTTTGCTTGTTGTTTTGCCACCGCATAGTCCCCACCAGTCTTGGGTAAAGTTCTCAGAAAATGCCGAGTGAATGGAAGCCAATCATTATCATATTTCACAATGATTTCTTCTTCATAACCTTAGGAGATATTTTTAGCCCCCCTTTATGAATGAAGAAACAGCGGGTCAAAACTCAAGATTCTTGTCCAGGGTTTTCCTGGCAAGTGGTAAAAGGTAATATTTTACACTGATCAGCTCCAAAGTCCTTGCAGTCCCTGTCCGACACCCACCGTAACTCGACTCAGCACCGAGGCCGAGAACCGTTAGCAACAACCCACGAACTCGCCGCTGGTTTCCTCTACAGCTTCCGAAAGGGTCGCCGGTGTGACGTCATCCCAGCGACACGGAAGATTTACGTCATCCCAGAAGCACGGCGGTGTAGCTTTACGGCTGCTGGGTACTCCTCAGTGAGGGGTGTTCTGCTTGGGCTTTTGGGAAAAGTTCCGGGTGGGTCTGATGTCTTTGGAAGACCCTCTCAGTGAGTCGCTGCAGGGTGTCGGGCAGGGTTCTGTGCGAGGAAGGGGAAAGGTGGCGACCCCCGCACAGCTTTGCTTAGCTTCAGAACCACTGACTCACCGAGGGCTTGAGTTGGTGGGGTTTGGCGGACTGGTAAGGTGCAAATTAAATGTGACCTGTGTGATCTACCGATTCCCTCATTAAATGGAAGTAAACTACGCCTGTAATCCCAGCGACTCGGGAGGCCGAGGAAGGAGGATCGCCAAGTTTGAGGCCAGTCTCAACGATTTAGCAAGAACCTATCTCAAAATTGAAAGCATAAAATAAAAAGAGTTGGGGGTGTAGCTCAGTGGTAAAGCGCCCCTGGGCTCAATCCAAAATGCCGCCTCAACCATTAAAAAAAAAAAAAAAAAAAAGGAAGCTTGCTTTGCCTGTTACCTCTTAATGTGATTTCAGAGCATAAATGAAAGAAATGTTTTGGAAGCTATAAAGTGCGTTTTTGCTAAACGTGATTGCAAGAGTCCTTAAAGCAATAGAATTTGTTAACACTTTCTTTCCTCTTGTGTTTTGCGTTGCGCTGGGGATTGAACCCAGGGCTTTACACAAGCTGTTGTTGACACTTTTAATACCTCTGATGACTAAATAACAGTCTTTAGAGTAGTAAAGTAGCAAATAACTTAAACTTGATACCTTTATATATAAAACCTACTTACCATATTTTTTGTTGTTACTTTTCTTATAAGGACCCAGAAATGTCTGGACAGCTAATAAGTAGAGTATTCTTTATTGGAGAGATTATATATTTACGATTCAGTGAATGAAAATGAAAACTTGAGACAACACTGGATTTCGCCACTGGAGGTTAACAATAGAAAGACATCTTCCTGTATTGGTACCTATGGTGAGTTGTTATAATGTGTCATAAAAATGGCATTTTAGGGGCTTAGTGGTAAAGTGCTTGCCTTGCATGTGTGAGGCACTGGACTTGATCCTCAGCACCAAGTAAAAAAATAAAGTTTTTGTGTCCATTTACAACTAAAAATATTTTTAAATGGCATTTTAATTTTTAAGAATTTATTTATAACCCTGCCCTTTGATATAATTGTGAGTAATCAGGTTGTTATCATGTGGAAAAATGCATCTTTTGCACATTTGCAATATTTGCAATTTTTTTTTTTTTTTTTTGTGGTGCTGGGAATCGAACCCAGGGCCTTGTGCTTGCAACACAAGCACTCTACCAACTGAGCTATCTCCCCAGCCCCAATATTTGCAATATTTGACTAAATATTTGTAATACCTCAGAATGATATATAGTGTAGGCAATTTGGTAATCGTGTAAAAGAGGATAGCAGAAGGCATTCTGTGCATTAACTTTATGTTGCAAAATAAACACATTCCCTGTAATTGCAGCACATGCTCTGGCTCTTATATTTAATTCTATTTAAAAATTTTATGCATCACAATAGACCTACTACTTATAGAAGTTCTTATTAAAAATACTGTAAGTACAAAAGTTATATTTTTAAATTTCACTTTTATAAATTACAACATTTGAAATTTTTTAGGTCTCAACAGTTACTGGTTCATTTTATTGATATATATTGTTTTATTTTGTCTAAGTAATTTAGTTAAATGACATGAATGAAAATCAGTTTGAACACTGGGCAGAGTGGCACATGCCTGTAATCCCAGCAATTCAGGAGGCTGAGGCAGGGGGAGCTAGTTCAAAGCTAGTCTCAGCAATTTAGCACGGCCTTAGGGGACTTGGTGAGACTGTCTCTGAATAAAATACAAAAAAGGGCTGGGGATGTGGCTCAGTGGTTAATTGCCCCTGGGTTCAATACTTGGTACCAAAAAAGAAAAGAAAGTCAGCTTGAAATTTGTTCAAATAATTATAAAGAAATAAAAACCTTGAATAATGAAAATAAACTACTTGATAAATCTTGTTTGCTTTGAAATATGGAAAATAGAGTTCAGAGGGAAAAGTCACCTTTACCTCAAGGAAACTCTTAAGTTGAGTGTTTTTGTTATCATGGTTCTCTGTTCTTTGATGAAATACTTTTTCATATTTTTTTACATAATCTGCATTGAGAAACCCAGAAAACACTATGCTGTTGTGCTGTAATGCTTTGAGTTATAATACCTTTTTTAGAGTCTTAAATAAATTTATTGTTCGTTAAAAATCAAGTAAAATTGACCAAAGAGCTTGCTTCTTAACAATTGTAAAAATTACTCTAAAATATAAAAAGTAAGGATAAGCACTATTTGTATACATAGTGCTCTAAAACTGGGTGCATATGGCATGAAGTTTTTTTCTTTTTTTTTTCTATCAAAGATTGATTTTACTTTTACCTAGGTTCAGTTCCTACTTGAATTTAGAAGCAGACTTATTTACATAAGTCATTATGTTGGATATTGACCATGTTATACAGCTTGATCAATCTGTAGCAGTAACTGAAGGAAATGGAAAAAATAAGTGTGTGGTGCTTTAAATTCGGTCTTACTGGTTAATTTTCAAATATATTTCCTTTTATATTATGGGCAGTTGAGAACGAAGTCTATATGTCTTATCTTTTTCATTCTCATCTATGTATATGTCATGATCTTCATTTTTATTTCAAACTCTAACCCAGTGCTAGTTTGGCTATATCAAGTTAATTTTTAACTTTGTTGTTATAAAGGTACCATAAACATTTCATAAATTCAGAGCTGCTCCAGTTATGTATTTTGATAGTTACTTTTGTGAGTTTTTCCTCTCCCTAGACTAAGCTCCCTAAATCTCCCTCTCCCCCTAGCATTTTTGTGTACATATACAGTCCTCTGCCAAGAATATTTGGATAAACTTAAGTGAAATGACTCTTCAGGAATTGGTCCATAAGGCTGCTTCCCTTTATTTGGACAAAATAGCTGTGTGTTTTGATGAGTGCAACAACCAGCCTCCAGTTTATTATACCTACAAGACTGTGATTAATGCTGCTTCAGAATTATCAGATTTTCTGCTATTACACTGTGACTTTGAAGGAATTCGAGAAATCGGTCTCTACTGCCAACCTGGAATAAACCTACCCTCTTGGATTTTAGGGTAATATTTTTTACTGCTATTAATTAGCAATAACTTACTCTAAGCTAATTTATAATTTTTAGTATAAGAATATATTGCACATTACTGTTTTGTTTACTGTTGGTTTCAGTGAATGAGTAAAGTATTGGACAATGTCTATTAAAATTGAATATGAAGTCAGGTACAGTGGTGCTGACCTGTAATCTCACTAGCAACTCAGGAGTCTGAGGCCAGAGGATCACAAATTCAAAACCAGTCAGTCTCAAACAAAAAGGACTGGGGATGTAACTAAATGATAGAATGCTTGCCTAGCATGCACCAGGCCCTGGGTTCAATCACCAGTACAAAAACAAAACAAAAACTTGTTCAAACAAATGCTTACAAAATGTTTAATCATTCAAATTGTTCTAGGATCTTACCCTCTTGTAGTGATTTCTGTTTTAGGACTCTGCAGTAAATAAATGTGGCCAACAAATTAAAGTTGGTATTCATCCCATAATATGTCCTAGATTAATTATATAATTGTAAAGTAAAAAATGTTCCAGAATTTACTCAGTCATTAACAAAGGTTTTTGAGAATTTACTATATGCAAAAATCTAGTTCCTCCAAGTTTACCTTAAGTATTTTACTTAAAATGACTAAATGATGTTTGACTTTGTTCATATATTTTTTTAAATATATTTTTATTGTAAACAAATGGGATACATGTTGTTTCTGTTTGTACATGGAGTAACAGCATACCATTTACATATTCATACATTTACATAGAGTAATGATGTTTGATTCATTCCGTTACTTTTTTCCTTCCCCCCACCCCTCCCACCTCTCTTTTCCCTCTGTATAGTCCCTCCTTCCTCCATTCTTGCCCCCCCATTATGTGTCATCATCCGCTTATCAGTGAGATCATTCGTCTTTTGGATTTTTGAGATTGGCTTATCTCACTTAACATGATATTCTCCAATTTCATCCATTTGCCTGCAAATGCCATAATTTTATTATTCTTTATAGCTGAGTAATATTCCATTGTGTGTATATATATATATATATATATATATATATATATATATATATATCACTGTTTCTTTATCCATTCATCAATTGAAGGACATCTAGGTTGGTTCCACAATCTGGCTATTGTGAATTGAGCAGCTATGAACATTGATGTGGCTGTATCTCTGTAGTATGCCGATTTTAAGTCCTTTGGGTATAGGCTGAGGAGTGGAATGGTAGGTCCATTCCAAGTTTTCTAAGGAATCTCCACACTGCTTTCCAGAGTGGCTGCACTAATTTGCAGCCCCCCAGCAATGTATGAGTGTGCCTTTTTCCCCACATCCTCTCCAACACCTATTGTTGCTTGTATTCTTGATAATCGCCATTCTAATTGGGGTGATATGGAATCTTAGTGTAGTTTTGATTTGCATTTCTCTTATTACTAAAGATGGTGAACATTTTTTCAGATGTTTGTTGATTGCTTGTAGATCTTCTTCTGTGAAGTGTCTGTTCATATCCTTAGCCCATTTGTTGATTGGGTTATTTGTATTCTTCGTGTAGAGTTTTTTGAGTTCTTTATATATTCTGGAAATTAGTGCTCTATCTGAAGTATGAGTGGCAAAGATTTTCTCCCACTCTGTAGACTCTCTCTTCGCATTGCTGATAGTTTCCTTTGCTGAGAGAAAGCTTTTTAGTTTGAATCTATCCCAGTTATTGATTCTTGCTTTTATTTCTTGTGCTATGGGAGTCCTGTTAAGGAAGTCTGATCCTAAGCCAACATGGTGAAGATTTGGACCTACTTTTTCTTCTATAAGATGCAGGGTCTCTGGTCTGATTTCAAGGTCCTTGATCCATTGTGAGTTGAGTTTTGTGCAGGGTGAGAGATAGGGGTTTAGTTTCATTCTGTTGCATATGGATTTCCAGTTTTGCCAGCACCATTTGTTGAAGAGGCTATCTTTTCTCCATTGTATATTTTTGGCACCTTTGTCTAGTATTAGAAAATTGTATTTATTTGGGTTTGTGTCCGTGCCCTCTATTCTGTACCATTGATCTACCTGTCTATTTTGGTGCGAATACCATGCTGTTTTTGTTACTATTGCTTTGTAGTATAGTTGAAGTTCTGGTATTGCATCATATAATATTGCTATATACAGAAATTTAAAGGTGGGTTTTTTTTTTTTTCCTCTAAAGGTGTCCTAATTTAGGTGAAGTATATTTTTTGTAGTATGCATAATCTGCATACTAGTAAGTTGGGTGTGGATGTTTAGCTTCATTATACTAGTCTGCATAGACAGTTGAAGAAATTAGATTTTGCAGGTTTTTGGTATTTTAGTAGTGGCCAATTAGTCAAGTGTATTATACTGTAATACTTTACTTTTTAAAAATCTTGTATTTCTTTATATTAAATGGTAAGAATTTAATGTAGAATCATAAACATCTTAGGATGTTTGTTAAGAGCAAGATAAAATAACAATGTTTATAACCAAAAGATTTGTCCATGAGAAACAATGGGAATTTTTGATAAACAGTAATATGCATAGAGCGGTAGACATGCTTAAAGGAGGGTTATATTTGGTAGACATTCTATCTGACTCTGTACGTGTTTTTTAGAATTCTCCAGGTTCCTGCTGCTTATGCTCCTATTGATCCAGATTCACCACCATCTTTATCGACACATTTTATGAAAAAATGTAATCTGAAGTATATTCTTGTTGAAAAAAAACAGATTAATGTAAGTCCAGGTGTTTAAAGTGCTTTTTTGTGTTATATTTATCTTTGAATTTAAGAATTCCCTTCTCCCCCATCTTGATTTCTGAATGTGTTAACTCTGGCATGGTGAATCAGTCAGCTTTTCGGTTGCTGTGACCAAAATATCTGTCAGTAACAACTCAGAGGAGGAAAAGTTTATTTTGAGCTCACAGTTTCAGAGGTTCAGTTCCTAGTTGACTGACTGTCTCTGGGCCCAAGGTGAGGCAGAGCTACATGGCCAAAGGTGAAGTGGAGGAAAACTGCTCACTGCCTGGCAGCTGGGAAGCATAGAGAGAGAAGGAGGAGCTGGGGGCCAAGATATAATTCTCAAGGGATGCCCTCAGTGAGCCACCTCTTCCACCCCACCACCCTACAGTTACCACCCAGTTAGTCAAATGGATTGATCCCCTGATTAGGTCACATTTTAGGTAATCTAATCATTTCATATCTAAACATCCCTGCGTTAATGCTGGAGGAACTTTTGGGGGACACCTTATATCCAAACCATAATAACATAGTTTCTCAGGCTTAGCTTTGTTGACATTTTGGGTAGAGTAATTGTTTATTGTGGGAAGTTTCTATGTCGTTTTGAATGTTCAGCAGATTTCCTGACCTTCACTCACTAGATACCAGTAGCACCTTCCAGTTGTGACAACCAAAAATGTCCAGACTTTGCCACATTGCCAGATGTCCTTGGCACCTTCCACCCCAGCAAGAACCACTATTCTGTGGCATGAAAGTGTCCTCTGATCTTATGGTGTCCGTGCATTGTTCTGAATTTTCTTTGTGTTTCCAAAGTATTTCCTATACTGAAAAATTTTTTTAATACTTGAAACTTTGATCATTTATGGCAAGTACATTGGTCAAAACATTAAAGAATTATAATCAAGCTTAACATTTTGAAAAATAGATTGACACATAGACCAGACCTTCCTGGGAAATGAACTTTGTTATTTTTTATTTTTAAGTGTCTGCCAAGCAAAGGTATAGCTGAGGAACATTGATTTAAGAGCAAGAATTAGTATTATATATTCACCAATGTGAGGCACCTCATACTGTATTATTTCTTATTTATAAGATATTGTTCTACCAAAGAACATTACATGTTTTTACCCATTTCCTATATGAACCAGTTTATATTTGGGAGTAATCAAAATGCATTGTGTGTGTGTATGTTTAGATGTGTGTGCCCATGCATACACACATATGAAGTAACAAGAGCTTGAGATGAATGAGACTTCCTAGAGAATCATAGGTACTAGAATAAGATGCTTAGAAAAAGATCTAAAGTGTTAATATGGTTAATATTCGAAAATTTTTGAAATAAACATTTATCAGAATCTGGCCAAAGCTTTCTCTTTCCCTCAATTGGTTATTCCTATATTATTGGTAAATAAGCAAAACCGAAATGGGGATGTAATATTTACTTTTCTTAACCTTGGTGAAAATTTTATAAAGGAGATGGTTGGGTAGGAAAATTGTTAATATCAAGCTTCTCTCTTTGTCTCTCTGTCTGTCGTGTGTGTGTGTGTGTGTGTGTGTGTGTTAGTTACTGGGAATCAGTCCAGAGGTACTTTACCACTGAGTTACATCTCCAGTCCTAAAAATTATTTTGAGACATGGTCTCACTGAGTTGCCAAGTCTGGCCTCATATTTGTAGTTCTCCTTAGCCTCCTGGGTAGCTTAGGATTCAGGTGTGTACCATTGCACCCAGCTTTAAGGTACTATTTATTTATTTTTATTTATTTATTTTTTTATGTTACAGAGGATTGAACTCAGGGCTTTTTTTTTTTTTTTTTTTAAATACCATTGAGCTATGCTCCCAGTCCTTTATTATTATTTTTTTAAATTTTGAGGCAGAGTTTGGCTAGGTTGCTGTGGGTCTTGCTAAATTGCTGAGACTGATCTTAAATTTGTGATCCTTCTGCCTCAGCCTTCCATATCTCTGGTATTACAGTCATATGCTAACATTCCTAGTGAGAATAGTTACCTTATAATACAGATGTTACCTGTAGAGCAATTTGTGACCTCCCATGCAGAATTCAGTCTAACCTTTTCTGTCTCCATTAGTATTTCAAGAACACATTTATTACATTTGCCAAACTGCATTTCAGTTGCATGTTTTTGTCTATTTTGAAGGTGAGTTTGAAAATAAGTATAGCATTTGACTCTTGATGTCTCTTGTTTTTTTATCCCTGGATATATAGTGAATATCCCATCCACCCCAAAAAGCCACATTGAGTGAGTAAGTGAATATTTCATGTTACTTCTATGTAAAAATACCTTTTAACATTTTAATATTTTAAACTCTGTCCTTTATCCAATATAGAAATTCACATCTTTACATGAAACCTTATTGAATTATGATATAGTCACAGTAGAACATAAGGACCTGGTACTCTTCAGACTGCACTGGAAAAATGCTGAGGTGAACTTGATGTTAAATGATAGAAAAGAGAAACATGCAAAAGAAAAAAGAAAAAACAGCATGAGCTCCGAGAACAGCATTAAAGAAAAAGAATACATGGATGTGAGACTAAAGCATTGCTTAGCCTATGTTCTGCATACATCAGGGACTACAGGTACCCCCAAAATCGTCAGAGTGCCTCATGCATGTATACTACCAAATATTCAGCATTTTCAGTAAGTTCTATTATGTGAATTCTTCTTAGAACTTGCGTTTTAAAAAGAAAATAACTTTTAAATATTTGTTCTTTGTAAGTCTTGTTTCTAAATGGATAGTACTAAGTAATTGTGTCTGTTTTGTTTCATTTCTCTCTGAATATCAGCTCTTTGCCAACTAGTTTGCTTTTTGATCCAGGTCAATCAAAGGAAAAAAATGATATGTTTAGAAGCCTTTGTTTTTCTAATTATTAATAAGAAGAGAAGAAAGATGTTCCTAGCAGAGGTACCAGCAGAAGCAGCAAGGGAGAAAGGGGTGGGTCCTGTTAGAATGTGTCAGGGCAGGACTGAGCAAAGAGTGGGAGAGCAGGAGCCTGGACATGTCCACTTGAAATTTGAACTTAATCTATTAGATGATGGGAAATGATTAAAAGAGTTGCATTTTATTAAATTAACTTCTGTGGTGCTATTTTGGAATTTGGCTAATTGATGTGGCTAAGAGATAAAAAAGAGCTGAAGTTGAGATTCTCAATTTGTGAAGAAAGAAATGGAGGAGGAAGAGTGAACCAGAGGGGTGTAGGCAATGGAGAGGAAATAATTCCCGGTACTGCAAAAAAAAAAAAAAAAAAGTTATATAAAATTTACAATGACATGAAATTATATGTGTGTATAAGGTAGCTTGATAAATAAAAGTTAGTAAATAAATAATAAAAATTAGTAAATAAATAATAAAAATTAGTAAATAAATAATAAAAATTAGTAAATAAATAATAAAAATTAGATAAATAAAAATTTGTCTTTAGTAGCAGAAAGAGATGGGGAGAAAAGACTTCTCTTGGAAGAATAAGGAAAGACAAATAGGTTTTCAGAAAAACAAACAGGAGATTGAAAGTTTGTGATGATTGCTGTATATTAGTTGCAGTAGGCTTCCTGTCTTCCTCATAGTCATTGAACTTCCTCTGGGGGGAGGGATTTATGATAGACTTTTCCTTGGCCTTCCTAGGAGGAAAAGTCACTCTGAAGAGGTGGTTTACTACAGCCTCATTTCTCAGAAGTTTCTGCTTTTAGTCAGATAAGGGAAGTTCCAAGGTTTCATCTTGATTTGTTGAATCTCAAATGTCTTCTGCTTAAAGAAATAACATACCAACTTTAGGGTTCTGAGTGTCTTCACACAACATACCTGCTTTGTATGGTGGTTGGAAAATTAAGAAGCAGTTTATTAGACAACCAATGCAATATCACAAATAGTAAGTTCAAACATTCCTTCCATTCCACCTTTTCCTCTTTCCTCCTTTAAAATCTCTTTTTTTCCCTCAGGTTTTCTTGTAACAGAATACGTCTATTGTGATTTAGATATGAGGTGTACCACAAAAGTCATATGTGAGATAATGCAAGAAAGTTTAGAGGTAAATGGTAGGATTATGAGAGTCTTAATCTGTGTATTAACCCCCCTAATAGGAATTAACTGGGTGGTAACAGTAGGCAGGAAGGGTTTGGCTGGAGGAGGTGGGTCATTGGGGAGTGTGTCTTCAGGGTCTATATTTTGTTCTTGGTGAGTGGAGTGCTCTCTCTGCTTCCTGGTGTGAAGTTCTGAGCTGCTTTGCTCCACCACACCCTTCTGCCATGATGTTCTGTCTCACCTCAGGCCCCAAGGAATGGAGTTAACTGTCTACCTGTGACCTCTGAAACCATGAGCCCCAAATAAACTTTTCCTATTGTACATTGTTCTTGTCAGGTCTTTTGGTTACAGCATTGGAAAAACTGACTAAAACAGCATCTTAAGCTGCTTTCTTGAAATTAATGCCCAGATAGATGTTCTGTGAGTGTTTAACATTGCCCATGTTTCAGGGTTTAAGCTTTATTAGAAGCCTGTGGAAAGTTTGCTTTCCCCTAAACCTGAAAACCAGGCAATATTTGTGAAAAATAATTCCGTTAGAAATTGAAGTTTGAATGTAACCTTAATTGTCAATGAGTTTTTATATTACCTGAGACACAAGTGTAGCATAGAGTTTTTAAATCTTTATACCATGCTTGACGATCTTTTGAGGTTAAGGTTATCTCTGCTTTTAGATGGGTTTTGTGTGCCATAGGTTCAACCCTGATTTTCCATGCTCTGTGATATCCTAAATACACATATTCTTGTTCTGTTCTCATTTTAGATCCTGAGAGGAAAATGCCAGATAGTGGGGAAAGGGAGTGGGAGTCTCTATTAAGCATTATTGAAAAACTATGACAGAATAAGATTTTTACTAGAATAAATCCAGGAGGATATATGGGGTTAATACAAGGAATTGGCCTACACAATTGGAGCTGGCAAAGTGAGTCTGAAGGCTCTAGGCAGGCAGTCAGGAAAGGATGATTACAAGCAGGCTGGAACCCCAGGGGCATCAGATTATCCACAGGCTAGTCAGAAAAGAACTCAGGTGGAAGGGAAGTTAATTGCAGACCCAGCTGGTGTCTCTGGGCTCTTCAGAAAAGGGCTAACCCTTCTAATAAAGGTCTCAACTGAGTAAATCCAGCCAATTAAGCATAATCTTCCAATTGATTGACTTAAAAGCAGCTGAGTAAAGATTTTTAGATTAGGCCAGGTGCATACCTGTAATTCCAGTGACTCAGAAAGGTTAGGGCAGGAGAATTAATAAGTTCAAAATCAGCCTCAGCAACTTAGTGAGACCAAATGAAAAATGAAAAAATAAAAAATGGGTTGTATTTCATGGCCGGGTGATGTGGTTCACACTGGTAATCCCAGCAACTTGGGAGGTTGAGGCAGGAGGATTGTGAGTTCAAAGCCAGCCTCAGCAAAAGTCAGGCACTAAGCAACTCAGTGGTGAGACCTGTCTCTTAAATAAAATACAAAAAAGGGCTGGGGATGTGACTTAGTGGTCGAGTACCCCCGAGTACCCTAATCCCTGTACCCCACCCCCCAAAAAAGCGGGCGGATGTATCTCCAAAAAAAAAAAAAAAAAAGACTAGATCAGGGTTTGATTGAATAACTGGGAGAAGGTCTGTGCTACCAAGTGGCAGCTGCCACCCTGATGTTCTTCAACTCTCACTCTTAAGAAGCATACTAGAAAGGGAATTCTGGAACTGTAGTTCTGTTTGTCCAAGTTAATGTGTCAAAACCATCATAAACTGGTGTGATGGGGCACATCTATAATCCCAGAGGCTTGGAAGACTGAGACAGGAGGATCACAAGTTCAAAGTTGCTAAGGACGTGAATTAGTGGTTAAGTGCCACTGGGTTCAAGCCTTTGTATCAAAAAAAAAAAAAAAAAGAAAAAAGAAAACCATAACTGATGATAAAATATATGTAATTAAAAAATGGATATTGCTTTTATAAAAGGTATTTCCAAAATTAATGGCACTATTTTTGTTACTGTAAAGAAGAATAAAATCTGGAAACATTCAGAAACTTAGTCATAAATATTTTTTAGAGTCTTTTTACAAAACATTAGACATTCTTATGACTATGTGCTGTTTCACCTTAGGATACTTTTTGACATCACACAAGAAGATGTTTTGTTTTTGGCTTCACCTCTGACCTTTGATCCTTCTGTTGTGGAAATGTTTGTGGCTCTATCAAGTGGTGCCTCTCTGCTTATCATACCACCTTCTGTCAAGGTGCTCTCATCAAAATTAGCTGAGGTTCTCTTTTCCCATCACAGAGTGACTGTTCTGCAGGTACATTTTAGGAGCAAATGAAGTGTTTTGTTTTTTATTATTTAATATTTTAAATGTTTTAGGGAAACTATATTGCTTTAGTTCTTTGCAGTAGATTAATGGTAATCTAGTTTAATTGGCAAGTGCTATTCCCTCATGATGTCTCTTATTTATTTAAAAATTTAAAAATCAGTTAATTCTGTCAAGAAAATTATTTTATCATGTATTATATGCCTACTATATAATACTAAAGGAATTTCACTCAAATCTGTTGGAACATGCTGTTGGGATATCTCTGTTGGAACATGCTGTTGGGATGTTAAGAATTTAAGTGTATTGAAAGCTAACATAATAATTATAATTGATGTAGAAATTTAAATTTTTGAAATTTTTACATCAATACATTTACATTAACCTCTAAAAACATATTTTTGAAGTTTGACCTTCTAAAATTCTTTTCAAATGTGTACTTGTAAAGTATGTGGTACACAAACCTAAAGATATTACGTTATAAATGGTTAAAGAGAGAATGAACAAAATTACATACATATCATGATATCTTAGTTAAGTACTTAGCTGCTGTGAGATTGTTTAATCCATAAATAGAAATATCCATTTCATATGGTAGTGGAAATTAGATAGTATAGCATAGTTCCTGGTATGTATGTGTCTCAGACTGTGTGAATTCTTATAACAAAACACCACAGACTGGGTAGCTTATAAATAACAGAAATTTATTTCTCATAATTTGGGAGTCTGGGCAACCCAGGATCAAGGCTCCAGCAGATTCAGTTTCAAGTGAAGGCCCGCTTGCTAATTCATGAATCCTTTTCTTCACTGTGTCCTCACATGATGGAAGGGGTGAGGTTCTCTCTTGGGCCTCTTTTTTTTTAAAATTTATTTTTATTGTAAACAAATGGGATACATGTTGTTTCTGTTTGTACATGGAGTAACAGCATACCATTTGCATAATCATACATTCACATAGGGTAATGAGGTTTGATTCATTCTTGGGCCTCTTTTGTAAGCAAATATTTTATTCATGAATGCTCTGCCTGTGTGATTGGATCACTTCCCAAAGGCTTCACTTCCTAATTTTACTTTGGGGGTTAGGATTTCACCTTATCTTATTGTCTAGTGCAATAAGATAGAGAAGGATGATAAATTTCTGCTCCAAAGGCAAAATTTGATATTTTGAACTTTTTTTGGATAGTGTTTTTCCTCTAAAAAATTTGACTAAGTGGAATTTATCTCAGAAACGTATGTTTGACTTATCCAAAATCCATTGATGTTATGTATTACATGAAGAACAATAGACAAAAAAGTACATACTTATCTTAATAAATGCAGAAAAGTGTGTTTGGCAAGATTTAACACCCATTGAAAGAAAAGATATTTAAAAGAAAATTATCAAAAGAAAATATATTTTTAAAAAAATCTTTCAACAAACTTTGAATAGAAGGATACTCCACCTGCCCCCCAAATCATGAAGGGCATCTATTATTAAAAAACTACAACTAGGACCGAGTATATAACTCAGTGGTAGAGCTCATGCCTAGCAAGTAAGAGGCCCTGGGTTCAATTCCCAGTCACACACACACACACACAGAGCTACAGCTAACATCATACTTGATGAAACTCTGAGTGCTTTCACCTTAAAAACTGAGAACAAGACAAAGATGTTTGCTTTTACCACTTTTTAGCATTGTTTTGGTGCCTCAGCAACTTAGAAGACTTTGTCTCAAACTAAAAAATGAAAAGGACTGGCATCAGTGGTTAAGTCCCCCTTGGTTCAACTCCCAGTACCAAAAAAATTGAAAAAAAAAAAAAGGAAAAATGATAAATAATAATGATAGTAATTATCTATTGTGGCTGAAAGTAGATCAGCAGTTATCTGGAGATGTCCAATTGAAGAAAAAGAGTTACAGTGGTACAGAGGTAATATTAAAGGTAATGTATACACTATAATTTGAATTATTTGTCTCCCCAGGATTTATATATAGAAATGTAGTCCCCGTTGTGTTGTATTAAAAGGTAGGACCTTTGAGAGGTACTAGTTGATAAGGGTGGAGCCCTCCTGAATGCCCTTATGAAAGAGACTTGAGGGAGCTTTTTGATCCTTCCACCATATGAGGACACACTGAATCTGCCAGCACCTGGATCTTGGACTGCCCACCTTCTGGACTGTGAGCAATAAATTTCTGTTGTTTATAAATTACCCAGTCCATGGGTAAACTAAGACAAATATATTCATTATTTGGATTGTGGTGAAAGTTTCACCAATATATACATATATGAAACTCTGTACTAAATTGTACACTTAAAATAATTGATGTCAGTTGTACCCAAATAAAGCTGTTAAAGACATCTATTCATATCATTTTGCTCAGGTATATTTTTAACCCTTTTGTTTACTTTCTGTAGAGCTAAGGGGGTAAAAGGAAATATAAAATTATTTTGTAGATTTATTTTATTTTTTTTATTTATTTTTTTGCAGTACTGGGGATCGAACTCAGGGCCTTGTGCTTGCGAGGCAAGCACTCTACCAGCTGACCTGTCTCCCCAGCCCTGTAGATTTATTTTTTAACTTTAAATCTTTTTTGACTTTAAATCATTTCTTATAAACTGTATAATGAGAGCTTGGCTCATTATACAGTTGTGGCTCAGTGGTAGAGTGCTTGCTTAGCATAAGTGAGGCTCTGGGTTCGATCCTCAGCACCACAGAAGTACAAAATAAAGATATTATGTCCACCTACAACCAAAAAAGAAAAAAAGAAAAAAACTGTACAATGAAACAGCTAATATTGTTGCATAAGTTTTTCTTAAGGCATAATCCCTAGTCACATTAAAAAGGTAATGCTTGCATCAATAGTTTTCTAAATATGATTTACCATTTGATAAATATAGCCTTAATTTTATCCATGTGAACTTAAAATGCATAACTGTGAATTAATTAGTACAGTGTTTACCTTCTCAAGAAGTGAGAAGAAAGAAAGAAATTATTTTAATGTATCTGCAGGCAACGCCAACATTGCTTAGAAGATTTGGAGCTCAGCTTATTAAGTCAACTGTTTTATCATCCAGTACTTCTCTTCGGGTGTTAGCCCTTGGTGGGGAAGCATTCCCATCATTGACTGTCCTCAAAAGCTGGAGAGGAGAAGGCAATAAAACACAGTTTTTTAATGTTTATGGTATCACAGAGGTATCAAGTTGGGCCACCATTTATAGGATTCCGGAGAAGATTCTTAACTCTACTTTGAAGTAAGGATTTTAATTGTTCTAGAGAGGAGATTGTATTTTTCTGGATTTTAGTACTCAGAATGGGGTTTTTGTTGGTGGTGTTTTTGACTTTTTTTTTTTTTTTTTTTTTTTGGTTGGGGGTGGGGATGGTTGGTGCTTATGATTGAACCCAGGGTCAGTGTGCCAAGCACTCTCTCTACCCCTGAGTTATATTCCTAGCCCCTGCTAATTGTGTTTTGATAGACCCTGCAGTAATAATTTTAGAATCACTATTTATCCAGTATTTTAAGTTGGGAATCCAGAACCTTATCATAACTGGTGCTGAGATTTTGTCAGAACTTTTTGTAACAATTATAATGAACAACGTATGTGACAGCTTTTTCACCTACCTTTTCCTCTTGGCAATCTTTGACTTATATCATAATATACTTCCTTTTTTTCTTTATTTGGTGTAGAGTGATTTATATACACTGGAAAATATTCTATTCAAGTGTAAAATTTTAAATCTACTTTGGGTTTGTTTTTCACAGATGTGATTTTCCTGTACAACTGGGATTTCCTTTGTTTGGAACTGTAATTGAAGTCAGAGATACAAATGGATTCACAATTCAAGAAGGCAGTGGCCAAGTGTTTTTAGGTTGTATTACATTTGTTGATTGGCAATATTTTTTTTTTTTTTTCAGGAAGAACAACTAATGTGTTTTATCTTTTTTCTTGATTTTTTTAAATGTCTAGTGTGCTTTTCAGTTACAATTTTTAATCTCATTCTCAATCATGATATATTTCATGTTGCCATAATTATATCATCTACAGTGTCTAATATCTAATAAAAGTAATTTAGAAACTAACTTGGACTGTTATGACAAAATTATATTTAATGATTATTATAGAATTTTAAAAATCACATTTTTACAAATAAATTTTATTTTATCCCTTTGTTTATGTCTAATTTTATCTGACATTTAAAAGTGGTCCCCCTTTAATAAAAATGGTTCAAATTTTGAGTGTTAGTAATTAAACTATTAGAGTCATATTTAATTTTAGGGTTTTTCAATATACTTTCTGTGCATTTTTATGGTATCAGTGTTTATACTTTGGAAGGTGGCAAAAACAGAGTGTGTTTTATTGATGATGAAATAACAGTACCTCTTGGTACAATGCGAGCTACAGGAGACTTTGGACTGTGAAAGATGGAGAGATATTTTTCTTGGGAAGGAAGGACAGTCAGATCAAACGCCATGGTAAACGTCTTAATATTCAGCTTCTGCAACAGGTATACCTATTTAAATATAAGTATCTACTAATATATGTAGACATTAGCGGTGATTACCACCAATCTTCTATGCCAGTTCTTTATCAGTATCATTTATGTCTAAGATTTTTGTGTGTGTGTGGGGCGGTACCAGGGATTGAACTCAAGGGCACTCAACCCCTGAGCCACATCACCAGCCCTTTTTTGTATTTTATTTAGACACAGGGTCTTGCTGAGTTGCTTAGTGCCTTGCTTTTGCTGAGTTGCTTTGAGCTTGAGATCCTCCTGCCTCAGCCTCCTGAGGCGCTGGGTTTACAGGCATGTGCTGCTGCACCCAGCTAAGATTTTTGTATTAGTGATAAGTTACAATAAAAATTCAGTATGCCTCTTATTCTCAGCATAAATAGATTTGTGTTTTTTTAGAATAGGGATTGAACCCGGGGGTACTCTACCACTGAGCTACAGCCCCAGCCCTTTTTATTTTGTATTTTGAGTCAGGGTGTCACTAAATTTCTGAGACTGATAAACTTTTGATCCTCTTGCTTCATCCTCCCAAGTCATGAGATTATAGGCATGCACCACTATGCCTGCAGTGATTATTTTTTAAATTAGTGACAGAATGGATTTTGAGATCTGTGAAAGTAAATTTGGTGTATTTGCTCTAGGACACATTATTTTTGAAAAATATTAAGAACCCTGCATGCTTGTAATATCGTTCTAAACAGTTTTTTAAAAAAAGATCTCTAGGGTATTCCAGAATTTAATTCAGCATTCTTTCTTTCTTTCTTTCTTTTTTATATCAGCAGTTGAACCCAGAGCACTTAAACACTGAACCACATCTCCAGCCCTTTTTAATTTTTAAATTTTTAAATTTTTAAATTTTGAGACAGAGTTTCACTAAGTTGCTGAGGTTGACTTTGAACATAATCCTCCTGCCTCAGCCTCCCAAGCTACTGGGATTATAGGTGTATGCCACTATGCCTGGCAGCTTTACTGATTTCAGACAAAATTCGAACATTGAAGAAGTGCATTTTTAAATGTCTTCATTGGCAAATAGGAATATTCTCTCTTATAGGTTGCTGAAGAACTTCAGCAAGTGGAATCTTGTGCAGTACATGGTATAATGAGGAAAAATTAATTCTCTTCATAGTGTCTAAAGATGATTTAGTGAAGGATTACATCTTTAAAGAACTGCAGAAACACCTTCCAAATCATGCAATCCCAGACGAGATCGTGCTGATTGATATTCTGCCATTTACATCTCATGGTAAAATAATTTAAAGCAGATATATTCAATGCCAAATCATACTAATTGTATTCATACTGGTTTAATGGCCACATAACTCTCTGTTATGACAAATGATACTAGAATTTATTGTAGTAGAACCTCTGTTAAATACTTTGTATAATTAACCCCTTTTCAGAAAATCCTCTGGGTAGGTGATCTTATTCCCATTTATAGCTGAGGAAATAAGACTTAAAGAGGTAAGCTAATTTTCCCAAAATCGCTTTGCTTGTTATTGGGTGTATTAGTCAGAATTCTCCTGAGAAACAGGAGTAATTTTTTCTAATTATTTTTTTTATGTTGATAGACCTTTATTTTATTCATTTATTTATATATGGTGCTGAGAATCAAACCCAGTGCCTCACACATGCTAGTCAAGTGTTCTACCATTGAGTTACCACCCCAGCCTGACAGGAGTCATTTTTAGATAGTTATATAAAAAGGAGATTTAGGGACTGGGGTTGTGGCTCAGTGGCAAAGCACTTGCCTAGCATGTGTGAGGCACTGGGTTTGATTCTTGGCACCACATGAAAATAAATGAATAAAATACAGGTCTGTCAACAACTAATATTTATATATATATATATATATAAAAGGAGATTTATTATAAGAAATAGGCTCATGTGATTATAGAGGCTGAGAAGTTCCTTGCTCTTTGTACAACCTGGAGACCCAAGAAAGCTGGTGGTATAATTCGGACTGAATTTACAGGCCTAAAAATGATACAAACCCCAGAGGACAGGAGAAGACAAGATGTCCCAGCTCAAACAGGCTCCTTCTTCTGCCTTTTGTTGTGTTTTAGGACTTCTAGGGATTGGAAGATACCCAACACTTGGGAGTTTAGTCTCCTTTACTGAGGACACTGATATTTATGCTAATCTCATCCTGCAATACTGTTATAGACACCCAGAAATAGTGTTTAATCTTGGCATTACATGAATCAATCAAATTGACACATTAAATCAACCATTATAGTGATAGAGTTAAAATTTTGCCTAGCATTGTTTGTACTTAAAATATGCTCCTAATGTTCATATTATATTACCTTCCCAACTTAATTTTTATTTACTATATACTTCAAAATGTAGTAATTGCTCAGGTAACAGTACCATTTCTTTTAGCTCTTTAAATTAGATATACATTAGCTCCTTTGCTTTTAGCTATTACTACATTCTTTGTAGCTTTAGACTGTTTTCTTTAGAATTTATTATCTATGACAAACTATATGATTCCTAAGCTTTGTAATAAAAATCGTGCATGGCTAATGAAGATATAAAATATCTCCGAGATGAAATTTTATTTATGTATTCATTTGTGATATTGGGGATCAAACCCAGGGCCTTGCACATTTAAGCATGCTCTCTACCACTGAACTATACTCCCAGCCCTGAGATTAAATTTTAAATATTATTTTAAAACATGTTTCTCTTTTATATTAAGGCAAAATTGATGTTTCTGAGTTAAACAAGATATATTTAGACTACATAAGCTCAAAGCCTGAGAATAAACTCAATGGAAAAGAGGAACTTTGGGAAAAATTACAGTTTTTGTGGAAGGTACAACTTTTAAAATATAAATTTATTATTATAAAGAGTTCATTTTAGGAAATGACAGCATCCTAATAAGTCTGAAAAAATTTTCTAGAAATGTTATCAATGTCCAGATGTCAGGTGGTATTTATTCAATTTGTATAAAAATAAAGGATAGACTCTTAGTTTAAGTTTCTCACAAAGAAATGTATTGGATGCTGGGTGCAGTGGCGCACGCCTATAATCCCAGCTGCTTGTGGGGCTGAGGCAGGAGGATCTCGAGTTCAAAGCCAGCCTCAGTAAAAGCAAGGCGCTAAGCAATTCAGTGAGAGCCTGTCACTTAAATATAATATAGAATAGGGCTGGGGATGTGGCTTTGGGGACAAGTGTCCCTGAGTTTAATCCCTGGTACCCTCTGCCCCCCAAGAAAAGAAATGTATTGGAAGTGAGGTAGTCAAGGTGTAGGTAGACAAGGCCTGTCTTGACCTAATTTACATTTAGGATTATGTTATTAGTCCAAAAGAACTTTAGTAACAACCTGTGTTTCTGTTTAAGGGAATTTTTTTTTTTTTTTAAGTACTAGAGATTGAACCCAGAAAGTCTCTACCATTGAGTCATTTCCATAGCACTTTTGTTTTATTTTGAGCCTGGGTCTCTAAGTTGCTGAGGCAGGCCTTGAACTTGTGATCTTCCTGTCTCAGCCTCTGGAGCTGTTGCAATTACAGGTGTGTGCTAGCACACCTGGCTCAAGGGAATTTTTTTAAATACATGTGTCTCATTAGGTCAACAATTTTCTTAGATAAAAATGTAGATTTTTCTTTCTAAAGAGTTCTGAAAAGGTGTATTTGTTTTTCTTGTCTATAAAAATAGAGGCTATCTAAAGTCTTAATCACTTCATATTTAGATTTTTAAAAATATTTTTGGTTTTTTTTTTTTTTAGTTGTAGGTGGACAATACCTTTATCTTATTTTTATGTGGTGCTGAGGATTGAACCCAGGTCTCATGCTAGGTGAGCACTCTATCACTAAGCCACAACCCCAGTGCCATTTTTAGATTTTTATTAACTAATTTTGATTTACGTCAATAGATGAGAATAAACATTATTCCCACTATAGATGATAAACTATTAGTATCTTAGGGAGTTTAAAATTAGTAAAGCAAATGTTTTTGTAGCCTTGGTAGAATTGGTTAACATAGTGTTGGTCTCCTTTTGTATAAAGAAAAAAATTAATTTATTTTAATTATAAAAATATTTATTTTGTATTTTTATGTTTATATATTTATGTAGGTATTGTCTTCTTTGTATCTTACTTGTAAATGATGGAGTCTTTTGGTTTGAGGCCTTTACCATATTTCTCCCTTTTCCCACTCTAGTCTGTACTAAGTATCTCAGAAGATCTTTTGAAGGTTCCTGATGAGTCACTCTTCTTAAATAGTGGTGGAGATTCCCTAAAGTCCATACGGCTCCTTAATGAGATTGAAGAACTTGTTGGTACATCAGTACCTGGCCTTCTGGAAATTATTCTCAGCAGTTCCATTTTAGAAATTTACAATCACATCCTTCATACAGTGTTCCCAGATGAAGATGTGACATTTAGCAAGAGTTATGCCACAAAAAGGAAACTCAGTGACACTAATCAAGAGGATGCCAGTGGAAAATCTTTGCATCAGAAGTCTTTCCTGCCTTTAAGTCATGACAATGAGATAAGTGCCTTTATTGCACTGAGCAGAGGGAAGTCAGATTTTGTCTCTGAATACCACTAGGTTTTTAGCTACGTCAGGACATGGCACTTCAACCTTTTCTTCTGATTTAACTACACAGACCAACAGTGAAAATTTGAAAAGCTTAAGTCCTCCAGCTGTATTTGGGAAGTCAAAAGATCCATCTTGTGTTGAAAAAATTTGTGAAGAGGGGAAACCTGTGACAAGGACTGAGAAATGGAGTTAGGCGTGCGGTGGAGGTCAGATACAGGCAAATGCGTAGATGCTTCCCCTCTGGTTGTAATACCAGCTGTGACAAATCTTCTACAACTGTGTACATTGGCTCTCATTCTCATAGTATGAAGGCGGTTTGACCTTTACTCTGGGAAGGTGAAATGGGAACAGATTTTGGGAGATCGGATTGAGTCATCAGCATGTGTATCTAAATGTGGAAACTTTATCGTGGTGGGTAAGTGTCTGAATTTGAGGTGTGTATAGTTAAATTGAATTACCTTACAATAATGCTAAGGGCCAAGTTAAGTTAGAAAAAAAAAAAAAGTGGGGGGCTGGGGATGTATCTCAGTGGTAAAGTGCTTGCCTGGCATGCATGAGGCCCTGGGTTTAATCCCCATCACCATACACACACACACACACAAATTATTTTTTTTAAGTATCTATGGTGGTTTTGGTTGCTGCCAATGAATAATAGTTTAGTCTGTGCCAATTAAGTGTGGACCTGGGGGTCAAAAGTTCTTGGGTTTGAACTTAGTGCTGTAATTCTTACAAGCTGTGACCTTTGGCTAGTTGCTAAACCTCTCTGAACTTCAGTTTTCTTATGGGAAAAATAATAAAACGTGTTGTTGCATCCCACATTTCCCCAAAACTTAATGACCTAGAGCAACAAACATTTATTATCTTATAATTTTGTGGGTCAGGAATTTAGGAGCTGCTTAGCTAGCCTATCTCATGTAAAGTCTCATGTTCCTGTAGCCATCTGACAGCTTTACTTGGGCTGGAAAATCTGCTTCCAATCATTGCTCTTGGCAGAAGGCCTCAGTTCTTTGCTGATTTTTGACAGGAAGCTGCAGTTTGGGCCATATGAGCTCCTCCGTAGGCTGCTTGACTGTCCTCACAACGTGGCAGCCAACTTTCCTTAGAATGAGTGATCCAAGAGAGAGCAAGTGAGGAGGAACCCAGACCATTTATAACCCAGCCTCTAAACTTGGGTACAATAATTTTTGCTTTATTCCCTTCATTAGAAACCCACATTCAGTGGGAGGGGAATTAGACTCCACCTCCTGAAAGAAAGAAAAGCAAAGAATTTATGAAGTTACTTTATTTTATTTTTATTTTTTGGTTCTGGGAATTGAACCTAGGGGCGCTTAACCACTGAGACACATCCTCAACCCTTGTTTTTTACTTTGAGATAGGATCTCACTAAGTTGATGAGGCTCGCTTTAAACTCAAGTTGCTGGAATTACAGTCCTGTGTCACTGCACCCAGCTATGGATTTATTTATTTATTTTTAAACTACTATAATCATCCTAGAGCTTTTGGGAGGATTAGATGAGATGATTTCTTGTGAACCCTGTAGTATCTTGCCAGGCAAGTACTGAACTTTGTGGTTCAGTTTATTAAGGTGTAGGTGACTTTGCTAGGAACATGGATCTCTTAAGTGTAATGTCTCTCTCATTACACTTTTTACTCCCCCATCTACATTAGGTTTCACTTTCTATGCTCATGGAATCTGTCAAACTTTGAAGACTAAGTGCTTAGAAATTTGTTTCCCTTCTTGTGCTATCCTAGCTGGGATCTACTTAAATTTAAATTTAATAATTTCATTTTAAACACCTACATTTTGAAGATTATAGTAAAGGAAACTTTTAGTTTTACTTGAGATTATAGGTTCTAGAGTAAGGCCCATCCCAAAATCAGCTTGTTGAAATTCCTGTTTGTATTCTAAACAGCTAGACTGGAATGAATTCAAGCATCCTTCTTCTGAGTGACCATCCTTGTTCTGAGTCTAGATGCTTGAGATCATGAGTTCAGGATCAACTTAGGCTAAATTGCAAGACCCTATCTCAAAAACAAAAGTTTAAAAAAATGCACAAAAGATTTGAACAGACACCTTATAAAAGATAACACAGATTACAAGTAAGCTTTTGAAAGCTGCTCTACATACTGGGCAGTGGCTCATGCCTGTAATCCCAGCAACTAGGGAGGTTGAGGCAGGAGGATCACAAGTTTGAGGCCAGCCTCAGTAGCTTTGCAAGGCCCTAAGCAACTTAGTGAGACCCTGTATCAAAAAATAAAAAGGACTGGAGATGTAGCTCAGTGGTAAAGTGCTCCTGGGTGCAATCTCCAGTACCGGAAAAAAAAAACAAATAAATAAAAGCTGCTCAATATCATCAGTCACTAGGGAAGCGAAGGTTACAAGATATAAGTTCTATTTTGTTTTTTATTTTTGCAATGCTGGGGATTGAACCCAGGGCCTCCTGCATTTTAGGCACACTGTATACCCCTGAGCTACATCCCCAGTCCTGAATATGAGTCCTTTATCACATGTTTCTCCCAGTCTGTTGCTTGTTTTATCATTTTCTTAACGTGGTATCTTTATTATTATTATTTTCCTTTTTTGCAGTACTCGGGATTGAGGAACCCTCTATCATTGAATTACATTCCCAGCGCCCTTTTTGTTTTAAATTTAAGACAGGGTCTTGCTAAATTGCCCAGGCTGTCCTTGAATTTATGATCCTCTTGTATCTGTCTCCTGAGTAGCTGGGATTACATAGTATCTTTTGAAGAGAAGTTATTAAGTTTGATTAAATCTGTTTTTTCCCCCTGGTGCTGGGGATTGACCCCAGGGACCCTCTACCACTCAACTATATCCAGCTCTTTTTTGTTTTTTATTTTGAGACAGGGTTTTGCTAAATTGTGCAAGCTGGCCTTGAAATGGTGTTGGTCTTGCCTCAGCCTCCTGAGTTGCTGGGATTACAGTTATGTGCTAGCACACCCAGCTCAATTTATTTGGTTTTTTATTGAGTTCTGCTTTAGGTGTTCTATCTAAGTAATTTTTGACTAACCCAGAGATTTTCTTATATATTTTCTCGTGGAAGTGAATTTAACTGAAAGAAATGTTATTACTAAGCAGGAGTCCACTATTTTCTTGCCACTAAGTAGTCATGTACAGAAAAAATACTGCAAAAAAGTGTATTGGAAATTGAAACTAAAGTGAGCAGCAATGGCCTTGGCCATGGGCATCGCCATCTGGAAAATGGAGGCCAATGAAATTGCCCTAAATAACTGTCCTCAAATTCACCTTCCTTTGATTTACATATGGCTACATTACAGGGAAGTCGAGTAAGCTCCTCTTTGTAGATTTGACCACTCCTACTTCTAACTAGGTGTTTGACTATACTAAGGTCAGGGACCCCTGCCGTCTTTTCATTTATGGCTGTAATCTGGGAAAAGCAGTTTAGTGTGTTATTAAGAACATAGGCTCTATAGCTTGACTTCTTAGTTTAAATACTGGCTCTGCCACATGTTACCTTTATAATTTTGCTCAAGTTAACTTACTCTCTCTGTGTTTCAGTGTTGTCAGCTGTAAAAGGCAGATAGTGCTTTTTTATGTAGTTCTTACTTTACGGTGAGTTTTAAATAAGTTCATGGATATATAATACTTAGCATAGTGCCTGACACATAGTAAATACTCAGCAAATATTAGCCATAAATAATGATAGCATTTCTTGTTATAATAACCCTTGAAGTAGATGAATCCACATTCTGCTGAAGAATAAACTGAGGCTCATTGGTGCTGGATGATTTGCCCAGTGTCAGCCATGATGAAGTTTGAATCCAGATTTGTCAAATTCTTTCTCTGCTACACCACACTTTATTGTTTTCTTGGTTGTGAAGCACTTCACTGTACTTTTTAATAAGTAGCAAATGAAGTAGTACATGCCAATAATTCCAGCTACTCAGGAGGCTGAGACAAGAGGATCACAAGTTCAAGGGTAGCCTGAGCAACTTAGTGAGACCCTGTCTCAAAATAAAATATAAAAATGCTTGGGAGTGTAGCTCAGTAGTAGAGCATCCCTAGGTTCAATACCACACACGTAAACAAAGATATAACTGTTAAGTAGGTGTTTTACTACTGTTCATTTGGTTTATGCTTTATGTTGTAGGAATTTAAATTAGATGAGTGAGCAGAGACTGAATACATATGAAGACCATCCAATACAAATTGTTATGATTTAGGCTAAAGAGTATTTTCTGACTTCTGGAATCCAAGCTTTTGGGTGTAACTGAGCTGGAGAAGTCCTCAGGTGTCTCTTGTGAACAATTGGATCTAGATTCTCTGACCTGGGTTACTCTAGGAGTTCCTTGGGCCTTGCAGGAAAATGACAAAGATAAATGGCAGGAGAATTAGGTCAGGAATGAAACATCTGGGTAATAGGCTAACAAATCTGTGCTCATCTCAGATGAGGACACTTAAAGTCATCTTCTAGTGAAGTATCTAAATCTCATTTTTTGTATTTTGTTTCTGTAGGTTGTTACAATGGATTAATTTATGTTCTGAAAAGTATTAATGGAGAAAAATACTGGATGTTTACTACAGAGGATGCTGTCAAAAGCTCAGCAACCATGGATCCAACCACAGGCCTCCTTTATATTGGCTCTCATGACAAGCATGTGTATGCTTTAGATATTTATGTAAGCATTCACCTCATTGGTCTTGTACTATAAGCACAGAGGAGTAAGAAACTATCCGGTGCTATTGAATTTAGGAATAGGTATTAACTGTTAAGTAGGGGTTAAGTTTTAATATCATAAGACTTTTTTATTAGAGCTTTATAGTTACAGATAGTAGTTCATAAAACATTTTTAACTTCCTTACCAAATTTAGCACAAATACATTTTGAAATATAAAAAACTTAGAATTATTATCTTAACAATAGAGAAAATTTACAAAGTAAGATATCAGTAAGATATTTTAAGACCTGATTACATAAAAGTACAAAAGTTAATGTAAGAATTATAAAAATAAACAAGCTTGAAATAACTCTGAAAAGTATAAAAATTGTTTATAAGTATAAATTAAAATAAAAAGCAAATATAAATTTGTATAAAAAATGAAGACCCAGATAGTAAATAAATTTAAGGGACATAAACATTTTTTCTAGAACCTCAAAGAAAAAATGGCTAATAAATGTATATAAATGTTTCATACCTTTAATAATTAAAAGAATGAAAATCAAAACTATAAGATAAATAGTATTAGATTATAAAAAATGTTGAAATTATAATGTAAGTGCTGATGAGAGTAATAGAGGATTGTAACTGGCGAGGCCTCTAAGGAAAACAGTTTGATCATGGACAGCAATTTTTTTATCTTTTGATCAGATAAAATTCTTTTTCTAGAATTCTATCCTGGCAAAATAGTTAGAAACGAACAAATACATGTACAAGGATGTCTGTTTCTAAGTTGTTTAAAAGCCAGGTGCAGTGGTCCATGCCTTTAATTCTAGTGACTTGGGAGACTGAGGTAAGAAGATCACAAGTGTGAGACCATACTCAGCAAGATCCTGTCTCAAAATAAAAAATAAAAAGGGCCAGGGTGTAGCTGCCCTGGATTTGACTTCCAGCACCACAAAAACAAACAAGTCATTTATAATACCTAGTAATTGGTTCAAAGCAATTTTCAGTGGTCAGGTAGAGAGAAAAATTACTTTATGTTCAAATGGGATATTGTGAATTAAAATATTTAAGTCATTTTACAAAATAAGTGAGAAAAACATAATAACAGGTTATTTATTCAGAATTATTTCAACTGTATTAATCAACACAAATACACATATACCAAAAAGATTAAAAGGGAAAATACTAAAATATTAACAGTAAATCTGGGTGATGTCCTTTGTTGTCTTTATATTACTGATTCTCCACCATGGGCATGTGTTTTTTGCTGAGTTAAAAATGTATGTTAACTAAATAGACATAATACATGGGAGGTGAGATATATGAATTTGTTACCCACCAGCAAAACCCAATTATTTTCCATTCTTATTTGCAGGAAAAAAAGTGTGTTTGGAAGTTAGCATGTGGAGGAACTGTCTTTTCTTCTCCTTGTTTGAACCTGATTCCACATCATTTGTATTGTGCCACGCTGGGAGGACTTTTACTGGCTATAAATCCTGTAAGTTAAAAAAAGCATGTGCGTATTCTTTTCCTTAATTTTCTTTTCTTTTGCTTTGGATTCTGAAAATGTGAGTTTTCAGTTAGATATAATCCACATAGTACTACTGAACCTGGATGTGTTTAAAATGATTGACAAGAAGTCTGGAAAGATGAGAAAATCTGAGTTCATGTGCATTTTTTTTTAGCCTAGTTTTAAAATTTTTAGAATTTTCCTAAATATTAAGAACATGTTGTCCATTGTAAGGAGAAATCTAATTTGTTTTGTTATTTTTTTTAAATATGTCTTCCCTAGCCCTCTTTTTCTTTATAAGTCTAGGTCTTATGTGCTGCCTTTTTCTTTGTTGGTTTTCTTGCAGCTTTTTATCCTAGCTGTCTTAATTAGCACTGATCAATTTTGTAGCTGTGTACATGTGTTCTTCCTTCATTTAGCAATTCCTGATCTTCTAGCTCTGCCTCTGGGAGATTCATGAGTTTGTTTTAAAAAGGGTAACTGATTAGTAGAATGATTTTAAGAGCTGTGTAATACTTTTTGTCCATGACAGGCTACCGGAAACATAGTTTGGAAACACTCCTATGGAAAACCACTCTTCTCCTCCCCACGGTGTTGCCAACAGTACATCTGTATTGGCTGTGTAGATGGGAATTTACTCTGCTTTACTCACTTAGGAGAACAGGTAAGAAAGGTATAGTTATGTTTTGTATAGCTTTCTTAAAGGCATAGTAGCAAGTGGCAATGGAAATAAAATTTTCAACATCATTATTCAATGCACTGTGTTAAGACTAGTTATAATTAATTGTCAAGTCATAGGTTTCTTATTATTTGAATGATGATATAGTGGCATTAAAAGATTTCTACCTAAAAAAAAAAAAAGATTTCTACCTAAACATTGTTAATTTCTTTTGCCATGTCTCTTCCTCAGGTTTTAAATTCTTAACAGTGTTTTCCCAGTTTTATTATAACTTCTGTAGAGGTTGTATTTTAGTGTTTTAGTCAGCTTTTTCACTACTGTGGCTAAAAGACCTGACCAGAACAATTGTAGGGGAGGAAAAGTTTATTTGAAGTCTCACGGTTTCCCAAGTCTCAATCTATAGGCAGTAGGCCCCATTCCTCAGAACTCAAGGTGATGCAGAACATCATGGTGGAAGAGTGTGGTGGAGTGAAGCAGCTCACATGCTGATCAGGCAGCAGAGAGAGACTCCACTTGCCAGATACAAAATATATACCCTAGGCTGGGCATAGTGGCACACATCTGTAATCCCAGCAATTTGGGAGGCTGAGACAGGAGAATTCTGAGTTCAAAACCAGCCTCAGCACTTAGCAACTCAGCAAGACCCTGTCTTTAAATAAAATATTTTTAAAAAGGGTTGGGGATGTGGCTTAATGGTTAAGCACCCCTGGGTTCAATCCCTGGTACAAAAAAAAAAAAAAAAAATATATATATATATATATATATATATATATATTTATCTGTCTGTCTCCCAAAGGCACACCCCCACCTCTTCCAGCTATACCCTACCTACCTTCAGTTTCCACTTAGTTAATCCATCAAGATTAATTTGCTGTTTGGGTTTAGACTCTCCTAACCCAATCATTTCTCCTCTAAACCTTCTTGCATTGTCTCACACATGAGCTTTTGGGGACACCTAATATCTAAACCATACCATAGCAATAAGTTTAAAGGAGCTAGACACAATGGTGCACGCCTTTAATCCCAGCTCTTCAGGAGGCTGAGGCAAGAGAATTGAAAATTCAAGGCCAGTGTGGGCAGTTTACCAAGACCCTGTCTCAAACGATAAAAAGGACTTGGTGTGTATTTCAGTGGTAGAGTGTCCCTGGGTTTAATTCCCTGTACCAGGAAGAAAAGAAAGTTTAAACATGCTTTACCTTTTAATATGAAAACAACAATCTGTTTTGCCATTAGAATTATATTCTGTTTTGGTCTCATTCCTCAACTTCATGGCTGACAAGGTAGGCTTTTTCTGGTTTAAATTAGCTCCCCACTTTTGTAAATTTTTGCAGTGGCTCCTTTATGCACATTTTTTTTTCTTTATGCACAATTTCTGCTGCATGCTTGGTTTGGGGGATTATTGTAAATTTGAGAGTTCACTTGGTACAATCACTTGGTACAACAAAGTTGGCCCATTGACAACTGAGCTTGATTCTGTGTTTTTTCTTCTGTACTAGAGATTGAACCCAGAGGTGCTTTACAACTGAGCTAAGTCTTCAGCCCTTTTTAGTTTTTATTTTGAGAAAGGGTCTCACTAAGTTCCTTGACGCCTCATTAAGTTACTGAGGCTGACTGGCCTTAAACTTGGGATCTTCTTGCTTCAGCCTCCCAGGTTGTTGGAATTACAGGTGTACACCACCATGCTAGCTTATTTCTGTATGCTTTTAATTTACATTCATCCTTCATAACTTAGCAGTTCCTTTTGCTCTGTGTAACAATTTATGATGAATTTATTATTACATTCATTTAATTTTATTTACAAAGTAGTATGAATATATTCTCACCTTGAGATTCCTGAGAAGTAAGAAGAGGCAGAGGCACATGCTATTATGCCCTTCTCTTTTTTTTTTGTATGAGCCTTAGAAAAATAAAAGTGATTTTGTAAAAGTCAGAAATAGATTTGAGATCACAGATCGTATTTTGTAAATATGTCCAGTTTTTTGTTTTTTCCATTATGCTGTTACTGTGCAGTTACGAGCACTACCTTAGATATCATGTCTTTTTTTCCCCTTGTGTCTTTTCTTCAAAATATTGACCCAGAGGTTTGTCTGTAGTAGCTTTTTTTTTTTTTTTTTTTTTTTTTTTTTTTTTTGCGGTGCTGGGGATTGAACCCAGGGCCTTGAGCTTGTGAGGTTGGCACTCTACTAACTGAGCTATCTCCCCAGTACCTGTAGTAGCTTTGAAATAAGAATATGGTATGTACCCACAGGGCAGACACACATCTCATGTTTCTGTTTAAAGCTCTAAATTATTACATTTAAACTCTTTGAGCCCCAGTGCATTATTTTTGCTTTTACTTCCCTTGTATAGGTTTGGAAGTTCTCTACCAGTGGACCAATCTTTTCGTCTCCATGTACTACAGCATCAGAGCAAGAAATATTTTTTGGTTCCCATGACTTCTTTATCTACTGTTGTAATATGGAAGGTCATCTCCAGTGGAAATTTGAAACTACTTCAAGGGTGTATGCAACACCGTTTGTTTTCCATAACCACAGTTGTAGCAATGAAATGTTAGTGGCAGCAGCATCTACTGATGGGAAACTATGGATCTTGGAATCTCAGAGTGGAAAGTTACAAAGTGTATATGAACTTCCTGGAGAAGTCTTCTCCTCTCCTGTAGTCTGGGAATCAATGCTTATTATTGGGTGTAGAAATAATTATATTTATTGTTTGGATTTATTGAGTGGAAGTCAAAAATAATCAAGTCTGATTTCTGTGAGATGTTTGAAAATATTTGACCATGATAGAACATGAAGATAGTCTTATTTTATATTAAAGATTATATTTTGGCTAAGAAATGTACCTATTATACTTTAAGAGGGAACAAACATTTTTTACTTTCTGTAGGAGCAGCAAAAACTTTTAGAAGGAAAGGATAAAACATGTCAGTATATTAATAGTGCTTTCTTTTAATTAGTTGTGATGGTTAATTTTGTCAAAAAATTTTAATTAGCCAAAGGAATGTGCTGCTGTGGTTTAAATGTTCCACCAAAACTCAAGGTGGAACCTAATTCCCATTGTGAGGTATTAGGAGGTGAATACTTAATCTGATATGGTATTAGTGTGGGGCCTTTCAGAGATGATTAAGGTTAAGTGAGGCCACAAGGGTGGGGCCCTCATCTCCTGGGACTGTGGCTTTGTAAGAAGAGAAGAGACCTGAGCTAGGACATTGTCTTGCCATGTGATGCCCTGTGCAGCTTTGGGACTCTGCAGAGATCCCCACCAAAAAGAACCTCATCAGATGCAGCTATCTGATCTTAAACTTCCCAGCCTTCAGAACTGTGAGCCAAAGTAACTTTTATTCTTTTTTTTTTTTTTTTTTTTTTTTTTTGTGGTTCTGGGGATTTGAACCCAGGGCCTTGTGCTTGTGAGGCAAGCACTCTACCAACTGAGCTATATCCCCAGCCCCAACTTTTATTCTTTATAAATGTGGTATTCAGTTATAACAGAAAATGAACCAAGACAGATGGCCAGATAGTTGGTCAAACACTATTTCTGGGTGTGTTTGTGAGGATGTTTTTAGAATAGATTAATATTTGAATTTTTAGCAGTAGACTTGAATGAAATCTGTCCTCACCAATGGGCCTCTATGGATGGGCATTATCCAATCTATAAGGGCTTAAATAGTACAGAAAGGATAAATTCTCTCTCTCTCTCTCTTTTTTTTTTTTTTTTTTTTTTTGATCAATGGTCCTTTATTTATATGTGGTGCTGAAAATCGAACCCAGTGCCTCAGCCGTGCCAGGCAAGCACTCTACCACTGAGCTACAACCCCAGCCCCCAAGTTCTTTTCTTGAACTGGAGTAACCATCTTTTCCTGCTCTTGGACACTAGAGCTCTTGGTTTTGGGGCTTTTGGACTATGGAACTTAGACCAGCAGCTGCTACCTCTCCTGGTTTCTCAGGCCCCTGCATCCTGAGGTTTTTGGATTTGTACTAAATTGAATTATACCACATGCTTTCCTGGGTCTCCAACTTGCAAACAGCAGATGGTGGGACTTCTCAGCCTCTATAATCAGATGAGTTAATTCCCAATCTCTCTATCTCCTATTGGTTGTTTCTCTGGAGAACCCACATTAGGGCTACACATTTTATATATAGTATATAAGAAATCTTTAAAAATTTACATTTATATGTATGTATACATATGTATATATGAAATTATAATTATATGTAAATATATATATATGTATATACACACACAAAGTCCTATTGGTGATATTTCCATGGAGAACCTTGACTAATAGGCTAGTTTTGTGGGTTTGAATTTTAAGAAAAGACCCCTGTGGAAAAGAAAGATCTAAATATAACTTAGTGGGTTAGAAACAGACAGTGATATAATAACCATTCACTTATTGACACTGAGATTCATACCAAAAGCTTTTCAAAGGTAGGAGCTGTCAAATTAGGTTCCTTATTTGTTGTTGGGGGGCGCGGTGTGTGTAGCTGGGGATCAAACCAGGGACCTGTGTGGGTTGGCAAGCATTCTACCACTGAGCTACATCCCCATCCCCATATTTGGTAATTTTTAAGTGAACTAAAGTACCACTACACACACACACAGTGTAGCTTTAAGTTGATCTGCGGTGATCATTCAGGCATTCACTGTTCCTGGCTATATAGCTCGAGCCCTTGTCAAAATTCTTCATCCAGTTGGTTGCTGTCCTTTTAAGTTCTGAATGCTCCATTCATGGCTCCCTCAGTTAACACTGGGCACTGTTCCCCATCACTGGTATCACTGCAGGCTTCCTCACAGTTCCTGCATCTTTTGGTGGGTTGCTCCCAATTCATTCTTTTCTAATTCAAAGTGAAACACCCTCAAAGCAGTTTAGTGAAGCCACCTAGGCATCTGTGGTAGGAAGAGGGTGCTCTCTCCCATCAAGACTCATGACTTGGACAGTGCCCAGACCCTGCCTAAAAGACCTATCTTCTTCCACCTTTTAGATCGGTGCATCTCAAGCCTTAATGTGCATAATCACTTGGAGCTCTTGTGTACATTTGGGTTGAGCAAGGCTGGGAGTGGGATGCCCTGATAAAGCCACACTGGAGCCTGCAGCAAAAGGAAAATCAGTAATCCGGAGGCGCTCTCTGCTTAAAATTTTGGTCTTTTGTCCATTGTGGATTTTTTAATTTTTTGCATTTTAATTTTTTAAAATAGCATTCTCTAGATTGCTGAGTTTTTTGGCAGCTGAGGCAAGTGCCTGACTGACCTTCCTCACTTTATCTGGCCCAGCCCTGTGAGTCAGCCCTAGCTGCACTGTCACAGGCTCTCAACTAAGCTGATGCTGCCCCTGAACATGGCCCGAAGCTGTAAGGAAGCTGTAGGATCATTCTGTCTTAAACCCAGGCCATTCAAGATTGAGATCAGCCTTTGTCCCTGTTCATTATTTTCTCCGAAATACCTAGGAAAAGTATAATAAAATACTACGTAAAACATTTGAAATTCTTGTTCCCAAAAGCTCTGTAAATGAGACTGCTTGTAGTTGGTCATCAGAATAAGTAAAAAGTTCAGCTTAAAAAGGAAATTCCATCAGTGCCAAAGATATTGTCGGTATTTTTTATTGAAAAGATCTTTTCCCTTCAATAATGGACATTTACATTAAAACTTTATACAACCAAAAATCCCAAAATAATATTAAAATCACACTAAGGTATTTTTATTAAGTCTCTACTTAACTTTATGTTGGTAAAATATTGCAAGACACTTGTAGCTAATATTTCTGCTTAAAATAAGCAATTTAAACTAAATGTCCAAGAAGAGACAATGGATACATACTATACATTTGCAGATAACTGGCTAAACTGATAATTTAATAGTAATTAATAATGTTTGTGTAAGAAACAATTGCACTTGAAAAATTAAAAAAGTAAACAAAAAAACTCTAGTTTTACATATAAGTCTATGAACCAGAGGTTAATCATCTATAATTTTGCCAGAAGTATATTTAAATTCAAAACAAAACAAACCTCATGTATTTAACATAGCAATCATTCATTTTTTTTAAAAACTGTCTTGAACTTTTTATATGGTTTTACAGAATTTTCCTATAGTTGTTGCTCAGAAAAGACTACAACACAACTAAAGCAAAATACACACTTCATTGGTATTTAGTGCCAATTTGGGGTGATTGTGTAAATGAAATGTTAAACATGTACCCTTCAAAAGTTGTTAGAAATAAATATGGTGACTGCCCTTACCCCAGTAGACTCTTAAAAAGATGTAGATGGAGCATTTTAACTCAGGTATTTCTCCTACTTGGTATGAGACCTGAGCCAGTACAGACTTGACTAATCTTCCACTCTTGTTAATGACCTTATTTCCTCTCTTGTTCCTTCCATTACTGTGATATTGTCCAAAGCTGACAGGATGAAAGAAGAAGTCAATTCAGAAGAATTACCTTAGCACTATAATTCCAGGGCTCTAGTGTGACGATTCCCATTAAAATAGTTATATAGTGAAGAAGTCATTGAACTAACAAATTCCTACACACAGGACTTAGAAATGAGCATCAGCATGGAAAACGTGCAGTGGGCTATTAATTGCTTCCAGTAGCAATAAAAAAAAGTTACATTATTCTTAACAGTTTGAAGTTCCAGTACTATAATAGTAAATCTGATTTGCAAGAGAACAACTATCCACTTGGCCACACATGCAGCAGCTACTGGGGAGTTGAGCCATTGTTTCTAGAAAGAAAATGGTTTCAGTATGTAAATAAGTTTGCTGTCATGCTTCTTTAAGGTAAATGATAGAATGACAGCACACTGCATATTGAGTAAGCATAAAGAAAAGTAATAATGAATACTATAAAATGTTTTTGTAGGAGAGAAAATGGATGTAATTCCTCCTGCACTGGGCAAAGAATTTGCACCTATATTTTGGAGTAAGAATCTAAGAAAAGGAGAATATGCCAACACCATGAAATATAAAGTTAGTGCCACAGTATGTGGTGGGAGAGGGTTTGCTGGTATGTCTGTGTTCTATATAAAGCAAATTTAGGGAAATAAAAGTAAATACATGTGGCTTTGAAACTTCCAGATCCCTTATTAGTATGCACATGTGTATGATAATAACAAGGCCACTTAAAACTCTGAGATGTTTTTTAAAGGTAGCAAGGTGAATGCTCTGAATTTTAAATGCTACTGAACATTTGACTCTAAATATGAATAACTTGATTATAGTAAGGACAAAAAACTTCCTGCAGGAAATACTTAGTACAAAGGCTTCAAATCTTGGCTCCCTGTGAATTTTCCCTAAAGACCAAAGGGAATCTTCAGAGACATGTAATTTCCATAGTCTGATATTATTGTTCTCACTTGAACAAGGCTGCCCCTTTAGAGTCTAGAAAATGAGATCACATTAGAATAAGTGAATCCCAAGGTTCTTAACATTAGATACATTAGCATCATCTGAAGAATTTTGCTAGCAAGTACATTCCTGGCCCTGCTCTCACAGAATTGATTCAGTAGGCCCTGGGATGTAGCCTGGACACCTTATGACCCACTGCACTAGGTAGAGAGTCTCAGAGCCAGAACAACAACTTATAATTAATATAGAACCTCCTTTCTTAGCCACATTGAAAAAAAATGTTCCCTGGGAGCCAACTGGGTGACGTGTTTCACATGCCCTTGAGGGTACTAGTGTGACAGAGACTCATACTGTGTGACGACATTGTGGATCCACAGTGTGTCAGAAGTGTGAATGGATTTGCCTTCCATGTGACAGCTTCAGGGCGGGGGGAATTCATGAAACTGGACATGGGCACAGAGTTGGGAGCCAGACTGTTCCTTGTGATCCCCAGTACTGCATTTAGGAGAATAGGCAGTCTTGTTTTAAATCTATAAAATCCTTTTATCATTACTGTGGAAAGGGTAGATGCACCCAAATATATGGTAGCGTTAATGTTTTGGATAGAAGAAATTAAGGGTAGAGAATCAAAAAAAAAATTACAAAGGTTGGCAAAAGTATGTGTCCTGAATGGTGCGTGGGTGTACGTGTGTGGAAGACCATGGAATGGGCATGGTAGGCTTTCATGAGGAGCTGTTTGGAGATTTTGCTTCATGTGGTCCCTTGGACGAATTGTCTCTTGAGAATTAGGGGGAGCTCAAGGCACCAGGACCTAGGGTTGTGCAAATACACTCTTTACAAGGAACACCACCAGTTCAGTTTTCTAAACATTATTTTAGAACCTATAAAACATGCTTCTTTCCCCTAACTTGGTTTCTTTACCTCATATAAAAAATAAATAAATAAAAAGGGCAAGAGAGGAGCCAATAACAGCAATAGGAATGGATAAGAGTCACTCTTTACTTAATAATCTGTGGACAGTCGCTCCAGGCCTTTGCTTTTCTTTTGGCCAAAGCCAGCCAGGCTGGCTCTGTGGACACAGGGGCAGCATCTGGGTGGAGAATCTCTTGGTGACTTCTTTCACCAGTGGTGCTGGGGGAGCTGAGTCTGAGATCTCCACTGTATTTTGTTTGGAAGAAAAAAAGAGAAAGGATTAAGTCAGAACCACATTAAAAATTTTTTTTTTGTTTTAAAATGTTTTTTAGTTGTAGATGAATACAATACCTTTATTTTTATTTATTTAGGCAAGCACTCTATCACTAAGCTACAAACCCCCATTATGTGTCATCATATGATGACATTATCATCAGCGAGATCATTTGTCCTTTGGTTTTTGAGATTGGCTTATCTCACTTAGCATGATATTCTCCAATTTCATCCATTTGCCTGCAAATGCCATAATTTTATTATTCTTTATAGCTGAGTAATATTCCATTGTATATATATATATATTACAGTTTTTTTATCAACATATTTTTTATTTATTTTTTTATTATTGTACACAAATGGGATACATGTTGTTTCTCTATTTGTACATGGCGTAAAGGCATACCATTTGTGTAATCATAAATTTACATAGGGTAATGTTTGATTCATTCTGTTATTTTTTTCCCTTCCCCCCACCCCTCCCACCCCTCTTTTCCCTCTATACAGTCCTTCCTTCCTCCATTCTTGCCCCCCTCCCTAAACCTAACTCTAACCCTAACTCTAACTCTTCCCACCCCCCATTATGTGTCATCATCCACTTATTAGCGATATCATTCTTCCTTTGGTTTTTTGAGATTGGCTTATCTCACTTAGCATGATATTCTCCAGTTTCATCCATTTGCCTGCAAATGCCATATTTTATCATTCTTTATGGCAGAGTAATATTCCATTGTATATATATACCACATTTTCTTTATCCATTCATCAATTGAAGGACATCTAGGTTGGTTCCACAATCAAATTTTTTTTTTAATGAACAGAATTATATGTACTTAACTGTGTATATAATGATGTTGTTTTTCCTTTTAACTCTTTTTTTCTTATTTTTAATTTGTTCTAATTGGTTATACATGACAGTAAAATGCATTTAGACACCTTGTACCCAAATGGAGCATAACTTCTCACTTCTCTGGCTATACATGGTGCTGGGTCACACCAGTAGTGTATCTATACATGTATATAGGGTAATAACGTCTGTCTCATTCTCCCATCCTTCCTATCCCTACTGCTCCATCCCTCCCCTCACTCCCCTCTGCACAATCCAAAGTTCCTTCATTCCCACCTCCCGCCCCCCACTATAGATCAGTATCCACTCATCAGAGAAAACATTCAGCCTTTGGTTTTTTGGGATTGGCTTATTTCACTTAGCATGATAATCTCTACAATGTTATATATATATATATACACACACACATACATTGTGGAATGAAAAAATCTAGCTAATTAACATGTATTACTTCACAAAGTTACCTTTTTGTGCTGAGAACTTTTAAAATATACTTCCAGCATTTGTCAAGGATAGAGTGCTATTAACCATAGGCACCATGTTGCACAAATATTCATCTTATCTAACTGAAATTTTGTAGCCTGTATCTCCCCACCCCTTACTCCAGAAGCACATTTTGATTTATCAGTATGATGAGGAAAACCGTAAAACACAAGAGAGGCAAGTTCCTAGGTGGGCTTCAGTGAGAAGATCTGGGGAAAGCAAGCTATGTGGTTAGAGAATTGCAATGATCACAGTGCAGTAAGTTCAAATTTGGGGGAATTCTAGAAGCCTAGTTTTCTGTATACAATAGGTATGCCTGTATGAATATAAGAATTAAAGGCATATTTTGTAATTCCAGTTGCACAACCAGGTAATATAAATAAAAAGATCAAAGCAGTTTGCATCGATCAACCTGGCAGGGTTAATAGCTACCTCCTCCACAAAGCATACCCTGGGTCCCTCCACCTGAACCTCGTGAATCCTGCCAGCTCTTGTGACTTGCAGTCTTGCAGGAATTCCTTTGCATCCTCTCACTTTCTTTAATAGAGCTTACAGCCTTCTGTGAGAGTGTGAGAGGGTTCACATCTTTTCTTTGGGTCACATTTAGTGCCTGTCCCCCACCCCCCGCACCCAGCTCCCATTGCCTACATGTATGCTTCTAGAACTCGGGCAATAGTGATTGAAAAGACAGATACTTCAGAACAAATGTCCCCTTCATTAAACTGGAGCCATGGTTGAGTTGTGATATCCCTTTCATACTTCCAGTTGGGCGGGAAAGGTATGACCTCTTCAACTTTTCAGAGATTTTACTTTATTTTGAAAGAAATTCCCCCCTCTCTCTTCCCCTCTCTCCTTTGCCCTCCCTCCCTCTCCCTCCCTCTCCTCGCTCCAATCCTACCATTTAGAATCTTTTAGAATTCCTATATGAAAGATCAAATGATAATGCCTATGGAGGTTCTAGAGAAATTAGTGTTCTAAAATGTTTTTCAGATATAAAGCACCCTCCCCATCTCACCAAGGAGTACATACATCTTCAGTATTGAGACCTCTTTACATTTCCAGACCTCAGGTACCAGGGAACCAGTGGAGAGAAAAGCCTGGTTTGGTGGTTAGGATACTGCTACAGAGTGTCCACCCATCCAGAGTTCATATTTTGGAAACTTAATTCCTCAGTGTGACAGTGTTGGGAAGTGGGGTCAACTGGGAGGTGCTTGGGTCACAGGGGCAAGCCTTCTGAATAGATGATGAATGTTTTAATCACATGAATATGTTCGCTATCACAGAAGTTCACCTCCCTTTTCTCTCTTCCACTCACTTGCCCATCCATTTTCTTTCCTTCTTTTTGGTACCAGGGATTTAACCCAGGGGCACTCAACAACTGAGCCACATCCCCAGTCCTTTTAACAATTTTATTTAGAGAGAGGGTCTCACCAAGTTACTTAGGGCCCTGCTAAGTTGCTGACATTGGCTTTTAACTGACAATCCTTCTGCCTTAGCCTCCTGAAACAGTGGAATTACAGGTGTGTGCCACCATGCCCAGCTTGCTCATCCTCTTTCTACCTTAATAGCACAAGGCCCTCACCAGATGCAGCTGCCTAATCTTGGACTTCCTGATCTATGAGCTAAAAAAATCCCCTCTTGTCTTTATTAACTACCAAGTTTCAGGAATTTTGTTATAGCAGCAGAAAACAGACTAAGACAGATGCCCTCTGGAGAATAGTACTGCCAGATGAGGAAAACAGATGCTATGTTAATTCCTGGAGGAAGCATGTTCAGATTCCTCTATCTTCCACACAATTTATTATAAGGAAACAGAAACTGTTGGATCATTTTATCTTTTAACACAATAAAAGATTTTTTAAAAAAAGTGTGTGTGTTTTTATGTGTTATGAACATATTAAAAACTGATGTTGCTTTGGCAGCATATATACTGAAAACAAACCCCAACACGCCTGTTGTTAATTGACATCAAGGACAGTGCTGAGAAACCTAACTCTGCAAAATCTTAAGAATATCAGAAATGCTGTTTGAAGTCACAACAGTAAGAACGGATCTTCACAGTATTGCCAGGATCATCTGAGTCACATGGGTCACTATGACACAGAGAAGCAGTTCCATTCCAACTTAGACGTAGAGTTCCCAGGTAGGAGATTTTAAATACGAGATTTCACACATTTATCTTTTTTTTTTTTTTTCCCTTTTTGGGGGTACTGAGGATTGAGCCCCAGGGGCACTTTACCACTGAGTCACATCCCCAGCTCTTTGTATTTTTTTTAAATTTGAGACAGAGTCTCTAAAATGCTCAGGCCCTCAGCCTCCTGAGTCACTGGGATTATAGGCATGTACCACTGTTGCCGGTCACACATTTAATTACGCAGTTTTTCAAAGGAAAAAGGACCTTGAATCTACTTCGTAGCTCAGCTTGATGTCCACCCTTGCTTTGCTTGGAGCCTATCAAAATGTCGCTCCATTTAATTTTTTTTTAAATTCATTTTTATTGTAAACAAATGGGGTACATCTTGTTTCTCTGTTTGTACATGAAGTAGAGGCATAACATTTGTGTAATCATACATTTACCTAGTGTGATGGGCTGACAGATCTGACTCCATGAGAATGTTATAGGCCAGACTCTAAGGGAAATGACTACACAGACTCCATTTTGCTCTGAGACTCCATGTTATGTAGGAAATAAGCTTCTCCCATGGGAACATCTGCCTCTGTACCCATCATCAGTTACTTGGTGTGACATGTTTAATAATATACAATGGCAACTCCTATGTAGTAAAAATTTGCTCTCTTTTGATTCCTATTGCTCCTAAACAATGTACCATGTAAACAGTGATTGTGTGGATGTTAGCAACCATTCTTTAGTTTGTACTTAGGTAAGGGTCAGTTTGACTCACTTCCCCCTCTGTCGATGATCTCATGATGTTAGTTTGTAATTTTGAATCATAGCAACAGACACTTATGATTGATGTGATTTTTAGTATAAGAACCCCTACAACCTGTGGTTGGGGCTGTTCTCCCAATAGCCATTTTTTGGGACATTGTGTGAGACAGTCAGCTGGCCAGCTTAATAAAGACTCTCGAATGTGGACTTCTCAGTGGTGATCGGTCTGTTCTTAAGTTGCGCCCCATAACATTTGGAGGCCCCAGCGAGATCCTTGCTGCCTGGTGGGTAACCACCGCTCACCACTGACCTGGAAACTCCTGCGGAGGGGAGAGGCCACAGCGTTGCTCCTAGGGGAAGGCCTCTGAGAGACGTTCCTCAGCCCCAGGCTGCAGGGTCTGTGGAGCCCTGCCCCAGGACTGAACTAAATTCTCAGAGAGAGTCACCTGTTTCTGCACCCCTGGGGGACCGGTAAGTCTGTTTCTGGCGGATCCACATCTGGGGACTCTGAGGAAGGCTGGACGCAGCATTACTTTCCAAGTCTGGGACTAGCAAGACGTTGCTCAGTTCCTCTGGTCAGGAATCTGGAGTGGCCACTTGTCCGTGTCTTTGGTGTTTTATCTGTTCTGTGTTTGTTTGTCCTTTTCTGTTTTTTGTTGCCCTTAAGTGTAAGCATGGGTCAGTCTCCCTCACATCAGTCATGTACTCCCCTCTAGTGCATGTTAACTAATTTCCAGGAATTCCAGAAGAGAGCCAGTGACTACGGAAACCTCTGCGATGTCTTTTCTCTCTCTAAATTCTGTAAGAGAGAATGACCAACTTTCGAGGTCAGATGGCCTCCTCAGGGGTCCACCAAATTGTCTTTGGGCAACCTGAACATCCTGATCAAATGTTTTATAGTCAAATTTGGGTAAAAAAAAATGGTTAAAAAGGTTTTTTAGCCATGTTCACTAAAGCTTACATTAAAATGTAAACTGCTGCCAATTGGATCTTCCAACTATTGGAGTTGGTCCACCAAAATGCCAGGCTAAAATTTTGATGGCTGCTATCCAGGAGACCAGAAAAACCATTTTAGAACACGACCCCAACTTGAGGGGGCTCTCCCAAGGAGACCAATGGAAGCAGCTCCCTTGCTGTCTCTTCGGGAAACTCCTTCAGGGAGGGATAGGGCATAACCTTTGTCTATATTCTCTTAATTCCTTTTCATCTCTGATGAGAGGGGACCACATCAGGATGGAAGCCAAAAAGACTTTAAAATTCTATCTTTTTGACTTCATAATTTTGATCTGGTGTGCCTAGGTTAATTTTTGATCAGACCTATTTTATCCAATCATAAAGTTTTCTTAATGTTCTGTTTCATTCAGAGGTCAGTTTACAAGGGTTAACTCTCAATCTAATAGGTTTTAAAAAATAAGCTATAAGGTCTTTGTCCTTCTGTTTATTTTATGTATATGTACACCGGTGTATTGTCATGTCTACAGATATTTGGTACCAAAATTAACATGTGAGCTCATAAATTAAAATTTTAAAAAACAGATCCAAATGCTTTCGATTTATGTGATTTAAAACGTTTTTAAATTGGGTAAACAAAAATATGGCTTTCAAGTTACTAACACAGTTTTGTTTCCAGGTGATCAAAAAATAAATAAAATGTTATTTTTATAAAATGTCTAATATCCATTGTTTCCAGGTTTTTCTTCAACAGGAAAGAAATTACTCATATGGCTCAATACAATTCTCTGATATCTTGGCTTTTAAAAAATAACTAAATTAGATTTAACATATATAGGATTGATCATGGATATGTTTGTCAGAGACATCTGATTGGTTCAGAGAGTTAAAATGAGAACTGTTAAATATAACATCAAGTACTCTTAACTCCTTAAATTCCACAGGGTAACATACTTAAAACATTTTTGGTGTCTTCATAAATTGGTAAATAAAACAAGGGTTTAAATTTACTTTATGTTATCACTAAAAACATGATTACTAAAAGTCTTAACAGGTATTATTCTGTATAAAGGGTCCAAAAGTTTCAACTGTATTTAAATAGAGTTCTATAAATAACAAAGTATTTCATTGGATTAAAATGGAGTAATTTATCTGAATTCAGAGATTTATAAAGGTTATTTCAGAATATAAATTTTAAAAAGGGGATCAACAGATTAAAACATTACAAGGTTTTAGATATAAAAATATATTTAATAAAAATGTTTAGATAAAAAAGTCTTTATGTGATAAAATAAGGCTGTAATACATCTAAGTAAACAACAAGAGTGTCTAAGTGATTAAAATTTGTTAATTAAGAGTAAATTTTAAAAGATTTATGTGTAAATGTAAGTAACACAGCAGTTAAAACTATTCAAGATTTTTCCTAAGATCAAATATTAATGTACTGATATAAACCAAATTTCAGTCTATATGCTAAAATGGCCAATAATTCTAAAAACATTAATTTACTCTTAACATTGTATCTGTTAAGTTTTATTCTGTAGAGCAATTAGTCTTAAAAATTAAGGGTTTGTACAATTCTGGTTAAACAGCAACTGTTATTTTAGAGTATTGTACTACATTACAAAGTCTAAATTTTCTTTAAAAGTTAAACATGGTTAATATAAAAACATCAATGTAATTATGATTCTATTATTCTTATTCATATATTAAATGTTTTCATATCTTCCAGGTATACAAGTCTTTAAAAGGCTTAAAAGAACATTTTATCAAGCTGGTGTTCTCCAACCTAAAGTTGTAATAATAAATTTAAACTTATCAGAATAAGAAATTTTATTGGGGATTTATTTATATCATTTAGTGTTCTGTAACTGGACCTGAACCTTATGTTACCTTCTGCACTGGGATAAAAATGTAAATGTATTTCTAAAAGATAACGAGAGCCTGATCTGTTTAAAAGTTAATATCATGAAACAGGAAAACATTTTGCCACTTTACTACACAAAAGGAAAGTTAAAAGCTCTCTCAGCTTTCTTTGATGCATGTTTTAGATGTAATATCATATTGTGTTAGCTAACATTCAAATAGACTTGGAAAAAATAAATGTAAACTTTATAAAGTGATATTTAAAAAGATAAATGTCAGCTTCAGAACTAGGACTGCTTTACCTAAGATTTATGAAGAGCCCTGCCTTACCTGAGATAAGGCTCTGCTTCCTACCTTACTACATGTTACAATGGCTCCAAAATAAGTCAGACTTCAGTTCACTTAAAGTTATATTCAAAAGATTGTGGTTTTTTTTGTTATAAAATTACTGTGATCTCAAACAGGGGACATAATATATAGCTCAGCCAAAATTCAAGACAGTTATTACACAACTAAATATGTTTTTACTATTGTTAATTCCATTTTGTATTTTCCTGGTAAACTCTGTAACTGTTGACTGATTAATGTTTTACAGAGGTACTGCTTCAAGAACAATCTAAATTAATTTGAGATAATAAGCCATCACCTATAGGACAGATAATACAGACCCCAGTTTAATAAAAGTTGGTAAATAACTATAAAGTCATAGACATTAAAGTTAAAACCCAGTACTCTTACTGTATGACTAGTGAAACTGACTTGCTGGATGTTAAAGATCAAAACTTAAAGATTGAGATTAAAATAAAGGGGTCAAGAGAATCAATATTTGGCTCTTGCCCTCAGAGTCAGCTTAAACCCAGGGAACAAGAGAACTTCTCTAAGGAGCTTTGCAACTCTGGGCCACACAACCTTCCCATCAGGGAGACTGATAAGACCACTAGAGGATGAAAAGCCAATCAGCGCACCTGCTGCAGAGGAGGGTCCTTGGGAAAGGACTAACACCTGGCTGAAATGGAAGGGACCTTACTCACAACATGGGCTCATCACACACCTGGCTAAAATCCCTAATGCTTCCAAAGGAAGCCACCTCCTCAAGGAGACCCTACCAGGTGAAGGCACTAAAGGAGCTAAGAAGCTGCTCTCAAGAGTGACCCCTGTGGGAACTCAGCTGACTCTTAACCGCAGATAGGAACAAGGTCAATTTGACCAGCTTGGTCTTAAAAACCTAGCAAAACAGTTAAAACCAAAACACAGTCATTCCTGGACATTTTAAAAACTAAACAAGAGTTATTTTCATGTAACTTAAGATGTACATTTGTGTTAGCCCCCAAAATAAATAAAACTAGAGGTAACAAAAAAGATTCTTAGACAAAAATGCCTGATAACTATCAAGAGAAACCGCCAGAGTTATAAGTTTTTAGTCAGTTTAAGGCGTGCAGATCATCTTAACCTCTGATATAGGTAGACTTAATCAATGTTTGCTAGTATGATTCTCTAACCCAAGTAACAAAAATAAAGGGATCTCTACTAAACAAAAAGATCATGCCAGTAAAAAGATATTTTACAAAAATCAGGTGACATTAAGTAACTTAACTAAATGTTGTGCTTACATCCCTTGATAACTCCAACAGTGTTAAAGATTTACAATTGAGGCCTTATCCTCTCCAGACTTGTTAGGCTTTGTTAGGCCTTTTTATGGGAACAAACTTTCAGCTCTTCCACCTCCTGGTAAGAGATTATTAATTTCTATCAGCTTCATGATATTCATTGACATGTTCCAGATGCTATTTATTTTGTACTCATGGTTTTTTTTGTTTCTTTCATAGAACAAGACTTTTACCCCTAGAAGGGAACTTTTTACTGCTTGCCCCACCCCACATCACCCCCTCTCAGCTCGAAGCAGCAAGAGCAGTCATCGCCCTTTTTCCTTACAGCAGTAAAAAGTCCCTAAAATTAGAGGGGTAATAATAAAAATTTTAAAAAGACAGTCAATATAGATAGGTAAGTTGGGTTAAATCACAAAAATAAGAGCCAGTTTGGGTCCAGAAAGTTGGAGGCAAATGACCTCTGAGAGATTAAAAGATTAATGCTTTCAGAGCCCTTCCTCCACCCTTACCAAGAACCTACTCCTGTTCTAACCTGTTGTTAAGTCTCTCCAACAGGTTCAACTTATGAGAGAACCAGTCCCAAGAGACCACTGATTTCCAACACCCATTTCAGTCAGAAGACTATGTCTACATCAAATTGTTCCAGAAAGGACTAACACCTGGCTGAAATGGAAGGGACCTTACTCACAACATGGGCTCATCACATGTGAGTCAAGACAACAGAAAAATGGACAGCCCTCAGAGACCCCAACCACCATCTAAAGATAAGACTGAAAAAAATGTTAATCGTGTTTTTTCTCTTGCTTGGACTACATTAGGAATAACTCTGCTTAACCATTCAACTTTTTGAGATTGCCAAATAGGCTAAATTCTGTATACTATTATGATGGGGAGGAATAAAAGGAACATATGGGGCTAATATCTAAACAAGCGGCCCCTGTCTTAGTTCCCCTCCTAGTAAAAATAGGTATAATGAACTCCACAGCTGTAGGAACCACTGCCCTGATTACTGGAAACCAGAATTTCAAAACTTTAAGTAGACAAATAGATTTGGACTTAAATATATTGGAGATAGAATCCAGTCTGTTAAGCTAATGGGGTTGCATACTCACTACAATCAGCTATGCACTACTTATAAATCAATGATTTGATTATGTACATAAAACCAGTGGGGAATGTGATGGGCTGACAGATCTGACTCTCCATGAGAATGTTATAGGCCAGACTCTAAGGGAAATAACTAAACAGACTCCATTTTGCTCTGAGACTCCATGTTATGTAGGAAATAAGCTTCTCCCATGGGAACGCCCTGCCTCTGTACCTATCATCAGTTACTTGGTGTGACATGTTTAATAATATACAATGGCAACTCCTATGTAGTAAAAAATTGCTCTCTTTGATTCCTATTGCTCCTAAACAATGTACCATGTAAACAGTGATTGTGTGGATGTTAGTAACCATTCTTTAGTTTGTACCTAGGGAAGGGTCAGTTTGACCCACTTCCCCCTCTGTCGATGATCTCATGATGTTAGTTTGTAATTTTGAATCATAGCAACAGACACTTATGATTGATGCGATTTTTGGTATAAGAACCCCTACAACCCTGTGGTTGGGGCTGTTATCCCAATAGCCATTTTTTGGGACATTGTGTGAGACAGTCAGCTGGTCAGCTTAATAAAGACTCTCAAATTTGGACTTCTCAGTGGTGATCGGTCTGTTCTTAAGTTGCACCCCATAACACTAGGGTAATAGTTTTTGATTCATTCTGTTATTTTTTTTCTTCCCCCCAACCCCTCCCACCCCTCTTATCCTTCTATACAATCCCTCCTTCCTCCATTCTTGTCCCCCTCCTCCCCCGCCCCATTTCAATTTTACCTCAATTAACCCTATCCCCCAAATCCTAATATACTCTTGTCTCTTCCTTCACTGAGGTTTTTTCTGGTATTGCTCTTCCGTGTCGCAGAAAGTTAACAAACTCAACTTTGTCAGACAATAGGCAAGACAGGTGTTGTCACACTGTCTTGTTGAATGTTCAAGAATTTAGCAGGCCAATCACCAGGCACACACTTCTAATCCCAGCAGCTTTGGAGACTAAGGCAAGAGGATCACAAGTTCAAAGCCAATCTCAGCAATTTCACAAGACCCTAAGCAATTGAGTGAGACCCTGTCTCAAAATAAAAAAAAATAAAAAGGGCTGGGGATGTGACTCAGTGGTTAAGTGCCTCTGGGTTCAATCCCCAGTACAAAAAAAAAAAAAAAAAAAAAAAATTAGCAGGCCAGTTGATGTCATATTGGTAGCTTCAAATTGGCCATGGTGGAAGTATTTACACCATGGGGAAGTACTTACACCATGATGGAAAATGGCAAATGCTACACATGAGAGGTTTCTCCACTCCCTGAAGAGCTGATAACTAAACATTCACCATTACACCATGGACAGCAGGCAAGTTCCTGGTGGTCTTCACTGGATGAGCTTTATCAATGTGAAAGTTTATGAATAGGGTTCTGAGACAGCCTGTGCTCTCTGATGCCCAAGGTGCTGTGCTAGTCGCGACACTGTGGGAAATAAAGCATGTTCTAAGAGAAACCTGCAACCAGGGTCAAACAGAAATGGACCTGCTCTCTACCTGTCACAGACGTAGGGAGAGTGTTGGCCTTTTTCAGTTGTTCTCTGCGCTCAAGCCTCGACACTGCAGTCTCAGGCTTCTTCTCTTCTGGCTGAGCAGTGGACTTGTGCAGGGAACCCGCTCTGCTGATACTGCCACTTCCAGGCTGTGGGCTCACACTGACCTGGGAGGGCAGAGACAGGGAAAGCATGTTTTTAACCTGTGATGTGGAGAAGCCTGAACTTGAGAGCCTCAAGACTTCCACCTGTCAGCCCTGACCTCTGCTCCTAAAGGAAGGGAGCAGCTCAGTGCCCTTGTGCCAAGGAAGGAAAGTTACTCTTCCAAAAACACGCCATCAAGCTGACTGTAAAATCAGGTCACAGAAGAGGCTCCTGATTTCCTCTTCGACTACTGCTAAAAATAAATCATTTTCATATTTCTCATATATAGTAGTCTCCCCTTAGCCAAGAGGGATCTATTCTAAGACCCCTGTAGATTCCCAAAATCATGGAAGGTACTGAACCCTGCATATATTATGTTTTGCCCTTATTTTAGATGTTAGCAACATCAGTGTATATATATTTTTCATATTATCAAGAACTTTCACCTTTACACATCAAAAAAATACTTCACATTTTCACTTTGGCATATTCAAATTGCCAATATCACTTCTCTTGTGCTTCATAGCCATTCTTAAGTAAAATGAGAGTTACCTGAACACAAGCATTGTGATACTGTGACTGCTGATCTGATAACCAAGATGGCTACCAAGAGGCTAACGGGGGCAGTACATACAGTGCAGATACACTGGACCAAGGGCTGATTCATGTCCCAGAGGATGGAGTGGGATGGCATGAGATTTGATCACATTATTCATAACAGCAATTTAAAACTCGTAAATTGTTATTGCTGGAATTTCCCATTTAATATTTTTGAACCACTGTTGACCTCAGGTAAGCCAAGAAAAACAAAACCTCAGATAAGGTGGAACTACTGTACCTGTGTTGTGTGTGGATCACTGCAATGTATATATCCCAGATGGGTTCATCCTTCTTCCCTCCCTCCCTCCCTTCCTCCCTCCCTCCATTCCTTCCTTCCTTCCTTTCTTCCTCCTGTCTCTCCCCATACCCTCCCGACCCTCCCCGCCCTTCCCGCCTCTCTCTCCTCTCCTTTTTTCTTTTCTTGTGGTGCTGGGGATTGAACTCAGAGATGCTCTACCACTAAGTGTATCCCCAGACCTTTTCATTTTTTTTATTTTGAGCCAGGGTCTCACTGAGTTACCCAGGCTGGGCTTAAACTTGGAATCATCCTGCCTTAGCCTCCCAAGTGGCAGGGATTACAGGTATATGTCACCATGACTGGCTGGTTCCCTGCTTTAAAGGTGGTCAATATATTTACCACTCTGCTGTCTGTAAACTCTACCACCCCCAGCTATCGTCTCCTCTTTCTCTCTCTCTCTACTCCTTGTGACTTAAAAGAGAGCCAAACTTAGACTAGCAAAACTAAAGCAGTGGAGCAGGCTACTCACGTTTTCTTTGGAGAGCTTTTCTGCCTGTTTGGCTTCTCGGGCTTGCTTTCTCTCCTCTCGAGTTGCTTGCTGCTCACGAAACCCCTTTTGCTTTTGTAGTGCTAACGTTATCCATAGTGGCTGGGCAGTTTCAACTTTCTCTGTAATTTTGGAGCCATCTAAAGAGTGCCTGCTCTGAAGCATTGGCTTCTCTGTAGGGAAAAAGACAAGAGGTTTGCTGTGAAATTCACTGCTAACTTGTCTCAGTTCCTTACCCCCTAAACCTTGTGGCATATTAATACACCTAGGGAATATTCCTTCCTCCCACAAATCTGTGCTAATGCTTAAGGGACTCCACTGGGAGGGGAAAGTAACATCTTCCATCAATTGAAAATGGGGCATTTCTCTTCCCTAGATATGGAAGAAGCTACTTTGCAAGAAAATTAAATTTTCAGTGTCATCGAATCTCACATCTACAGGAGACCAAGATAGTTATATGGTTCAAGGTTGGTTGTTTTTCTTTTAATTCATTGCTTTAATGAGATTTATTTTAGCAACAGAAGTGTCCCTGGACCCCACCCTTGTAGACAACATCCTATGTGGAACCCCAATGTTTGAAAAACAAACAGGTACTGCTCTGACTTAGGAGCTGCTGAGGGCAGCAAGGCTCTGAGGAACACAGTGAGAAACCCATGCTTTTGGTCCAATGCCCTCACATCTGAGAGCTGGGAGCACCGGCATCCACAGCAAACCAGCTTCTTCTGACTTCCGGTCTCTGCAACTAGGTAAACACCTGGCAGGTGGCTGGTGTCAGAGTAAGCATGGGGCTCTGACACTGAACAGGTCTGTCTTTGATCTCATGTGACCTTAGGAGAGCTACTTAACCTTTAGTTCTGTAATAAATAAAATGAAAATAATGGCACATGCCTTATCTGATCAGAATATTTAGAACAATGCTTGGCATTTAGTCATCACTCCACAAAGTGAGCTGTAATTATTACTTAAGTCTGTGAGACAGAGGTCTCCCTTCTTTACTCTCAAGTAGAAAGTAAAGAGATACTTATTCTATGATGGGGTTCTTTACTAATTCAAAGGAAAGGGGTTCACTCTAGTCTTGTTCTTTTGCAATCCAACAGAAATTTATTCTTTGATATTGCAGAATCTGCCACCAGGGCTCTCAATCAGCTGGACTTTTTAATACTGTGCTCCAAGATGAGGGCAAAGTTCAAATGATAAGAAAACAAATTAGAAAGCTTGAATGAGGAATTTAAACAATAGTAATAATAATAAGATATTCTGGGCTGCGAAGATAGCTCAGCTGGTGGAGTGCTTGCCTCGCAAGCACAAGGCCCTGAGTTTGATTCCCGGTACCGAAAAAAAAAAAAAAAAAAAGATATTCTACTAAATTTTCTTTTTGGGACTGGGGATAGAACCCAGAGCACTCTACCACCAAGTTACAACCTCAGGCCCCCTACTTAACGTTCTATCTCCTTTAGATAAGGCTGTACATAGAGCCTTTGTCTTCATAATGAATCCTGCACATTGCAATGTCCCTAATCAAATAGAGATTCAAGTATGATCTAACACAAGAAAGAAAAACAAAACATTTAAATCAGAAGGTTTAAAAACAAAATAAAACAAAGTGAAACTGAAATGAGTTTTGATTATTTCTGGTTCAGTTAACCAGAAAATTTGAAAGAACTACTTGCCCCTCAAGCTTCTTTGGTGCTGAGTTGTTTACATACACTGGAACTAACTTGATGAGTTCCTGTTTTCTACCCAAGGACTGTGGAGCACTTGTTTGTAAAACTTCTAAAATTCAAACTGCCAAGACCTAAATGATTTCCATATAAAGTTATTCTGCAAAAGAGAATTTGAACTAAACTTTCAGTCTGACCTGGCCTGGGAGGAGCATAAAAGCAACCTGTCAAAAACCTTGACTGGTATTTACCATAAGGGTCAAAATGCCTTTAAAATATAATCAACTAAACTTATAACTGAGTAAAAGTGAAAAAAACCTTCTGGGTGGGGAAGGAGGAAAGATGGCGGTTGCAGCTCTATGACAGTTGGTTGGGTGTGTTATACGATGTGGGAGAAGCTGGTCTTGGGGCTTCTTTTTTCTCATAGTGTTTCTCTCCAATCACATAGCCACAAAAGTGCTTTTCATTTCTCATAAGTGGGAGAAAAATAGAATTATCTTCCTCCTGGCAGATGGAGGAGAAGAGCGTATGCTAGGAAGACACTGGCCTCCTGGTTTGCTGGGGCAAAGGAGGTGTGAGTGGTGTCCGGGGTCCAGAGGTGGACTATATGACAGAGATGGGCAGTCTGGATCGGGAACTGGAGATCTACTGACAGGGAAGGAGAAAACATGGAAGGATGCAGGCGAGGGGTCTGAGGAACCCACAGAAGAACCAGAGCTGAGCACCCAAGAAGAGTGAGCCTCAAAATGTTTCACTTCTTTCCCTTCCTTTCCTCCAGCTCTAGAGCCAGTTTCTGGGATGGAAGGATGGGGAGCATCGTCCATGCCCATATCCCCATGATAGGAATTTCAGACCTAAGCAGGCCAAAGGGCGGGAAGGGAGACATTTTAATTGAAAAAACATTACCCTGGAGGAAACTTATTAATTACTAACATGAGGTTACTGTTACTGAAAGGGAGGGATTTTTTTTATATAGAAAAGGGACTGAACTATAAAAAACAAAAAAACAACAACTCCTACAAATCAACAACTTTTTTTTTTTTCTTTTTTCCCAGTGCTTGAAACTGAGCCCAGTTAGGCAAGGACTCTATTACTGAGCTACATCTCTAGGCCTTTTTTAAAATTTTTATTTTGAGATAGTGTGTCAGTAAGTTGCCCAGGCTGGCCTTGAACTTTCGATCCTCCTGCCTCAATCTCTCAAGTCACTGGAATTATAGGTATATGCTATCTTCCCTGGCTGTAAAAATGTTCAAAGACTTTCAGCATTTTACAAATACCAGGTGAGAATTATCAGGGGCAGCTGTGGAATGATGAGGAGATCATTTATCCTAGGAAAGAACTCATGTTGCTGTTACCATTGTGGGAGCCAGCAAAACACCCAACTTTACAGATACTGCTGTCCACATCTGTAAAACAGAGCCAAGACTATCTAACACATGTGCTGGTGAGATCCAGAAGCAGTGTAAATAAACGTACTTGGATACAGTCCAGAGAAAGATTGCTGTTGAAATCATCTAAACACAGGGAAATCCCTCATTTCATCAAGGTTTTATCAGACAGGGATGTTCTATGTCAATCACGTAATTTTTTAGGCAAGAAGTTTAGAATTCCTAATTAAAAATTGATTTCATTGCAATTTACACCTACTGTCTCTCATTCTAAACTCAGTGAACAGAACAGCCCATTCAAGTTCTCTTCTTCCAATTCTAGGGGACAAGCAGGTGACACCTGAGGTCATTGGGTTCAAGTCATTACTCCTCAAGGTTATTTCTTAGAGAAAGGGGTTCTTTATTATTTATCTGTTCTGCATACAACACGTAGGTAGAAATTCTAGAATGAGATGATACCAGTAATCAAAGTCTGTATATAGTACAAACAGGGATTGTCACTGCTGTTAATTCCCACCAGGTGGGTTCAAATCAATATGGTGGCTTGGCAGAAGGCAGTGGCTTGGCAGAAGGCATGGCCTATATATTGGCCTGTTCAGCCTCCAGAATGCAGACATCTTAGTGGTCTCCAAAAAAAGGGGATCTACGCCCTAGGGAATGTGCCAGACAATTCACTGGGGTGAAGAAAGAAATGGTGAGAATTTCTACTTATCTATTTTAAAATCTAAATATAAAAATGAAAAATGCTATTCTAATATTTAATACTCAGACTAGTACTGACATCCTCACTCAGCCCACATAACCAAAGACTATGTATAACAAATAGTATGTTTAAAGAATCATGAGGGAAGTTGGGAGGGCTACACTGTGGGGGGTGGGGGTGGGGAGGTTGGGAAGACCAGTATCATTGTTCTCCTTAATTTTTGCTTTTAGCATATTGGAAGGTTTTGTAGTTGGATGAGTGCATGGAATACCCTATCTCATTTTAATTAAATGAGCCCTTACAAGATAGACAAATGGCTTAAAGAAATGCCTTAGATTCAGTTTACTACATAATGCAAGCATCAGAAAATAGCAGAGCTCTTTGCCTGCCACTTTATGAAGAAATCAGATTTGCCAAGAAGTTGGCCAAAGAAAATAAAACATGGCACCATGACTTGCAAAACATCCACTGTTGTTACAATGAACTTCACTCCAAGTATAGATGATGTCCCAGGGCTCTAGTTAATGATGGTACCACATGTATACAACCAAGAAGTACATTGGAAGTCTGTGCTTAACATTTTTATCCTGATGGGGTATTCAGTTAAGCAGATTTGGTCAGTTCTGGTAGCAAGTTGAATACCAAAACCCCCATGAATAGAGGAGGCAGCAAGTCCCACAAGGCAGGGCCCTGGTCTTGCTTCTATGTGTTTTTTTTTTTTTTTTTTTTTCTGTATCAAGAAAAATTAAATTAGCAGAGACCAACAGCCCAAAATCTGAATGCTGGGTAAGAAAACAAGGGTGGTAATAGTTGGGGAAGAAAATTATAATAATTGAAGGGTCATGTCTAAAAGAAAGAAGCAAGCAGGAGCTTTATTTCTTTGAGGATAGATAAAGTGAGCAATAGAACAGGATAGGTCTTGAGAGGGAATTTGCAGATACCAGAAAAGTAACAACACAAAAGCTCTTGTCAGAACTAAAAATGGACCCATCATTCAGCAGGACAAACAGAAATCATTATAAAGAAGAAGTCTAGAAGCTGCTGATCAACATGTGCATTCAGGAAAACAAGCTAGGTAAGTGGACAATTTAAAAAGGCGGTTAGGAGTTGGGTGTCTAGGAGCATGCCTGTAATTCCAGCTATTTGGGAGGCTAAGATGGGAAGTTTGCAAGTTCAAGGTCAACCTTGGCAACTTAGAAAGACCCTGTCTCAAAATAAAAAGAATCACCAGGTTTGTCCAGAAGTGAGGGATGCTCTTACATTTCTGTATAGGAGGATTTCACAGTGGCACACCTGCCGGGAGGATGTGAGGCTGCATTTGCAGAGCATTTCACATAAAATTAGGTGAAAGTCAAACATTCGGAGAGGGGACCCACAGATAGGATGGGGATGTCTGAAGCCCCTAGCTTCCCATCTCAGTGCAGCTACTGCCCAGAGGCAGAGCACAGACACTGGTCCAAAAAACTAGTAAAGGCAAAAGATTTATGCGATCTGAAGAGAAACCAGAATGTGGAAACTAGCTTTTTTTTGGTCACTGCACTTCCCCCTTAGAATGGTTAATGACATATTTATTAATTAGGACTATATTTCATATCAAATAATAAGGGCCTCACTATGACTGAGTGAGTGTCCTTTCAGAATGGCAAACTGGCCTCTATCAGTCACTGGCTACCCCAGCACTTGAGGCTCCTGCATATGAGCTGGACAGAGGCCAAGGCTCCATTCAACAGCTACCTACCTTTCCTCCCCACCTCAGGCATTTGGGAAAGTCTCTCTTGCTGAGTGGCAGAAAGAGGGGGTGAAGCAGGTTTCTTCTCTGGTACCTCTTCCTCATCCTCCTCCCTCTTCTGTCCCTTCCTTTCCTCTGGGAGTGGTGGTGAGGGTGGCTGGGTACCACTGCTCTCCTGGATCTCCTGTCCCTCCTTGGGCAGCTCGCTGGGCTCAGAGTCTGGCTTCCCAGCTCTGCGGGCCAGCAACTCTACCAGGTAGGGCCTGCTCAGTTTGGAGAGTGGGGATGGCGGTGGGGTCTGGCTGGTGGGCTTGGGAGCCAGGGCTGGTTTCTGCACTAACGGCATTTTGTTTGTTCCCTTGTCGTGCTCTAGAGCTGGGGTCTGGCTGCTGGACGGTGGGGGTCCCGGCTGGGCTGCAGGAGGAGAATGGCTGGAAGGGATTTCAGCAGAGTCCCTCCGAGGGGCTGGGACTTGCTTCCTCTCCTGGGGGAAGGATGGGCCATGCTTGGGGGCCACGCCCTCTGTCTCTTTGTCGGCATTGGCGCTTGCCCCTGCTGGCGGCCCCCCATCGCCACTGTCACTAGTGCTGCTGTGTCTCTTCTTCTTCTTTTGTTCAGCTTGTTGGTCGCAGTGGAAGCGCAAGGAGTAGTTGGTCCTTCTCAGTTTTATTCCAAAAGGTGAGGCTTTTTCTTCCGCACCTGACATCACAGGGTCTGGCTTGGCTACACCACTTGCGGTCTCACTGTGCGCCGTGCTTGTGGAATCTGTGTGGACCGCTTTCTGCGGAGGCGAAGGCGGGCTCGGAACAAGGAAAGATGGAAGGTCTTTGGCAAATTTGCACCCCTCGGTGGTGTCTGCTGGCTCGTGGTGCACCTCCGGCTTCTCTGGACCCTTCCGGGGCTCTGGAGTACCAGCGGGCAGGGGCGGGGGCGCCGTCTCTTCGCCCTGCCCCGGCCCGGCTCTTTTCCTAATGCCCTCTGCCTCCGTGTTCTGTTTGGAGGTCTCGGTGCCACCATCTGCGAATTTCTGCCAGGCGGGCATAATAGAGAACTTAGCGTTAACGGGCGGAGTCTTGCGGAGGTTCCCGCGGGAATCAGATCGGGCCCTGGGAGCCGGCTCGTCCCCTGGCCGCGACTGCTCTCTGTCGCCGCGCGCCTCGCTCTCTGCGTTCTTCAGGATTCTGGACCGAATGGAGGCCCACTCTGCCAGCGCTGCCACGCTGCTTGGCGACTCCTGGGGAGGCCGGGCTTTGCCACCGCCTCCCCGGGGCTCGCCGGGGGCGCGGACTGGGTGCTCCGCAGTGGGGACGTCCACGTGTCTCTTTTCTTCTGACAGGCCCAGAAGAGACTTGCAGGCCGTGTCCTTGATCTGGTTCAGGTTGACCGCCGGGCCGCAGAGCTGAGCTCCGGTGACCAGAATGGCTGTATGGGGGATGCTCAGGGCGGAGGGCAGGGCGTGCGAGGCCACGCTGGCCCTCGGCGCCTTGGGTTCCTGCGCAGCAGGGCTGGGTCCCGTGTCTTTGGCGGGCGTCACGGGGGTCAGATTGACTTTGGGGAAGAGAATCTGCCTCCCTCCTGAGGACACCTGGAACGTGTAGGGCCTTGGCATGGTCTGCCGCTCATCCACTTCCTGCCACCTGAGTTCCTCCACCTTTCTGTCTTTTTCTGGAGTGGAAACTTCGTTCTTCTGCGCTGGAGGCAGAGTTTCTTCCTTCTGCCCCTCTTGCTGCTGGGGAGGGTCCATTTTGGCTGTTTCTCTTCTTTCCTCCAGGACACGATGCTCATCGTCGTGAAAATCGCCCCTCTTCCCCGGCTGCTCTCTTGCTGGCTCCGCCTCTTGCTTCTGCTCCTCCTGGGAGCTTTCTCTTTGCCTCTTGAGTTCCAGGTGTCCTCGATCTTCTGGCTTCTCAAAGTCACTCTGCAGAGCGGTCCGCGGGCCTCTGCGGTCCTCCAGGTGCGGCTGCCTCTCTTCGTCCGGAGTCTGTGGCCTCTGTGGCGTATCCCCAAGCTCCTCCTGCGGTTCCGGAGCCTCCATTTCCTCCTGCTGTATCAGCTCTGGCCTTCGCTTCGCTTCCTCTTGCTGCTGTCTGAGCCCCTCTAGTCGTTTCCCTTCCTCTTCCAGCTCCTCCCGCTGCCTCTGCTCCTCCAGCCTCCTGGCCTCCTCCTCCTGCCGTTGTGCCTCCAGCCTTCGGAGTTCCTTCAACTCCCTTTCTTCTTCCTGCTGCTGTCTCTCGGCCTCACGTTGCCTCTCGGCCTCATGCTGCCTCAGCTCTTCCAGGCGCTGGGCCTCTTCATGCAGGCGACTCCGTTCGTCGGCCTCCAGGCGCTCTCTGTTCTCCTGCTCCTTCCACTCTTGCTCTGGGCAACCTTGCTCTTCCAGGCCCCGCTGCAGCCTTTCCCCTGGCCCCTTTTCCTTCTCAGTTTCTAGCTGCAGTTCCTCCTCTTCACCCTCTTCTTCATCACCCTCCTCTTCCAAGAGCTCCTGCTTTCTGTTCTCTTCCCACAGCCTCCTCTCCAGGGCCTGCAGCCTCTGCTCTTCCAGGCGTCTCTTCTCTGCTGCTTCTGCCTTTTGCCTTTTGCACTTGGCCTCAAGTTCTCGCCAATAGTCTTCTTGGCGTCTTTTCTCTTCCTCAGAATCCAGCAGCTCTGGCTCCTCTTCAAGCCACGCGGGCTTGTCTTCTCCTGGGTGGCCATTTTGGTCCAGGGAAGGCTGCCTATCAAGGCCACCTTGCTCATTTTGTCGATCCTAACAAGGAGAAGAGAAATATTTAGTCTTTTACTTTTCTCATAGAAAACCCTTACTATTCCAATTACAATGCAGGTGGCCTGGCAGTCTCAAAAGGGATAGGTGTTCCTGGGTACAGATACATTAGTCTCCCTTATCCAAGGTTTTGCTTCCCATGATTTCAGTTACCTGTCCTTAATCAAATGTTAAATAAAAGTTCCTAGAATAATTCATACATTTTAAATAGCTTTTTCCCCACCTTGGAGATGAGGACTTACTGCCATTGTTGCCTAGGCTGGACTTGAATTTGTAAATCCTCCAGCCTTAGCCTCCGCAGTAGCAGGGATTACAGATATATGCCACTATGCCCAACATTAACTTTGATTACAGTATATTGTTATCATTGTTGTTAATCTCTTACCTAATTCATAAATTAATCTCTTGCCTAAGTTATAAATTAAACTTTAAAATAGGTATGTATAAGAAAAAACATGGTTTGTGTAGTAGTATCCAGAACTATTTGAGGTTTCAGGCCTCCACCAGGAATCTTGAAAGTTTTCTTGATGGATAAGAGGAATAGTGTGAAGGTAAAGTCAGACAAAGGTCACACCAAGCAAGAGTAAACTGTGGGAGATTTACCTTCTAGCCTTTTTGTCATTCCCAAATTCCTTTTTCTTAATATAAATGAACAATAGGAAAATAAATAGCCCAAAAGTAGGAAGATGAGCAAAGAAAGAGATTTGGGTCAGACATGGTGGTGCATGCCTATAATCCCAGCTACTTGTGGGTTTGAGGCATGGGGGATGGCAAGTTTGAGATTCAGTCTGGGCAATTTCATTTGATTTGTTTCATAATTTAAAAAAAGTGGGGGGCTGTGGTTGTGGCTCAGTGGTAGAACACTTGCTTAGCATGTGTGAGGCACTTGGTTTGATTCTTAGCACCACATATAAAAAAATAAATAAAATAAAGATCTATCAACATTTTAAAAAATAAAAAAAAATTTCAAAAAAGGGTTGGGGATATAGTGCAGTGGTAGAGTGCCCCTGAATTCAATCCTCTGTATCCCCTCCCCCAACATATATGCACAAAGACAGAGAGAGAGAATTGGAATTCATTAATGTCCCCTGAAGCCCATCACTTAGAAGTCTACTCTAGTCAGACTAAAGGCCCTTTGGCTGAGCCAGCTGGGCTGAGCTGGTCCACCTTTCTGATATACAGCAAGCACAAATCATCTGAAGTCCCTCCACCTGTGACCTCCCCCTCTGAGTTCCACCAGCCTCATCTCAGAAAGGACAGTGGAAACAGACCTACAGATACCCGCATGCAGGTACACTCGAGTTCCCAATGGGTAGAGACCTAGATCCTCCTAGGGTTTTACCCCTACACCAACACACTTGGTAGAATTAGTGCCCAGCAAGCAAGGGCACCTGTCTGGTCAGCCAGAACATGATCGACGCACCCGGGCAAGCCGCCTGTGCTTCTTTGATACCCTCTGGTTTTTTGGCTTAACAGACAGTTTGTGCTTGGCAGCACTGTTGTCCAGGCGAGCGATGGCCAGGGGGATGGCATCGAGGTTGACACTTTCAATGGTGCCAGCAGAAGAGAAATGTCTTTTTGGCCGAGACGGTTTAACTGGAGCAACCTACGGTGCAGATTAAGATATAAGGTCAGTCTGGATCAGAATGCCTTGCAGGGAATCCAGCAACAGTAACTGAGCTCCAGCCTGTGTCTGCCCAGTCTGGCCCAGGGAATGCTGGTAAGCAAGGGGGCTGGAATTCAGTGAAATGAACCCTGGTTTTGGAATCAAAGGACAGGATGCTATTTGTTCTGCCAATGGTGACTATATTCACTGGTGAAGGTCATTTAGTCTTTGCATGGCTAATTTTCCTACTCTGATTGATATGGGTCAGAGTCAATGGAGAACCAAAGCACCTGCAGCCTGTTTTTGATAAATGGAATTTTACTGGCCTATGCCATGCCCACTATCTTTGGCTGCTTTTGTGCTACAAAGAAGAACAGCACAAAGGAGAGTCATGCAGTTGTGGCCTAAAGTCACAAGCCTAAAATAACTAATGGTTTGCTGGCTCCTGGACTAGATCATCTCTATGCTAAGAAATTGTTAACTCTCAGACACTGTGTACATACTCAGTTCCTATACAGGACTTCAGTCCCTTCAAGGCAGGAAGGAGTCTTTTTCATCTCTGCATCAGTCTCTTTTTTGCTCAAGTAGCAAATCTCATTTGGTAAGTGATTAGTACATACTTGTTGAAGGAACGAAGGAAAAATAAAGTATAACATCCACATCTAGGATACGGAACTTATAATCAGCAAAAATGTTTTGACATAATCACCCCAAAGTCACAGAGTACTGAGTGTACAAAAAGCTAAAAGAAAAAAGGCCCTTTTTAGGGCATGGTGACACATGCCCATAACACCCAGTGACTCGGGAGGCTGAGGCAGGAGGATTGCATGTTCATGGCTGGCCTCAGCAATTTAGCGAGGCCCTAAGCAACTTAGCAAGACCTTGTCTCAAAATAAAAAATAAAAAGGACTGGGGATGTGGCTCAGTGGTAAAGTGCCCCTGGGCTCAATCCTCAGCACCGCCCCCCCCACCCAAAAAAAAAAAAAAAAAAAAAAAAAAAAAAAAAAGAAAGAAAGAAAAAAGTTTCTGGTGAAAAGAAAAAAAAAGTGGCGAAAATGTGCCTCTTGGGCAGGTGCAGTTCTTCAAAAGATGCACTGCAGAACAGCCTGCAGTTCTGGAATACATATGCAATCACTAAAAAGCCACAGCCTCAGACTACACATTTAGAAAGGTCAAAGCCGCCATGGCACCTGAACCAGAAGCCACACTAAATGAGAAGGTAGGAAGCCATGCCTCTAACTGCAGAGAATTTAGATAGGGAGAAAGGGGCTCCGGGTTACACAACGCCAACTTGCAGCAGGGGGCGCCCACAGCCCCATCTGCCAGAATCCCCAGCTCTGCACACACAAGGGCAGACCTGGATTGGAAGGGACAGGGTTCATGGGTTTGTGTTTGTGCTGGAAGTGCAGAGTGGATGAGGTTTAGGTGAAGGGCCTGCTTTTTGCAATTACCCTCTATATTTATGTACAAAAGATAAAAGACCACGCTAGCACCAAGAGCAAAATGGAAGCCCAGTGCATTATTAATTTATGAGGAAAAGCATTGAAAAATAATTCCAGCCTTTGGTCTTTTAGCTTTCATTTATTTATGGCTATCTTTTTATAATAGGTATCAAATTCTGAGCTGTTGTTGAGAAGAGACGAATTAAACATTTATTTCCATCCCCTATGAGATGCATGAGGAAAAGGAGTCAGAGCCAAAGTGACAGATTGAAGACAGAGATAAGCACTTGAAGTTGAGATTGAAGTGCCATGCTGTTTCTAGTTATCCCAGCTGGCCTCGTCATTGTCTTGCGGGTGGCACCATCTTGAGCCATTCCTTTTGTAGTAGCAAACCTGCTCAGGGTTCCACCTGCCAGATCTTGGGAAGCGGCCTGGTTCCCTGTGCAGGTGAAAAGTCCCCATCAGAGCAGACCAGCTCCTACAGAAGTGAGCTCAGGGAAAAGGGTCTAGACTCCCTAGACTCCTGTAGGTAAAGCCCTAGGTTTAAAAGGGACACAAAAACATTAGAACATACTATGTACAAGCAGAGAAAGGATAAGGTCAGGTCTTTTGTTTCTCACATCTCTAAGAGGATCCTTCCTTACAGTTTTTCAATGGATTAACAGTGTCTTCAAAGATGTGATACATTTAGAAAGAGGACCAACTTGTAAGACCCCAGGGCATGCTAGGAGTGTGGCTATTTTTCAGAGCAGGGTTTAGTTCCAGCAGTTGCAAAGCCATGGAAACAGATGCACCAACCTATACCACTAGTTGCATGTTGAAGAAATTTAAAGTAACATATGAAGGCAACATTTAGGAATGGAAAATGAAGCAGCAGATTGGGAAAAAAAAAAAAAAAAAGGAAAAATGGGAAGTTAAAGTAAGGAAGCTCAACAAATAAGTTCAAATCCTATTACCTTTTCTTCCATCTCACTTCCAGCTCCAGGGAGATTCAGAGGACTTGGAGAACTTGGCGTATCACTGGACTGGAACAGTAGAGAGAGTGCTCGAGTCAAACACAGGAACAGGAAGTTCTGGGCAAATAACTAAATAACTAGACACTGGCTGGGCCTGGGCAGGACTGCCTCCTCCCACACAGGGGTCAGCTGGCCTCAAAGAACCAGCAGGAGTCACAGTGGGGACTTTGCTGACAGGGACTACCTGAGGTGCAGAAGGGCCACCATCCTCTTCCCGAGTTCAATGCACTCCCACCTGGGTGGTCCCCACCTCAGCCCTGCGTTTCTGTGCTCTGGCTGAGAGGAGCTGCGGGCAGCTCAACAGCCACCTGACCTGGGGAACAGAGGCCTCTGACCTCGGAGCTCTCGCCTTTGCTGGCTGTCTTCCCCCTTCACCTGTCAGACCTCTCCCCTCTAAGCAAGGATGCAAAGGGCAGGGCTGTGAAGGCGAAAGCCCAGGGAGGGGGACAAAAAACACAGAAGGGAAAGGCTGAAGATTCACGCCCCAGTGTCCTAGGCGCGCTCCGAGAGCACCCCTGCAAGCTGTCTGCGTGTTTCAGGCTGGTAGACTGCTCTATCTCTTGTAGTGCCATTTTATACACAAGGATTTTCTCTTCCCTTCCAGGGGGACCACGTCAGCTTGCCCTACCTCAGTCCATTCCTCACATCACACTTAGGAAAATTTTTCAGAAAACACAAACCAGATTAAAACATTACCCTGCTTAAAATTACTCAGAGGTTTTCTATTGTCTTCAAAACAGACTTCACCATTTCCCCATTGTCTACACCACCTGGTATCACCAGTACTCTCCTCCACCCCAGAAGGGCCACACTGGCCTGCTTCCTGGTCCTCTTTTGGGGATGACTTCTTGGGCCTCTGTTTCGGGATATTCTTCCATCTCGATACCCCCTGCTCTCAACTCCACATGCAGAGATGTATTCTCTCCCCCACTAAGTTATTCACCTTTGCATTACCCTGTTTATTTTCTGTGAGGCCAATACTTTTCTTGATCTGAAATGATTATATTTATCTATTTGCTAACTTGGGTATTGTGTGAGTCCCTTCTCAATAGGGTGTAAACTTACTCGGAGGCAGCCCCTAGGCAAATCTTGCTCATCTCAGTAACACCCACATCTAAGACAAGGTCTGTTGAACAAAGATCCTTTCTTCTCCTAGGCCACTGTGCCTTGCACTTATGAGGTCACTGGTAATGGCCCAGAGGCTGTTTGAGTCCTCACAAAATCTCTGCCTCAAGAGATTTTATAATGCTGCCACCTAGCATTGGGGAGGCTGGGGAGAGCAATCTTAGACCTACCACGAGGGAGGGCCCCATCCTGCTTCACCCACCACCCAAAGGTGTCAGTGTGTGGGTGCCAGGTGTCATCAGGGTCAGGCAGAGATGGACAATGGGGTGGACCACGCTTTACTTCCCTTCCTTGCTTTCCTCTGCAAGTCACTTGCATCTTTCTTAGTACTCTCGTGACATATTAGCTGATAAAAGGCATGATTTCTTCTGAGATGCCCATTTGAATAACATCTACTACAATTTACTACAACTAAAGCTTATCAAGCTTTTTCCTTTAAAAGAATGCTTTTTCCTTTAAAAAAGAAAAAAGAAAAACTGAAGCCCCATCCCTCATTTATGAATTCCCAATTCTAGTTTGTAGGACTTATGTTTCCTTTTCCATAAATGCTCTAAGGACATCCTTTCTGCTGCTGGAAAAACTCTCAATTCAGGATATGCTCAACGTATAACCTTAAAGTGTCAACGGACAACATTTAGATAAAACAGTGCTAGAATGTGACTTTCTACACTAGGGTGACTTCAAGTTGGTCTGTTGATGTATTCTAGCTCACTGAGCCCCTTCATTTCCCTTTAAATTAGTTCAATCTGACAAGTAATTACACAGTACAACTAAGCAAGCACTAGTCAAGATCTTGGGGAGACCCAGATGGGTAAGACCTACTTTATCCTCAAGGAAGTCGAAGTTTTGAGATGGAGAGAGAACAGCCCCATGGACAGAGACAGGGACGGGAGGTACAGGTGTATAAACAGCTGTGAAGATGCAGAGCAAAGGTAGAGAGAAAATATACTCAGAGGTGAGGCCGGGCAAGAGTTCCCAGAAGAGGTGGGCACAACCTGAGCCTTGAAGGGTATATGGAAAGCGTCTGCCCCCTCCTTCTTCCCCTCCTCTTTGCTGGTCCCAGGAAGTACCCTCCACTCTTGGGCTACTCTTCAGAAAAGCTCCTCCCACCTTATTCTCCCCACTGCAGACTGCAGGGTCATGAGAAGCCTGTGTTCACTGCCTAAAATCCTGTGAATGGCTATGAGCAATCAGGTCATTCCCTGGTAGAGACTCACTTTGTTCTCAGCGTCTGAGAGGATGATATCCTGCTGAGCCACAATTTCCATGGGACTGGCTGGGAACAGGTCCTCTTCTGAGCTGGCCTCTCCACTGCCTGCCTTCTTCATGGGAATGGCATTGGGTGGCCGCTGCCCAAACTTGATATTCTTGCCCAATTGTCGCTGGAGAGGAACAAAAGGAAGATATTCTGAAGCAGTGAAGCGGTCCCCAAACCCACAACCAGGTTCCCCAGCATATCTAGGAAGCGCTGAGGCATATGCCCGTGCCCAGCTGCTTTCTAGACCCACGGCCATGCCAGGGAACCACAGGCAGGCTTGTAGTATCTGCATGTTTTTGTCCCTTCTTCTTTCCCATCTTCAAGCAGTGAGTTTTTTCATCCGGCCACCTCTTTCATGGAAATGCCAACATTTTCTAGTGGGTACAGGTACAATATTTCTGAACCAAAAGTTGGAACATATGTTCTTGATTTTAGATTTGTCTATAAATCTAGAAAAGTCTTTTTTTTTTAAAGTACAAAAATTATATGGAAAACAGTTACATGAAATGTAGGAACCTCTGGGGGAAATGAAAACTCCTGGAGTGGGTGTAACATGGGAACTTTCTAGCCTCTTCTGGACATGTTCCCTGTGAAAATTTCTTCTTCCACCACCCCGCCTGCAACCCCATGCCAGACCTCATGCTCAGGTCATGGTGGGCACAGCTAAGGTGAAGAAGGTCCCTGGGCTAGCGGATCTTTCCCTGATCAACGTCGAGAGCATATGAGGGATGGGAACAAACTGGACTTCTTTGCCTTTGGGGCAAATGAAATAGGGGACCAAGACTGAAGGAACCAGGAAGAGAAAAGGGTCAAGGAGGGGTGGACTATGGGTAGGTGGTAGCTAAAAGGATAGGGAGAAGAGAAGATAAATAGTATTGGAATTAGACAAGGGCCAGATTAGAAAAGAAAAAAAATGTTGTCAGATGTTTTCCAATGCCCCTGGGGTGGGGGGTAAAATCGCCCCCAACGGAGAAACACTGCTCCAGATATCAGGTTCTTGAGTTTCACAGTCCTTATATGCCTCAAAAAAATTATCTGATATTTATCTTTAATCTGGCTAATGTTTAATCCCACAGACCAGTAAAGAGCCTTAGCAATCACCTATTCGAAACTTCTCACTTTGCAAAAAAAAAAAAAAAAAAAAAAAAAAGCCAGAGATCTGACAGGGAGAGGCAATCGGCCCAAGTCCCAAAGGAATCAGAACCGAGTCTTCTACAATCACATTCAGGGTTGTTTTCATTGCACTTCATCAGCTCTCATAAATTTGACAATGTCCTTCCTGCTTGCAGGGGCAGTTATATAAAGAGATGATGCAGCATTTTAACTATTCGTCAGAAGTTCCCTTGAGGGAATTGCCCTCTCTCCCTTGGAACTCAATGATACCAAATCCACCCACGTGTGCCCAGCTCCCCCACCCCCAGCCTTGCCTAGGGAGAAGGGACACACACGACAGAGACTGGCCCCAGCCTCCCCTCCCCGCATCCCCAGGGAACCCCGCATGCCAAGGCAGGAGCACCGCAAGGCAAGGGCGTGGATCTGGGCCACGGGTGTTTCAGCCTGAGCAGGGCTCCCCAGCCCCACAGGGAAGGAGCGCACATCCAAAGCCTGAGTTCAGCCAGGGAAGGGCAGTTTCAGCAGCCTGAAAGGGTTGCAGGGAGGAAAAGGCTGAAAAAAGGTGTTTTCCAAAAACAAGCCTAGCAGGAAATGGCAGTTAGTGTCTACTCTAAGCAGGTCAGTAAGCAGGCACGGTTAGAACAGCGATGGAGTCAGACAAGAGGACATGGAGGCACAAAGCCAGCGGGGAGCTGGGCTCTGCTGCCCAGGGCAGAGGACGGGGGCAGGTTCCTGTGTCCTCCCAGGCTGGCCTTCCTATTAGTGTTGGCCAAGATCTCGAGGCTGTCCCAAACCCCTGTGATCCTGGACACCTTCTGTGATCAGGGTCTGCTGCTTGCCAATGCCCCTGAATTACTGAGATGCAGACGTTTCTTTGTTTAATTGACATACACAAATTGTATGTATTTATGGAGTATGATATTTTAATACATGTATACAGAGTATAAGTGATTAGGTTAGGGTAACTGGCATATCCATTACCTCAAACACTTATTTCTTTGTGTTGAGAACATAGTTCTCTTTTTCTAGTTGTTTTGAAATACACAATAAATTATTGTTAACAAATATTTCAATACATGTATTCAATGTCTAATGATTAAACCAGGGTAATTGATATATCCATCATCTCAAACATTTATCATTTCTTTGTTAGGGATGTTCGAAATTCCCTTTTTCAGCTATTTTGAAACATACAGTAAATCATTGTTAACTATAGTCACTCTACAGTGCTACAAAACACTAGAATTTAGTCTTCCTCTTAACAGTAATGTTGTACGATGGACCAACTGAGGTGAGGGTATTTCTAATGGTACCTCTAATGGAAAGGATGTCTTTATTGTAATTCTTGGCCTAATATTCCCATGCCATTTAGTCAGGAATGAACATGCTGATATTTTCCTTTTTAGAATACTGATGCTTAAGAAGCAAAAAAGAATGTGGCAAAACGTAATCACATTCTAGACTGAAATAACTCCAAAGATGGGATGACTATTGTGGCCACAAACAAAAAAGGAAAGAGAACATGAGAAGAAACAAATAGATGAGTAAGAATGGGACCAATACAGTACCAGGGGCAAAGGTGGAGGTGAAAAAGGGACAGGTTCACAAATGAGGTAGAGAATTCAAGAGGCAGATGGAGGGGAAGGTGCTGGGGACAGAGGAAAGGCTTAGGGAAGATGGGAGAGAAGAGCCCAGGGACAGCTGAAGGCCCTGCTGGCAGTTCCAATGGCTGGAGGACCTGGGGGACAGACAGGGAAAGAGGACAGGAGGGAATGACACTGTGTGTGTATGTCAAAGTGTTGGTTCCTGTCACAGATATGTTCATCCTGGCAAAGGAAAAACACTGCTGTCACCTTTGAAAATGAAAATGTCCCTCTTGGTACAGGAGCAGATTTGAAATCCCACCAGAAAAAAAAGATTCAGGCTGGTGGCTGGGGACCTTGCGGGTGGGGACTGGGAGGCAGAAGGGAATGGTGGCAGGGATCTGGAGTAGGGCTAGTCTCTGTGTCCAAACAGAGGACTGTCCTCGCAGACACACCCTGCAGCTGCCAGGCACTAGACAGTGGGACTTAGGGTCCAGAGCTGTGGTCACCAATCCTCCCATACCCAAGGACCAGGAGCTCCCACCAGCACGCCCTCTCCCGCCGGCTGATTCAAAGGAGACTGGGCCCTTGTGTCATTTTGTGAAATGTATCGACGAGTAAGATGTGACTGCCAAAACCTGTTGGGCAATCTCAGGTGTCAAGTGAGCTGACTACACGGATAAACATGGCTTTTCTGTTACTCTAATTTGTACACTACTCAGTTATTGTCATGAGAGGAACTAGGACATAAATGAGCAGTCACCTCTATAAGAGGAGCTGGTCCTCATCAGAGACAAACTACTGCTCTCCTCACCTTTTTGTTTTATTTTTTAAATACCCATGAGCTGTCTTTATACACACTGCAGTTATTACTTGTGTCTATACTGAGTCTATCCCTGGGCTGTGAATGGAGTTACTGTTGAGGCTGGAATGTGAGCTAAGAGGAACCATATTTTATTCATTCACATTGGGCCATTTGGTTGTAATATGGAATGCCAGAGAATGACGCTACAGGAATGTACATCCATATTCATGAGGTTTGTTCCTATGGTGTGGAAATGCCAAGCACATCATTTTCTGCAGTTCTCTCATTGCCAGAGTCTAGAATTCCCAGATTTTTCATGGCCATTCTTTAGACCATGTCCATAAGAGTAAAGCAGAGGAACAATAAAGTTGCTGTCTTCTTGAACAAACTACAGATACTTCCATTGTTAAATTAAAAAAAAAAAAAAAGAAAGAAAAGCATACCAATTTTAAAACAACTGCTCTTTTAAAAGTGACTTTTGAAATGGCTAAGTGCAGGTGTTTATTCTTTGTGTCCTTGACAGCTGCATTAGGTGTCAAAATGCTCAAATGTATGATTTTGGGTATTTTAAAATAAAATCCAGCTCAGTAGGAGATTCTAGCTACTGAGGACAAAGGTTTCTCTTCTATGCCAAATAATCCATAATACAATATGTCTCTGACAAAGATCTGGTATAACTGTAAAAATCACCTACAGACTTAGAGTGTGATACACCTGAGTTTTATCATCGGCTGGGACATAACCTCACAGCCTGGTCTGGTCTCAAGGAGGCACCAATCCATGCTGCTGGGATCTATAGGTAATATCAAGGTCACTGTGGTCCAAATGCCACAAGGTATAACACACAGCCACTTTGCACAACAGCAGGTGAAGAGTGACTTCACACATGTGGCAGGTCTCAGGAAATAGAGGGGCCCTTCACATTACCCATTACAGGCTTCCCCTTTATCATACAGGTGGGCAAAATGAGTGTCAGACAGTTCAGTGGCTTCTCACAAGGCCACACAGTCAGGTGGTGGTAGAGGCCTGACACACTTTTTATTTCACCTAGTTCCCTCACTCATTCAAATGCCATGAATCCTGCTGGCCGAGGGACAACTGGCTTCGTATGTACAGAGTCTTCGAAAAGGACACTTGTTTTTGTCCCTGTAACTTTGTGCCCTATATATTAAAATTTGTTCTCACTCTGCACATGTAATATTGTTATTACTAATTAGGTTAGGTACTGGGAATTGAACCGAAGGGCACTTAACTACTGAGCTACATCCCCAGTCCTTTATATTTTTTTTATTTTGAGACAGAGTCTTGCTAAGTTGCCTGGATGACCTTGAACTTGTGATCCTCCTGCCTCAGCCTCCTGAGTAGCTGGAATTACAAGTACGTGCCACCAGGCCTGGCTGAATTATTTTTATACTCAGAAAAAAATTAATGTTTCTTTTAAAAGGTTCAACAGTTTGCCACAAAAATCTTAGCAGGTGGTAGGCTGGCTTTACTCAGGAAAGGACAGATTGATTTATGCTATATGCAGCTATTCTGTACTGAGAGTTGCTAACAGCTGCCGTCTAGGTGAGATGGCTACGTGTGGACACTGGAGGGCAGCCTTTTCAAATGAAGAAAGACGGACGCCCTTCTGTGGGTTTCCAAGGGCTCTGAGGGCTGGGCAGTTTTTTAAGCTATGGAGAAAAAAATGTTTTGAAATGGCATTCCAGTAGAAATCTCATTTCAAAAGAATGTCTTAATATGGTGGCTAATCAATTTGACATTTACTGTCAAAGAGGTGTTATACATTCTGTATCTCTCTTTAAAAATAAACATAACACATATACACAAGGACAATTCCAGACATAAAAACATACATGCCTCTGACACACTGAACTCTCTCATTCCATGCTGGAGTTTACGAGAGGGCGGTCTTTTATGCTGCTTACTAAGCATCCACACCAGCATAACGTTGTCATGGAAAAATGCAAAGCATTCATGCAAGTTAATAAAGTTACTACTATTTCTACGACTTACCAGGAACATACTGCTTAGTCGACTGAAAAATAAAGCACAATCTTTTGGGGGTGATACAGTCACATCTTAGGTTACTCCAAAACTCACATTTGCTATGATCACGGTCCCCATGTCCCTCCTTGAAGAGCAAAAGCCTTTTGTATTTTCAAAAATATCACTAGAGAGCTGAAAGGAAGCTTGTGAATCCATGCAAGCAGAAGCAAAATTAGGCAGACCTCATATGAGGAGATGTTGTCAAAATGAGAGCACTCAAATCGTTATTCTACTTTATTCCCATTTTTCTTCTTGTATTAAAAGAAGTGTCACTTCAAGGAAGTTAGTTATTTGACATTTTGTTAATTAATGAGATCAGGTTATTTAAAATCATGCTTATTGGTAACAAATCATTAGCACTCACATATTTTTAATTGAATTTCTATATTTTCATTATTACATAATAATATATTTTTTACAACCCTAAATCCAGTTTTAGGAGAGGCAGTGGCATGTGGTATGATACAGAGCCTTATTAGTTAAAACAGCAGGCTACTGTCTATTTTTTCAAGAACTTCTAGAAAGGCCCTGTAAAATATAGCTTTTTCATGTCCTGAGTTCTGCATGTCATTCCTCTAAGAAAAGGGATATGACGAGCCAGTTCAAAACCTATTGGAAATACTACTCTAGAAATCAAAAGATGGGAAGGGGGAGGTGGCTCAAGGTTTTCCCTGGCCATCCCCATCCTCCCTTCTTCTCCAACCTATGGGAAGTGACAGCTTGCTTTTCCGTCAATCTGTGAACAGCCTAAGAGCACAGCCGGCTAGAACCAGGAGTGGACGTTGGCTGGGGCATGCTGGGATCTGAAGGACAGGCCTGGGCTGGCTCTGCAGGCAGGACTCTGGCCCTGGGCAGGGGTGGCCACAGGCATAAAGATCTGGGCACGGCTGGGTGTGGCTGCAGGGTGTTGGCTCCCTACTCACCACATGCCACCTTTGGCTGAGTATGTGTGGAATATGTGACCAAACACAGGTCACAAAATACAAAGCTCACGCTCAGGAGAACAAGAGCAGCTCAAGAAGACAAAATTTCCTTTTGCATACAATGCTTCATTATACCAGTAGCTACTCGGGTCAGCTCTTCCTTTTTCCTTCCCCCTACTCCTTATTCATTCCTTCATTTGTTGTGGTAGACTTACAGGCAGTGAGAATCTGCAGGCCAGAACCCTCTGTTCAAAATCTGGGTAGCCCTCAAGCACTCCCATCTCAGAGAATGCTTGCTTTGGCATTGCTCGTGGGTATTTTGGGGCAAGGGAATTCTACCAAGCACTGGGGCAAGCCTACAGTCAGACCCTCAGTGTTTTTGCTCTTCTTGCTTATCCTGGAGTCCCCTTATTTTGATTGCAGTTGGTAAAGAGTTATTGTGTTTTCATTGCAAGGGAGTCACTGTCTGAGTCAATTTTGCATGGGAAAACTGTCCCACTCTGCAGCATGAACAGGAGGGAGTGTGTGGTGTTTCCCGAAGACAAGGTGGCTGGGGAACCAGATTTACAAAGAGCAGAAGTCTCATCCACTGATAGAGACTGACAGTGAACATGTGCTATGCAGACTCCATTGACAGGAATATGGGTCCATTTGGTTAGGAGCGTTTTTCTCCCATCCAAGCCCTGCAGCTTCTCTTGGGTACTTGTTCTTCTCATGTCCAGTCAAAAAATAAACAAACAAATAAATAAAAAAGGATCAATTTGAGAGAAAAGGGGAGGGTCACAGGAAACTTCCAGAGAACTGAGTCAGGTTCAGGAAGGAATCTCATCAGGAGCAATCCTGGACCTCCCAATCCATCACTCAAGGACAAGCTAGGGACTTGTCCACTTCCCTCCATGGCTGGACCCCTCCTCTGGCTCTGACCTTCCAGTCTTAAGCTGTCTTACCTGAAGAGTTTTGACTTTGCCCAGGATGTTGTCCTGTGACATTGCTTGAACTGTCTGCTCACTTTCTGCTCCCCCATCAGGGATAAAAATACTGTCATGGGAAAGCGCCCGGGTTCCCATAGAATAGTTGAAGGACCTGGAATGCAAATCATGGGCTTCATTTATTAGGATGATAAATTTCTTTTGGCAATTCAATTTTCTGCTCTGACTTGAGGGACTCCACCCATGTCCCCTGTCTCATTCAGAAATCGCTTCCAGCACTGTGGTCCCTCCTGCTGGGGATCAGTCAAGGGGTTAGATAGATGAAAATTTCCTCCGGGAATGAGAAAGCATGGCTCTTATACAATCCTGGTTCAGAACCACTCAGAGGGAACCCAAAGACTGTTAGTAGAGGACCCAGGGTAGAGGTTAATGCAGAACTTTTAATTGGAGGAGACTTTTCCAGCTGGGCAGTCATATCAGTTTTGTCCTAGGATAGCTTGTCAATCAGCATTTACTAATAACATTCAGATCTAGAAGTGAGAGGCAAGAGGGTCTTTCATAATAAAGTTGAAATAAAGATATGTGCATCTAAAGCAAAGGCTTTGGAATAGAACCAGAGTTCGTCATAGGGATGATCAATGCTTGAGGAATTCAGAGAAGGGGGAGGAATTTGGATGGGTCTTTGTGACAGGCCTCATACATACTGAACACCTGACAGGTGGTTAGCACCCACCTGCTATGGTTTAGATGTGGTGTGAACCCAAGGGTTCATGCATTGGAACCTTTAACATAGGGTGATGTTAAAAGATGGTAAAATCTTTAAGAGGTGGGGCCTAGGTCACTGAGGCCACTGCTTCTGGAAGGAAGTGATGTACTTCTCACAGGACCCTGGTTAGTTCTGATTAGAACTGGTATAAAGAGCAAGCCCAGCCCCTCCCATGCTCTGGCTTCCTGCCTCACCATGTGAACTCTACCTATTGCACACAGCCTGCTATGATGCCATCTACCACAATGTGATGTATACAGAGAGCCTCTGCCAGAGCCAGCACCATGCTCTTTGGACTTTCTGGTTCTAGGACTATGAACCAAATAAATCTTACTTTTTTGGCTCTTATTTATTAGAACTTATTTTTATAATTCTAAGTAATCTTATTTTTTATAAGTTACCCAGCCTCAGGTATGTCATTATAGTAATGGGCAATGGAGCTGGGGGTGTAGCTCAGTGATAGTGTGCTTGGCATGCATGAGGCCCTTGGTTCAATTCCCAGCACCCTCCCCCCTAAAAAGGAAAGAAAGAAAAAGAGAAAGGAAGAAAGAAAAAAGAAGAAGAAAATGGACTAATACACAAGCTCTTTAGTTGAAATTTGGACTTTGAGGAAGTCCAGACTTCCGTCTAACATGAGGTATGAACAGGGAAGAATGCAGGATGAGGAAGCTGCAGAAGCAAACTTCTTACTGGATCTTGGAAACTAACTTGTCTCTGGAAAAGAACACCTACCAACGCTTCCAGTTCCTCAGGGCAGGAGAGCCATTCACCTTCCCTTTGGCAAGAGAGCACATTTCCCAATGCCAGGCAACATGGTGGCACTAGGGGAGTGGTGAGGGGTGGGGAGGTGACAGCATTCCCAGAAAGAGACCTCAACTGGGGATTTTCTCAGTGAACAAGTGTATGAGAAAGCAGCCTTCCTGCAGGTTCCTCTTGCTGAATTATGGAATGCAGTATGCAGAATCCCTGGGCAGCTGTACTGTCACCTGTCCCAGTCTAGACTGAACTGGGAAGACTGGTTATAAAATTTTATCACTTAATTTACTAAATTACAGGAAGTATGGCAAAGAGCATTTGAGGTTCAGAAATGAAAGGCTTGGATATGAACCTCCTGGCTGTGTGACATCAGGCAATAACACCATCAAGTAACCAACCAACCAATGAATCAGCCTTCAGTTTGATTTCATCTGTGCATTTGATTTCACTCTATGCACTGAGGTTTAATTTCATTATCTCATTTAATCCTTATCATCACCATCTTGTTAGAGATGAAGTACACAGTTGTGTGTGCAGCACATTCCACTGCCAGGTTAAGTTCCAGTCCAGCTTCTACATCAATTTTTTAAAAAATATTTTTTAGATGTTGCTAGACCTTTATTTTATTCATTTATTTTTATAAATGCTGAGAATTGAACCCAGTGCCTCACACATGCCAGACAAGGGTTCTACCACTGAGATGCAACTCCAGCCCTTCTAAGTCAATCTTGACTGTATCATGGAAGTTTATCACCCTTGCTTCCATTATTTTTTCCAGGTAGGCTAAGAATTTGCACTCTGCTGCTCTTTTCTGTTGCCCCCAAATGTTCTTTGCTGCCAATCAGGATTTTGTCTGCCCATCCCCCAGTTACAGATGATCATATTGAAAACAAGAAAAAATATTAATAATAGTAGTTGTAAATAATTATAATAAGAGAGGTAGTCATATTGTTAATAGTTAATTCTAGCTAAATTTTATTGGGCACTTAAGACACCCCTTGAATATGTGTTAGCTTCTTATTGTAATATCTAAATCCTTGATATGTAATATTTAAATCTTGGGTGGTAAACACTATTATTAAGTCTATTTTATAGATGGGAAACTAAGACTTAAAGACAGTAACTTGCCATAAATAAAGGAACTGTCTATATGTGAATCTGACCCTGGCCTCTGTACCCTTAGTCTGCTTATCTGTTTTAACCACAATAACCCCATACTATAGCTTCCAAATGAGTCATGATATCTATAGTTTTTCAGCTTTAATATTTGGATCTTTTCTCCCAAGAAGGCTTTTCTGTCTCTTTGCATTTCTACATGAGTCCCCCGCCCACCCCATTTCTCCTATGCTTCTGAGATTATTTTTGTGATGGCATTAGATCTATAGATAAATTTTGGGTTAACCAATGTCTTTACAATATTAAATCTTTTATCCATGAACATGGGCTACCTCTGTGTATTTAGAGCATCATTAATTTCTTTCAAAATGTCTTGGTAGTTTTCTGTGTAGAGATCTTATATATATTTTGATAGATTTTTTTTTCTTACATATTTGGTGGTTTTAAGTCTTTGTAAATGATAGAAGTCAAAATTCTTATTTTCTGATTTTTTTAATTGGTGGAATATAAAATACAACAGTTTTTAATATACTTATCTTATAACCAGCAACTCTGATAAACTTATTTACTAAATATAATAATAAAACTGCTGATTGTTTTGGATTTTCTACATAATACAATCAGGTAATGTGCAATAAAGATCATCTTATTTCTTCTTTTCCAATACTGTATTTTTTTTGTTTTACTTTCTTTCTTTTTTTCTTTCCGTACTGAATTAGCTAGAATCTTCATAAAAAATTGAATAGAAGTGGTGATGGCGGACCTTGCAATGTTCTCAAACTTAGGGAGAAAAACAATATTTCAGCATTTAGTATGGTGGTAGCTATAGATTTTTTATAGATATGGTAGTCTCACTGCTTCTTTGAAAAGACATATAATCTGTATTTTATTTACAGTGGAGTTAAAAATTCATTTCTTTAACTTTGGTTTTCAGCAGTTTTACTTTGATATGGCATGAATGTCTCCTAATTTATCCAGTCTGGAATACACAGTGCTTTTTAAATCTGTGGCTTGATGTCTTTCATCAGTTTTGGAAAATTCTCAGTCTTTATTTCTGGTTATTTCCCTCTAATTTCTTTCTGATACCCTCACATTAGGCCCTTTCAAAACAAGTCATTTGTCTTTTATTCTCATGTGTGTTTATTTCATTCTTTTTACTAAAAATGATTCAGTCTAGAACTTTCTATGGACTTGCCTACCAGCTAATTCTCTCTTCAGCTTTGTCCACTCTGCTATTAAAATTCCCTATTCAGTTCTTAATTTCAGAAGTTTTTTTTTTAATCTCAATTTCCACTTATTTCTTTTTAATTGACTTCAATTCTCCAGTGAACCTCTCCAGCTCATCAACTAATTTCTTGACTATACTACTCACAATTACTTAAAAAGTCTCTGAAACTCCAGTATCTTAGTCACTTTTGTGTCTATTTCTACTATCTTATTTTCCTTGTAGTCTGTTTCTTAGATAATGTCTGACTGGTAATGTCTTATTAATTATACATGTCATAAATGAAAAAATTTAGAGGTTAGGTTCTCTCCTTCCAGAGAGGATTCATCCACTTCTCTTGTAGGCAGCAAACAGCAAGGTAGCAGGTAACCCAATCCAATCACAAACAGTTGATTCATTGCTGGCCAGCAACCTATGTAAGGTTCAGACTATCTCTCTTTTCACTTCTAAGTCCTCTTGTAGTCTCAACAGAGAGCCTAGGCTATTTCCTAAATTCCCACTACTTGGCAGGCTGGGAACCCCAATTTTTACCTTTCCAGTATAGCAGGCTGCCAAAACCTCTATCCTGTCAGTCTCTTTCCCTAAGCAAGCTTTCTCAGCACATACCTCAAAAGGAAATCTCCGTCTAAATTTGCCTTCACTCTTCTGGACTTCTCTTGGGGATCTTAATCCTTCAAACCCTGACTACCTCAGCAGCCTCAAACTCCAAGTTTTGGGTCCCTGATCCCCTGACATTGCCTACAGCAATCCTGTCTTCTCTTCCTGATGTCAGCTACCCACAGGCTTTCTGACCTTGCACCAAAAAGCAACTAAGGACCACAGGAGAGGAAGAATATGCAGAAGGCTGTGCTCAACTATTGCTTTTTCTGAGGCTGGCCTTAGAACTCTTGATCCTCCTGCCTCAGTCTCCCAAGCCACTTGGATTATAGGCATACACCTCCACGCCTGGCTTGGATGTCTTTATTTTAACACTTTTCTGTATTTCTAGTTGTTCTTGGTGGCAGCACAGACTTGCCACAAGCTACTTCATTCCAGTCATAAGTGGAAGTAATTAAATAACTTGATATTTATTAAGTTTCTACCACATGATACACATATCAAAGATTATTTGTTGACATTGCCATTTCTCTTAAGAGGATTACTTTTCCCAAAGTGATCATAAACCTTTATACCTTTGTTGTTGTTGTTGTATTTAGTTTTGTTTTAAGTTAAGGTGCTAGAAAAAACAGCAGTGAAGGTTGGAAACTGGATTATTAGTTACATGAGTGAACATGCTCTTGTAAGTAATTTCATTTACATAATGCAACTTTATAGCATTGTTGCTGGCTCCAATGATGTAGATTATTTCTACTCTATGATGTAGATTATTTCCTTTTCTCTGAAGAGGAAGCTGAGACATTTCTCAAAGTTCCAGAGTCTAGGGCAGGGTTGGAATGGAAACCAACAGCCCACATGGGGAGATCTAAGCTCAACACTATGTTCTAGTGAACAAAGAGCTTGGGTGGAATCATTGTCCTGAACCAACTGAGAACTACAAATTACAGGATTGGGAGGTGAAGGGTCGATTTACCACAAACGGTACCTCAGCAGAGTTCATCTGGACCTCTTCATTCTTAACATTTAAAGGTCTTTCACGACTGATTATGAAGCAGGCCACCCTTCCTTCTCCACACCTCCCTCTGTTATGAGTCAACCAAGAGGCAAGGGGGTCTCCCAGCCTCACTGCTAAAACCTTCCCTCAGAGTCTCCCTGATCAAGTGGATGTAGCCTGTCGGTCATGAGAAGAAATGTATAAATCCCTGTAAAATCCTGGATTTTAAACATCTAACTGCAGATGGTCAGTACAGTCATTTAACTATTATTTTAATTTGAAGAGTTGAAGTTGAGTGCAAAGCACATGTGTAAAAGCAAGCTCTAGAGAGGGAAAAAGAGGCCCATGTGGAAGCTCAGACCACAGTGGTCTCTGAGGAAAGTTTCCTTCAGCCCAGGAAAGAATAACAGCTATGACTTACAGAGGCCAGAAAAATGGCTCCTCTGGACTAGGAGGTTGAAGCTGCAGAAGTTCCTGGGGTTGGAGGGGGCTCGGCTGTCCTGCAGTCAGGAAGGAGCTTGACCGAGATATTCAACTCCCTTTTCTGTATTTCTCTCCTGGCTGCGTTGCAGTTATCATTGACATTATTAACACTGGCAAAAAGGTTTGGCTTCAAACAACTAAGCAGGGGTCTTCTAGTAGGACCAGAGACTAGCTTCTGGTCTTGTCCCTCCACTCTTTGCTGATTCATGTAGTTATCTTTCCAACTACATTGAGTTGGAGGCTATGCTCTGGTTTTCCAATCACTTTCCCCCCTCTCTATTATTAGTTTTAATTGGCACCCAAACTACAGTCCTATTTTTTTATTGGTAGGGGATACCAGGGATTGAACTCAGGGGCACTCAACCACTGAGCCACATCCCCAGCCCTATTTTGTATTTTATTTAGAGACAGGGTCTCACTGACTTGCTTAGTGCCTCACTTTTGTTCAAGCCGTCTTTGACCTTGTGATCCTCCTGCCTCAGCCTGGTGACCCTCTGGGGTCATGTGCCACCATGCCTGGCCACGTTCCTATTTGAAGAATAATCGCCTTTTTTTTTTTTTTTAATTTGTTCTAATTAGTTATACATGACAGTAGAATGCATTTGGGCATTTCATACATAAATGGAGTTGAACTTCTAATAATCAGCTTTCTTCCAGCTACAGAGAGGGCCCTGATACTTGGCCATCTCACTCTCTCTACAAACTCAAAGCCAAACTCACCAATGTTTCCCACAAAACTCTCTCCTACTTCTTTGTTACCATCATCCCTAGGTTCTGTGCTATACTGTTCTCTAAGTGAGGTGAGATCCAGGTTAGGGAGAAGACAGAGTGCAAAAAATCTTAATAGGTAATGTCACATCACCTACCCTTTCACACTCAGAAATCCTTCAAAGTCAATGTGGAAATCAGTGAGCCGAACTGAAAATCCTGAGCTCCCAGACCCATTCCAAGCCTGCACTCTGCTCTGCTGGCCGGCCTTCCTCTACCGAGGTGTTCGGGAGCTTGGAGAGTGAACATGTACAAGTAAACCAGCAGAAGCAAAAAGGGGAGCTTCCAGTCCAGGACTCTGTTTCAGGTGGCAAGTGACCACCCCCACACAGTCAGCAGTCACTGCAGAATGGGCAGGACCCTCTGCATGCAGAGTCCAAGAAGCAGATCTTTAGGAATGAAGAAGCAGATCTCATCAAGGTAAAGAGAGAAACTCAAATTCAAGGTGAAGAGAGAGTCTCACTCCAGACAGAACCAAAATGAGAACTCAGGCGCCTGACCCGCATCTCACGGAGCTTTCTACCTTTTTTTTGTTTTTGTTTTTGGTACTGGGTATTTAACCCAGGAGCATTTCACCACTGAGCCACATCTCCCCCTTTTTCCCTTTATTTTAGGACAGCATCTTGCTAAGTTGCTTAAGACTTCACTAAATCACTGAGGCTGGCTTTGAACTTGCAATCCTCCTGTCTCAGCCTCCCAAGCCACTAGGATTATAGGCATGCCCCACCACACCCAGCTTACAGAACTTTCTACTTTAATATTTGCAGATATTGGGATTGCTTTGGGGACAAACACACTATGAACAGTGTCTCTTGGACTTTAAAGCAGGAGTCTTAAGGCTCCCACAATTATAAATCTTATACAAAGGGTAAAACCAGTTTTACTTCTTCAACACTAAATCTGTCAACATCAAAAAGAATGCCAGTATCCATAGATATCTTTATTTACATAATTTTTCTCTCTTTCTTTTTTATTATTATTTTTAAAATTTATCTTTTAATTTTTTACAGACTGCATTTTGATTCATTGTACACAAATGGGGTACATCATTTCATTTCTAGGTTGTACATGATGTAGATTTATATAATTTTGATTGAGTTTTTTTATTATGGTAAAAATATATGTAAGATAAAATTTACCATTTTAACCATTTTTGAGTGTACGATTCAGTGACATTAAGTCCATTGATATTATTATACAACCATTACCACCATCCATCTCTAGGACGTTCTCATCATCCCTAACTGAAATTCCATGTCCATTCAACAGTAACTTCACAATTCCTCTTTCCTCATAGCCCTGGCAACCATGATTCTACTTTCTATCTCAACATTTTGACTATTCCAGGTGTCTCCAGTAGATGAAATTGTATGATATCTGTCCTTTCATGTCTAGTTTTTCACTCAGTACAATGTCTTCAAGGTTCATCCATGATGTAACATTGTCAGGTTTTCTTTCCTTTTTAAGAATGGATAACCTCTCTTCGTATGTTAGATACCACATTTTGTATAAACATTCACCCATCAGGGGACGATTGGGTTGTTTCCACCTGACTATTGTGAACAGTGCTGCAATGAACATGGGCGAATCAATCGAAAACTTGAAAAACGCAGGAACTTGGCATTATGACTCAACTGTGTAAAGGTGGCCAAAAAGGTAAATGGGTGCACCACGGTCCTCATTTCACAGCAGAGTTGTCTTTACTATCCATAAAGATTCGCAGAGACTTTATAGGACAAAAGAGGTAAAGGGAGGAGGTGGGAAGAAGGTAAGGAAAACTGGACAAAGAGGGAGGAAGAAAAGAAAGGAGAACCCCTTGGCATTGCCTGACTTGTGGAGAGTTTTGAGGGGCAGTGTTGGAAAGGCTGGTCCTGGTGTCCGGTGCCCAGAGCAGCAGCCCAGGGGAGTGGAGCATCACCCTACTTCCTGGAGGCGGGAGGCTCAAACACCATGAATGCCGTCCAGATCGATTGACTGGAGACCAGAGACTTCAAATAGGCTGTCGATTCTGAGAAAGGATGTGTGGTATTAGCACTAGAACAGTCCTGGAGTGGCTCTGAGGGTCCTGTCCTACCTATATTAGAACATTAGAGTCCTTTGACTTAAGTCATCAGGGTTTGGGAAAGACAAGAGGAAAGACACTGCTGTTCTTATGCTCCTTCTCTTCCCCTTCATGTACTCAGGGAGCTGGATTGGTCCTCAAGAGTCTACCCGCAGGCTCCAGAGGCTTCTTTAGAACAAATAGCACAGCACTCTCAGTATCCTCTGGCAGCACGTAGAACAAAATACAGGGCTGCTCTCAAGGGCCCACCTCTGTGCTGAAGGATCTCAGGCTGCTCAGCTGAGGCCTGGCTGGGTTACCTCACTCTGCTGGAACATGTGAATCGGATTATTATTCAAATAACCATCAATAGCAATGGACAATAGCAATAAAAAGTTCAAACCTTTTAACCTTCGCTCTGGTGAAGTTTTTTTTTTTTAATCGTCCTTGTTTATTTTGAGGTCATTTCAGACTGTTTCCCTGGACCATTTGAGAGCAAGGTGCTGGAGGGAAGGCCATCACCCCACAGGGCCAGTGGTGGAGGCCCAGAGTGCCTGCACTTGATCACATAGGATGATGTGTGTGGAAACCTTCAGAAGTAAAAGGAGGAGCCACTGAGGACAGCTGGGAGGTCAGAGTATCTGTCACTGTACCCCTGGTCGCACCTCTGGCATCTGGTACTGTGAATGGCATCTTTAAATGATTCCGACTTAAGTCTTCTGCATTTCTGCTTTACCTCAAACCCTACAATAATAAAGCAGCTGATTAGTCAGCTCAGAAACCACCTGTGTTTCCCCTTTGACAAAATCTACCTGACAGAGCTGCCATGGTTTCCTGGCACTTAAGGCTCTTCCTTCACAATAGGACCGGAACTGCTCCAACTCTATGAAGTAAAAGTTGTGTCACGTAGAGACTAGGTACTTGGGACCAATGTGCCCACCTCTGAGACCTGGTTTTACCACCTCCTAGACGTGGTATTTGGCAAGCCACTAAACCTCTACATATCTGGTTTCCTCCTTTGCAAAATGAGCTACAATATGGAAAGCACTTAAAATAGTGCAAAGGCTTCTGTAAAGGTTACCTGTTACAATCAGATGTCCCCCTACTTCAGGCACCTTTGAAGCAAACCCACCTCTGTTTTCCAAATACCCTCAATGGGCTCTGTCACCACTGAGGTTCTGCCTCTTTCTGAACTGCCCAAGACCAACCTCTATTCAGGTCTACTCATCCTTCAAGGTCCAAGCTCCACTCATCAACTCCACCCAGCCTTTCCTGCTTCCCTAGAAGATAGGGGTGTTTTCTCCCTCTGAAAGTCCTTTGCAGGAATGTCTTACTGTAATCATCCTTAAATGAGAGGGCAAATAAAAGTGCTTTGCATGGGACAACAATGATGATAATGGCATCATCAATGGCCGCACGGTACTGAGCTGCATGAGGACAGGGATCACATCTGTGGCCCTTGTCTCTCCCACATACTTTCTATGATAAAATCTGCGATAAGTTCTTTCAGTGGGTGAATAAGTGACTAGTAGTCTTGGGTGAGCTGGTTTACCAGATGGACTTTCTAGAGAGGTCGCTGAGGGAAAGGAAGGCATGATGCAAACAAGTCAGCGCAGGAGGGAGAACTCCGGATCACCAGGAGGGTGCAGGGGGCCACTGAGGAAAGCTCCGGGCAGCGCCTGGTGGCCAGTCAGCAGGATCTTCACTTTTATTTTATTTTTTTTGCGGTGCTGGGGATTGAACCCAGGGCCTCTACCAACTGAGCTATCTCAGCAGCCCAAGATCTTCATCATTTTTAAAGGGTCCTTCCAAGCCCTCTTTTCAACTCAAACCAGGGAACTGCTCAAGGTTTTGCCTCCTGTCTTCTATTTCAAACCTTCTGTCTCGCTTTGTTTTCCTGGTGTCTACACGTGTCAGTTCCAGCTCCTAGCTGAAAGCAACAGAAACCGACTTTATCTCACTCAACCAAATGAAATGGTGGGGGCTTACAAAACAAAAGAAGCTAGAGCCCAGGCACGGAGAAACACAGGAATTAAGAGAGCACTAGACATCTAGGCATCATAAGCTGCAGGAAGGGCCCGGTCGTCAGGTCCTCTTAGAGTTGTGTCTCTTACATCCTTGGTCCACCTGTCCAGGCAGGTCCTAGGAGAGAAAGTCTGCCTGTGCTCATGCCAGCCTGCAGTAGGAGGGGAAGTGGGGCATCTCGCCCTTTCGGCTCCTGCCATGGGAAGCCAACGCTATGTCCTGTTGGAGCTGCACACACCAAGGCAAAGGTGAGTCCCTGAAAAGGAAATTTGGATGCTGTTGAGAAGGGGAATTGGATGCCAATGGTTGAATGAGCTACCACATTATGCTTGGATATGCATCTTGGTTCCATTTTCTAGGCTAGTCCCTCCGGATGGACAGCTCATTTGTACGGCTCTCTGGTGTTTTGATTCTACTTCTCCCCTACAGGGCTGCCCTTCTTTCTCAGTGGGATGTGCGGCTGTCTGAGAGCAAAGGATGCCACACCCCAGCAACTGGAATACCCAAGCCCATGCTCATCTGGAGAAGTGGAGGAGATGGGACAGAGGGCACATGCAGGGCCTGTGGCCTTGAGCTCAGGGCACTGGAAGGTCAGAGTAGAGAGACAAGTTGAGAAGAGAAGCAAATCAAGTCGGACCTGTAGTCAAGCAACTCCATTCCAGCCACTGTGCACTTTGTACTAAGGAGGGCCAGGGAGGAGTCAAGAAGAGCAGTTTCCATTTTAAAGTCCACTGTCTTGACCTACTGTCTGCAGCAGGGTCTGGTGTGAAAGGAACAAAAGCAAGGGACAGTCTGCTAGGGGGAGGCATTTCTGGGAAATTCCCATTCATAAAAATGACATGAAACCAGGCGTGGTGGCACACACCTGTAATCCCAGGGGCTGGGGAGGCTGAGGCAGGAGGATTGCGAATTCAAAGCCAGCCTCAGCAAAAAGCGAGGCCCTAAGCAACTCAGTGAGACCCTGTCTCTAAATAAAATACAAAATAGGACTGGGGATGTGGCTCAGTGGTTGAGTGTCCCTGAGTTCAATCCCTGCCCCCCCACCAAAAAAAAAAAAAAAAAAAAAGACAGTAGACAGGGATAGTCTTCTTTTTGTCCCTGGTCTTTGTTGTCTCTGTGACATCTGAAACTGTGGCAGTCCTCTTGTGACTATGAGGAGATAAACCTGAAGACAAAAGCCCACCCCCAAAGGAATCTGATCAGATCTGGAAGATGCTGCTGGCTCATCAAGCTCTCCGCACCTTCCATACATTGGATGATAGACGTCATTACTATTGAAGACACTAGCACTTGGGTTTTCTGTTAGAGCTGAACTTGCCCTACCTGATATGGCCTTCTAAGCACTACTGTAAGTACTGGGCACCTTCTGAGACCCACTGACATCATCTAACCTTGGAGCTGGAGCCAACAGAGGGAAATTCTCCCTGTCCAAATAAGGAGAAGGCTTTCTGCAGCTGCACGTGATGGCGTGCCTCGGGCCAGTTCCCCAGCTCCTCAGCCTTTGTCTTTTTCGTACAAGCATCGTGTAATTTGGGAACATAGATATTGGGTGATTACTATGGCAGTGATTAGGGACTCACTTCAGGAATAAGGAAATATAATTACAGTCCCATTCCAGCTTGTTGCCATGACAACGGGGGCAAATGCAATTGATCAGCAGTTTTCTTTCTAAACGGATCTGTGAGTCTCATTCAAACGAAATGCTAAAGAGCAATTAGTTATCCTCAGCCAACAAACTAGAGTTGCTGGAAAAGACAGGAAGCAGATGATATGTTATGTGGCATCTTGGAGGCTCTTCCTGGATTCTGGTATTCTATAAAAAAACGTGACACCCAGTAGGCTACAGAATTCCACATTACCTGCCACAACAGAAACAGGTCATGCCCAACAGATTCAAGGAAGAGGAGGAAAGTTTGGGATCTTAAAATGCTCAGTCTTGGAGCTGGAAGTCAAAGGGTCATCTACTCCAATCAATAAGGACAGTAGACATGTGACCTGCCTCTCCAGTTCTGTAGGGACTCCTCAGGCTTCCAGACTACCTCTTCCACTCCTCGGTTGCCCCCTGTGGAAAAAGAGCTTTTCTAGCTATCATTTGAATCAATCCTCTTGGTTTATGCTCTGGAAATAGAACACGAGTCATCAACATCCTCTTTATCTGTCATGACATCACCTTGTGTTGGTAAACTGCTTTATAGCAGGTAGTGTAAGATTAAATGGCCTTTTATTTATTTATTTTTTTGTCCTTATGATAATCCTGGAAGAGGGTATAGCCATTTAACAGACGAAGGGGCTGACATGGTTAAGGTCACTCAGCTCATTGGTGACGGCACCTGCATTCACAAGAGCATCCTGGCTTGGGCCACCTGCATTCCCCACAGCCTGCATCTCTAAGAAGTGCTATTACTGATTCATCAACCTTCCTCCCTCCCAGACTTATTCATCTTAATTCTTTGACTTCTCTTGCTTAGTTCTTAATTTCCATTCATTTATCAGGTTTTGAATGTCTTCTCTATTCCCTGTTCAAAATAGCATCTCCCAGGTTCCTATGGATAGAGAATAAATAATCAAGTAAAAATGGGTCTCTTCTGACTTCATCCTCTGAAAAGCAGTAAGGCCAAGTGACCTAAGGCACGCACTTAACCAGGGGGCCTGAGTTTCACTGTGGTTTCATGGCTGACATGCTGTCTCAGGATGCCAGCCGTGTAACTTCCCTTTTGCAGTGGGTCAGAGGGATGGTGACACTCTTCAGCGTGGTGGGGAACTAGAGGCCGGATTAGAACACTGACTTGCACAGTGGGAAGAGTCAGTCTGGTAGAGTGTAATATTCAGGCATCCATCCACCCAGTGAATGCTGACAGAGCGCCTGCTCTATGCCAGGCAGAGAGACAGGGGCTGAAAATACCAGGACCTCAGGCCACAAGGAAAAGAAGTTGTAGGAACAATATTAGGGGAGGGACTTGATCTAGGCCGAGGGAACCAGAGAAAGCTTGCTCCCCTGGGGAAGACCATTTGTGCAGAAAACTGAAGGATTAAGAGGGAGTAGTGGTGGAGATGGGACATGGGGCAGCTCCTTGGAAAAGGGTCGCCAGGTACAAAACCAGTGGACTCAGATTCTAGCCATATCTCTCACACTAAGAGCACAGGGATCTCTTTGAGCCTGTTTCCCCACTTACGAAGTGAAGGTACTGAATGAAAACTTAGTTACCCTAAATCTTCATTCGTGTGTTTATCTTGGCAGTCCTGGGGAGTGAACCAGCTCCATCCCCAGCCCTTTCTTGAGACAGCTTGCCCAGGTTGTTCTGGAACCTGTGAACCTTCCGCGTCAGCCTCTGGAGGAGCTGGGATCACAGGAGTGCACCACCTGAATCTTTTAACATTTCAAGTTACCTCCACGAGTGTATGAGGCTTCCACTCTCTACATACCCTTGCCAACCCTTGCTTTTGTCTGTCTTTTGGGCTGTAATCTTCCTAAGGGGTGGGAAGTGATACCTCTTGGCATTTCCGTGATAGCTAATGATGTTCAGCAATTATGGTTTATGTGCTAATGGACATTTTATACCCTTTTGTTTTTTGAGAAATGTCTATCCATATTCTTTACTCATTAAAAAAAAAAGAAAGAAAGAAATTTTTTGTCTTTTTTATTATTGAGTTGTATGAGTTCTTTACCTATTGTGGACACAAATCTCTTACCGGAGATATTACTTACAAATGTTCTCTTATTCTGAGGATCTTTTATCTTTTCTTTTTTCTTTTTGGTACCAGGGATTAAACCCAGAGCCACATCCCCAGTTCTTTTTATTTTTTATTGCAAGACAAGGTCTCACCAAGTTGCTTAGGGTCTCACTAATCTGCTGAGGCTGGCTTTGAACTTGCGATCCTCCTGCCTCAGTCTCCTAAAACACTGGGACTATAGGCATGTGCCACTGTGCATAGCTTTTTTTCATTTTTTTGATGATATCATTTGTAGCACAAAATTTAATTTTTTAAATAATAACTTTATTTTATTTAGTTTTGTATGCGGTGCTGAGGATTGAACCCAGTGCCTCATGCATGCTAAGGCAAGTGCTCCACCACTGAGCCCACAATTCCAGTCCACAAAACTTAATTTTGGGCTGGGGAGATAGCTCAGTTGGTAGAGTGCTTGCCTCTCAAGCACAAGGCCCTGAGTTCGATCCCCAGCACCGCGAAACAAAACAAAACAAAAAAACACTTAATTTTGATGTAGTCCAATTTATCTGTTTTCTTTCTTTTGTTATAGGTGCTTTCAGTACTTAAGAAACCACTGCCTAATTCAAGAAATTTACTTCTGTTTTCTTTTAAGAGGTTTTTGTTTGCTTTGGTACTGGGGATTGGACTACAGCCCCAGTCCTTACTTTTTATTTTTTTTAATTTTGAGACAGGTTTTTTCTAAGTTGCTAGGATCTCACTAAGTAGCTGAGGTTGGCCTTGAATTTACAATCCTCCTGACTCAGCCTCCCAAGTTACTGGAATTACAGGTGCGCACCATGGGGCCTGGTTTCATCATTTAATTGTTGCATTTAGATCTGCAATCCATTTTGAGTTAATTTTTGAATATGGTATAAGAAAGGAGTCCAATTTCATTCATTTGCATGTAACTAGTCAATGGTGTTAGCATAATTTGTTGAAAAGACTATTTTTACCCATTGCATTGTCTTGGCACACTTGTTGAAAATCATTTGATTACAACTGTAACAAGGGTTTTTTCCTGGACGCTATTAAATTCCAATTATATATGCATCAATGGATACATATTCTTATGCCAGTACCACACATTCAGATTACTATAGATTTGTACTAAGTTTTAAAATTGGGAAGTGTGAGTCCTCCAACTTTTTTTTTTCTATTTAAGGATTGTTTTAGCTATTCTGGGTCCCTGCATATGAATTGTAGGAACCACTTACTCATTTCTAGAGTAAAAAAAAGACAGCTGGGATTTTTTTTTTTTTTTTTTTTTTTTTTTTGCGGTGCTGGGGATTGAACCCATGGCCTTGTGCTTATGAGGCAAGCACTCTACCACCTGAGCTATCTCCCCAGTCCACAGCTGGGATTTTGTTAGGGACTATGTGGAATCTACAGATCAATTTGGGAGTACTGCCATCTTAATATTTTCCATTCCATGAACATAGGCTATCTTTCTATCTATTTAGATCTTTGATGTCTTTCAGTGATATTTGTCATTTTTAGTGTACAAGTCTTGCATTAGTTCTGTTAAATTTAGTGCAAAGTATTTTATTCTTTTTGATGTTATTGCAACTGGAATCGTTTTCCTAAGTTCCTTTTCAGATCATTCATTGAGAGTGTATAAAAATACAACTGAGATACAAAAACTCCAATCCTGTATCCTGTAACCTTGCTCAACCTTGTTTATTAGTCTAGTAGTTTTTTTATGTGTGTGGACTGATTCCTCAGGACTTTCTATATGTTATCATGGCATCTATAAAAAGAAATAGTTTTATTTCTTATTTTCTAAGATTGATGCTTTTTATTTGTTTTTATTTTCTAATTGTCCCAGTTATAAACTATAGTATAGTACTACACAGTACAATGTTGAAGAAAAGGAATCAGAAAAGACATCCTTATCTCATTCCTGATTTTAAGAGGAAGACATTCATTCTTTCACTATCATGTTATTAGCTGTGAATTTTTCATAGATGTCCTTTACCAAGATGAAAATGTTCCTGTCAATTCCTAATGTTTAGTTTTGTTTTTCAGTCATAAAAGAGCATTGGATTTTTGCCAAATGCTTTTCCGGTACATCTAGAGATGATTATGTTTTCTCTTATTTTTTCTTCCTTTTATTTTTATTAAAATGACATATTACACAGATTGATTTTTCTACATTGAACCAACCCTGCACTCCTGGGACAATTCCACTTGGTCATGGCATAAAATCCTTTATATTTGTTTCTGGATTCTGTTTGCCAGTATTTTGTTAAAGACTTTTGTGTCTATATCCATAAGGAGATTGGCTTTTGTTTTTTATTTTATTTTTATTTCTTGCAATGTCTTTGCCTGGTTTTAGTACAAGGGTGACAATGGTCTCATGGAGTAACATGGAAAGGTCCCTCCTATTCTGTTTACCACATTCATTCTTCCATCAGTTTCTGCTTATGTCATTGTCTGGCAGGTTCATGCTCTTCTCAGCTCCTCCAAGTCCTGCACATTGTCCAGAGCCAGCGCATGGCCTCCTCATTCCTGAACCCCGCCCTGATTGTTTCAGTACTAGAGTGAGCTCGCCCTCTCTAGAGTGCCTTCATTTTTCCTGCACTTACAGTTGGTACTTAGTGTAAAGTGCTGAAGTTGTGCATCGTATAATAGATACTGGGTGTTCTGGAGAAACTGGAAGCAGAACAAGTGGAGTCCTGGTAAATAGGAGAACCTCAGTCAGGCAGCTGGAGGCAGGCAGACACCTGAGCCTAGTGACCCAGGACTGGTAGGACAACTCAGGGCCATGTGACTAGCTCCCTAGGAAGGCTGCAGCCTCCTTGAGAGGCAGTGCAGTGAACACTTAAGAATGCACTATTTAGGTCTCGAATAGTTCAGGGTCATACTAGCCATATGACCTTGGGCAAGTCACTCTAGCTTTACTGTTCTCATTATTATTCCAGGGAATTATAATGTCAATCTTAGAGTAAATATTCCATGAGTTCACTTATGCAAAACACATCACACTAAGCTCATTTGGTGGTAGATTGAATACATGCCATTAGATATTTTCTATGAAAAAGAGGATCTGGGGTCAAAGGACTCTTGGAAATGCTCCGTACCACATCCCTCTTCTTAGGATTCACAGGGCACATGGACATGGTAAAAGCCCTATAAAGTCTCATGTAAAGAATCCTATTTTTTTGATATACCAAAATGATGATTTTCTCCCTGCTTTTACATATAGCATCTGTTTAACATACTTATGGAAGCATAGAATTGATTGTATTTGACTAACAAAGAAAGTCACATTAAATTGTTAAAAACTGCTGGTGTTTTGTTGCTTCACTTTTCCCAAGGCATGTATAGTTTAAAAGCAGCAGCCTAGGAGACACAAAGGTTTCTCACCCAGCGAAAGAATAGAATGCTTTAAAAGTCCAAAGGAAATAAAAAATTTCAGGCAGAAGGAGCAGATCAATGAGGAGCTATTCTTGGCCACAGAGACATTTCTAGAATTACAGATTCTTAGAGTTCAACAGTCTGCTGAAGTTCAGCCACTTTAAATTCTGACTCAGCGAAGAAATCTCACCCTCATGGGCCCCAACCCCTGTGATATAGACACGAACTTCCCATTTTTAGGTGGCTTTAGTAATTATGGAATTCTCCCTCACACTGCACTGCAATCTGCCTCTCTGAACCTCCAACCAGGATCACATTGATAGAATTTGTTGTTGTTTGGTACCGGGGATTAAACCCAGGGGCACTGAATCACTGAGCCACATCCCCAGACATTTTTGATTTTTTATTTGAGAGTCTAGTTAAGTTGCTTAGGGCCTTGCTGAGTTGCTGAACCTGGTTTTGAACTTGTGATCTTCCTGCCTCAGCCCCAGAGTCACAAGATTACAGGCATATGACACCGCATCTGGTGAATTTTGAGTGTTGAGTATCAGTGAGAGTTTTCTCTAAGTAAAATTTTACCTTTTAAAATCATTACAAGATAATTGAGTAGTGAACTGAAAATAATAATGGTTGGAAACAATATTTTTCATTTTCTCCATCTAAAAGGAGGCAGACAGTCATAGTTCAGTTATGCTGTAAGCAATGCACGTGATTTTTACTTTGTGGAATTACTTCCCAATTGTCAATTTCCTAAAGGAAAGGGAGAATACATGTTTTTAGATAATTTCTATATTTCCATTTTAATTTTTAAATTATTTAGAGATTTTAAAAAATGTATAGTCCAAAGTGAATCCTGCTTGTTTTCTTATTTATGAGATGAGTTTTTTTTTTTTTTAACACTTTTTAGTTGTCAATGGACCTTTATTTTATTTATTTATTTATGGTGCCAAGAATCCAACCCAGTGCCTCACACATTCCAGGCAAGTGCTCTATAACTAAGCCACAACACCAGCCCCGAGATTAGCTTTTAATATAAACAGATATTTAATTGGAATATAGCACATGTTTCATAAATGGAGGTTTATAAACGAGTCAATAATGAGAACAGGTGACATTATCTACATTTTATAGAAATGTAGTTACTTGATCCAATATGGGCTTTTCCAACGTTTTGAAAAACTTAAAACCTTAAGGAAAACTTCAAGAGGTAAAGAGAATCCAGGCTTAACTGAGAAGAGAATTTGCAGGGTCCCCAGTTCTCTTGAGTCCAATAGGATTCAATAAGATGTCAGGGACGTGGCAGAACCATCATCTACTATAAAAAGGATGTGTTGGTTTGATAGGATTGTCTTTCCAAAGGCAAACTTTCCACATGACCTCATTTTGCATAAAATTGCTTCTTGGTCATGCTTTAGTTGTACCTGTATCTCATTCTGATACCCAGGCAACAAAAATTCATGTTCCTATTTGACAACCGAAGAAACTGGAGTGAAATCAAAATTGATTCTTACTGGACAAGACTCAACTATATATCAGCACTGACATTCCAACAGTTGGGTTACAGAGGGCTCGCTGAGTTTCCCTTCCAGTTAAGTTCTTTCCTTGTATGGTTTTCTCACCCAAAAGGGTGCAGGCAATGGAAAACAAACACAGGCCTGTGGAGGAAGTCGGTGGGGGCCGAACTAACGGCTGCTGCTGGGGAACACCGTAGGGCTTAACGCACACTGCCGTTCTGTAATTTGGACACAGCAGTAAGTAGTGTCCATTAGAATTCACTGTCATACACCACTGAGAGAGAATGTGTCTTTCCTTGCGGCACAGGAAGAATACCACAGCTCCTCATCCCTCCCTTTAGCATGCATTAGGTAACTTAGGCAGGGCTGGATGGTCACAGGAACTTTTTTTTGAACACCTAATAGGAGGCTGAATGAAACCCCATCCCTGACTTCATGGGACTCACAGTCAAATAAGAGAGACAGTCAAGCAAATCGAGAATTTCCATAGGAAAGGACAAGTGCTTTGCTGCAGCCAGGCCCATAATGCTAGAGAGCGTGGGCGAGGGCAAGTCAGCCAGACGGGGTGTTTGCAAAAGGGCTCTTGAAGGAGCCCATTTCTCAGCTGTCGGAGTCACAGTGCAGCCTGCTGACTCTGACTTCAGTTCCCAGCATCAGGTGATGAGGTCCCCCCGACCCTGCTTTTCTGAGTTTCTGACACAGACACAGCAAGATTTAGTGCCTGTGTTCTAAGAAGGAGGAAGCGGGAAAGGGAAGAGAGAGGGAAGAAGGAAGGAGGGAGGGAGAGAGGGAGGAAGACAGAAAAGAAGTTACAAGCTTCACCAAAACACATTCCAGAAGCTGCCAGGGATGGCCAGCGGTGCGAAGGGTGCTACCCGAGTCTGAGCGATCTGGGCCTCCACTCAAGTGTCGGGTCTAGTCTGTGGTCATCTTCTCTTTGCCAAGTAAGGGACTCGGGAACCTGGTCTTCAATCCTGAGTACCTTGTTGGGTGGGGCCAGTGTGCTGCCTTCTGCCAACAGGGAGGGCAGACGAACCAAGGCCCAGGGCCTGTGCACTCCAGGAAAGTGAGGCCAGAGCCCCCTGCTAAGTCCCCACACAGAACGCACAAGTGCTGCCAGCAGGCTCCAGGTGGGCACATTTGTGACGCTGCTCCTGCCTGTTGAATCCCCAGGTGGCACCTGCCTCCTTAGGGATCCCACTCCCCACCCGAGGACTCCACCCGAGAAATGAGAGAGTACGTCATTACCTTAGATTGTCCTCCAGGGTCTCCTCATCTGAAGAGAAGGTCCCATTGCTGACACTCTGGGAAGAGTAACTCTTCTTCCCCACCGACTCCTCCCGGGACAATGAAGTGTCTTTCTTTTTCCTTTTGCCAAACAACTTCTTAAAAGGCTGGAATCTGCCTCCCTTCTTCTTGTCTGTGGATTAAAAGATAAACACGCGCTGCAGTTTGATAGGGCTGCGCCTCTGAGCCTAGGAGCAAATTACAACCTTGCCTCTGGCCCAGGAAGCCAGGGCAAAGGGCAGCCAGTGACCAAGCCCAGTACCAGGAGCAGCAGGGCCAACCCCAGTGCAGCCTGTGCTCAGCGAGGCAGAGCACCAGCCGAGGCATGGTCAGGCTGTGTCCCTCAGGACCCCAGGGAACGTCTGGGGTGACCCCAGGAAACATCAGGGGTGAGTGAGAAGAGGCACCAAGCTTCACTGGCTGCTACAGCACCCCCGCGCATGGGCTACATGAAGGTGGTGGCTGCTGTCTTTGACAAAGCAGACGGCCAGGGCCTGGTGCTGTAGCTCAGTGGTAGAGCACTTGCCTATACACGTAAAGCACTGGGTTCGATCCTCGGCACCACATATAAATAAGTAAATAAATAAAACAAAGGTATTGTGTCCAGCTGCAACTAAAAAAAAATATTTTAAAGAAAGAAGATAGTCAATGTCCTTTTGCACAGAAGAAGCCGAGAAAAACATGTAAGTTATGCAGGTGTTTGTGTCTATACACACACACCCTTGGATCATTTGCTTTAGTTCTTATTAGATACAGAGGATAACTGCTAACTCTTGGCACAATGTTCGCCCCCAATACCCGCATCACCATATATTTCCATTTATTTCTCTTGTCTCTTTTAAAAATCTACAATGAAGAGCCCCAAAAGAGTTGCTATGAACACCTCCCCATACCTTACTGTATCTGGTCAGGACCTAGGCTTGCTGCCAACATTTGCTGCAGATACTTTAGGTAATACCTTACAGTTCTGCTCTCTGACACAAATTTCTTCACATTACTCCACTCCTACTTTGGAAAAGAAAGTGTAAATCACCTTCTGCCAGAAAACACATCTTTTCTCATCTTTCCTTTAAGAAGCTTAAAAAGCCACTTAGCCAGTAGTCCAATAACTACTTTTTAAATCTTGCTTACTTGTGTACTATTGCTTTAAGAACTTTATAGACACTCCTACAGTGATGCAACCACATCAATGTTTACAGCAGCTCAATTCACAATAGCTAAGCTATAGAACCAGCCTAGGTGCCCTTCAACAGAGGAAAGGGTAAAGAAAATGCGATATAGGGGGCTGGGGTTGTAGCTCAATGGTAGAGTGCCTGCCTAGCACATGTGAGACACTGGGTTTGATCCTCAACAACACATAAAAGTAAATAAATAAAATGGAATATTACTTAGCCATAAAGAAGAATGAAATTATGGCATTTGCCAGTACATGGATGGAACTGGAGACTATCACACTAACTGCAATAAGCAAATCCAAAAAAACTAAAGGTTAAATGTTCTCTCTGATATTTGGATGCTAACACACAATAAGCGGGGAGGCGAGAGAAGCAGTTCATTGGATTAGACAAAGGGGGATGAAGCGGGGATGGGAACAGGAAAGACAGTAGATTGAATTGGAAATAATTTTCCTATGTTCATATATGAATACACGACCAGTGTAATTCCCCATCATGTACAATCACAAGAATGGAAAGTTATACTCCTATATGTATATGTCAAAATACACTCTACTGTCACGTATAGCTAAAAAGAATAAAAAAAAAAAAAAAAAAGAACTTTACAGATACTAACTTGGTTAATCTCCCAACTCTAAGGTAGACATTATTAACGTCCTATTTTACAGATGAGGAACCTGAGACATGAAGAGGTGGAATAACCTGCCTGTGTTGTGGGAAATATAGTCCTGCAGCAAGGGTCAGGAGTTCTGAAGGAGCGGGAAAGGTGGAAGCTCCCAATGCAGACTGAAAAACATCTGCTCAGAGCACCCAGACGCCACCCCCAGCTGAGTCAGAGGCCCCGGAGTTCTGCTGGCCACAACCCGAAAAGGGATCTGGGGTTAAGAGTAGGTCAAGGATGTAACCAGCTGGGGTCTCCCTTCCTCTGGTGACCTTCAGTGTTGTCCTTGCTTCACTGAAAATGCGAAGTGAGAAAGAAGTGGTTCCAGCCCAAGTTCACAAGTGGCAGAAGGTGCCGAGGAAGCAGTCAGAAAACTGGCCATTACAAAGAGAAACAGCCTGGGGTGCAGCTCAGGTGCAAAGAGACCTTCAAACCCTAGTGTACTCAATGTTGCTTTAGACTGCATTTAAAAGGAAGCCACGTTTGTAACGTAGTAGATGCTCCATACATGCCAGATAGGCATCCAGCCTTCAAAAAAGGGTTGAATTATTTTTACTGCATGTTATTTGAAAGACAAGAAAGTGGGCAATACAGTTAAGATCATATTTTAAGATGGTTAAAAAGAACTGGAGGGTTTGATTTCAGAACATTTGTTCATTTTCAATGGTTATTTACGCAGCAGTGAATATGCAAGTGATTTTCATGACGCCTGCTTTGGATTTCATGAGTAAAATCCCTCCAAATTAAACAATCTGTATGGGAATCGATGAAACAAGTGAATAATTCTCTGCAACTGTCCAAGGCTGAAAATATGTAAATAACACCTGATTTCTAAGTTCAGCAGCAGTAAATGGTCATGCAGCAATTTACACTACACTTCGCTTATTTCCAACATAAGTCTTTCTTTTTTCCTTTTATACCAACTGGTTTTTTTTTTCTCACTGCAGAAATTCTAACTCCAAATTTCCTAATCAGAAATATTCCAACGGATAATAGCAAAATTCCAGAAACACCAATTTGGGTATCATGACCCCAACTGGGTCTATAGTCTAGCATTTATGCTAAGAACTGTAGATTATGTTAGAATTTATTAATAGGAAAAAAACCTCCTGAGTGTTGTAAAGTTAAAGTGACTTTGGTGGTGTTCAGTTGAGATGGAACCAAGGGAGTTGGATTATAATTTAAAATAAAATAAACCACAATTTTTTGAACAGGTTACTGACATATTTAACCAACAGGTGAGCTGGTGTGTGGGTCAAGCTCAGAAAGTTGATGAGGTCATCAGAGTCACAGCTATACTACCCTGAAAGGTGGCAGCCACCCGGGAGATATTGGGTCACGTGGTTGGGGGAGCACGGAAGGAGCTGAATGGGAACGCAGGGTGGGGAGAGGCAGCTCTGGAGAGGGCGCCAGGCTCCGGAGACCTTGCCTCTGAGGCCTGGGTGGGCTTCCACAAGCACACGATGGGCTCCTGCAGGTGACCTGTGCACAGGGCGAGTCTGAGGACTGCCTGTGAAACAGGTGCTGTCACTTGGTGCTGCGCCTTATATGGGCAGCAACTTGGCACAGGTACATCATTCTGGAAGAGTGTCAAAGTCCAGGTGTCACAGAGCACTTCTCAGGAGACACCGGGGGTGCCGTTTCAGCAACGCCTCAGGTATTATCGCAAAAAGAACAGAGCAGCAGCACCCAGCGAAGCTTCCATTCACCAGCCAGCCCGCCTTACCACCAGGGAGAAAGGTCAAGTCCTAAACACAGGACTTCTCCTTTAGAGAACTTGGAACGTGAACACTTGTCAGAAGTCTGCTCCAAAGTCTGCGTTTGGCAAACATCTCTGTTACAAAAAAATAAATTCCCCATCCTCATTTCCAAAATTAATCAATGCACTCTTCTGTCGGAAATGACATGAAATCTTAAGAGTTATTTCATTAATGATCTGGCAACGGATTAATTTTCTAGGATTAACTTTATGAAAAGATTCAGTAGTAATAAGTAAGCCAACCCTACGGTTAGAGAGCAAAATTTAAGTGACATTAGGAGGGAAGAAACCTGGTAAAGCAGAGGAGTTATCATCTGATTTATTTGATACCCCAATATATACTTTTGGACACAAGATCTCTCATCAAAAAAAGCAAGTTATGAAACAGAAAGACCATGATGAAAATCTGAGCACGTGTCTCTTAATACCCATTAAATAGACCAGTTTATTATCAACACGCCGGCTGTCTCCACAGAATCAACTGCACTAAGTGCACGGTCGCCAGCAGAGACCCGTTCTTGACAAATAACCCATCCTGCGAATGCTTCAGGGGTACACAGATGGAACCTGAAAGATCAAAGCCATTTTAGCAATACAGGAAAAAAAATTTGCAATGCAATTTTGATATTGTGAAATATCCCCAAATTCAACTGCCAGGAAGTACAGTCTAGCAAAGGATTTTTCAACACAGAGTGTTTAAGGTGGCATTTCCGGATTTTACGACATTGAAGTTTCTTTTGTTGGGCCTTTGAAGCAGTGGGGAGAAGGGGAAGGAGAATTGCAATTAGTACCAATTTGCTTTTTTAAAGGTTACAGATCCAGTTAGGGGTTAAGTGCGCGTGCTAAATGAGTGCTTGGCCCAAATCCTGATCCCATCTTTACTAGCTATGAAACATCTGCTTACCAGCCTCTTTAGAAATTTACCCTCTTAGGCTGTATGATCATATTTATAGGCAAGAAAGACAGTGGGTGCCACATTTTCTTAATACTTCAGCATTTTTCTGTTATAATCTTCCACATGAAAGAACTTATTTATGCATATATACTGCTCCGGGGAATCACGGCAATTTTTATTTTTTAAAGTATGGGATTAATTTATTTTCATCATCCAATAATTACTTTAGGGATTTTTTTTTCACGTAAAGAAGTGTTCATTATCCATTATTTCAGGGATGTGATTACATACCATCTGATGGCGGCATCATAATTACTAGTTTATATAGAAGATCCTAAAAATTAAAAATCACTGGCAAGTCAAGCAAATCTGTTTCATTTTCCATTTGTCATAAGGATGCAATTCTTACATTTTCATTTCTGAACCTAAAATAATAACAGCTTCCAATTCCTTTGCATCAAAGTTCAGTGGTATGCTTCCAAATGAAAACCAGACATCTCTTATGATAGTTCATTTTAAGCTTCATGAATGTCTTAGTCTCTGGGATTTCTCAGAAGTCTGTACCAGGTTCTTAAGGCCAGTACATTTGAGAATCCAGTTAAAATAAAGATAAACATGTTTCTCGACTATGGGGCCTTTCAGAGCCCTTAATGTGCTGCTACCACTGCCATTCTCCAAAGAGCAGAGAATACACAGTGCTTCCTAGACGTTTTTTGAAATTCAGCCTTGGAAGTTGAAAGTCTTGTTTGGCCAAGGAAACTTGACTTTCTTGACAATTATCATGACTGGGGTTCCTCTGAACACACTATGGGAAATGGTCTGCATTATTTCTTTCAAACATCTTTTAATTTCTTTATTTTTAAAATTTTTATTTGGTCTTTTTAATTACACATGACAGTAGAATGTATTTAGACATATTATACAAACAAGGAGTAGAACTTCCCATTCTTATGGTTGTCCATGATGTGGAGTTACGCTGTGTATTCATATATGAACTCTTTTAGTGTCTTTAGGCACCATAAATTTCAGACACATACACAGGCATGCCTGTGAACACACACACACACACACACACACACACACACACACAAATTCCCCTCCTCTAAAACCTGGTGCACATCACTCAGGAAACATGAGTGGCTTGCCTGAAACGTTCTGAGATTCACTGGTTAAAAAAACCTAATGTTTCAGGTAACTACTGACTTGAATCATATATGCATTAGAACACGGTACACAGGAGCTGTCTGAGTTCGGTAATTTTACTACTTAAAGGGATTTTTTACAAAGCTTTTCTTAGCTCTGAGATATCTAAATACTTTTCAGAACCAACTATTAAGTTAAAAAGGTCACCCAACATACCCTTGATGCATAAGCACTTCATGGCTATCACATCTACATTGGACCCCACAATCCCGGGGCATTTTGATTAAAGAGGTAGCAACCAGTCAGGGGGCTGTGTGCCTCAGGACCCTGCAATGACAAGACTGAGGACAGAGATTCTACTTCTGGAATGGAGGGGACAGGTGGGGAGGGTCACATGGTGGTTTGATGCATTATAAGGGGAAAAGAAGGAACAGTTTTCTATTTTTCTGGAGGAATCAGGAAAGGAGGAAGACACTTGCTGGCGAGCTAACTGGAAAATTAGTCACAAATGTCATTTTCTTCCTTTTCAGTAAAATGTCACTCTATGGATTCTTTAAGACCTCTGTCCTTAACCTTCGTCTGAGTCGACACGTGTGACAGCTCTTCGTCTCTTCCTCTGGCTCCTGTGTGCTCTGCTCATGCTTCTGCTGGGCCACACCCCAAATTCACATGTCTGAAGTCCTAACACTCTGAAGCTCAGAATGGGATCATTCATGGGTAGGGTCTTTACAAGGTAATAAGATTTAAATAAGGTCATTAGGGTGGGCCCTAGGCCACTATCACTGACTCTCATAAGAGGAGATTAGGACACAGACACATGCAGTCAGAAGGCAACTTGAAGACACGAGGAGAAGGCGGCTGTCTACGGGCCAAGGAGAGAGGCCTCAGAAATCAACCCTGCCCACATCTGGTCTTGGACTTCTGCCTCCAGAATTGTAAGGAAATAAATTTGTCTTAAGCCACCAGTCTGTGTTTAAGCCACCCTAGCAAACTAATCCAGTGCTTATGGTTGTGCGACATTAAGGAGACCACCCTGGATGTGCAGTTATGTAACTCTGTGCCTTCGCATCTTGCTTCTACCTGAAATACCTTTCCCCTCTGCCTAGAGAATTCCTAGTCCCCAAACTGTCCAGCTGTCATGTCCTCTAGACAGTCTTCCTTGAACACTCTGGCCAGAAAGATTGACTCCCTCCTCTGTTCTCCGCATGTGCACTGGGCAGACATCTATGACAACATCTCAGAGCTCACGATCCTCCTGGGGTGCAAGTTCCCAGGGACTCCGGGACTGCACCTCATTTCTCTCTGCATCTGCAACACCCAGCAAGATGCATGATGCTCAATAATATAAACCCCCTGTTCGCTACCTCTCAGGGCCAGGTGTGTTTTAGAAATCGGAATTTTTTACATTGTGTAACACTATATTTAGGTCCTCATGGGTTCTAGGACAACACTTCATAATCAAACACATTATTTTTGGAAAACATCAATATTCAAAGTAAACTATCCTAAACATATGAATGTGTACCAGACTTATGAAGAATTTTTGGGATAATGGCAGTAAAAATAAAGGACAGTGATTTCTTTATGTTGTTAGGTTGGCCCCGTAATCCATCTTGTCCAGAAAATGCAAATTTGTTCCAACGTGATTCGTATGTGCTATCTCATCCAAGAGGAACACAAGGTGAAAGCAGAAAACTGCCCCCCACTGAAATGAGGTATGTAGAAATAAGACAAAATGCACACATGCATAACCCCAAATATCCTCTCACCGCCTCAGATGGCTGCTTGGGTTAGGAGCCGCGCCCATCCACATGAGGTGTTACAAGTTTCCACTTGATTCCAGATAAACCTCCTCGTACCACTTCACCAACGACAGCCCTCACTATGTTCAGGTCTTTCTTAACCACTTACATCTGTGACACTGTGCTACATTTTTTTTATTAGGTCCCTATCCTTTTAAAATTAGGTTAGAGGTTATTGCCTTAGATGCTAGTAGAGTGTGTGACATTCAGTACAGCACTTTATAATCAAATGCAATATTTGAGAAAATAATGATATTCACATTAAGGTTTGCTAGCAAATGAATTTCTGTCACACACAGAATTTGTAGCTGTCACTGTGACTCATGAATTGTTCAAGTACAGCACCACATCATAAGCCCTGTGGTTTTTGTATCATGATTTTGCATTTCTTGTATCATTAATTTTTAGCAATGCATATGTTGCTTAATAGAAAAACTGTTTGCACCCAAACAGAATCTCCTGAAATAGCTTGTACTTACCTAGGTCTAGGCAAGGGCCTATTGATTAAAATGGCAACTATTTTTTGCCCCCTCCCCATTTCTTGAAACCACATTAAGCTGGGCATGGTGGTGCATACCTGTAATCCCAGTGGCTCAGGAGTATGAGGGAGGAGGATCACAAGTTCAACAAAGCCAGTCTCAGCTACTTAGTGAGGTCCTAAGCAACTTAGTGAGACGCTGTCTCTAAATAAAATATAAAAAGGGTTGGGGATGTGGTTCAGTGGTTAAGCACCTCTGGGTTCAGTCCCCAGTACAAACAACAACAACAACAAAATTACAGTAATTATTCTAGTTGTTTTGTTGTTGTTTGTTTGTTTTTGTACTAGGGATTGAACCCAGGGGCATTTAACCACTGAGTCACATTTCAAGCCCTTTTTATTTTCTATTTTGAGACAGAGTCTTGCTAATTTTCTTAGGGCCTCACTAAATTGCTGAGGCTGGCTTTGAACTTGTGATCCTCCTGCCCCAGCCTCCAGAGTCTCTGGGATTATAGGCGTGAGCCACCACGCTCGTCTCCTCTAGTTGTTTTCACTGGCCTATCAGAACCTGCTTTTCATGTTTTACAATTCAAAAGGGAAATCAAATAATACCTAGAAATAGTAACAGGCAGAGAGGATTTTGGTGGGAAGCCTCAGTGTTTAGCCACATTTCTCCCACATACTAGAAGGCGTGTGGGTGGTGGCTCCTGTCACTGCCAGTTTCTGCTACTTGCATTTCAGCGGGTGCTGGGAATCTGTGATAGACTCTGAGGGGAGGATGCTGGAGGGGAGCTGCCTGCTGCCTGCTCTTACATGCTCAGCAAAGTAGCAAACTACCTTAGCAAAGGAAGCTGAGGCACAAAGTCCAAGCACACAGAAACCACGTTCCCAATACATACCCCACACCCAACACCTGTAGCTCAGTGCTGGGTCGGGCTGGCCATACTGATGGGTAAAACAAAACTTGCAAAGGACATGGGGAGGGGGTTCAATCAGAGAAACAAAACCAGCAGGAGATGGAAGACCGAGGGATACACCAACCTCTTTATATATGATGCATTAGGAGATATATTACAAGGAATTGTCTCATGCCAGATAAGGGGCTAGCCCAGCAAGTCTGAAATCTGGGCAAGTCATCAGGAAACCCCAGTTGGAATTCACAGGCAAGAGCTGAAGCTGCTGTCTGCAGGTGGCATGTCTTCTCTTAGGGATGCCTCTGCCCTGTAGGAGGTTCTCAATAAAACCCTTTCAATATCTTGAATCAGGTCCACCCAGATTATTTGATGAATCTCCCTTATTTGAAGTCAACTGACTATGGACTTTAATTGCATCTATAAAATACCTTCACAGCAAGAACTCAAGCAAAATTACAGTTTAATTAAATAACTAGGGACAATAGCCTAGCCGAGTTGACATATTGAAAAGATCATCATGCTTCACCCTCTGTCAATTTGGCACTCATACATGTGGCCTTAAACAGTGCTTAATTTCCAAACTGTCAATAACAAAGTTGTATTCACACCAACATGATATCCAATATCCCACATACATATGGAAACACAGTATTCTGTTCCCCAGAAGAGGAGCCAAGTCCTTGTGGGGTTCACACCTCTGCTTTGATATCCTATGACTTAAATATAAAGTGAACAGAGATTATATCTGGTGTTAGATAAGGGGATATGATCAGGAAACAACCACAACAAAAAACAATTTTGGTTAGTATATATACAGACATTCATAACAAAATAAGGAAGATATACGACTATTAGAGTCCTTGTTCCTGCAACGGGCACATGGTTACGCTGGACTTCACGGATGTCTTCTGCTAATCAACCTACACTCCTGCCCTTGGCAAGGACCTCCACAGGTGGTGGCTCTTTGCTGCATGGGATGATCTACACCCGTGTTCCTGCAAAACTGGGTCATTAGCCACCCTGACGTGGGTCACTCTGGTTTCCTCTGCCTTGCAGGGTGTGGGAGCGTGGAGATGCGCTAAGGGATCCCTGTGTCTAGACAAGCTCTTCCTCACCTCCACTGTGGAGCACCAGCCCAGGTCCCCGCTGGTGATCAGCATCAGACACAGCAGTTGGCAGTGTGGCCCCTTCTTCTCCTGGTGCAAGGACTCCTCCCTTTGGACCCAAGACTCCTAGGTAAGTGGGGTCTCAGGATGGGACACAAACGTTTCCTTGCAGATCACTAGGAGTAATAATGAATGGAGCCAAACCTATTTGCACCCCTCAAATCTTGGGCCCACAAATCCAAGCTAGGAGAGAAACACTCCTTATGTTGGGTATTGACTTAGAGCATAGACAGACAGTCCTTTCAGGAATATTCACAAGGGGCAAATGTCTATTGCCCATTCACAGAGGTATATCCACCGACTCTTTCCTCAGATCCTTTGTCTCCAAGTTTCCAATCTTGTGCTTTCCAAGTTCTTGATCACGCAGCCTACTTATCAGTCAGACTCACACCTCTGGCAATTTCTCCTTAGAATCGGGCGCACTGCTTGAGGTCCTGCCCACCGGGGGCATTCCCCTTCACCAAAGTCCTTTGAAGCTGTCCCAGAGTGGGGCTAGCGCAAGAAAACCTTCAGACGCTGCTTTCAATATCATGCAGAACCAACTGGAAATCAGGCCTGAGTTGTCCTTTCCTGCATCATCTTAAGATAATGCAAGGAAGTTTAGAAGTGAAATGATTAAGTTATGAGAGCCTTAACCTAATCAATCAGTGCATTAATCCACTGATAGGGATTAACGGGGTGGTAACTGTAGGCAGGTAGAATGTGGCTGGAGGAGGCAGGTCACTGGGGGCATGCCCTTGGGGTATATATTAAGTAGGCAATCTCTCCCTGCTTCCTATGGCCATGTCCTGAGCTGCTTTCCTTTTCCACCATGATGTCCTGTCTCACTTTAGGCCAAGAGCAACGGAGTTGAACATTTGTAGACACGGACCTCTGAAACTGTGAGCCCCAAATAAACTTTTCCTCCTCTAAAATTGTTTTTGTCAGGTCTTTGGTCACAGTGGCACAAAAGATGAGTTAAACAAGGTTCAATCACCATGTTTACAAGTTTGTGGTTTCTATGATGTTACTGATGTGTCACTGATTTCTTTTAAAAACAAGCTAATTGGGGCTGGGGTTGTGGCTCAGTGGTAGAGCGCTTGCCTAGCATGTGTGAGGCACTGGGTTCGATCCTCAGCACCACAAATAAATAAATGAATAAAATAAAGGTCTATCAACATCTAAAAAATTTTAAAAAACAAGAAAAACATGCTGATTTTAAAAAGATTCATTGTCTGTATGGTACTCTTTCAAACTTTTAACAGTTTTAAAGTCTTTGTGTCTTTACATTAGTACCTTTGTTAAAATCCTGAAGAACATAATGTTTATTGAGGACTGTTGAATAGAGGACATTTAGTAACCTTTGAAGATATCCCTGGTTTAACTGTAAATGAGTTAAGCAGACAATTTATAGAAATTATTTGTGATACTGAGACTCAAAAAAGGCTAATTGAATGTATATTTAGTTACAGATTTCAAAATTATTTGATTAACTAAATTTTTAAAATTATACAATATTTTTATTTAGTTTTCATTAAACAATGCAGAGATTTTACTGGAAAAAAGATTGTAACAGTTAATAGTTTTCACAACTAGGGCTCTTTAGTGAAAGCTACAATTTTCAAAGTAACCAATTCAACTCTAAATTAATATTAACTAGAACTTTCACACATACACAGGTGAGTTATCTTCTCTAATACAGATAAAACAGAAAACACAGGTGACTGACTAATTTTTTTGGCAGTACTGGGGAACAAACCCAGGGCCTCATGCATGCTAGGCAAGTGCTCTGTCACTGATCTACATCCCTCGCTCAACTAATGTTTTATTTTTTAAACCTAGGGCAGATATAAACTTAGCTCCTGCTGAATAAAAGATAAGTTAAGGCCAGGCACAGTGTGTAAGCCTGTAATCCCAGCTACTCAGGAGATTGAGGCAGGAGGATCACAAGTTCGAGGCCAGCTTGGGCAACTGAGTGAGACCCTGTTTCAAATTAAAATAAAACTCTTAAAGGGCTGAGGATGTAGCTCAGCAGTGGAGTGCTTGCCTAGCATATGACAAGCCCTGGCTAAATTCTCAGCACTATGCCAAAAACAAAAACAAGAAGAAAAGACGAGTTTAGGGTAAAATTCTCAAACCATGCCAGAGTGTGTAAAAATTCTTAAGAGATGCAGGGCAGCAGTCATTAGTTCTACTATGTGAGCATCAGCTCTTGATAAATTTAGCGGAAATTCTAGATGGTACCAGTGGGAAGTGGATGAAAGTCAAAGTGATACTAATGTTTCTCAGATCCAAAAGGCACAAGGCTTGTTTATTGAATGGATAAGACCCATGAAATATGGACCCAAGTGATAGCAGAGTGAACCCCATAACATTCAGATGGTCTAGGAAAGGAATAGTGGGTTATCTTGTGCAGACCTATTGGTAGAGCTACCCTAATATTTCTGAGAACTGGGGTGGGGGCTGGGGGGATGCTGTTTTAAAGGATTTTCAAATGAAATTCTGTCATCTGCCTCCAGATTCCAGACTCTATCAGGCTGTCCTTCCCTGAGCCTCCCTGCATCTTGCACTGACACCAAGTTCTTTCTTTCGGCCCCTTCCTTCTTGCCCCAATGGAGAGCACCCTGGGCCCTTGAAATCCCAACCCGCAGCCACAATCTTGTTCCTGACTCAATCTGCTCGGGTAACAGATGGACTCTGCCACTGTCCTATTTCTGACAAGACAAAAAAGTTACAACCGCTACTTGTTCTGTACAATCTTTCAGTAAATTCATGCACCCAATTCTGGTGGAAGAGAAGAACTCCAATTCTGAGATCTGAAGGGTTGATGATCACTGGTTCATATGAGTAGAAGAAGAAGAAACATCCCTGAAACTGACCTTTGTCTTTTCATTGCTGGGAATAACTTCTGTGACACTATCTCCATCGACAGTGACAGGTGTCTTTGAAATGCAGATGTTTGCTATGCAACTTTTCACTGTCCAAAGCCCATAGGAAGGGCCATGGGAATGCCAAACCATCGCCAGGAAACCTCACAGTGTCTCTTCCGGACCATTTATTGCTCATATTTTTGTTACCTAAATGCGGCCTCTTTGGGCAAATCTGCTGGGTTTTGTGAATTGGTTTTGCGTGTGTGGGTGTTTGTTTCTTTTTTGTTTTAGCATTACCGCGTCTATGAACAAGGGTGGAAACCATGACATTTTGTTCACTATTTCTTAACAACAGGAAAAAATCCTCTTTACTTCAAGAGGAAGTGAGACAGGAAAACAAGCCCTGGGTCTTGGAGATCTGGGGTTAGCTACCTCTTCCATTTTCTAGCTTCTCAGGACCTCAGTTTCCACATCTGTAAAATAAAGCTATCGAATCACTAAGGACTCTCTATGGTTCCTCCCAGTCCTAAACACTATGAACTGTTTCTTCAAAAAGCTAAGTAAGTTTAGAATTTGGCTGACTCATAAAACTTATAACTTCATAAAATATCTGTAATTATATTTGTTATGTTTTCTCCATTCCCAGTTTATCTCCAAATTAGGCTGGTTCTGTAATCACTGTGCTTATTTAGCAAAATAAACGACCTTTGGCATTTGGGAGAGGCTACAGCATAGTCTGCAAGTGGGTACAAGAGTCACGTCATTCCATGTCACCTCTTTTAAAAAAAAATTTTTTTTACATGTTGATAGACCTTTATTTAGTTCATTTATTTATATGTGGTGCTGAGAATCCAACCTAGTGCCTCACATATGCTAGGCAAGTGCTCTACCACTAAGCCATAACTCCAGTCCCCATGTTACCTCTTTATGTCAGGATCCAGGATCCCATTTCTAGGAATAAAAATGCAGAGAGAGGAGGAAGGTGTCATAGTCCTAGAATCTGGATACCCAACCCTCATGAGCACACAGCCACCCTGAGGTCTGACCCAGTGAGGTTTTCCAAGAAGAGGGGCCTAACATGTGACCCTCAAATCTGGGCAAAATATGTGGCCCTGCCCTTCTAAGATACCAGGATGACATTAGCCACTCAGGACTGCTTAGCTTCCGAGTGTCTACTAGGAGCAAAGTCAGAAGAGCTTCAGACAGACTCAGGCTTATGGGCCAGTGATACAGGGGAAGCTTTAGTCACTGACCAGTTCTGTCCCAGGATATCCAAAATGTGCAAGTCCTGCATTCGCCTGTCTGCCTTTCTTGAGGTCTTGTCTATTCGGGAATATGCACCCTGCCTGGTCTCTGGCTCCACCTAACAACCTTACAACTTTAAATCCTGTACACTAAACTCAGCCCATCTTTGGAGAAGCCAGTATTATTCTAACACAGGTGAGGGCAATCTCTATAAGAGCCCTGTTTCCACTGTCCTCAGGGTAGACCAGGCAGTAGGGCCAGGCCATGTGTTTACTACAGCCCTACTGTATGCAAAGCAACTGAGCCAGTACTAGCACATCCCAGGATTCTTCAGTTTCTGATGACAGGTAACACTATAAAACTTAGGAGGAGAGTGTGTGGATTTGTAAAATTGACAAAGGCTTCATGTTCTAATCTTTTATGAGAAATAACTGGAGACTACCTGTGGCAGAGTGGAGTGGGGATCCCTAATAGGAGCTGATGGGGTTCTACTTGAGGGTCCAAAGATAGGGGTGATGGTCATAATGGTGGTATGTGTGTGTGTGTTGGGGTGATCTCAGGTCTTGCCTGAGTCAGGGGAAGTGAGATGGTATTGTGGACTAAGAGGAAGCCTAAAACCAGTGTTTTCAAAATAGCAGTTGAACTGGTCGTGGTGGTGCACACCTGTAATCACAGCAGTTTAGGAGGCTGAGACAGGAGGATTGCAAGTTGAAGGCCAGTCTCGGCAACTTAGTGAGGCCCTAAGCAACTTTGTGAGACCCTGTCTCAAAATGAAAACAGAACAAAAAAAGGTCTGGGATGAAGATCAGTGGTAAATTGCCCCTGAGTTAAATCCCCAGTATAAAAAAAAGGAACAAAATAAACAAAATAACAATTGAAGCTGGGCATAGTGATGCACACCTGTAATCCCATGAACTTGGGAGACTGAGGCAGGAGGATCCCAAGTTTGAGATCAGCCTCGGTGACTAGGGAGACCTTGTCTCAAAAAATAAATAAAAAAAGCTAGGGGTGTAGCTCAGTGGTAGAGTATTCTGGGTTCAATCCCTAGTATGGTGAGAGAAAGAGAAAGCAAGTTTGTAAGTGATAGCCCTAACAATTCACTTTAGTGGGTTATGACCAACATTCTCCTTTAAAAATAAGTAAAAGAAGAGATGAAAGTGGAATACAAAATAGGGTGCGTACTATTTCGTGAGACTTTTGTTTCTAGTTTATGTGTGTGTGTGTGTGTGTGTGTGTGTATATTTGGTATATATATTTTTGTTAATACATGTACACACATACTTCCTGATAGAAATCATATTTCTTGCTCAGCATCAAGTAAAACAAACCTGAGAAACATTGGTCAGGAAAAATTATCACACTTCCCAGTAAGTGAGGCATTTCAATGCAAGTCTGGGCCCAGGGTGAGGCAGAACATCATGGTGGAAGAGCGCTGTTCACCTCACAGCAGCCAGGAAGCAGAGGGAGCGAGTGGGGGAAGAGGCCCCAGGGAAGATGACCCTTTCCAGGTCAAGCCCCCAGTGACCCACCTCTGCCAGCCACATCCTGCCCCCTACAGTTACCACCCAGTCAGTTCATTCAAACTAGGGTGAACTGGCTAGGTTCCAGCTCTACAACACAATCATTTCACCTCAACACAGGCGCTTTTGGGGGACACCTCATTTCCAAAACATACCATGTGTCACTTTTGTGTCTGATTTACAAATTTATGTGTGTACACAATTTTATACACACATACCTTCTAAAAGAAAACATATTTCTTGCTCAGGATCAAGTTGATCATACCTGAGAAACACTGATCAGGAAAAATTACTGCACTTCCCATTCAGAGGCAAGTTGACAACTATTTATCCACACGAGCCATGGCATATGGGGCAGTCGCTTTGACTAAATGAAGACGAGAAAGCACTGCATGCAAAAATAAGCAGCCCCATGATGAAATAAGCTCCCTGCCATGGCCAAAGCCAGAGCGATGTGCAGACGGATGAAATTTCTACTTTGGCTTTGATCCTTTTCCTTCTTAAGTACTGAGACTTCACAGGAATTGAACAAGATCTTCCACTTCTTAATTAGAGAAAGAGAGCTTTATTAAACTTGAGTCGTAGTGGCTACTGAGCTTGGTTTTGGGCCTAATTCAAAAACCTCATAATTTGGGGCACAACTGTAAGAATTATGCTTTACCTTTGTATATGTTTTACTGTCAGTATAAAATTCCTGCCTAGGTTAAAGGAAATCAAATCTGTGCATGCCAGATTCATTTCTGATGAACCACATTACTTGATTTTAAAAATTTGTTTTTATTTTTACAGCACTGGCAATCAAACCCAGGGCCTGACACATATTAGGCAAGAGCTCTACCACTGAATTATACACCCAGGCTTACCTGGCTCTTCCCAGTACTGGGATTGAACCCAGGTGCTACACCACTGAGCTGTACCCCCTGTCTTTTTTATTTTTTGAGAAAAGTTCTCACTAACTTGCTGAGGTTGTTTTCAAATTTGTGATGCTCCTACTTTAGCCTCCTAAATGGCTGGGATTTCAGATGTGTGCCACCACACCTGGTTTTACCTGTTATTTTCTGAGGGCCTTTCAAATAACAATTTCAAGGAGTTTGGAGTGGCAGCAAAGTACCTAATGAGTTCCACATCAGGATGGAGAAGTGAAGTTGGCTGAAGAAGGTCAGATGCCAAGTGAGTTAAGGGTCCAGGTCTCTCAGCTCTCAGCCTTATGTGCTGCCGCTTGACCAGATAAGGGGAAGGGGTAAGGAAAAGGGCAAACAGACGAGCCTCCAGCCTCCAAAATGGCCCAAGCAGCCTCTGTGGAGGTGGAAACTCAGTGGACTCTGCAAGAAGACTGCCAAGGTAGTTTCCTGGTATTTTAGGAAAATTCAATGTCTCTAGTGAATACATGGAGACTTGATTGCATCTTAATTGAAAAAAAAAAAAAAATCAATGCTTGGGCTGGTATAGCTCAGTGGTAGAGCACACACAATGCCACAAATAAATAAACAAAAAATAAAATTTGCTGCTTATGGGGCTGGGGTTTTGGCTTGGTGGTAGAGCTCTTGCCTCACATGTGTGGGGCACTGGGTTTGATCCTCAGCACCACAAAAATAAATTCTTGAAAAAGAAATTGCTGCTTATGCTCTCTGTCCAAGCAGAGTGTAAGCTCCATGAGAGCAGGATTCATGTCCTCTGCTTTCCTGTAGCCTTCACGCGACCCTCCTAATTGTGGCAGGAGCACACAAACACTTCCCACTGAACTGCAGTTCCAGTTCATCAAAAGTAATCAGATTCATCACTGAATGTTTAAATACAGTCTCCCAAGAAAGCGCAGGTCCCTGAAATGGGCATCTTTCCTGTAAGATGTCAGCTCTAACTCAGTGTAAGAGTGATTTTGAGAATACTTTCTGATAACTTGAATGAAGAAAGCTCTTGGAAGATAATTTCGCTGTGTTGTCCTCTGCAGAGCTCCTGACTCTTGGGTGGAAATACATACTGCTCCTGTCTGTCTGCAAGAGGAGCCTGCATCAGGCGGATAAGCTGAGTTTGCTCTTATGGGATCCCACGGCCCCGACACTGGAAAGATTAAGTCCACATTCTGGCATTGCTGTGATGATTTACCCATCTCCCTGGGTAAAAGAAATCCACAAAGAATCCTCAGCTCGCAGAGTTCACTCTCGTGCTGTTTACCTTGACGAAATACTGTCAAGTGCTGTATGTCTGCAGCATCCCACGCCAGATCCCTCCCCAGCTTCACAATGGGATTCTCTATCTGAGTTTTCCTCTCCTGGTTAAGTGGAAGGCTGCCCACCATGGGGAGATGGGATGAGAGAGGTCCCTCCTGCAACTCCAAAGCCCCAAAAGAGCTATTCTTCAGATTCCTGAGTTACCCTCAGCAACAACTACCAAACCACACAGCTCAACAAATAGCAAATATAGTATTAACTACTTGTAACACAGGAAATAAATCCAGGATGAAAAAAGGCTATTGGAAAATCAGTGCTTCGTCACACAGGACTGATCAAATGAGAGACACACAGGGCAAAGACACTCTCTACACCCGGGCTCCAACTCAGACTGCAGGGCAGAAAGAGAGGATCCTGTGCAAAAAGGACTTGCTTCTTACACAGATGCCATAGCAGAAGATGGTCACAGAGCGCAAAGCTTGAACCAGATGCAACTTCCTTCCCAATGATAATGTAACCCTTTCACGTTCAACAAAGCTTACTGAAATGCAGGTACGTGAGAAGGACTTCCAGGGGCCCACTAAGAATGCAGTCTAACTTCTCTGAGCACTTAGGTACTTTGCAAATAATAACAGTATTTGGGAATGTGCCATGTGGAAAATCTTTCAAAGACAAGAAACTGCAAGCCATACTCTCGTGGGGACAACGATGACCTATTTTTTTCCCCATCTCCCAATTTCAGAGGGAATGGGCAGGAGCTTTTCTTCACATTCCACACTCTTAGCTTCCAGGCTGACTGAAGCCTGAAGTTCCCAAATTAAACATCTGAGATGCTCCTGTCTGGTTACTTATTCCAGCCAGAGACACTGTGGTATGGGGTATGTGTGCTCCACTTGATGAGTTCAGGAGGGCAATTTGTATATTAAGATAAAACTTCTACAGTAGAGTCAGGTTAGGTTTAGGTACTGCTGGGTTGGTTTTTGACATTGCCAATTTCAGCAGGTAGAAAACAGCCTATGGAATACCCGACCCAGAATTCTGCACCCCACAGTGGCTCTGGAAAAGGCGGTTAATACTGTACCTGCCCCACCCTGTTACACCTTTGTTCCTGACCCTGAAGTGATGTGTATGCCAAGGGACTTCATTTACATTCAATTCACCTTCCCACACAAGGTCTCCAGGTGACAATACCTACTCTTTTCATTGAACAACATCAATGAAAAAGGAAGAAGATGAAAGATGAGAGGAAAAAGGCTAGATATTTCCATCCAGCATTTTTTAGTTGCAGAGGACTGAGCAGGGCAGGTCAAGGAAGTGTCGTTGTCCTTACACGGGACAATCTAAAGCTCTGCTGAGAGCTGCACTGCAGAGGGTGAGCTTTGGCTGACGCTGGGGCCAGCAGGTTGGAGCTGGCAACCACAGCCTCACAGACCCTGTGGGCCTCCTGCCCAAGTCCCCTCCATCAGCATCCTCCTAGGGCAAATGCCAGACACTGATTCCTGGCAAAACAGACTAAGGCACAAATACATCAGAGCCTGTATTTTTGCCTGAATCTTATTTAAAAGAAGACAGAAAAACAGTTAGACCTATGCAAGAAAATTAAATTTGCCTATATACCAGTGAATTTAAGTGCAAATTATTTGCTACTTCAACCAAACAGTGTCTAAGTTTTTTTTTTTTTTTTTTTTTTTTTTTTTTTTCTTTCACTGCTACGAAAGGCAATAGCAGACTGAGGGTTTGGGGGACATGATAGGTACTGAGGTACCATGAAGCATTCTGTTCCTGTATCTGACTTCGGCAAACACTTTTTCCCAGGCAAAGCAGTGACTCATCCTGGGCTGCCACAGCTACAATAGGAGCTTGATTTGCTGCAGTGGAGCAAACTGTGTTACACTCCTCAGAAGAAAAGCCCTGCTCTGGCATTTCTGGAAGATTAATTAAGTCAGTGCAGAAAATGGAAAATTACTATTACCATTTTAAATTAAAGAGAGATGACCAAAACACAACTGAAAGTACCCAACGCTTTAGTTCAGAAAAATCAACAAACACATCTATATTTGTTTGGTGTGTTTTGTTGTTTTTTGTTTGTTTGCTTATTTGCTTTGGTATGTAATGAAATATATCATAGGGTTTGGACCCAGGGAGATTTTTCAGGATCTCTTGAGATTATTCTACACAGACATTCTAAAGAAGTGATGGAATGGTCAGCGACCAAAAACCAGTGTTAAAAACGGGTAGTCTTTCAATTTAGAATCATACTATCATTCATTGCCATTTACTGCCTATTTACTAGGAGAAAGACATTACAGAAAGTCCTAAGAAAGTCCCTCAACACAAGATAGGAAGCAATACGCTCCAGAAAACAGGGATGATTATTTTGAGGAGGGAATGATCATATCTAAGAAGAGGAGTTTTTGTTTTGTTTTTTTTCTCCTTTTCTGAGGCACCGGGGATTCCAACCGTGGCCCTTGCGCATGCTACGCAAGTGCTCTCCAAAACCAGCGATTTGTCTTTTTTTTTTTTTTTTTTTTTTTTTTTTTTTTTTGCGGTGCTGGGGATTGAACTGAGGGCCTTATGCTTTATGCTTGCAAGGCAAGCACTCTACCAACTAAGCTATATCCCCAGTCCTGATTGTTTCTAGATGAAGGTTTTCTGGTAGAAGAGAAAATGAACTGGCCTTGAAGAATGAATAAAATGTGGAATGTTCAGAAATCAGAGAAAAATATGAGTAGTGAGCACAAAGAAATAAAGGTAAGAAAAATGCAGGGGATGGGAGCAGCGAGGAATTACGACTGCCTGACACACAGGGAATTTTGGAGAGGTACTCAATTAGATTGGAAGAGCAGCTTAGGAGGAGATTTGTGGAAGGCTGGAACACCGACTAAGTACGTGGATTAGTGGGATCTGTGTTTGGCCATCATGTTCCGTTAGCAGGACTTATATTCAGAACTAACAACTAGAGTAGGCAGGACAGCTACCTGGATGCTTTCATCAAAAGCCTAGAAATCCCGATTGTCCATTCATATTTAATAACAAAGCACTGACATCTGATTTGCAGCTAGCACGTGGTATAAACTGGTAGGTTTTTGTTGTTTGTGGTTGTGGAGATGGAACCAGGGACTTGGTGCATGCTAATCAAGTGTTCTACCACTGCTACACTCTCACCCGGTAGGTTTCATAAAAGAGTATTTGAATAAAAAGCCAGGGGTTGGGGTGGGGGGGAAGGAAAAAAAAATAACAGAAAGAATCAACCAACATTACCCTATGTAAATTTATGATTACACAAATGGTATGCCTTGACTCCATGTACAAACAGAGAAACAACATGTATCTCATTTGTTTACAATAAAAAAAAATAAACTAAAAAAAAAGCCAGGGGTTGTTTTTTCTTTTTCTTTTTTCTTTTTTTTTCTTTTTTTTTTAATAGAGGCTCCAAAATACAGTGGCTCAAGCAAGTAATAAGTTGATGAGCAGTGCGGGACAGGTAGAGCTGCTGTTCTCTCCATTCTTTCTATCTGGCTGCTCCACGCCCTCCCAGGGTGGTGTCCCTGTTCCCAAGGTTGAGGCTGCCTCGCCAGCACCACATTCACATTCCACCCTTGGAGGCCCAACAAAATGCAAGGACAAGCAATGGAGCGAAGCTCGAGCTACCCACACCACTGACAAGAAGTGGTTCTGAACTGAGCTCGCTGGGGAGGGCCTGGGAAAGGCAGTCCTTATCGAGGGAGCCATGTCCTTTGCTAAAACTCGAGCGAGGTCTAGCAAAAAGAATGAAGGGAGATTGGAGACTTGGGGCACAGTGAGGTCTTCTCCAAATTTAGGACTCTCAAATGTCAACATGAGAGGTCTTTCTCTGGGGTGGTTCAGGTTCTCCAGGGGTGGGGCCCCCAACCCCTCATCTGGAGCACTAGGCCATCGGTATTCAGCAGGCCCCACCTACTCTGTTGTTTTCACAGGGCTCCTCCCTCATACCCATCCGGGCACTCAGGTTTTGTATTTCCAGAAAATAAACCAGATTTTATGCTGGTGACCCATCTATGGAATAGGGGAGAGGAACTGGGGGCTCCCTGCTCTGGGACAAACTTTCTCTTAAAATCCCTTTTCTCGGCCTCCCACACCCCCCTGTTGTTCCCAGGCTTTTATTTCCGAGTATTCCAGGGGTCTTCCGGTGCTCATCCTTGCAGGAACTTAGGTGTCACCCTCCCACCCTCACCTGGTTCCTCGGTCACTCTTCAGTCTCGATAGGCTCGAGTTCATGGTCTCTTAGTACCTTAAAAGTGAAGCCTGCATTTCTGTTTCTTGTTCACTTTATTATTTGGGGGATTTGGACAAGGAGGAGGAAGTAAAAATAGCTCTATTATCTTGAAAACTGGAAATATTTTTTTTCATCTGTATGTGATGCTATCACTGGAAATTTTATCTCAAGCCACAAATACCCATTTGCTTAAAATCAGTTTCCTTTTCCCATCCATCCTGTGGGTGTACGCTCATGATCTCCACAACGTAACCACTAATTGCATTTCATTCTAAAGTGATCTTTAAAAGGCTTATTGGCAATGATATCCAAGACTGGCAACTGTGAAGTCATTCCCCCAAATACTTCCTAAATCCATATTGAATTTCTTTGCTCTCTTTCAGATGACCTTCATAAACATTTGAATTAACAGGGACACAGATGGCTTCAGGGTATTGTGTTTTGCTTGGTGGTTCAAAATAAAGTTATTGAGAGAGTGTCTTCTAATAGAAAAGATTTTTTCTTTTTTTTAAGACCTGAATGTAGGGTGACTTTCCTTATTCTGAAAGGTAATTTTTTTACAATAAATTTTTCTTTATATTTTGACATAAGGATCCAGACTCTATATCACTACCCTGTTTTTCACTCATGTGAGGCCAACTTTGCCTTAGTTTGAATCTGGAATGTTCCCCATAGGCTCCTGTGTTCAAGTTTGGTTCCAGTTTGGTGTTATTAGGAGGTGATGGAAACTAAGAGGTGGAGCCTCGTGGAGGGTCTTTTAGGTCATTGGAGGTGTTCCCTCAAAGGGGACTGTGGGGCCCTGAACTCTTCCTCTTTCTCTCTGACTCACTGGCCATGATATGAACAATTTTGTTACAGCATGCATAATGATAAGCTGCCACAAGCCCAAAGCAATGGGACCAAACAATATGGACTCAATCTCTGAAGCTGTGAGCCAGAAATAACCTGTATAAGTTATCTCTGGTATTTTAATAGTAGTGGAAAGCTAACACATACACAGAGCACCATCTTCAGTTTCTTCCTCTGGCTAACTCCTATTTATCCTTCTAGATTAATTTCAGACGTCACCTTCTACAAGAGGCCTTCCTTGACCACGTCCTAGAGTTCTTGGAAGGCTGACCCAGTACTGCACCTATATTTACAAAACACCCCATGTTACCCCTACATAGCATTTACTATATTGTAATCATTGGTTTATTTGTCAGTCTCTCTCACTAAACCACAAGGTCCTGGAGAACAAGGTCCATGTGTTGTTTATCTTAACATTCCTCATGTCTACAAATATGCCTGGACACAGCAGTGGTTAGTTATGTATTTGCTTATTGAATGAATAAGAGAAAAGCTGGTTTCCAAATAGAAATAAAGGGCCCTTGGTGAAATTAGAGGCAGAGAAACTGGGAGGGATAATTCACGTTGGTTATTCACTCACTTCTCATTAACTGAGCAAGCACCGAAAACTGCTGTAAGACTCAATTAAATGAAATTTCAGAAAATAATGTTTACCTTGGAAAATTAAACTACTGCCAATTGGATAGAAAAGTGCATAAACTTGTGCTTTGAGTATTTGTCTTAGTCAAGAACCTTGGGTTGTAATGAACAGAAATTCATCCAGGTTAAAAAATGGTGGTTCATGTGTCCAAAAAGCACAGAAGTCCTATAATGAGCAGCCACTGGAGAGAAGAGAGAGTAGGAAAAAATTCACCAGCACTTTGGTCTAAAGTTTGCTCCGCTCTTCCATATGCCAAGCAGATACACAGAAGAAAATGGAAACCGGAGTGATGTGGACTTTGACCCATGGGCTACACAGCTGGCGGAAAGGCCTGAGCTGCTTTATGCTGTCAACCACTGGCAGCTGCAGTGAGCTGCTCGCCCACCATGCTGAGTGTGGCAGGCAGCCCCAAGCATGGCCGATGTGCGGAGGCAACTGATCACAGCAGCACACAGGGTGCAACACCACAAGACAGACATGTCTGTCTTCTGAAGCAGGAGAAACAAACCTAAGGATGCCCTCCCCTCCCCTGAAGGTCAGGCATGCGGTTGGCTAAACAGCTCTAACTGAGCCTTCCTTAAAACTCTGGTCTCTCAGGACCAAGACAGCGCACTGGTGGTTTTTGTATAGTTTATTCTCCAGGGAATCTCTCTGGGCATGCTGGCCTCCTCCAGCCTCAGTTAGTGCTGGGTGCCCCTCTCTCCAGTTATCGTGTGCGGCGGCAGCTCTGTGGCTTGTCTCTTTCAGGGTGTTTACTACCTGTGGCCTCATCCGTGGCCTCGTCCGTTTTCCCCACTTCTTGAAATTGGGAATGAGGTCACTTATTATAAACCATTTCATATACTTTTGGGGATAAGAAAGGGTCCACATATTTAATAAATGAATATCATACCTGACAGGTCTGTATTCTCAGTGCCTAGTATATGCCTGAACATTAGATGAATGAATAATAAAAAATAAACGAAATTTAAATTTAATTGCTTTTCAAAAAGCCTATAATAAAGGTCATATAGGTTTAGTAATTTATGATTTGCGTCTGATTCATTTCACACACACACACACATCAGCAAAGCAAATGCCCATATGCACATTTTTAGCATTCAATTCCAGAAGACTGTACTTTCTGAAGTAATTAAAGTACAAAACCATTTTTTTTTAGGCTGGTGCTCTTAACACAGAATGGGGAGTGGGTAGGAGGTCCCAGGATATCCTGAAGCTGAATGCTCACTGACTCTCATGACAGTTGACTTTGTTTTCATTTAATTAATTAATTAATTTACTTACCTATTTATCTATCTTGTTACTGGGGATTGAACCCAGGGGTGCTTTTTCACTGAGCTACATCCCAATCCTTATTTAATTTTTAAATTTTTAAATTTTGAGACAGGGTCTCACTAAATTGCTTATGACCTTGCTAAGTTGCTGAGGCTGACCTTGAACTTGTGATCTTCCTGCCTCAGCCTCCTGAGCTGTTGGGATTACAGGCAGGTGCCACTGCCCTACTTGACTTTGTTTTTAGAAAGGTGAGTTTAATCTTAACAATATCCATAATACTTCTAGGTTAGATACTTTTTTTTTTTATTTCTAGGTGCAAAGACAACCTGAATCTGCTGCAGATCGAGTCCTGCTTAAATGCATTAAGATGACAGGTCATTGCTCATGTCAGCTAAACTTGGGGGAAGGGGAGATTTGGTGGCGCTATCATTCCTGGATAAAAATGGAACAGAGGTTGACATGTACGCTAAGGGTCAATTTGCACACCTGTAAATTGCACACGATGGCACCCATCTCAGAGGCCGTATGCGATGATATGTGTCCACCACACTGCGTAATACACAGTGAGTTCCTGGTACACATATTCGTGGAATCTGAATCAATTTGATGAAATAAGGATCTATCCCAAAGATACTTCCATCTATTTCTTAGCTCATGGAAGGCAATGTTTTACAAAGAATTTCTTTCTCAGGGGATTGAAGTCTAGAAAACACCAAGTTTTGAAAAACTGGGGAATAAAAAGGCTAAGACCCAGACGTCTTTCCTGTTTCCTCTTGGCTGGCTCCAATCCCGCTCAGTTAGACTCTGTTGGGAACCTTTGGTCTTCATCCTGTCATTTCTCCTCTGCTTCAGGGAAGGATGGGAAGCCAAAATGAGTTGGGCTGCATGTCCGAGGTCATCTCTTCCTCCTCCCCCTGCTTCGGCACCAAATTAGAAAGCCATGCTTCACTGTGGACAAGCAGAAGCCTCGGCCCCCAGGACCACACACACCAACTTCACCTTGATTAAGTAGGGATACATTTAGAAAAGGAAAAGGATGGGAATCAGGACATGCAACCCTAAAATATGGCATCTTGGTATTTGAGAACACAGCAGAAGCAGAAGGTCACACTCCCCTTCCTGTGCCCTTTTCCCTGAAGCAAGACCCCCGCTTTGAGTTCCAGAGGAAAGCAACTTCCTCAGCTCTATAGATGCAGGAACAGAGAAGCATTGGAATGAACAGGCCTTGCTAAGTTTATTACCATGAAATCAGACACTTTCCCTCCAATCATGTTTCTCCACCACCATCTACTCCTCCTCAAACAGCATACCAATACACGGGTTCCCTGCCTAGGTGGGTCTTCATTTCCTTATGAGAGCTCCCATGTCACATATCAGGTAAAACTTGGGTAGAATAAACTCTCATGCTCTTCTCTTGTTAATCTGCCTTTTGTTATGGGTGCCTCAGCCCTGAACTTGGTGATGATGAGGAAAGAAATCTTCCCTCCCCGACAACACTACTGTAAAAGTGAACCACCCCGGAGTTTGGTGGTACATAATGAATCAAAGACACACTGGCGCGTGAGATCTAAATCCTGACCTTGTTTGCTGGCATCTTCACCTGCCAGCAGCACCCTGGTCTCATTGTGCCTGGATGACTGCAATCCACTCGCATCATTACCTCCTCCACTCCTCTCTCCCCAGAGCCAAGGGGACCTTTGAACAGGGTAGGCCATGTGAGATCCAGAATCTTTTTTTTTTTTTTTGGCACCAGGGATTGAACCCAGGGAGGGTTTAACCACTGAACCACATCCCCAGCCCTTTTTATTTTTCATTTCTAGACACGGCCTCGCTAAGTTGCTGAGCTGGCTTTGACCTTGCAACTCTCCTGCCTCAGCCTCCCCAGTCACTGGGATGACAGGCATGTGCCCCCAGGCCGGACAAGGTCCAGGATCTTTATGAGCGGCTGGTGGGCTGCTCCGGCCTTGCTTGCCTCCCCAGGCTCCTCCTGTGCTCGCTCCCCTCAGACCACACTGGCTTCCCGGGGGCTCCTCCCTTCTCTGGGCCTCTGCTCCCTGATGCCCGTCCCCCAGCCTTTGCCTGGACATCCCCCACTCTTGCTGCAGGCTTCGGTTTAAGGTCACTTCAGCCCCCTACCTGGTGCTCTCGTTGGCCCTGCACTTTCCCTTCCCAGCACTTGTTAGAACCTGCGGTTTTATATTCATTTCTCTGACTCTTCGTTGACTGTCCATCTCCATTGACAGAAGAGACGATCCACAAGGGCAGAATGCGTTCTGGGTACCACGGTCCGTTCAGTACCCAACTCGGTGCTTTGAGTAACTGAAAGCAAATATGCGTCAGTTAATCCCTCCCTCTCAAGGCACCCTGTGGAGTGGTAAACCCAGAGCCACTCAGCAGGCAGGATTCTCTTTAAGGAGAAAAGGCTCTTTTTTTTTTTTTTTTTGGAACAGGGATTGAACCCAGGGGCGCTTAACCGCTGAACCACATCCCCAGTTCTTTTTAAAATTTTTTACTTCGAGACAGTTGCTCAGAGTCTTGCTAAATTGCTGAAGCTGGCTTTGAACTCTCAATCCCCCTGCCTCAGTCTCCCAAGCTGCTGGAATTACAGGCATGCGCCACTAAGTCAGGCTTCTTTTTCGTTTTTTTCTTTCCCCTGAAGGACTGGGGATTGAACCTAGGAGCTCTCAACCCCTGAGCTATGCCCAAACCCTTCTATTTATTTATTTTATTTTGAGAAAGAGCCTCACCAAATTGCCCAGGTTGGCCTCAAACTTGGGATTCTCCTGTCTCAGCCTCCTGAGTACCCGGGATTAGAGGTGTATGAGACTACTCCCAGCAAAAGTTTAAAATTTTATATGGTCACATCTATCAATCTTCTCCTGTACAGCTGCTTAGGCTTTTATTTCAAAAGCTGAACCTATTGTCAATGATGACTATTTGTGGGTGTGGTTCAATACAAAGCCTGGGCAGGCCTGTCCCATCTATACTGAGCGCTGTGAAGCAGGACCTTCAGTGGGTACATTGTAGCCAGCGTCCAGGGAGATGATACTCCTGTGATTTTGTGGTATGTCTGATAACCTTTGTTCAAAGATGCCATTACTCAAAGAACTCTGCGTTACTGATGGAGATGTGAGCTGCTATTTTATGAGTCCATAGCACTACAGAACATGCAAATCACTTTCTTGTTCCTCCCTGGAAATAAAAATAACCTCTAAAACAATCTTTCCATAGACATTTCACAAAATGAAAGCTTCTAAATCCTATAATATTTCACTGTTCCTAAGCAGAATCCTTAAATGGTTTATGCAAATCCAGGCAGCTCCAGCTGTAGATGTCTTATCTGTTTTGATGAAAGCTTTCACTTGACAAAATAGCTCCAAGATTGATTGTTTTATGACATTTGGTCAGATATGAGTTAACAGGAGCTTTTACAATTTCCTCCCCTAAAATATATACATATATTTTGTACTAGAGATTGAATCCAAGGGCGCTCTCTGACTAAGTCACATTCCCAGCCCTTTTTATTTTTTTATTTTGGGACAGGGTCTCACTACATCGCCAAGGGGGCTGGCCTCAATCTTGCGATCCTCCTGCCTCAGTCTCCCAGGTTGCTGGTACTGCACCACGCCTGGTCCCATGGGTGTTTTTAAGGACATAATCTAGTGTTTTTTATCTAATGAAAACAGGGTGTGGCATTTTATTTCTTTTGAAATTCCCAGCGTGAAGATACCTAAAAGCCCATTATATCATAACATGCATACAAATGGTAATGAATGGTTGGAAATGTGCCCTTAAGCACAAGAGGACTCTGCCCTACTCTATCCAATTCCTAACAATTAGACTGGAGGGCGGAGTAAAAGGCATGTTTTACTTAATTCCAATTTGTGTGTGGAAAAAAAAAATCAGAGAGTTCCCTTGGCTTTAATAGTAGCACTATGCTGATTTCTAAGTCAGTATTTTCAGTCTTAATCTTTCACCCACATCCCAGCTGTCTACTGAAACATTTCCATTACAGTCACATTGCATATAATTATATGAAAGCAAATTAACCAACATCCTTTCCATTTCCCAGTTTCTGGCAGGACCAGGTCTTCAAATCTTGTAGTTCCTTTGGCCCTACTTTTTTTACACCCTATCAATTCCTGTTAACTCATTCTTCTCTAAGCTTTGCTTCTCAATTTTCCCTTTTCTCAAACATACTTTCACAATTACGAGTTTAAAAACTCGGCTTTAAAAACATAAAAACTCCAATACGAATGTTCACAGCAGTGTTACCGATAACTGTTGACAAGCAGCCACCATCTTAATGTCCATCAGCCGAATAAACCAAATGAGGTCTCTATCCACACGACGCATACAATGGAACATGATTCAGTCACAGATAGGAACGAAGGACTTATTCATGATACCACGAGGATGAACCTTAAAGACCTTCTGTTAAAGAAGTGAATCTAGTCACAAAAGGTCACACGTTGTGTGACTCCATGTGTGATAGTCTGGAAAAGGGAAAAAGGGACAGGAAGCAGATCAGTGGTTGCCAGGGCTGGGAGGAGGGAGGGAGGGAACCGACTGCTGTGGGGCTTGGGAGCCATGAGGACACTAGAATGAGACCGTGGTGACGCCTGCAGGACACTGGACACGCTCAAAACACCGAGTCGCTCGCTTGGGAAGGGCGAATCTTACCGTCTGTGAATTATATCTCAATAAAGTTGCTATAAAAAATGATGGAAATCTACAAATAAGGCACCATGTCTACTAAGCCTAGCAAGTCAATCTAGAAAGACTGCAGGATGCGAGTGAGATTAACATATAAAAATCAGTTAGGTTTCTATGTGACAGTGACAACCGAAAACTGGAAAGATAAAAATGACAGCATTATAAAACCAGACCCAGGACTGAATCTGACAAAAGATGTAAAAGACAAAACACCGATGAGAAATGAAAATGACTTAACTGGAGAGGGACGCATATTCATAGGTTAGAAGACTCAACCCTGTTATCCATCTGTTATGGTTTGGGTGGGAGGTGTCCCCGGGAAGCTCACGTGTGAGACAATGCAGGAAGGTTCAGAGGAGAAAAGACTGGGTGGTAAGAGTCTTAACCCAATCAGTCAGTTAATCCCATTAGGAAGTGCTAGGGAGTGGCTGGAGGAGACTGGAATTGGGTGTGGCTTTGGGGTACATATTTTGTACCTGGAGGCTAGAATCTCTCTCTCCTTCCTGATGATGTGAGCTGCTTCCCTCTGCCATGCTCTTCCGCCATGATGTTCTGCCTCACCTGGAGCCCTGAGGAATGGAGCCGGCCTTCTATGGACAAGACCTCTGACATCGTGAGCTTTCAAATAAACCTTTCCTCCTCTACAACTGTGCTGGTCAGATCATTTAGTCACAGCAGTGAAAAAGCTGACTAAAACACCATACTCCTCAGATTAACCTACAGCTTCAACACAATCCCCATCTCACCAGGTTTTTTTGTTGTTGAAGCAGACCAATTCTAAAATTCATCTCGAGCTGCAAGAGATCTAGAGTTGCCAAAAGAATTTTTTTAAAAAGAAACAGAATTGGCGCAATAGCACTAATTTCAATTACATTGACTTAAAATGCAATTAATCAAGACAGTGTGATATTGGCATAAAGATAAATAGAAAAAGGTAAAAGATAAATAAGAAAAGATAAACAAAGCATAGTCTAGCTTATGTATATCCTGACAAGTGATTTTTTACAAAGGTGTAAGATAATCTAGTGAAGAAATTTTAAGACTTTCCAACAAATGGTGCTAGAAAAATTGGATAGTCATATGCAGAAGAACACTTTGATCCACACCAGATAGAAAAATAAATTCAAAATGGAATACAGACCCATCTGTAAAACCTAAACTTTTAGGGAAAAAATATAGGAGACAACTTTTAAGACCTCAGATTCAGCAAAGAGGTCTCAAATAGTATATCGAAAGCATGATCTATAAAATAACAAATTGTTAAATTGGACCTCATCAAAATTAAAAATTGCTCTTCAAAAGACAGTGTGGTAAGAGCCAGGCATGGTGGTGCATGCCTGTATTATTAGCAACACAGGAGGCTGAAGAAGGAAGAATGCAAGTTCAAGGCCAGCCTCAGCAACTTAGTGAGGTCTTTGGCAACTTAGTGTGACCCTGTCTCAAAATATAAAATTAAAAAAAGGGCTGAGGATGTGGCTCAATGATTAAGCAGCCCTGGTCTCAACCCCCAGTAACCCCCCCAAATACAGTAAGTAAGATCATAAAATAATAAGCCACAGTCTGGGAGAAAATATTTCCAAATCCTATATCTGAAAAAGCATTTGTATCCAAAATGTATTTTAAAAATCAAATTCAATAATAAGAAAATTACACAATTAAAAAAATAGGAAAGGATTTGAACAAACAGTTCACTGAAATAGTTATACAAATAGTAAATAAGCACATGAAACGATGTCCAATGAAAGTGATAATTAAGAGAAATGCATAGTGTAAACATAATAAGATACCACCATCACCTACAACATTAGCTAAAATGAAAGGCTACATATTAATTGTTGGCAAGGATTTGGAGGATGTGGAACTCTTGGCAGTTGCTTAAAAAGTTAGGCACACCTCTACCATAAGATCTAGCCTCTTTGCTCCTCTGGATATCTACCTGAGAAAGTGAAGATCTGTGCTAGAATGTTCACAGTAGTCTGAAAAGGGAAACAAACTGTAGTGGATGTATAAACAAACTGTGGTATATCCATATAATGGAATATTACTTGACAATTAAAAGGAATGAACTATGATAAATGCTGTAACAGATCAATCTGAGTTATTCAAAATGATTATGTTGAATTAAAGAAGGCAGACACAAAAAGAGAACAAGCATGTGGTATTATTCCATTATATAAAATTCTAGAAAGTGACAGAAGTACATTAGTGGTTGCTGGGGATGGGTATAGGAATAGGAATTGGAATGGGGGAAGGCTCAGCAAAGAGGGATTGCATATGTCCCTACTATTGGACAGGTGGGTTGGTTTACATTTTTCTCCATGTTTACAACTTATTATAAGTGTAATAAATAACCATTACTTACTAATATTCATATCTTTAAATATTTCTCAATGATAGTTATGTATTCAGTAAGTATCTTTTAATGAAAGGTCAAAATACCTGCTTGAATATAAAGTCTAGAATAACTAAATCATTTGGTCAAAGAATTGCTACATTTTAATACGTTTTACACACTGGCGAATTTTACTCCAGGAAGACATCAACTGTTAAGAGAAATTGTACTTATCTGTACTACACCATGATTCAGACACACAGAGCAGCTGCTGATTTGTAGGTGAAAATGCTCACTTTTTTTTTTTTTTTTTTTTTAATACTGGGGATTGAATCCAGGGCCTTATGTTTGCAAGGCAAGCACTCTACCAAATGAGCTATCTCCCCAACCCAAAATGCTCACTCTTGCTTTAATTTGGAGTTATTTCTGTATTAATGAGTTTGAATACTTTTTATGGCTTATTTGCTTATTAGCCATTTTTATTCCCTCTTTTTGCACCATATTTGTATAGTTGAAAATTAGCATTCCATTATACATTTTTATTTGTATTGAACAGTCTGGCACTTTATCATCTTATATACAATGGACACACACACACACATATGTGTACATATATATGTGCTATTGTCATTTGTTTCAAACATCCCTAGGTATGAGAGATGATTGTTGGTCTTATAATCCCACCAGGTTACACAATTATTCACTAATTGCGTTCTTCCACATACTTATCTTTTTTCCTATATATTTTTCTTTTTTCTAGATATTTTATGCAGATTTTAAAGTTAACTGTATTTGTAAAGTGTACTAATCACATATTACCAGTATAAAGCAGATTCTATTATTCAGTTACATATAATTAATGGATGATCTGGTTTAAGAAACAAAAGATGACTAGAGGGCAGATCAGAGTGTTGGTCTGATAAGAATGATTTCACTTGAAATGAGAACTGTGACACGACGTATCGAAATCTCTGGCACACTAGGAAGGAGGGCCTAAGAGGAAGTTCATAGCAATGAGCTCATTCATTGAAAGAGAATGTCGCCAAATAAACAACCTGACATTATTTCTCAAAGCCCTAGAAAAAGAAGAACAAATCAATGCCAAAAGGAGAAGACCAGAAATAATCAAAATCGGAGCTGAAATCAATGAAACTGAAACAAAAACAATTTTTAAAAATCAACAAAACAAAAAGTTGGCTCACTGAAAAAATAAATAAAATTAATAAACCCTTAGCCGAGCTAACCAAGAGAAAGGGAAAAGGTTCAAATGACTAAAATTCATGATGAAAAAGAAAATATCACCACAGACACTACTGAAATACAGGCGATAATCAGAAACTACTTTGAAAATTTATACTCCAATAAAAAAGAAGATTTTAAAAACATCGACAAATCTCTAGAGACATATGACCTTCCCAAACTGAATCAGGAGGACATAGAAAATTTAAACAGATCAATTTCAAGCAATGAAATTGAAGATGCCATCAAAAGTCTACCAACAAAGAAAAGCCCAGGACAGATTCTCAGCTGCGTTCTACAAGACCTTCAAAGAAGAACTAACACTAATCCTCCTCAGATTATTGCATGAAACAGAAAAGGAGGAAACCCTTTGAAACTCAGTCTGAAGCTAGTATCACTCAGATACCAAAACCAAACAAAAGACACATCATGGAAAGAAAACTCCAGACCAGTATTCCTGATAAACACAGATGCAAAAATTCTTAATAACATAATGGCAGATTGTGTACAAAACATATTAAAAAGATAGTGCACCATGATCCAGCGGGGTTCATCCCAGGAATGCAAGGTTGGTTCAACATCAGGAAATCAATAAACATAATTCACCACATCAAGAGACTTAAAGACAAGAATCACATGATTATCTCAATAGATGCAGAAAAAGCATTGACAAAATACAGCACCTCTTCATGTTCAGAATACTAGAAAAACTAGGGATAGTAGGAACATACCTCAACATTGTAAAGGCCATCTATGCTAAGCCCACGGCCAACATCATTCTTAACGGAGAAAAACTAAAAGCATTCCCTCTAAAAACTGGAACAAGACAGGGATGCCCTCTTTCACCACTTCTATTCAACATAGTCCTTGAAACTCTAGCCAGAGCAAGTAGGAAGAAAGAAATTAAAGGGATACAAAAAGGAAATGAACAGCTCGAACTGTCTTTATTTGCCGACAACAAAATTCTACATTTAGAAGACCCAAAAAATTTCTAGAACTCATGAACAAATTCAGCACAGTAGCAGAATATAAAATTAACACCCACTAATCAACTGCAATCCTGTACACCAATGATGTGTAGCATGTATACAGAATGATAGTTTCCAGCTCCATTCATTTACCAGCAAATGCCATAAAGTCAATCTTCTTTACGGCTGAGTAATAAATACTCTATTGTGTATATATTATCTACTCATCTGTTGAAGGGCACCTAGGTTGGTTCCATAGCTTGGCTATTGTGAGTTGTGCTGCTATAAATATTGATGAGGCTGTGTCACTGTAGTATGCTGATTTTAAATCCTTTGGAAATATATATACCAAGGAGTGGGTCATAAGGTGGTTCCATTCAAAGTTTTCTGATGATCTCCATATTGCTTTTCACAGTTGTTGCACCAATTTGCAGTCCCACCAGCAATGTATGAGTGTACCTTTTACCCACATCCTCGCTAACACTTATTGTTACTTGTATTCTTGATAATTGCCACTCTGACTGGAGTGAGATGAAATTTCAGTGTAGTTTTAAATTGCATTTTTCTAATTGCTAGAAATGTTGGACATTTTTTCATATATTTGTTGATCATTCATCTTCCTTCTTTTGAGAAGCGTCCATTTTTTATTGATTGGGTTATTTTTTGGGGGATGCAAAGTGTTTGAAATCTTTGTACATCCTGGATATTAATACCCTACCTGAGAAGCAGGTGACAAAGACTTTCTCCCATTCTGTTGGTTCTGCCTTCATACTTTTAATTATTTCCTCTGCTGTGAAGAAGCTTTTTAATTTGATGCCATCCCACTAATTGATTCTTGGTTTTATGTCCTGTGTTTTAGGAGCCTTGTTAAGGAAATCAGTGCCTGAGCTGACACGTTGTTGGGCCGATCTTTCCTTCTAGCAGGTTTCTTGTCTAATCCCTAGATCTTTGATCCACATTGAGTTTTGTGCAGGTGGGAAATAAGGGTTCAATTTCATTCTATTACATAGGATTTGCAGTTTTCCCAGAACCATTTGTTAGATGTATGTTTTTGGCAACTTTGCCTGACAATCACACGACCAGCTCCCAGGTTAAATAAAACACACAGTACCAGCTGTCAGAAATTCATCTCATGCTCCCTGTCTCAACTTCGAGTAGTACAGAATAGTTATTTCTGGACTTCACATAAACAGAATAATGTGGCATGCCCTCTTCTGTACCTGGCTTCGTGTATAGTTGTGAATTATTCATTATTATTATTGCTTTGAATTCCAGGTACAAATCCACATACTCTTCTCAACATGTATTAATGGGTGATTGGGTAGTTTCTAGTTTTTCCCATTATTTGTATTGCGCCTGTAATGTTCTAGAACATTACACGCATTCGTTTTGTTGCCTATTTACATAGGAGTGAAGCTGCTGGATGACAAGGTATGGGCATGTTCAGCTTTAGAAGATGAACAACAGGAGTTTTTAATATCAAAGGACAGGCAGAAATGCAACTTTTTACATTTGCACAGTATTCATTTAACAAGTAATTTGACTGGCAAATATTTTTGAACATTTATATTGTTGGCCAGGCATTGTGTCCATATGGTTATGTATTGGTAGATAATATTTACCAACACGTTGTAGGCCCAACAACGTGTCAGCTCAGGCACTGATTTCCTTAACAAGGCTCCTAAAACACAGGACATAAAACCAAGAATCAATTAGCGGGATGGCATCAAATTAAAAAGCTTCTTCACAGCAGAGGAAATAATTAATAATTAATATTTAATATTGGTAGATAATATTTACCACCTCTGCCTTTGTAACACTTAAGAAAATATCCACGCTCTAAGGTTAAATAAAATGTCAGGCTATAGAATGGATAAAGAAACTGTGGTATATATACACGATGGAATATTACTTGGTCATAAAGAAGAATAAAATTATGGCATTTGCTGGTAAATGGATGGAGTTTGAAAATATCATGCTGAGTGAAACAGGCCAAGCCCAAAAAACCGAATGTTTTCTCTGGTAAGTGGATGATGATACATAATGAGGGGGGGTGGTGGTGGGGGGAGAGAAGAATGAAGGAACTTTGAATGGTGTAGAGGAAAATGGGGTAGGAGGGGGTGGGGGAAGGAAAGATAGTAGAATGAGACAGACAGTGTTACCCTATGTATATGTATGATTACATGAATGGTGTGAATCTACACAGTGCACAACCACAGAAATGAAAAGTTGTACTCCATTTGTGTACAGTGAATAAAAATGCAGCCTGTAAAAGTAAAAACAAATTTTCTTAATTTAAAAAATAGGATACAGAACTCTGAGTGTGTGTTTGTGTGTGCACATGTGCGTGTCCACATGCATATGTACGGATATACAAGATGCTCTGCACTTACAGTGAGGTCATCTCTAGATAAACCCTATCACATATGCAAAATATTCTGAGTGGAAATGCATTTGATGCAGGTGACCCACCAAGCATCACAGCTTAGCCTAGTCCACTGGCAACATGCTCAGAGCACTTACATTAGCCTACGGTTGGCAGAGTCCTCTAATACAAAGCGGTTTTATAAGGAAGCATAGTTCATGGAACAGTGTGCTGAAAGTGGGAAACGGAACGGTCATAGGGGCCCATTTCCACATTGTCAGGTGGAAAAATCAGAAGCTGAACCAGCCTCAGTCAGGGATCTAAGATGGTTTGACTTACGACATGTATAGTGTTAAAATACCACTACATACAGAAAATAAATCAGAAATGTAAGACTAAGAGGCCTGGGCTGGGGCTCAGTGGTTGAGCACCTGTGTAGCATGCGTGAGGCCCTGGGTTCGATTCTCAACACCACATACAAATAAATGAATAAAGTAAAGGTTCATCAACAACTAAAAATAAATAAAATTAATTTAAAAAAAAAAAAGAAGTGTGAGACTAAGAATCTTTAGGTGAGGGCTGGGGTTGCAGCTCAGTGGCCAAGTGCTTGCCTCACATGTGTGAGGCCCTGGGTTCGCTCCTCAGCACCACATAAAAATACTGTGTCCATCTACAATTAAAAAATATTTTTTTAAAAAAGAATCTATAGGTGGAAGACCTGTTAGCAATTTTCCTCTTGTTCTTTATTTTCCTACCTTCCTACATTCTCTTGGACTACCAGTCGTATCACATTTCATGCATATTTTCATTCAAATCCACAGAGTACCTAACCAAAGGTAGCTATGGTGTCCAGAAATCATGACATTCTCCTGTCTGGAAGGAATTTAGTGAAGATTTGTTGAGTGACTGCTACAGAATTCCATGTCGCATGTCCGCGCACATGCTTACATTCGTTCTTATACGTGGTTGCCAAGTCTGAGGCGCACATAAAACCAGAACTGGAGGAGATGTCACAATGACATCTATTTCGTTCTGAAAGCTTTTATTTGAAGTTCCATATGGAAAAAAAAAAAAAAAGAAAAAGAAAACCTATATGGAAACCTAATTCACTGAAGAGAGTCTTGAGCATTTGGAAGAGGTGGGGACCCTGAGTTCAGCCCCCTGTGATGGGTCGTAAGTACCAAGAATCTTTAAGAAGCACTGTTTGAAAACCACTGATCAGTTTCATCCCTTCGTTTTCCAGAAACAAACAAACAAACAAACAAACAAAAAAACCCACTGAAGCAAGTGTGTAAGGCAAGTGAGCTCCAGAGCTAGACCTTCTAACCCGGAGTTGAATCTTTTCCGCTTTACCACAGTTTTTCCAAGCAGACTCCATGCTTCCCAATTCCAGGAGCGATGCCGTGTGCCTTGTGTCTGCCACAGACAGAGAGCAGGGCTCAGCACACCCCCCAGGCAACCGGGAAGGGCCAGAGCACCACCCGAGGTTAACCACAGGCCAGCCGTGCCTGTTCTTAGGAGGGGAGCTCAGGGCGACTTCAGTTGCCATCCCTGCGCTGGCGCCACGGGCATCCCAGCACCAGTAAGAAGACGAAGTTCGACGGTAAAACAGCGGGGCTATGTGATGGGCTGAGAGCAGAAGAAGAAACCCGCACGAAGAAAGTTCTTCCTGCCCAGGGCAGTGAATGTGCTGAACAGATGGGGAGGGCGGGGGACCATTTTTAAGCTTTAAAGGGAAGATAAAATACACAAGGAAATAATAAGCAATTCCGTCCGCAGTGCAGGGGCATCTATGGAGGCAAGGGGCGGGAAAATGAGCTCAGGAAGTCTGGCGCGCACTCCACCCCCGGCCCCGACGGCAGACGGCCAGGCTCCCTTCATTCAGAAGGTCCCGCACGTTGTTGGTGTGCATCATAGGACATGAGGTGGCATCTGTATTGGCAGAAAAGCACCAGGGTGTGTGTTGGGTATGGTTTTATTGTGGGTCTTTGTCAGGTGGCGATCCCTGCATGGCAAAGGCCAGGTGCTGTCCTTCCTTTGCACCGCCTCAGTCTCGGTGGCTCCAGCAAGACACCTCATACCAGGTCATTTGAAAACAATTGAAATTTATTCTTACCGTTTTAGATACTGAGAAGTCCAAGATTCAGGTGCCAGAGTAGCTGGTGTCTGGCAAAGGCCCCGTTCTTCATGGGTGGCACCTTTTCGCTGTGTCCTGACATGACAGAAGGGCATAAAAAGGACAAGCTCCACTCCTCACAGAGAGGAAGGGGTGGAAGGGCAAGAGAACATCGCTTCCTTCTGCCCCTTTATAAGGGTGTGAATTCCAGTCACAAGAGGCCCACCCTCCACATCCTCACCCTCCAACATCCCCACCTTGGGGCTTAAGTCCCAGCACAGGGATTTGGGAGGAACATATGCAATCAAACAGAGCCACCTGAGACTGTCTAGTCCTCCCACGTCATTTATTTTGCTCGATCCTCCTGCGTCACCACGATCTCTTACATTTGCAGAGGACCTTAGACTCTGAAGACACCTTTCACCTCTCTTTTCCCATTTTATCCTCAGGACAGCTCCATGATATGCCCTTGCCATCTGACAGACAAGGAAAGATTCTAAGTGATGACTCTAAGGTCCCATGGTTATTACTGACAGGGTTGAAAGAGGAACCCTGAACTTCTGGCTTTTAGTCCATCACTCTTCCATTACAGCTACTTACTTCTCAGTCACATAAAGTACCAGCAGATGTCCCCTACTGTCCTCTTGATACATCCACAGATTCAGCGTGGCTTTCCAGGTCCCCTGGATTTGGTACTGGATTTTGTCCCCTGCCTGACCTTCCCTCCCACTTCTCTCTGACATGCACCAGCTGCTTATGCAGATTAATGCCCTCCCTGGACCGTCCTTTCCTGTTCCTTTTTACTTAATCAAATCCTCCATATCCTTCAAGGCTCAGCAAAGTGTCTGGTACACATAATCTTCCACCAAAAGCTGCTAAATGCACATTTTTAACATTTAATTGTACTTAATACATTTGTACTGAACCACAATTGTTAAATTATTTGTTTTTTATTTTTTGAATTTTATTTGTCTTCCTAGATATGCATGACAGGAGTATATTTTGACATCTTATACATACATAGAATAAGTATAATTTGTTCCAATAGGTTGTATTGTGGTTGTATATGATGTGGAGTTACATTGGTGCTGTATTCATACATAAGGATACGAAAGATATGTCCAATTCATTCTACTGTTTTTTCTATTCCCTTCCTTCCTCCCTTCCCTTCATTCCCCTTTGTCTAGTCCAATGAACTTCTAATCTTCCCCTCCCTTGTTATGGTTTAGCATCCACATATCAGAGAGAACATTCGGCCTTTGGTTTTTGGGGACTTGCTTATTTCACTTAGTGTGATATTCTCTAGTTCCATCCATTTACCAGCAAATGCCATAATTTCATTCTTTTTTATGGCTGAGTAATATTCCACTGTATATATATATACCACATTTTCTTTATCCGTTCATCTGTTGAAGGGCACCTAGGTTAGTTCCATAGCTTGCTATTGTGAATTGAGCTGCTAGAAACATTGAAGTGACTGCATCACTATAGTACGCTGATTTTAAGTCCTTTGGGTATAAACTGAGGTTAAACCACCTCAGTTTAATTATCTAAAAATTGTTTACTGTGTTGAAGTCTTGTTTCTGTTAGAAAACCAGATTTTTTTCCTTGCCAAAGGAGGTGTCATCTACTCTCATTCATGAACATAAACCAGGGTCTAGCACAGAGTAGGTGCTCAGTAAAAAACATTGGAACAGTTCATTTAGGTTTCAGTACAGCACCTGACTTTGTATGACAATATTGTTACTGTAATGACTAGAGCTGAGGATAAGGCAGAATTTCTGGTGCAGAGGATCTGGGGTAACATGAGGGCTCCAAGGGAGGGATGGGACAGGAACACAAGACCTGAGAGTGGGTAGAGTGAAAACAGCACCAGTAAGACAGCACGTTGCTCCTTAGCTGTCTCCTGAACGACAGGTCAGGTTAATTAGCTCCTGAGAGAGAGAGAGAGAGAGAGAGAGAGAGAGAGAGAGAGAGAGAGAGGAGAGCTACCTTCAGTAAGGCAGTTGGTATGTATGAGATACAGCTCACCTGTGACCCATGATGGAAAATAGCACTCATTTTAAAAACCCCTATACTTCTCGAAAACATTTGTTTTTGTAAATAAAGTTTTATTGTAATACAGACACTCACGTGTTTAAGCACCGACTGCAATTGTTCTTGCACTACAAAGGTGGAGTTGAATAGTTGCGGCAGAATCTACGTGGCCTACAAAGACACTAATATCTGGCCCTGCACAATAATTGGCTGATCTCTACTCTAAAATCTGGTTCTGTTTTTATGAGGAGATCACAAAGCAATTTTTGGCAAGGGAGACCCAGAAGCTGTCAGTACCTTCAGAAAGGCCAGGAAGTTTCCTTCTCTAACTGAAGACTCACAGCTCTGATCGATGACCTTACCACTTAAGCATCCTGTCTTAGTTATCTTATTTGTGAAGCTGAGATTCTTGTACCTACTCTCGTGACTTGGGCCTGAATTTTTCTAGCACTGTGTACTGTGTCTGACTGTGATTATTTACTAATGTGCGTGTTCAAAAGACATGCAAAGAATAGAAGAGAATGAGTTGCTTATACAACTGTCAAAAAAGTGACAGCAACAGTTTAACTGACCAGGAAGGAAGTAGCAGAATTGTTTTTTTTTCCTTCTCCTGTGGTGGTGGGGATCATACATGCTAGGTAAGAGCTTTGCCACTGAACTATGTTCCCAGTCCTGGAAATAGCAGATTTTAAGTTAGCCGAAGTATACTGTTCACATTTTATTTTATACTTTTTTTTTTTTTTTTTGGTACCAGGGATTGAACTCAGGGGCACTCGACCACTGAGCCACATCCCTAGCCCTATTTTGTATTTTATTTAGAGACAGGGTCTCACTGATTCGCTAAGCACCTCACCGTTGCTGCTGCTGGCTTTGAACTCGCAATCCTCCTGCCTCAGCCTCCCAAGCCACTGGGATTACAGGCATGCACCACTTCGCCTGGCTTATTTTCTATTTTTCATGGAATCTTTTCTTAAGTGGATTCCTAAATTTTTACTTATTCACAGAACACACAGAACATAATTTTACCCCCTTTTTGCTGACTCAGAATCATCATAACAAAATTCAGTGCCCTCTGGGGTCACTAGGCATAGAGGCTAACTGAGCTAACACAAATGTGCAGAGAAAACAGATTTCAGAGTTCTTGTATTTGCATGTCTCCTCCCTCATTCTCAGTGACCGTTCTGCAATGGGACAACAGGACTGAAAAGTGATTTAAAGTAACTACTAAACTCATGCCAAAATTCCTAGACCCAAAAGATGTGCCCACCTCAGTCGGGTGCGGTGGTACACACCGGAAATCCCAGTGGCTCGGAAGGCTGAGGCAGGGTTTCCAATTCAAAGCCAGCTTCAGCAAAAGTGAGGCCCTAAGCAACTCAAATACAAAACAGGACTGAGGATGTGGCTCAGTGATTGAGTGTCCTGAGTTCAATCAATCCCCAGTACCAAAAACCAAAATGAAACAAAAACAAAAAAAAAGTGCCCATCTCATGGAATGGTTTGGTCTAGTGCAGTTCAGCAAATCATCACATATTTACAATGTGCCTTCTCTAGGCCAGTCCTAGTCTTAGTTTTAATGATCACTAATCATCATCAGTCATTACCAATCTGCAACCAGGGTTTCCGTCTTTAAAACACATGGGATCTCAACCTTGGTAGAAAACCTGCATGTGGATAAGGAGGTCCAAATTCCTACAGTTTCACCTGTTGCTTCTTTGCTTATTAGAGTGCTAGCTCATAAACCTCATATTTCACTTTCGGGACTCTACACACATTTTCTTATTTACTGCATTTTCTGATGACCCAGAAAAATATCTCAATGAGCAGGGCCTGAGTAGGAGGAGCAGGATCTGGCCTTCCAACAAGAGTGCCAAGAGGCAGTTTCCCAGAGGGAGTTCCACCTAAGAGTGACGAGTTCCTTGTTTTGCACAGAGACATCTCACAATCATTTCACCACCGCCCATGTTCTGCTCACGAAGTACTTCCCAAAGGACCAGAAGACATCGGGAGGACCTGACCTGCTTCTCCTGCTGCACTAACCTGTCATTCCTACCTCAGGGCCACAGTGATGAACTGAAAGTCCTAAGGATTTCTACCTGAGCAAGCATGGTAAATCAAGCTCTGAGACTTTATAAGAAGACTCGGAGATCAAATATAATGCAAAAGACAAGGGGGATACTTGGGGAAAGAGAAAGATAAAAGATAAGCAGAAGAAGAGAGAAATAAATGAAAGACGGATAAGGAGAAAAGGGTTCCTGAAGCCAGAGGGAGATGAAGGCAAGAGAAAAGATAAATGCTAGCACAGTGGGGTGCACCTACCGTCTCAGCTACTCAGGAAGCTGAGGTGGGAGGTCCCTTGTGTCCAGAAGTTTGAGATCAGCCTGAGTAATATAGGGAGACCCCTTCTATAAACAAATAAATAATCAATCATGAAATGGAAAAGCATGCCTGCCTTGGCTAGATATCATTTTTAACTTAGAAGACAAATGCAACTCCAATAAATAAAATTAGTGAGGAAAACTCTGAAAGAAGGGTAAATTAGCCCGAGCAGATGTCAAGATGCTTTACAGACCCTCAGTGATTTAAACGGTATGAAACAGCTGCATGGAGAGAAAGCCCAAAAAACAGGCCAAAGACATCGGAAAATTAATACATGATAAAAATGGCATCTTAAATCAGTAGGCAAAGATCGACCGTTCAGTAAATGCTGTCAGAGAGCTGGATGGCTAACTGGAAGAAGGTAAAGTGAGCAGTATATTCACATCATACACCAGGATAAAACTAACTCCAAGTGCAACAAAGATTTAACAGGTTAAAAAATAAATAATGAAAGTACGAGGACACACACACACACACACACACACACACAAAGAGGCAACTGGCATTGTCTGCCTCCCAGTGGAAGAACACACCACTTAAGAGGTAATCTTGAAAAAAAAGTCTCATTTAAATCCAAAAGCTCCTTGATCCCCAGCAATTACAGAGGAGAAGAACATACAGGCTATGCCACAGGGATGCAATCAGCAAGGCCCAGACTGTGGGAGGCTCCGCAGGCAAACACCAGATGTTTAAAAAAAAAAAAAAAAAAAAAGAAAGGAAGAAAGAAAAAGAAAAATCAAACAGATGGAGGGAAAACAACTCAGGATTAGAAGAGACTTAAAGACACAACCCCTTACTTGTTCATGAGCTCTCGCCTGCTGTCAACCTGTTCTACTCAGGAGCTTTTACCACATCATTACACGATCATGATCTGCTGTTTTTGTGTTTTGCAGCTCACTGGTTTCATAGCTTGCTTTCTTCATTTAATTTTTAAGGAGGTAATAAATCCCCATCGGTCAGCAATTCAAAAGTAAAAAAAGGCATAAAGTGGACTTTCTCCCTCCCCAAGATATCACCGTTTTTAGTGCCATGTGAAACTCTCTAGAGATATTCCTAATGCATTTGTGAGAAAATGTGCATCTCCATTCTTTCATCCCTCATAACAAATCTGGGCGCCAGACATCTTGCTCTTGCTTTTCCTCTGGAGCATCGCCATGGTTTCCGGTGCATTTTCCTGTGGTCTTGCACCTTTGCACTCACACTCCTGTTAACTGGCTGTTAGTCTGGTCATTCCAAAAAGCACCCTGATCATGCAACATTCGGTGCTTTCCGCTTCCCTGCAGGATCAAGTTCGACTCCCTTCCATGGCATAACATTCACTATCCTTCATAGCCCAGCCCTGCCCAGACCTACTGCTTTCCAGGGGTCTGACCGATCACCCCTCATTACAAACCCTCAATCCCAAGCACACTGGATTACTGACTGGATTCTGAAAACACCAAATACATTTTTTCTTCTTTGTCCATGGATTCTGTCTGCCTGAAACTTTTTTCCCCTCCTTCACCTCGTGAGTTTTCACTTTCTATCTGTCCTTCAAGGTCCAGCTAAAATGCTACAGGTTTTCAGAAGCCTGCCCTCACCTCCCACAAGCAGAACCACCGAGGACTGTTCTCCTCTAGCACAACTAATTCCTCCTCCTGTTGTGCCCAGAGTCCTTTGTTCAGACCTGTGATAGAGTACATGTCACAGGACATGCTCTTATTTGTTCTCATCAGTATTTAATAAATGAATAATCATGCTTTATAACCACCCTGGTCTCCTCCCCAAGGATCCCAAGTTCAAAGAATGGAATTCCAAAAGAGAATATCAAAAGCCAGGCTTCAAAAAAAAAAAAAAAAAATTGCCAGTCCACTGAAATAAATTTATTGGCTTATCTTTCTTCCAGATGATCCTTGAAATCAACATCTTGTATTATCCACCCTGCACACCAAAAGCTGCAGTGGGCTTGACCCTTTCTTCCAATAGGCCCCAGCAGGTTACCTGATTCCTTCAAATAAGACTAAGTTACCCTGGGTGTGTGCCAACTAAACCCCACGTCTCATCCCTCAGTGAGCCAAGAGAAGCTCAGAGAGCTTGTTTATGGAGTGCCAAGACTTGGTCACAAGAGTACAGGCCTGAATCACAAGTCCTTCTAATTGGACTTTTCTGCTCATCTCCCAGAGAGCCAAGGATGTCTCCAACTGTCTCACTTTCCTTGTATGTTTAGGAGTATGTATTTGAGCTTATGGGGAAAGTATCTGTCTGCAGAAACACACTTGATCAGTGACAAGGACATAGGTGTGGCTGCCAATCAACGTGTGGAAATGCAGGAGCTTAGCAGTCCTGTGGCCAGCAGCCTGCCTGTGGTGCTGGAGCCGACAGGTGGGCTCCCAGGTGCTTTTACTCCCTTTTTTTTTCTTTCACTCAAATACAATCATCTTATCTCCTTTCTTGTAATTCTTCCAACAAACATTCTCAGTTTCCTCATCTTACTTTCCTGCAGTGATACTACTGCCTCAATGCACCAAATGTTTTCACAGATTAGGTCAAACCTCCTATCCAAAACCTTTTCTGGCTTTTTACATTTGAGCTAAGTCACTACTATCTACCTCCCTAAATCACTACTATCCACTTATCGTCTTCTTATGTACCAGTAACCCTGGAATCACAGGACTTGAAGCAGGAAGGTATTTGAGAGATCACCTAATGAGTTAATGCCCACTCTGAATGGTTAGTAAATAGAAAGATGAATATACGTTTGTTCAAGATCACATTAACTGACTGCAGACCTCAACCTGAATCTCTTTTCCTAAAGTCCAGTTGACTCTTACTTCTATCACATCTTAATTCTATCTCCATTCCTTCCATTTTATTTCCTTAATCCTCAGTACTGTTTTCAAATTTGTTTCATAACAAACTGTGGTCCAGCCCCCAGAATCCTCAAATGAAGGAGTTCCTGTTGCCAGGACCATCTTCTTGAATTATCTTCAAATACTCTCTGGCAATGGGGAGTAGAGATGGAGGACAGAGACCCATTTTCTTCGCCTTCAGTTAGATGAGCCCCTCTTCAATCCACCTGACATGCAGAAGGTTCTGAGGTGACCCACTATTGATTCTTTAATAGCATCTCACATTCAGGAAGCTATACTCAGGGCAATCAAGGTCAAAAGGCAGACCAGGTTTCACTGCAACCACTTGGCCAACTTTCAGGAAAGATGGTAGATTTATTGCTCAATGTTACAGTCCAAACTAAATGAAAGGAATAATTTCATGATAAAATAAATAATTCTTGTGAAAATCTTCCTGCTTTCCTCCAAAAACCTTGTAGGGTACACATGTTTTGTGTCTGTTATGAGAAGGAAGTTCCTGCATCTTCAAGTAGACACCAGCTATGGGTTGACTTATGTCACCCCAAAAAAGATAAGCTGGACTCTTAGCACCCAGTACCTCAGAATGTGACCTTATTTGGAGGAAGGGTCTCTAAAGAGGTCATCGAATTAAAATGTGGTCCAATATGACTGATGTTCTGGAAAAAAGAGGAATTTTCGACACAGAGACACTCATTGTGGAGAACAATGTGAAGACACAGGGAGAAGATCAGGTAAAAGTCAAGGAACACCTGAGCCTACCAGAAGCCAGGAGAGAGGATGGAATAGATTCTCCGTCAGGAGAGAAGTCAGAAGGAACCAATCCTGCCGATTGCTTGATTCTGGACCTCTAGCCTGCAGAACTGGGAGGCTGACGATTTCCATTGTTTAAACCACCACTTTGTGGTATTCTGCTACGGCAGACCTAGGAATCTAATCCAACAGCTGATGAGAAATGAGTCTCTAATAACGCCCAGCCAGCACTGTCAGGATGAACTCCAAGTCAAGAGGGACAGAAGGTATACAGCTTAGCTGACTGTGCAAAATAAATCTAAGAGTTCCACTTCACCATCATTTTCATGTTTATGAAAAGGCTAATTTTAAATGATGCAAATCCTATACTGCCACCTTGCCAGACCAGAATACGGAAAGTCCTGCAGGGCCATGTCCACATCACACACACTCACAGAGTGTGTATTTGTCTGTATTTGGTCTGGAATAGACTGGAAGTTCCCATAGTTGCTGGGACTATGATTTCAACTGATGCCTGTCAGTTTAGCAGATGAGACTGTAACAGCTGCTTCTTCAACACACAACATTGTCTTTAAAAGATGCTCAGAGTGAATTACAATTAAATTACAGAGCTGTCAAAGAGGGTTATAATTATAGCATTTATTTGCCACATTTACAAGCCGGACAGATACAAAAGGAACTGAAAGCTGAAGAAAAAGGACAGAACACCCGCTCCACATGACTTACCTCAGCAGGCAATCTGGGCGAAGGGAGAAGAGGAGCTAGACAGCTGTGGTGCAAAGAGCCCCTTCACGGCAGCGAGAATGCCCTGTGCTTCCAGAGGGGCTTCCATCCCAGAAGCTGGAGGTGCGGCAAGACATCGCCTGGTGGCAACCCCTCTCTCCTTCACAGTTGAAAAAAGGAGGGCCGGCAAGGTGCCATGACTCACCCAGAGTTACAGACAAGCAAGGGAGGAGCTGGGACCGAACCAAGAGCCAGGGCGGCTCCTGCAGGGGGCCGAGCGAGGAAAGCAAAGCCAGGCCAGCCAGGCCCAGTGCCTTGATTTGCTCTCAGCGACAAGAGCATATTAATTTACCCCGCAGTTATTAATCATGCAGCTCTTTTGGGAAGCTTGGAAATCGTCCCCACTTTTCCTGCTAACATGACACAAGATAATAGAGAGGAAAAGTATCCTCAGCTGCCATTTATGTTAGTCAATTCTGTTGCTAATCAATAATGCATTTAGCACCACCGGAAGACTGGTACAACTCACTTAGTCCCCTCCAACCTCAGCATCCAAAAGATAAATTGAAGGTAGTGATGCTTGTGAAGTGAGGGACTCCTCGAATTAAAAAAAAAAACAACAACAAAAAACAGCAAACAAAAAACAAAAAACCCAGCTAACTAGATCATCATTTGTGGTTTCCATCAAGCAACCAACAAATATCAACTGCATCCCCTCTAGGTATGTGTAAGACATTGTGCTAGAGACTGCTAGGGACTTACAGAGGACCGGATTTAGGCTTGTCCCTCAAGAGCTCATAGTTGAGCTGAACAGACAAGATACACAGAAAGATAAAGCAAAACACCACATTATAAGTGCACTATGGTAAACGACTACTTCAGTTACACACAAGCGCAGTGGACTGAATGTTCAAGTCCCCCCACACTTACATGTTGAGATCTTAACCCCCCAGGGAATGGTATGGGGATGGGGCCTTTAGGAATCAATTAGGTCATGGTTAGTGCCCTTATAAAAGAGGCCACAGAGAGACACTTTGTCCCTCCTGCCAGTGAGGTTACAGTAAGAAGAGATGAGGAAGGGGGTCCTCAGCAGACCTGCCAGCACCTTGATCTTGAACTTTCCAGCCTCCTGAACTATGAGAAATAAATGTCTTGTTTGTAAGCCACCTGCTCTACCACATCTTACAGCCACAAGTTCAGACAAGGAGGAAATGACCAGATTCCAATCAAGTTCTTACCTTTTCTCACCTAAATGTGACCACATACGGTAGTTTTTTTATTGTCTTCAGGTTTACCTGAATTTTCTCCTAAAAATTCTTTTCTTTTTTTGCAGCACGGGAGCTTGAATCCAAGGCCAGCAAATGCTCGGCAAGCACTACACTACTGGGCTGTATCTCCAGCTCTAAAATTTTAATTCTAAAGTCATTCAATTTTTCTTCTTTTCCACTAGTTAATGATATTTCCATTGTATACAAAGCACATGCGTGTGTGTGTGTACGTGCACACACACACACACACACACACACACACACACACACACACACACAAAGCTCCAATTTAAACCCTTGCTTGGTGACAGTGGAATTCATCTCTACCACATCTAGGACTTTATGGGAGCTGTTCTTTGAATTAAGACTAAGGGGTGAGGGCATGACATTCTCCTCTGCTGTGTCCTGGCCAGACATCACTTATTGATCAGGTCATTCTTTTCCTGCTCACCACACATACAGCCCCCACAAAAATAGTTCCTAACACAGTGTATCACAGGCAGTCAATTGGCAAATGATCAAACGTGATTTGTGAAAGAAGTCATTTGCAGTTTAAGTCAGATTTAGAGTCTAACCTCTTAATAAGGTAATTATGTCATGTATCATTAAGTGCTCTGGGTTCGAAATGTGATGAGTGGAATTTGATATCAAAGATAGATGTGACAGAGACTGACAGCTGTCACCCAGCATCCATTCTTCATTTCCTCAACAATGCTGAATTCCAAGACTTGCAGCTGGGCCCTTGGGTCTGTTATAAATTCATAGCTACTGGAATAGAGCAATTTCTAGGACATGTGCTTAAAGGGAAGCAAATGCCATTTTTCCTTCCCTTTCTCCATAGTACTGCCTAGAACACGGTCATGGTAGCCAGCCATTGTGGACCACATGTGTGAGAAACAGGTCCCAGATGTCCCAATGGAGTAGAGTCATCTTACCATCCCTGAACCATCTACTCCAGAGCTGTTATAAGAGAAGTAAATGAATTTCTATGTTATTTATACTACGTTATTTTTAGATACTTGCTTTTTATGGTCAAGTCTATATCCTTGACAAAGCTGGCACATATTAATTTGTACCAGTTTAATGATCCAACTCTTGTATAAGAAACAATGCACTGGGGAAGAGCTAAAGGATGTTTTCAAATAAAAATCAAAGAAAATTTTCTGTTAGTCTGCCTTGAACATTTTTAAAGGTTAAAATCCCATATTCCTAGAATTCTAGATTTCTCCAGAGGAAAGGTAAGCAAGCAGACACATATGTATTACGTGAGATCTTTGTCCATGTATCTGTTCACCTAGAATATCTTTAAGTTTGCAGAAATAATACTGAACCTCAGAATTACAGACAAATCTGAAACAAAGCTGAGGATCTACAGAAGTGAACAAAAGACAGTTTGCCGTGGTGGATACTGGACTTCCAGCCTCCGCACGGACGTGTGTGCAGACACACGCTCTCACTTACATTCACGCTCACGTGCAAACAGACAAGATACTTAAACAGGTTACAAAAGAGTTTAGAACAGTTCATGGGGCCTTCGCAGTAGCCTGTTTGGGAGGACTGTGGCTCTGGTAAGTCCCTCCCAGCAGCCCCTGTCCCACGTCAACCTGTCTTCAGTTCTTCCGGAGTCTGAACGTGGGGTGGACAGTCGGGCTGCACCCGGCAGGGCCCTGCTGCTGCTCTCTGGTAATTCACAGAGCGGCGGTGTGCAGGGGTCTACCGGGTCCTCAAGAACAGGATTACACCTCCCATAACTCCTTCTGGGTGTGGGCATTACTTATGTTTTGGTGGGTGTGAGCAAGGAAGGGAATCATTAAAATCAGATCCAGTTTTATTTTTTGTTTTTTGTTTTTTTTAGTTGCAGATGGACACGTTTATTTATTTTTATGTGGTGCTGAGGATCAAACTCAGTGCCTCACACATGCCAGGCTCTACCACTGAGCCACAATCCAGCCCCAGTTTTTTTTTTTAAACCTCTCAAGAACCCGACTTTATGGTTCTTATTTCCTCTTGCCTCAAACCTTACCTCTCCATGCCTATGCCTGAGCAAAGCTAGACAGGAATCACCAAAGACTATGAAGATTATAACAATCTATTTTGCTCTTTTTTTTATTCGTTTAAATTCTTTTATTTGTTGGAATATGCATCGTCTTAGGAGATCTAAAACCCCACCAACCTAGAAAGACAGGAGTCTGACAGATCTGTTTGTCTGCTACTGAAGAAACTCTTTCAGTGAAGCAGATGGATTGTCAGATCCCAATAACAGACAACTTTAAATCCCAAGAAAAGGAACTTTTAAAATAAAAGAGCAAACAACAAAGGAGCTAAAGCCCAGGGTACAAACCAGAGAAACCTAGGTACTCAAGGACCCCAGATCCAGGGATCTGGACTGTCATGTGAGAACTATAAAAGAAAAGGGACATTTCAGGCTGGCAGTTTTCCACTCTGTGGCAAGGGATCAGCCAGGTGTTCCCTAGGTGTGGCACTGTATAGGTTACACAGGTTGTTCCCTGCACAAGGATGCCCAGCCAAGAATGCCAGGTGGATGTCTCCAGCCTACCTGCCACTTAGACCTGCCAGGCTGGGTACCCTGACAGAGGCCTGTGTCCACCTGAGACAAGAGCAGTGTTTTCAGACTCTGAACAAGGCTCCAACTTGTGGGCCATGGGCTGCATCTGCCCAGGGAGGACATCTGTCCCTCATTCTCTCTTTTTTGAACCTCTGCAATTATTAGTTTATTAGTATCATCCAGGACTCAGATGTTTATTTAGTATTCCTCTTGAAATCAGTGAGACCCTGTCTCTAAACGAAATACAAAATAGGGCTGGGATGTGGCTTAGTGGTTGAGTGCCCCTGAGTTCAATCCTTGGTGCCCCCTCCCCAATTATGTTAGCACTCCATCACAAAAGCATGTAAAATTACAAGAATTATATTTTAAAACACTGGCACTTTAAGAGAATGATCTCAAAATCCACAAAATTGTCAAATGGCTCCCTTAACTGCTAAGCAGATAAACACGACTCTAATGAATGAATCTGGGTTTTGTGAAGAAAAATCAAAATCAAATAAGTTGGATAGTTGGTACAGATTGGTGCAAATTTTTTCCCCTCATGTCTATTTTGATTTATAAAGGGGCAAACCACAATAAGGGAAAATATACCCTACTTTAAACGTGGCGTCGTAATTTTAAAAGCTGGTCCAATTAAGTTAAAATACTTTTAATGGAGTCTCAAGTTTTCTAAGCAGTTCCTATTCAGATAAATGGGAAAAGGCATTTCAGAATCTTCGTTGGAACTAATCTCAACAAAAAATTGAAAATGGCAGACTGTGTTTTAAGCTTACACTTTTGGGGATATGCTCCTGGGTCTTCTTTAACATGGGAACTACAAAATATAGTTGCCATTACATGGTTTAACTTTCTTATAGTTAAAGAACACAGAGTTCTTGTGAAAAGATTAGAACAACTTTTCTGTTAGTTCTTCCAGGACAGACTTTCAGAGATTGTTTGATTCTAATAATATCATGGTTACTCTTCGCTTTGGAAAGGTAAGTGGGCTATGTGAAATTCGTGATCCACTGATCAAGCTTTTGGAATTTCATTTATGGAAGAAAATGTTCTCAATTTAACTTTTATTACTCATCATGATTTGCAGGGTGTGTAGACAAAAGCCTTTTATCAGTTAACTATATGAAAAGATAAACACTGTAGTAATTCATGTGATTTAAAAGAGGCAAAAGGCAGACTAACTTCCCCACAAGAAGAAAAAGTTCGGACCTACAGGAAAGGACAATACTAATTTTTAAAAAAGGTGTATTTACTTAGAAGTATTTGTTTAGAACAGCTGCAATTTTCTTTTTTCTTTGCAATTAGGGTATTCAGTGAACAGAACAACACTTATTTTGTATATACTTTATCAGGACAACTGAGGATGAAAAAACTACCATCCCATATATAACTAGCTTGTGCACCAACAAGAACCTGCTTTAAATTTCCATGCTAATTTACAACCCCACTACTGTACCAGGCAAGGTTGGTGACTACTGAATATCACCAGGACAGGGCTCTCTGAAGACCCATTCGGTAGTGTGTTAATTATACAAAAAAAAAAGAAAAAAGAAACACTGTACAGTTTAAAAACAGATCTTATACAACCTTACATTTATTCTTCTTTTTTCTTTAAAAGGACTAAGTTGTGTACAGAATAGTTAAATGCTTTATAGACAAGAAAAACACTACTCTAGACCAACTAATTCATCATCTTCTTCAACTTCCTCCTCTTCCTTCTTTTTCTTTTTTTCTTCATTTTTTTTTCCAGCCTTAATAACTCTACCTGCTCAGGAGGCAGCAGTAGCCTTTTCATATTTCTCCTTCAGCTCAACAGCTTTCTTCTCAGAAGGCCGCTTGTCATCTGCAGCAGTGTGATTCCATGTCACTGTTTCTTTGCAACATCACCAATGGTTAGGCCAGGGTGCTCGCCTTTGGGTGACAGAACAGAACAAGAAGAAGGTCGCTGGAGGCCTCTTGGGTGCACTGGGATCCTTGAACTTCTTTTCTGTTCCCCTTTAGTACAGAGAGAGGTTTTCCTTTCTCTTTCACAATGGGCCTTGTCTGCCTTCGCCATGTCGTCAAATTTTCCTTTCTCTTTAGCAGACGTGATCTTCCACCTCTCTGAGCACTTCTTAGAAAACTCTGAGAAGGTGACTCAAGCATCTGGGTGCTTTTTGTGCTTTTCCCAGCAAGTCTGCACAAAGACTGTGCATGGTGGCATTTTGCCCATCAGCTTCTTGGAACGCCTTTGCCCATGTTCAGTTGTTTTCCCTCAGCCAGGCCGAGACTCCTGGTGCCCATCCGCTTTTACTTGCCCCTTGCTGTCTCTGGGGAGCTCTGTGCTCTGCAGTGGCTGTCACCTTTTCATCACTCTCAAGGAGAAACTTTGTTCCAAGTATTAGAAGGCCACTGGGCCTGTATGGAGGTACTCAGAGGGAAAGGAGGAGGAACGGGGGTACTGCCCGTGCATCCTCCCTTGGTAACAGGACACTTCCGGTCAGGAAGTGAGGCTAGGGTGGGCAGGGCCAGGCTAATGGCACGTCTGCTGTGCAGTTGCGAAGGGCCTGCACTCGTTTTAATGCTTTGAGTTCGTTCACCATCTTAAATTCTTAAGACGTTTTAAAAAAAAGGGCCCACATTATCATCTTGCACTGGACCCCATAATGATGGAGCTATTCCTGAAGTTTAGGATGACAGACTAAAATGCTGAGAAGTCAAGAATTACTCAATGCTGTTGCCTCTGGGGACACAGGTTCATATGCAATTCAGGACTTGGGGGTGAAGGAAAGCTGGGACCTCATGATTCAGGGGCCCCAATGGAAAAAGAAGATTCCCACCCGGGATCAGAACCTCAGGATGAGCATCTTCATAATCCAACTGTTCCTCCTACAAATGTGGGTCTACTGTAGGAGTCACTCAGTGAAGAATTACTCTCCACGTACCCAACAACACAAGGGCTTCAGGTGTTTGGTGATGGTCCCTTCCATTCTTGGCCAGCCACGGATTATGGCAACTGCCCTTGCAGGACAGCAGGAGGGACAAATGAAGAAATTCCTTTGCTGATACTTCTACTCCCTTCTTTAATAATCTGAAGTTGCAGGGTTTGATTGGCATATATGTCTGCCTGCCAATCTCCCTCTTTTAAACCTTTCAACAGTTCTATTCTTCCCTTTTATTAAAAAATTCTTATTATACTGTACAATAGTACCAAAAATTTTCTGCAGGAATTATTCAAGAAATTTCATTAACGCTGTATGTATCTCCTGTTAATTCAGCAATGAGACAAGTGGTCTCTCGTAGTGAAAATAAAATGAAAATCTTTCAAAATTTCAAATCGGCAACATAAGCAAGGCTTTGAGACAGCTTACTGTTATCTCTAGGTGATGGAATCATAGACAATTTTTACTATCATGCTTGTACTCATTTATTTTCAAGAAGTTTTCTAATGATCATGTATTTCTTTAATGATTAGAAAAATGAAAAATTATTTCAAAAGATTTAACCTTAAGAAAAGTATTTCTATATGCTTTAGAAACACCTTTTTTCTATAGAAACTGTTGGTAGAGTATTATAAATTATTTTTATCTATTCATTAAAGCTGGTTCCTAAGGACTTGGCAGTTCCTTGATAGTCTGCTTCAAACTGTCATGATCTGTCATCTTCGAAAGCCATAAACATGATATTTTTTAAAATTTTGGGTTTGAAAAAATAGAAAAAAAAGTAAAACTCACTCATAATCCAATCAACTGAGAAAAAAAAATCACATAAAGTAAAAAGTAAAATACCCTCCAACCCTAATTTACCACATAAACAGGCTGATCTACAAATATACTTTTACAAATAAGAGGTGAATAACAATTTCTACTTTTTCATATAAAAGTATATCATGCATGTGTGTACCAGACAATGATATACAGGTACCCTGTCCTTCCACTGTCTGTTGGTGCCATGATTTATTTAGCCAATTTTCCCACTGCTGAATAATACGTTATTTCTAATTTCTTGTTATTTCAAATATGGCTTCAGTGAACAGCTGTGCACATGTGTCTTTACTTTTCCATTTCATTTTACTTTTTTTTTTTTTTTTTTTGTGGTGCTGGGGATTTGAACCCAGGGCCTTGTGCTTGCGAGGCAAGCACTCTACCAGTTGAGCTATATCCCCAGCCCTCATTTTACTTTTTGAAGTGGGGTCTTGCTATGTTGCCAAGCTGCCTCAAACTCATGGACTCAAACGTTCCTCCTGCCTCAGCCTCCTGATAGCTGGGGCCACAGGCGCACACCACTGTGCTTGGCTGTATGTGTATTATTATATATACTATTATTTCACAGAATTCTTAAGAGGGTCATTACTTAATTAAAGAAGATAGAAATGTTAAATCTTAATAATTGCTATCAAATTAGCCTCTTAAAGAGGTTGATCATTACACTCGCGTAATGTGTAAGTATCTACTTTCCCAAATCCTTCATTGTACTTAACATTATCAATTTTCAAAATTTATTCCTAACATGACTCTCAAGAAAATGTTTTCATTCATAACCCCTGAGCACCTTTTTCTTTTTAGACATACTTTGGCTGTTTTGAAACTTCTGTGCATGTATTAATATCCACTACCGGGTTACCCACTGGCTCACCTTTCCCGTGCCACTCTCTGTCCCCTTACGATTGGGCAGAACTCAACCCTGCGCTGTGCTCCGTTTGAGTCTGCCCTTAGCTTGGGAGCCCAGACTCATCTATGGACATGCCAACTTTCTTAATTTACGCTTTTACTGTTTCACACCCTTGTGCACAGCAATCAAAAACATCTATCAGCTGCTAATGACCAACAGCCTGAAGCTTCCCAGTACTCTGAGAAGTCCTAATACCAAGAGAGAGGGTTAAAGGAAAGCATCACACCACCGCATCCACCGCATCCACCGTGTCCAGTTAGGTTCTTCACTCGAATACCGTCCTGTGCACACACAGCAAAGTCACAGCACACCTGGGCACACTGTGGGCACCTTAAAGAGACAGAGCCATCTATTCTTTTTTTTTTTTTTTTTTTTAGCCATCTATTCTTACAAGAGATAATTACAGACCACACTCTCATTAGTCCGTATAAAAATATATGGATGTTAAAAAAAAAAAAAAAGCCAAACTAAAACACACTGCAAAAATGCAAGTTTGCTTTGAATGACCTTTTTTTAAACACTCCAAATGTCATTTTAACTTCATCATTAAAAAAGTTTTTTTAATGATGAAATTAGTGATAATGGTTGCTTAGCTGTGAATATAATGAAAACAATGATTTCTACACTTTTAAGAGTTGAATTTTATGGGGACTGGGGTTGTAGTTCAGTGGTAGAGCATTTGCCTCATACGTGTGAGGCACTGGGTTCAATTCTCAACACTGCATAAAAATAAATAAATAAAATAAAAATATTAGGCCCATCTAGAATTAAAAAATTGTTTAAATGTTGAATTTTATGGTATATAAGTGTATTATAGCTTAATTAAGCTGCATTTTTCACTTTTTTTTCTGAGATGGGGGTCTCACTATGTTGTTCAGTTGTTATTGTTTAAAGTAAATTTTAAAAGCTAAAATACTAGTTTATGGGAATGTGGTATGTGGGAGTTCTCTACACTTCCTGTTTAATTTTGCTGCTAACACTAAATTGTTTTAAAATATAAAGTCTCATTAAAAAAAAAAAACAATGGTTCATTCTTTGTTAAATTTGCATTAATCTTGTGTTAAAAATTCTGGAAGGCTGTAAAAGCTGAAGTATGCCAAGTCTCCAATCCCTTGTTTTTGGCAATGGTATCTGATGAGCAAATCTTAAAAGTGTCACTGAAGTGAGTTGTCAGCATATTGGAAAACTTCTGGGTTCTGGATCCTAGGGCAGAGAGATCTGTTCTCCCAGGGTGCTTTTTAGAATTAACAGTGTTAATACAGGGAGAGGGAGTGTCTTAGAAACAGTAACTCCTCTGCCTACTTTGGCTCAGCTTCTGGGTTTCCAGCTGATGATTAATGAAGATTTCATTGTGTTGAGCTATTTCATATAAAAAATTAAAGTTCTAGGTTAATTAAAAAGCCACAGAGAATAAATGAATTCCATTTGTCGACAGCATACTATAACAAATGAGAGTTCTCTGGGGACTGGCTATTCTATTAGAACTTTCTATTTGAATGCTTAAGCCACAAAGAAAGGGAGAACTTGCAACAAATATTACATTTAGGATACCTTAAAAGAGAAGCCAGAGTAATCTCTAAGACTGATGCATGAAATTGTTTTACAGTAATGAATTTGGTAATAATAGACTTCTAAATGTTTTAAAGTTTCTACTCTCTGAAAGGAAATAGAAGATGGTGCATGCCTATAATCCCACGGTGTCGGGAGGCTGAGGCAGGAGGACCACCAGGCTGAGGCCAGCCTGGGCAACTTAGAGAGCCCCTGTCTCAAAATAAAAAGTAAAAAACCAAAAAGGGGTAGGGATGTAGTTCAATGGTAAAGTGCCCCTGGGTTCAACCCCTAGTACCAAAAAGATGTGGGGGGTAGAAAAATAAGAATCGTTATTATTCCCAAATACTAAATGGGAACAACAGATTTTTTTTTTAGGTCTGATGGTCTGATGTATGGAAAGAGACACTGGATCCTAAGAGTCAGAAGTTTAAATTAACTTTCAGAGGGGTGAAATCTGTCCTTGAAGCTCGAGGAAGGGAAAACTTCTCTCTGAAAAGAAATTTCTAGCCATTGTTTATTGTTTGTCTTGTGGAAGTTCTTAGGGAGTGAGGCATAAATCACACCAATACTGGAGAGACCTCAAGCTGGGGAACAGCACAAGGAAATGTCAGGTTCTCTCTAACCAGCCTTGCTCCTCTCACCTGAAGTAACTTACAAAGCACCAAGAAGATGCCATTAGAGCACAAATGTCCTTATAACCAGGGTTCGCAAGTTGGAGCTGGTGGCCTTGTTGTACACGATATTTGCCACAAATTCCTGCACTTCTTCTACTTCCAGTTTGCTCCTTTGATGGCATTTGTGTGGGCTATAGCTCCTTCAAGGAGCCGTCTTCCCATCGTCTTCCCACAGCAGTGGGAAGAAGCAGATGGACTTCTTTAGGAAAGGTCTTGCCTGCCGTGTGTGTGTCAGTCAAGCTGCAGGACTGACTGCCTCCCAAATGTCACTCCATTCCCAAGGAAAAGGGGTGTCCCCAAACACACACAGAAACCAGAAGCTGATAAAATACGAGGCAGTCCATCTAATGAGCAGGAGCAGGAGGGAATTTTCTACTGAATACTGGCAATCTATCACTGCTCAGATTTATTACATCTGAGTCAAAAGCAGGTACCCCAAGATTAATACTGTGGTTTCATTTTAAAATATATTATTTTTTTCTATGCCCTTGGTATCTCCCTTCAACTTTAAGGGCACAAATATTATATTGTCTTACTTTAAAAAAAATCAGCACAAGGAAGGGACAAAATTTCTTTTTCCGCCGTATGGGCACCAAAGGGACATGGTCATGGCTCTAAGAAAAATGATATTTGTGACAGAGGGCATAGTACTTTGAACATAGTAGGTAATAAAAAAACTCATAAATATAGAATAAGGGTTCTTCTGGGGAAAGTTTTATGTGTCTACCTCTCCACAGGCATTAAGTGTATACTGCAGACTTCCTCTTCCTTTTTCTATGTTTCCTCCTCCTTCCATACCAGGCGCCCCCCCCACCCCTCCAAAACAGATGGGTCTCAAAATCTTGCTGTATCATGGAAGGGTGGGATGAGATCCTTATGGATCTGCTTCTTCCCTGATTATATGCTAGAGCCAACCTCTAATATCAAAGACCTATGATAATACAAACCCCCTCAGGAAAGGGGGTCCTCTCCTCTCCTTTTGGGGTTCATGGTCAATGAGCAGAACAATTTCTCATGTCTCAAAGAAATGATGGCTTAAGATGATAATTTTAATGACTGATAAATTTTTTTTCATTCAAAAATAAAACCAGGTTTATTTGAGATTTAAATAAGAGATGCTTGAAAAATAACAAATAATGATAGAATTGTACAGATGAATTAGACGGGCAGTAAAGTAAATCTGTGATTTCTGATGGGGAAAGATTAAAAAAATGTGATCAAGGGAGTCGTATAACCAAGAAAAATAAAATACATCTTTAAAAAAATCACTCTACACAATAAGGAAATGAGGAGAGTTAATAGCTTTTGTAAACTCCTTAGGGATGTGGTAAAAGCTTCACTGTCTGAGTCACAGAAAATTATACTGGGGCTTGGCTTTCACAAACACACTGTAAAAGTAACACACTGGCCAGAGGGTGTGTGTCGGGAGGGTCAGGACCCAAGGGGAGGAAGATAAGCCCAGGGTCAGCTAATGCAGGACTGTCTTCTCTAGTTCTATATATATATATATATATATATATATATATATATATAAAATCTTTTTAGTTGTTGATGAACCTTTATTGAATTTATTTATTTATATGTGGTGCTGAGGATCAAACCCAGTGCCCTGCACATGCTAGGCAAGCACTCTACCACTGAGCCACGACCCCAGCCCCTTCCCTCGTTCTTGTCATCCTAATTTTAATTTCTATTTTTCTAAAGGAAAAAGTGTGTGACATCTAAATAAGCTATTTTCAACATACTATTTGTTCAAAGGGAGAGAAATTCTGTACTAGATAAATTAAAACAAGGTAAACATTATATCACACGTGGGAAATCAACCAGCAAGAATGAACTATTATACACGTCTCTTTTTTAAGTCTTGCCAAAAAAAGGTGAGGTAAATCCAACCATTTCTGGTTCCCTCTCCGTCACTGGGGAGAATTTTGCAGGGGGAAAAGATTGAAATCAGAATTTAAAGTCAAAATGTTCCGATCACTACCAGTAAAGACACATTTTAGTGCTTATCTAACACAATATATTAGCGTCATTCTTACAAATTTAGTTGGTATTAGTGAAATTAACTAAATGTTATCCCTATCGTTGTCAAAGTTTTTTTTTTTTTTAAACTAAAGCATTTTGAATGGAAATTTCTCTTTTAGATTATACACTGAATTGAGTACTTGATATCGTTATGCTTTGGTGCAATAAAAAGATGTCTTGAGGAAAAACTGAAATATTCAAGACAGTGTGTTCCTCTCACTGGACTTTTGACCTTAAAACATTTCTGCCCATTTAAAAATAGGTTTTCTGCCTCTTTATATTTTAACTTATCACTTGTATTAGTTTGGTGGATATGATTCCCACAGTTGCTTTGCTTAGAAAATTCTATTCCTTCTTGCACTGTGAGATGGGAAATTAGATCACCAAGTCTCTGTAAAGAAAGAATCACTCAGTGCTGAGTGAGTCAGAAGAGCTCCCCTCTGTACAGGAAGGCTGGCGTGGCTTTGCACACTGCAGCTTGACAGCTCACGTCAGGCCGCTCCACTGTGTCCTAGGTGGATAAGGTCATTGTCCAAGTTGCCTGTGGGGAAACCCAGGCATTTCTGCACAGTAAAAACAGTGGGAAAAGATGGCTTCTGTCTCTTTAATTTGCAACTCAGAGCTGCCACTTTGTACCATACCTGAAACACCGGCACTCAGAGCCTCATTGTGGACATTCTTTGTAAGTTTAATTTCCTCCATGGTCATGACTTTGGTAAATGTTACTGAAATAAAAAGTACAGCATGCAAGTCTATGAGCACAAAGCTTATGGAAATGGGGATCAAGGTGACCGCACTGGATTACCAGTTCTGCCCTATGTCTGCCATGTGACTGAAAACAAGCACATTACCTCTCACTATTTGATGCGTATCATATGTAACACAATGGATGAGCTGCAGGACACAAAGGGATACCTGTAATAAAATTCTGAAATTATTACTGCTTTTCACAGTCTATAAAAACTGTACATTCACTGAATTACAGTCTCCATCAAATTGCTGACCCTTGTCCTGAGCGAGAAATTTATTGTATTCCTCATACCTGAAAAGGAAAGGCAGCATTAGTTTAGGGGTGCTGTCCTTTTTATTATTAGCAGAAACAACATTCACACTGAAGGAAAATATTTCATCCCCAAACCACGCATCAGAAAATTATATTTTGCCAAATTTACGACCCTTTCACATTCCAACTATTTTGTTTCAAAATGATCTCTAATACCCAAAGATGCATATTCTGCTATTACAGTATAATTTCTCTTAACACCCTCAGGATAAAAGGACAGGGTTCTAAAACAGGGTAATAATACATAGTAGCATTTTCTATTGTTCCTGAATTATTTTCCCAGTAACTTAAAATTCTATGCAGACATTCTCATAGATGTTTATTAGAAGAATACCCTCCAGGGCTGGGAGATAGCTCAGTTGGTAAAGTGCTTGCCTTACAAGCACAGGGCCCTGGGTTCGATCCCCAGCACCGCAAAAAAAAAAAAAAAAAAAAAAAGAATAATACCCTCCATTAGCAAAAATGATCTTTGAAACATTTACATATATATTATGTCAATGCTATGGTTTGAGTGTGTCCCTCAGGGGTTCATGTGTTAGAGGCTTGGTCTTCAGTGTGGTAGTATCAAAAGTGATGGGATCTATAAGCAGTGGAATCCAGTAGGAAAGATAAGGTCACTGGGGTTACTGCTCGTAGAAAGGATTATAGTAGCTTTCGTGGGCCTCTGATTGTTTTTGAGAAAGCAAGTTGTTATTAAAGAGCAAGCTTGACCTAGCTCACCATGTGATCTCTCCCTTCACACACACTCAAGCCATAATGTCATCTGCCATGATGTGACACAACCAAGGAGGCCCTCACCAGAGCAGAGCAGAAGTTAACACTATGTCCTTGAGTCTCCAAAACTGTGAGCTAAATAATCTCTTTTCTTTATAAAGTACTCTGTCTCTAGTATTTTGTTATAGAAACATATAAACTAATATAAATCATCTTTATCGTCTTGCATTGCCAGTTATAATAAATTTGTTCTACCTCTTTAGAAAATTTATGCAAGCACAAGGCCCTGATGCAAGCACAAGGCCCTGAGTTCAATCCCCAGCACCGCAAAAAAAAGAAAAAAAAAAAAAAGAAAAAAAGAAAATTTAAATTCCATGTGGTTTTATATCTCATACCCATAGGTTCCTTTGGCACCCATCTTTCTCCTTGGTATAAGTAATCACCTAAAATTGTCTAACCGTAATATATTTTTTAAACCTCTTAGACCTTTTCTACTACCAACGATGTTTTTTTTAAAAAATATTTTTACTTGTAGAAGGACACAATACCTTTATTTATTTTTTATGTGGTGTTGAGGATCAAACCCAGTGTCTCACATGTGCGAGGCAAGCGCTCCATCTCTGAGCTACAGCCCCCAATGATGTTTTGAAGCATTCATTTCTCTGCATTCCCATAAGCTTTAAACTGTTGCTCTTTGGAATCCTATAGCTTTGACCAGCTGTTTAGTACAACATTCTTCCCTGAAGCAGTTGTGATCTTTTCTCTACACATTTAGAGATGTGTTTTGACTACCCTCCCTTATTCTGGAGCAGTGGTCTCCCTACTTCAACAGCGCAGCAGGGGCTGGGGTTGTAGATCGGTGGTAGAGCACTTGCCTAGCACACGTCAAGCACTGGATTCAATCCTCAGCACCATATAAAAATAAGTAAATAAAATAAAGGTATGGCATCCATCTACAATTTAAAAAAATTACAGCCTGAAGTATTTCCTTAAAATAAGAATATCTTTTTCTCAACTTCTTCCATTCCAAGGTCTTATTTTTTCAAAGGACTCCCATCACCTACAAAAAAAAAATCTCAAATAGAAAACATCAAACAAAATACTTTAAAAAATACTTTTAGTTATAGATAAACACAATACCCTTATTTTAGTTGTTTATTTTTTAATGTGGTGCTGAGGATTGAACCCAGTGCTTCACGTGTGCTAGGTAAGCACTCTACCACTGAGCCACGACCCCAGCCCCCCAAATACTTTCTTAAAACTTTTATGAACATTGCAACAGATGCCTCTTCCTTTAAAAAGTCCCAATTTACAGCTTCCACCCTTAATGCTATTGAACTTATTGCTATGACAACTAAACAGTATCTACCTAAATGTCATCTCTCCATTTGGAATTGGCCAGATCATCAAAAGGTTCAAATTACTGCAAGGGGTTAATCCACTTTCAGACAACTGTATTTCCCATGTGTCTCAGTCCTATCAGGGCTGCTATAACAAAATATCACAGGCTGGTGGCTTACAAACCACCGGAACTTATTTCTCACAGTGCTGGTGACTAAGAAGTCTGACAGAGTTCCAGCAGATTCAGTGTCCAGGGAGGACCCACTTTCTGGTTCACTGATGGCGCCTTCTGGCTGTGTCCTCATGTGGAGCAAGGGTCTAGTAGATTCTCTGAGGCATCTTTTATAAGGACACCAATTTCATTCATGAAGGCTCTTCCCTCATCACCTACTCACCTCCCAAAGGCCTGGTCAGATTAACACCATCACCGTGGAGGTTAGGATTTTAACACAGGAATTTGGGGAATGGGGGCCCAAGTATTCAGACCATAACACTTTGGTTTTATGGTTTTCCTTTTCATTTTGTTTACCTCTGAAGCAAGCTATAATATTAATGTCTTTCTGTTTTGAGTCAGGTTGTGTATCTTTTAGCTGCATCACTCTGAACTTGCTAACCTTAAAAATCCCATCATCACTGAAGAATTGGATATTCTGAGGCTTTGCTACTTTTGTTGCTGTTTTTGTTAGCACCGCCAGATTGCTGTGAATGGTACAATATTGCTTTTGGATGCAATTTCCTGGGCTTGACTTACAAATGCCCTCTGTTGGTTTCCTCTGAAATCCGTCACACATTCTCCTTTGTAAAATGTATTGCCACTGTATACTGCAAATATTGCCTGTGACTTTGCCTTTTACAAGCTGCCTATCTAATCATGGAATGTTAGTAAAGAGATGGGAAAATTTATGAAGATAGATCACTGCCTATGAGACCGTTTCTAATCATTTTATGTCTACCCACACTAATTTTTATGATGCTCATATTGGTATATTTTTCCATTTAATCCAAGTCATCAATTACTTACTGACTGCCCATAAGTCTATACTATCAATCTATGCAAATAGAAGCCTAAGTCATAGCTTACTTTTAGCAAATTTACATTCTCAACAAAGACACGCTGGAGGATGCTTCAGTACTGGAATATTTCAAAAGAAAGAAAGAAAGAACCTCTTTTTTCCTGATTTTCTAAATAAAATATGGTTGCCTTATAAGCATACTTTGATTTAGTGTATGTCAATTTGACTACACGCAAACGAGTCCTTGAGATTATACATACAATACCAAGCATATGAGAAGTAGCAATTTACAATTTTGTTAAAGAATGATTCCCAGAACTTAATATCAACAACTGAATCTCAATATACATATGTTAGTCTTCATTCATATTGCACATTTTGGGAGAGAAATTATATGCTTCAGTGCAATGAACGATTTGGGAATGAAGAAAATCTCTAGATGTGTCCTTTGAAATTCTCAAAAGTCTACTTCCCCGCATACATTTTATCTTTTTTTCTCCACATGCCCCTTCTTTTGGCAGTTATTTTTAAATAGATGAATGAATGCTTGATACACAGGAAGGGCCTAACTGCAATCGTCCTCCTGGGAGCTCAACAAGCACTATGGTAACGTGCCACACCACATGCTAACTGGGTTCTCAAAGACAAATCCAACACTGGCTTGCACAGGAACTCAGTCCCATGCTCTAGCATTGTCTGGAGCGGAGGGAGGCCGACATTAATTCATCTCATGCCACTCCCCTCTGTCATAGATCTATGTGGAACTTCAAAGATCTTTCATGCCTGCATCTTGTAGGAAAAACTTCACCTTTTTAAGATGAGGTTGTCTCATTTTGCTTATTTTTTAAAAAAAATTTTTTGTAGTTGTAAATGGACAGAATACCTTTATTTTATTTGTTTATTTTTATGTGGTGCTAAGGCTCGAACCCAGGGCCTCATATATGCTAGGCAAGTGCTCTGCCACTGAGCTACAAGTCCCAGCCCTCGTTTTACTTATTTGAAGTCAAATATTTTTCTTAGGTTACTTTGGTCTTTTTTCATCTCTCATTTCTCGACTTTTCCTCGTGGTCAACCTCCTCCCACAAGTATGCACAGGATTAACCTCCTCATACACTGCGTTCCCACTTAACATTAATATTATGCTCTACTGAGTGACTACAATACTGGACAGCTGTTGCTGGAATCGGTAGGTAATGGCCATGCCATGGTTCAAAGTTAAGACCAGCACGGGACTTTCTTAAACAGAGAGTAAACTTACTAGAGCAATGAGTCTTGCTCTTCTTTCAACACACAGTAGGCTCATGTTTATCTACAGTGTGAAAGGTCTTGAAACTCTGTCACAGAAGAGGCCTTCGGTGGTCTTTATGCTCTCTAAGAGTCTGGTTTATCCATGGTCGTACATCACACATGGGAACTGGTTTTGTCCCTCTACTGAGAATTCGTTTTCCCTTAGGAACAGCATTATAAATGTTTGCTGTGGTGCTCCACAGGTCTCCCTTGAGGAACTGTCACTTATTCCCTATCCGCGGGCAGTGCTGTGGAGAACACATGAACTGGGGCAGACAGAATAACTGCACCCACACACATCCACTTTCTAATCCCTGGAACATGTGAAAATGTTCTCTTACGTGGCAAAGGGGATTCTGCAGATGTGATGACGTTAAGGACATTGAGATGGGAGGATGAGCCAGGACGATCTGGGTGGGCCCAACAGAGTCACAGGATCTTTATGAGAGAGAAGCAAGGACAAGAGTCACAGGAGGAGATGTGATGATGGGAAGCACAGGTCCCAGAAGGAGAGAGAGACACTGGAAGAGGAGGAAGCAGCCACAAGCCCAGGAAAGCAGGCAGCCTCCAGAGTGTAGACAAGGCGAGCAACGGGGGTCTGTCCCAGAGCAAGCTTAAGGAAGCAGCCCTGCGGACTCACTTTTGTCTTCTGACCTCTTCAACTACAGTTTTTGTTGTTTTAAGCTGCTAAATTTGTGGTAATTTGTTGGAATTAATACATGTTCCAAGAAAAACTATCAAAGTTTCTGTGGACATGTAATTTTGGAAACAATATTCCCAATATGGTCTTCCAAATGTCTATACATTAAGAAGTGTTGCAATGAAGAGCCCTGCGGAACTTTGTTTCAATCATAATTTCCCAAAAGTATTTAACCATAGACATTTTAAAGAATACTACTTAGGGGCTGGGGTTGTGGCTCAGTGATAGTATACTCTCCTAGTGCCCATGAGGCCCTGGGTTCACTCCTCAGCACCACATAAAAATCAAATAAATGTACTGTGTTCACCTACAACTAAAAAAAAATACATATATATATATATATATATATATAAAATAAATAAAAAATATATATATTTCTTTAGAATTACTGTGCCGTGGCATTTACTCTGAGAGTTACTAAATGGATGGTGGTAGTGCAAAGAGGTGCAGGCATTCTTGGAAACACTTCTTAGATGGAAACTCCATCCACTGAGCTCATTCAGTGAATCATTTCCAAGTGTCCTTTAAGGCTGAATATTGTGATAGGTCCTGGGACAAGGGTGGAGGGCATGACATATGAGATTATCATTTAGTAGGACATATGATACATTGACCAAAAATTATAAGCCACATAGAGCAAACTGCATATGAGAGAAAGACAGACAGATGGTGGTTAGGGAGAGATGAATGAACTGCTGTTGGAGTTTGCCCGGGATGGGGGGGTGGGGGGTTGGGGTGTCATTTCTGGGAGAGAAGGAGTCAGAGAATGAACTTGGGGAGTTGGCATTTAAATGAGTCCTTTAAGGACAGAAAGGCTTTGACCAGAAAAGACTGGTGAGAAGAGAGGAAGGACATCCAGAGGAGGATCAGGGAGCAAACCCATGGACTGCAGGCACTACCCAAATCAAGGACTGAGCTGCTTCCACAGGGGGTACACGTCAAGCCTGTGCCATCCTCATCTGTGCAATAATAAGAACTTAAACTTGGGGTTCCAGTTCTAATAAAACACCTACATTTATCATGAAAAAAGAAAATGATAGATATATGCTTTTAAAAATATGTAAGTATTTACAACTAAATTTTTAATTTAAAACTTCAGTTCTGTCTTAAATACTCCCTTCGAGGATATTTTTCTGCTTGGAGTGAACTTTCTGAGATTATATAGTACTTTTTTGGGGGGAGGGTGCCGGGTACTGGAGATGGAACTCAGGGGCACTTTACCACTGAGTTACATCTCCAGACCTTTTTACTTTTTTGTTTATTTTTTGAGACAGGGTCTCACTAAGTTGCTGAGTCCAGCCTTGACCTTCTGATCCTCCTGCCTCAGCCTTTCCATTGTTGGAATTTCAGGAATGCACCACCATGCCCAGTCCTATAAAGTTTAGATATGTGCTCTATAAAGTTTAGATGCTTTTTCCTTTTCCTTGTAAATCTTCCAGTCAGAGAAATACAGCCTTTTTCACTGTTTCTTGGGCCTTTGAACTTCAGTTCAGAATTAGAGCGCATTTATTTCAAAGCATTTAACATTAATTTTGTGTGCAGGTATATCACTGAAAGATTCTGCTTTGGTAGTAAATGGTAGAGGAGGACCATTTCTGTGCTGACTTTAGTTTTTGGTGTTGGATGTCAATGTTGATGGGAGCAAAACCTACCTTACTGTTTGTTTTTGTAAGCCTAGAATCCAGAACAGCGCCTTTTCCATGGAGGCATTTGGCGTGTTTGTTCAGACAGATGGTAAAAGGATCATGGAAGTGAAATCTTGGCTATCCTTGGGTCACTTTAAAAGAAATACATTTTTTATTTTTATTTATTTATTTATGTGTGTATTTATTTACTTATTTAAATAAGGAAAAAGAAGATCAAAAACAGGTGGCAAAAGAATTTTTTTCCTAGCTTCTAGAAAAACTAAGGCATCTCTAGAAGAGATGTCTATACTGTCTCTGGCTTAAGCCAAAGCTGCTCCAGCAACCAGTTATTTTCTACAGTTATGCTGGGGAAGCAAGGGCAGGGTTTAGAGGATCCAAGGGCCCCCTCCCAAGGAGCCTGTGGACAAAGCATGACCTCTGGAGATTGTGCCCCCCTGCGTGTCTGGCAAACACCTTCTCTTCTTTCAGGCGGGCTCAGGTGACACCTCTGGGAGCCTGGGCTCCCTGTGGCAGTTGTTTACTTTGCCCTTTGTGCTCTCCAGCACTCTGTGCAAAACTCTCTCAAATATCACTAATCACATTTTATCCTGTTATCTGTTTACATATCTGAATTCAATTCAGTGAAGTCCAGCTCACATTGTACTGCCCTAAGTATGTGCCGGGGCTGTGCTGGGGAGGCTACGCTCAAAGGCCGGAAGGACTCCAGCCTTAGGACGACTCTGGCCTCCTACAGCGGCAGACAGACAGCACCCAACCACTTAGAGATCTCTGGAAGGGCAGAACAGGATGCAGTCCGAGAGGACTGGACCAGGGCGAGACTGTGAACTCCTGGACCGAGGGTCTCAGTTCACATCCTTAGTCCTGAGCACAGGTTCTGAGAAGCTCCAGATTGTTACAGAGCAAGGGAGAAGGGAAGAGAAGCAGGAAGGAGGGAGAGGAATCACAACGTGCCTACTGGGTACCTGAAGGCAGGATTTTCGGGCTCCTGGAAGAGATCTTTCAGAGCAGATAGTTCAAGATCAGTCCTAAGAGCGCATAATACAGGGCATGATAATCGCCATTTGATGGAGACAAGCCGGCACTCGCCCCGTATTTAACTGTGGTCCCCCAGGTGCCCGTGGATCACACTGTCCTCCCTGGAGGTCTACGGAAGAGACTTGCTGGGGCTGCCCTCTCGGGGCCACCAGCCTAGATCTTTGCCTCTGCAGTACCAGAGGCCCTTCTGCTACCACAGGAGGATTTAACGGGAATTTTTTTGCCATCCGTTTTCTCTTCCAGCTTCCTCTGTGTAGTGGTCTTAAGTTACGTCGGCAGATGGGGAAAGGAATCGCGTTTCCAGCCTCAGTCTGCATCCCAGAACCGTCTCTGAGCAATTTCACCCAGCAGGGCAGGGAGGAGGGACCGGGGATCAGCACCCCCAGGAGATGACAGTGTAAAGTATGCCTCAAATTTTCATCTTCAACGGCTGGTGTCATCTAACTCCCTTGGGAGAGACTATGCCCTGTTGCTTAGACCAGCAATATAATCTCTCACTATTCCAATGCCAAAATATCAGTTACAAGTTCATTTGTATGATGGGATCCACTGGAGTTCAGACCCTGGAACAATGGCGTAAGTCGGGGTATGGGGTGCAACACCCGATGGGATTGAGCCCATGTGAAGTGAACTAAGGGAAAGTCAATTTCTCTGTATCCTCAAATATTAAGTAACTTAATTCCAAACTGCTCTTTGTCTTATTAAGCAGTAAAAGGGGAGCAGGTAATCCTGAAGGGTTTTTCTTCTTGGAAGTCCCAATTAGAAAAAAATTAACACTCCCATAGCACCCCAGCTCTCCCCACATAATGATACTGAAAAAGCAATAAGTGATTTTTAATTAGAAATAAATGTTTTACCAGACGCAGAAGTCCAGCTAATTGTGAGTCTGTTCACATGAAATATCTAGACTAGGTAAATCTAAAGAGAAAGAAAGCAGGTGGGTGGTTGTCAGGGGCTGAGAAGAGGGAGAAATGGGAATAACTGCTAAATGGGTGTGGCCTTTTCGTCCAGGTAATGAAAACGTGTTGGACTGAGACGGCAGTGTGGCTGTACAACACTGTGAATGTGCTCAGTGCCACCGAATTGTCCTCTTTAAATGACTGATTTTATGTTACGTGAATTTGGCCTGAATAATTAAAGCATGTTTTATAATTAAAAGAGTCATCATTTCTCATTGCTGAACAATCTACCACCATGGGGAAATGGGGAGGATTTTGTTCCCATTCCACAGTGATAACAGGGATTAAGTAGGTCTCTCAATTCTAGTATTTGTCACCTTTTGACCTTTTTGTGTGTGTGAAAAGCACAGTATTTCCCAGATGTCTGTAGCACAGAAGTAATTCACACCAATGACCCCTGATTTGTTTGGCCACACAGTCTAACTTCACAGTCAGCATCAGCAATGGCAAGAACAGCAACTGTTGATCTACAGTTACCAAGTGCTGGCTAGGTCACCCAAAGCCAGCTGAATAGGCCTGTGTCTACCTGACTAGGCCCAGCGGGCCTGTGTGGCCTAGCTGGCTGCAGGGAGCGGCATTCCAGGGTGGTGACAAGACAAAGAGGACAGATCGCTTCAATTCAGGGGAAGAATATGAAGACGGACAATTTCCACACACTTTCAGGATCAAAGCAAATAAATGTTAACAGAGAGCAGAGAGCTTTGGAAAAGAAGTAGCTTTTTTCTTTTTGACCTTTTTATACTTAGAACACAGGCTCCAACACAGAGATCCAAAGCAGGTGGCTGTTCAGGGGAAGAAGTTCCATAGCTTAGAGGACATCAAAAACACATTTAGAACAGAAGTGACAAGAAGGGATCTTGAAAGGAAACTACAACACAATACCATCAAACACGTGGCTCAGCCGGGTGCGGCGGGGCATGCCTGTAATACCCACGGCTTGGGAGGCTGAGGCAGGAGGATTGCGAGTTCAAAGCCAGGCTCAGCAAAAGAGAGGTGCTAAGCAACTCAGTGAGACCTGTCTCTAAACAAAACACAAATAGGGCTGGGGATGTGGCTCAGTGGTCGAGTGCCCCTGAGTTCAATCCCTGGTACCAAAAAACAAACAAAACACGTGGCTTGACCCCACTCAGGAGAGGCTGGCCAGTTTTGCCCCCACCTGCCCTCTCCACACCCCACATGCCTTGCCCTGGACAGACAGGTCTCCCTATCCCTCGCCCACCAGCCCACCAGCGCCCCAGCTGTTCTCCTTGCCTCAACCCCAGTTCTTGGTACACCTCTACTCTTTCCCGTCTGGACCTTAGGATATTTTCTTCCTATTGCGGCTTTGTCTTGCCTCCCAGACTGAACGCTTAGCTTTTCGAGCTGATTTCCCCTGACCAGGATCTAGACACTCCACCAGCAGGACCCCCTTCATCCACAGTTGGCCCAGCCAGGGATGTCACTTGAGGGCTGTGTGTCCTCACAGGCATGGGAACTGTTGCATTCTGTTCTGATGTGACCTTCTTCTTCTCAGGTGTATCTCTCAATGCTATGTATAAAATATGGCTCTAGTGTTGATTCAGACTCACAAACAGCCAGACAGGCTTCATACTTAGAAGGCATTTTTGAACACAATGAAAAGCAAAATTTATTAAACACTTTCAAAATCCCCTCATTCTACTGCAATAAGCCAACCAACTCATATATGTGTGTAAATATGTATATATACGTGTGTATACACACACACACACACACACACATACACATTATATATATATATATATATATATATATATATATATATACACACACACAATTTTCCCCCCATGTTATGTGAGGGAAAAAGAAAAACATGTATTCTTGTCACAAAATGTTCTACAAGCCACAGAAATTAATTGCAGTTTCATTTCCTGGAAAAAGTCCTAAAAGAGGAGAGAAGCGTCTGTTTCTCATGCTTATCAGGCTGAGATGAAGTGCATGGCAGGAGTGGGTTGAGAGCAGGCTCCTACTTTCCCTTGGACAGGAGCTCTGAGACAGAGCGCTGAGCAACATGGACGGGGCTAGATACTGTCCCCATGCAAATCCCGCCCCAGTCCAGGGCAGCTCCTGGTCAGCTCCATCCTGATACCACAGTCACTAGCACGCATGAGGCAGTGTCACACTGATCTGGTTCTTTTGATCGCTGACTCTGACCTTCAGCAAGTCGTTTGAGCTTTCTGAGTCCGTTTCTCCACTCATAGGACGGGAATGGTAATATCTGTTGTGAAGAATTTAGGATGACTAATGATGCCGTGACTTACAGCTCTGGGGCAGATAAGCTGAGGTCCTGACCCCCTGTTCCACAGGCAGTGACCCTACTAGGACATAGGGTCATTGTGGTTGTAATTTAGATAAGATGAGGTGGCAGTGGAGGAACATGCGCCCTTAATTCTACATGCAGGTGCCCACAAGGGAAGATGACCACCCGCAGACACAGACACAGCAGGAGAGCCATGTGACAAAAGAGGCAGATGCTGAGGAACACCAGGGACTGCCAGGCACCAACAGAAGCCAGGAAGAGGTAAGGAAGGATCCCCATCTGTCTCAGAGAGAACATGGTCCTAACTTGATTTTGGACTTGCTTACAGGACCATGAAATAATACAACTCTGTTATAAACTATGTGGTTTCTGGTACTTTGTTATGGAAGCCGAGCAAACCAGTATGGTGGTGGAGGTCTAATTTACTTAGTGCGCGTGTGTATTTTCACTGCAGAGGAAACACACTTAGAGTAAACCAGGAAGGCAAGAAGGAAACTTCTCCTGTGTATCTGCTATGATTTGAACGTGTCCCCAGAATTCGTGCTGGAAACTTAACCCTGATTGCCACAGTGTTGGGACCTGGGGTTTAATGAGAGCTGATTGGGCCATGTCTCTATAGTGGCATTGGTTAGTCATTGCAAAACCATACCTTATTATAAAAGCAAGTTTGGCCACTCTTGCTCCCCACTCTTGCCCTCTATTGCTCTTTCACCTTCCTCCATGACATGATGCAGCATGAAGACCCTGGCTGGATGCCAGTGCCACACTCTTGGACTTCCCAGCCTGCAGATCCATGAGCCAAAGAGGTTTATGTTCTTTATAAACTACCCAGTCTCAGGTATTCTGTTATAGCAGCAGAAAATGGACTGAGACAGAATCTAACAATGGAAATGTCATGATTTCCTCTGGACCTGACACTGCCTCTCCAAATGCCCTCTCATCACTCTGCCTCCCACTCACTCCATCCTGGCATGTGCCAGCTATGCCTCCTCCTTAGGGCCTTTGCATCAGCTGCTTCCTCTGTGAGTTCCATCTTTCCTCAGTGAGCCTCTAGCTATTCAATTAAACACTACAAAGAGAACTCATTCACCTTCAAATAAATACTCCCAATTTCCCTCTATTTTTTAAATTTTTTCCATCTTCTCGCTAGCTTCTAATAACCTAATAACACAATTTGCTATGTGCATTATTTATAATGTCTGCCTTCATGCTAGGACATAGCCCCACAAGGGCAAGATCTGCACCTGCTTTGTTCACTGATGGGACCAAGCATTTAAAACAGGACCGAGTTCACTGGAGGGACTCAGCAAACATTTTTTTAAGCCCATCGTTCATTTTTAAACAACCACATAATTATTACAGAAGCCATCTATGTGCACTGCAAAAAAATCAGAAATAATTAAAAGCTTCAGATTCCCACTATCCAATAAAATCTCTAAAACTAAAATAAATGAGAACAGTTTTTTAAAATCTTCTTTTAAGTGATTCCTTAAGGGTTCCTAATCACCTGAGAAGAAATGTCATACCCCTCTGCAAGGCTTGTGTGTAGATTAAGTGAACTAATATATCCAAAAACTTAACACAATGCTTCCCATAAAAAAAAAAAAAAATAAGTAGTTGCTATTTTCTTTCTTTCGATTTTTTCTTTAACATCTATCCCATCTCCCCAACTTCCTAAGAGTATGTGGCAGACACCTACAGACCAAATAATGGAAAGATGCTGTTTTCAGAAGGGAGGTGGATGGGGAGGGCCTCCCCCTCTCAGCACCCCCAGCATCCAGCCCTACGGTCCAAAATCACCATGAGGCATGGCCACTACCTATTCCAAGGGATTTTGTAAACAGCCACAAAACAGTAAGCAATGATAATGATCTTTTTATATCACATGCCCCTCATCCCCATTTACAAAGAGTATCCAATGAACTTTTCTTTTATAAACAGAAGAACTGGGGTTCAGAGACTGTAAGTGACTTGTCTGGGTTTACTCAGTCAGTAAGGAGAAGGGCTGGGACTTAATTCTAGAATTAGAAGATCATCAGCGACAAGGGCGCCTTAGTTGATGTTTAGTGAATTACATACTATCACTCGTAGAGTCCCATTCACAATACGTGAAATCCCCTTCTGTCCTTTCTAGATCATGAGCTACTTCCCATCCATCCTCTATGTAGGTGACTTACCTGTCTTAACAGACACCAGTCCTTTTGTTGTTGGATAATTCTCCACCAAAATTTTCTTCTTATAAAAAGGAAAATTCACCCTCAGCAGTAAGGGTGTCAAAAAATGGGGAACACTGTTGAGGAAGCCTGGGAATCACTGCTCTCGTGAACTGTTGAGAAAAAACAAAACATGGACAATGTTTTAGGTCTTTAAGCCACTCTCTGCAAGCCTTTAAGATGATCTCCTTTCCTTCCATTCCTGGGCAGAGAAGTCCGTTTAGAAGGGGCAGCCTTTGGTTTGTTTTTGCTGAGGCTTCCAATTAGGTGAAGTAATATTAATTTTTCATTGCTTATCCTAAATTTATTGTAGGTCTTCAAGAGTATTGTGCATAAACTGTTCCGACTTTTGAGAGGATAGAAAGAATCACACCCATGAACGCTGAAAACTTGCGTTCTTACGCGCAGAATTCTCACTTACTCTTCATGGTAGGTTAGCCTAAATTCAAGGAGCCAGAACACACCCATTCAACCTAGCAGAGAGAAGGCCGGAATCCTCAGGTCATCTCTTTCCCCAGAGGTAGCCAAGGCATCTTTTATTCACATACAAATCGGATTTAGCTAGGTTTAGAAGCTCCCTGTGGGCAAGATACATGATCCTCCCCCAGGAGAAAACCATGAGGTAGTAACCGCAGAAGGTAACTGGAATGGAGGAGGGAAATGTCCAGGACACAATCCCAGATTCAGATATGTCCTTTGTCAAAACAGGTGAAACAAGACCACACTGAGGCAATGATACAGGAGGCAGCCCCTCCGAATCTCAGGGTGCCGGGGGGGTCCTCTATGTGTCCTCAGAGGGGGCATCTCAGTTCTGGCTGAGGGACTAGCTTGTGTCAGCCCAGTAAAAATCTCTTCCAAAACCCACTGAAAGACACTGGAAGGCTACGCGGGACTCTCGCAGGGAGGGGGAGTGACGCCAAGCAAGCCTGGCTTCCCTTTCCTGACACTTTTCCTTTTGAGACATCGACTGATTTTGCAGAAGCACAGGCCAAACTGCTGAGAAGCCGGGGAGAAAGCAGCTGTTTAGAGACACAGAATGTGAGCGGACTTCTTGTCCCGCTCAGAGGATGGGAAGGTCCCAAAGAGAAGAAGCCAGCAGAGAAGCCAGCTCAACATTCTGCCTCTGGCACACCTGCGGATTGATAGGTGATGTGAACCAGGCAGAAAGCAGCAGAGAGGCCGCAGCACTGAAGAGACCCCGGAACCGTCCCCGTGATGGGGGATGACAGAGTCCAGGGTCCACCAAAGGAGTCCAGGTAAAGAAGCCGTACTTCCAGGAGGGCTAAAGGCTGCACCTGAGGGCGAGGGCCTACAAACTACCATGCCAACCTCACAGCAGCGCAGACCCTCAGTCCCTCTGTGGATTAGGGAGGTCTGTCCTACTCCAAATGCCCATTAGAAGCAAAAGTAAGCCCTCAAGAGAAAAAATGCCAACCTCCACGGTATCTACAACTCTGGCACAGAGTACTGTATTCCAGCAGCAATGACAGGGCACACCAGGACCAGGTTCAAGAAAGAAGCAATGAAAGTAAACCCAGAGGTGGCCCAGATGGAGGCAGGATGCAGTCTAAAGTAACTAGCAGGAATGTGTCCAAGATTATAGATGTAGATTTTAACGCTGTCTTTCAGTAACTCACAGAACAAGCAAAAGAAAAAGATCGAATAAGGACTCAAACGATTTGAACGACACAAACACAACCTTAGTCACCCATATAGTAATACTGCACCCAACAACTGTGACCACATATTCTTCTAAGGCACATACGAAACATTTATAGAAAATGACCATACAGGCCACAAAGTAGGTCTCAAGAAATTTCACCAAATGGAAATCAGAGTATTTTAAAGCGTGCTATTTTGAATTAAAGTTTCACAGAAAATCGTAAAAATAAAGTTTCGTTTTTCAAACGTGAGGTAAAATTTTCATATGGTGAAATGCAATGCTCTTAGAGTATACAGTCTGAAACATTTTGAGAAGGGATCTGACTGTGTAACCACCAACAAAATAAAAATATAGACTATTTCCATCACTCCAGAAAGTTCCCTTGGGCCCCCTTCAGTCAATCCCCACAGCCCAACAGAAATGTTCTCGTTTCCAATACCATAAATCAGTTTTGCCTGTTCTTGAGCTTCATAAAACGGGCCCATCCAGCGTGTGTTCTTTTGTCTGTCCCTACACACCCCACATAATGTCTCTGAGATTCATCTGCACTGTTATCCACGGTTGGTTATGTTTTATTCCTGAGAAATAGTCCATTTTATGAAAATACTGCACATTTTTTTATGCCTTCTCTTATGGAGGGACATTCGATTGTTTTCATTTGGGGACTACTTTGAAAAAAGCTGCTATGAACATTCTTGTATGAGTCCTTTTGGGAACATGCACTTTCATTTCTCTTGAGTAAATTCCTTATCCTTGGAGTAGAATTGCTAGGTTCTAGGCTGATAAACGTTTAATTCTGTAAGAAGCGGCCAAACATTTTCCCACAGTGCCGTTTTCTAACTCTACCCATAGCACCCGAGAGCTCCAGGGGACACAGCCTTGCGCACATTTGGGGTTGGCAGCCTTGCACTTTGAGTCTTTTTGGTATGGCTCATCCCACTCAATGACAGAAAGACGAACACCCCAATTTTTTAAATGGGCAAAGGACTTGAACAGACACCCCCCATCAAGGAAGACATGTTAATGCCAGTGAGCCCTTGAAAGGATACAGAATCACTAATCATTAGCAATCAAAACTCTGATGAGACGCTGAAATAGTTAATGGGTCCCAATTAAGGCTCTTTTTTTTTTTTTTATTGTAAACAAATGGGATACATGTTGTTTCTCTGTACATGGAGTCAAGGCATACCATTTGTGTAATCATAAATTTACATAGGGTAATGTCGTTTGATTCATTCTGTTATTTTTTTCCTTCCCCCCACCCCTCCCACCCCTCTTTTCCCTCTATACAGTCCTTCCTTCCTCCATTCTTACCACCCTCCTTAACCCTAACCCTAACCCTAACACTAACCCCTCCCACCCCCCATTATATGTCCTCATCTGCTTATGAGCGAGATCATTCATCCTTTGGTTTTGCGAGATTGGCTTATCTCACTTAGCATGTATTCTCCAATTTCATCCATTTGCCTGCAAATGCCATAATTTTATCATTCCCAATTAAGGCTCTTTTTAATGTAAAGGCCACTCCATGAAGCTAACCTGTAGAAACATCCCAAACATTTCAGCCAACTCTTTGTCCAAGGATGGTGGGAAGGGGGAGGCGAGACAGATATGAGTGAATCCTACAGACCCGAGGGCTAACCAGGAACTTAACGCTGCTTTTCTGGTACCTGTTTAGCATGGATTTTGACCAACAGCTTTGATACTTTACCAATACCTGATGCGCACAGACACTAACCATTAATGTGATGATTTTTCAAGGCCTAATTAGCACAGGTATGGATCAATGCCCGACCCAGCAGGTATAAAACCCCTGGACTACCACACTTCCGTGGCAATCTGCTCTCAGGTCCCCTCTCACTGTCGGGGAGCGCTATCTCTTTTCTTCTCACTTAAACAAATCCTACTCCTTTCACTCTGGCTTTTTGGTTGTTGTCCGTGGATTTCTTTCTTTGAATTTGCGAGACAAGCAGCCAGAAAGAACTTGGTGGCGAGCTGTCAGGATCCGCCATTAAGAGCCGCAACACTCGATAGAGCTGGAGGGGAATCTGGCCTGCCAGCTGTGTGATGCCAGCAGACATCCCCTGCTGCGATTAGCTGCCAACCCCAAAACAGGCTTGCTCAGCTGCAGAGGCCTGCAGCTCACACACACCCCACCCGCCAGCAGAAGTGGAGAGAATCAAGTTTCATCTCAAACTTCAGATTTATTTATTTGTTTATCCTTATTTTTTTTTTTTAGTTATGTGTACATGACATTAGAATGTATTTTGACACATCATATATAAATGGAGCATAATTTCCCATTTTTGAGGTTATACAGGATGTGGAGTTGCACTGGGCATGTATTCACATATGAACATAGGAAAGTTATGTACGATTAATTCTACTGTCTTTCCCGTTGCCATCTACCCTCCCTCACCCTCACTCTGTACAATTCCTTCCTCCCCTGCATTCCCATCCAACGTGAGTCAGTCTGCATATCAGAGAGAATATTCAGCCTTTGGTTTCTGGAGATTGGCTTATTTCACTCAGTATGACAGTCTCCAGTTTCACCTATTTACCTGCAAATGCCATAATTCCATTCTTCTTCATGGCTGAATAATATTCCATTGTGTATATGTACCACATTTTCTTTATCCAACCATCTGTTGAAGGGTATCTGGGTTGGTTCCATAGCTTGGTTATTGTGAATTGAGCTGCTATAAACAGTGATGTAGCTATGTCACTGTACTACGCTGATTTTAAGTCCTTTGGGTATATGCTGAGGAGTGGGATAACTGGGTCAAATGTTTTCTGAGAAATCTCCATACCACTCTCCAGAGTAGTTGCACCAATTTGCAGTCCCACCAGCAATGTATGAGTGTACCTTTTCCCCCACATCCTCGCCAACACTTATTGTTGCTTGTATTCTTGGTAATTGCCATTCTGATTGAAGTGAGATGAAACTCAGTGTAGTTTTCATTTGCATTTCTCTTGTTAGTGATGTTGAACATTTTTTCATGTACTTGCTGACTGATCATATTTCTTCTGTGAAATGTCTGTTCAGTTCCTTTGCCCATTTATTGATTAGGTTATTTCATTTTACTACATTTGGATTTCCAGTTTTCCCAGCACCATTTGTGGAATCCGAGGCTATTTTTCTCCAATGTATATTTATGGTGCCTTCGTCTAGTATGAGATAACTATATTTATGTGGGTTTGTCTCTTTTGTCTTCTATTCTGTCCCACTGGTCTTCATGTCTGCTTTGGTGCCAACACCATGCCATTTTTGTTACTATGGCTCTGTAGCATAATTTAAGGTCTGGTGTTGTGATGCCTCCTGCTTCACTTTTCTTGCTGAGGATTACTTTGGCTATTCTGGGCCTCTTCTTTTTCCAAATGAATTTCATGACTGCTTTTTACATTTCTATGAAGAAAATCATTGGAACCATATTAGGAATTACATTAAATCTGTATAGCGCTTTTGGTAGTATGGGCATTTTGACAATATTAATTCTGCCTATCCAAAAACATGGGAGATCTTTATATCTTCTAAGGTCTCCTTCAATTTCTTTCTTCAGAGTTCTGTAGTTTTCACTGTAGAGGTCTTTCACCTCTTCCGTTAGATTGATTTCCAAATAATTTCTTTGAGGCTATTGTGAATGGGATAGTTTTCCTAATTTATCTTTCAGTTGATTCATCACTGATACATAGGAACACAATTGATTTGTGAGTGTTAGTTACATATCCTGCTATTTTCCTGATTTGTGAGTTCTAGAAGTTTTCTAGTAGAGTTTTTGGGGTCTTCCAAATGTAGAATCATGTCACCAAATAGGGATAGTTTGAATTGCTCTTTTCCTATTTGTATCCCTTTAATTTCTTTCTTCTAATTGCTCTGGCTAGCACTTCCAGGACCATGTTGAATAGAAGTGATGAAAGAGGGCCTCCTTGTCTTGTTCTCATTCTTAGAGGGAATGCTTTCAATTTTTCTCCATTTAGAATGATGTTGGCCTTGGGTTTAGCATCGATGGCTTTTACAATGTTGAGGGATGTTCCTACTCTCCCTACTCAAACTTCAGTTTTAATACCATCTCACATCCATTAGGATAGCCATTTTGAAAAATACTGACAGTAAGTGTTGGTGAGGATGTACAGAAATTGAAGCCCTGTGCCCTGTTGGAGGGAATGTAAAATGGTACAGTTGCTGCTGAAAATAGTATGGCAGTCTCCGAAAAAGGTAAAAATAAAATTACCATCTGATCCAGCAATTCTACTTCTGTGCATATACACAAAACGAACGAAAGCAAATAAATTTTAACAAGAAGGAAATTGGAATCCACGAATAACGTGTTTTTTAAAAAAAATTTTTGGACCTTTATTTAATTTATTTATTTATATGTGGTACTGAGACTAGAACCCAGTGCCTCACACATGCCAGGCAAGTGCTCTACCACTGAGCCACAACCCCAGCCCCACAAATAAGGTTTGATGATATTTCTATGTATGGTTTCAAGTCTGAAAATTTGGTTTCCCTTTCTTAAATTTCTTTCCATTTATACAAAATAGGGCTGGTGAAACTCCTAACAAATTTCCCAGCTGGAAGCAAGGTGTAAACTGAACTAGATCCGTGGATGCCCACTTACTGTGGAGGTGGCCATGTACAGCTTGTTCTCTACTGAACGCTTCCGTTTGGACTCTTCACCCCATCTCTGTTCATTTCCTTACTCATGGACTTCAAGAGAACTCTGCAGAATGCTTGAAACAGTCTGTAGTTCACAAATGAATAAATCTGGGCACTGTTTTCAAATACAAGGTCAAAAATCAACAAGAACAAGGCAATAAGTGTTTGATACCACACCCTGGGGCCTGCAGGGAAGGAGGAAAAGGAAAAACAATGTGATCCTTGAATGTGTATCACAGGTAACTCCTCTGAATAAGGTGAAAAGCAGACTTGCAGTTTGGAGCTGATGCCACAGCCTCTACTGTCTGCGGGGTCTGTCCTAAACAACCTCACAGGGGTGATCAAGAATAAGGAATCAAGGGCTGGGGAGATAGCTCAGTTGGTAGAGTGCTTGCCTTGCAAGCAGAAGGCCCTGGGTTCAATCCCCAGCACCGCCAAAAAAAAAAAAAAAAAAAAAAAAAGGAATCAAGAGCAAGTAGGCTGTACTTCAAGTTCTGCTCCAGCAGCCATGAAGAATGGGTGTTGGGACCCCATCTCCAGGATTCATTTACTTCTGCAATTCATAATGCCTTTGACCTGGCATTTGAGAACAGATTGTAACAGGGAGACCACAGCTGAGCTACTCAGAAGGTTTCTGCCCAGGAGTCGTGACTGTGTTGCTGGCTGCTTCCGGCCAGGTGGTGGAATTAGGTTTCTTTCTGCATGGCTTCAGTTTTGTGGGTAGATACACCACGGTCACTGAAGAGTGTCTTCTCAGTCCATTCTCAGTAGCAACTGGCAGAAGCACCAGTGATGAGTTTTAGTGACTCTCGGTGGACAACAGCACCTGAACAGTGATGCTCTCTCCTTTTCCTTCTCTAAGGCCCCAACCCGATGGCAGCACAGCGGCCATGATCAGAACCAGGAGACCCACATTCCAGTCTCAGCTGGATACGAAATTATATTGTAAAGTAGGAGAAAACCCTATATCCAGGCGCGGTGGCACATGCCTATAATCCCAGTGACTCAGGAGACTATGTCAGCAAGATCACAAGCTCAAAGCCAGCCTCAGCAACTTAGCAAGACCCTGTCTCAAAATAAATAAAATAAAATAAAAAGGGCTGGGGATGTGGCTAAGTAGTTGAATGTACTCCTGGATTCAATCCCCAGTACCAAAAAACTTAATAAACAAACAAACAAAAGCCCTACATAAATTACTTCCTTCCTCTCTGCTCTACCTTCACATGCTAGGAGGAGGACAGAGTTTCTGCTACTCCAACTCCTATGTATCCAAGCCTTGTTTTTTTTTTTTTTTTTTTTTTTGGTATTGGATTGAACTCATAGGCACTTAACCTCTGAGCCACATCCCCAGCCTTTTAAAATATTTTATTCAGAGACAGGGTCTCAGCAAGTTCCTTAGGGCCTCGCTAAGTTGCTGAGGCTGTTCCTCCTGCCTCAGACTCCTGAGCACTGGGATTACAGGTGTGTGCCACCACCCTGGCTTCCCCAGCCTCTTATCCAGTGGAAATTTCTGGGAACACATAGGTGTAAAAGGGATACTATAAGCTGCATGGCTGGAGCTTCAAAGGTGGCCTATCTAAAGCCATCAGCATGCATCAACCTCTTTTGGATGGATACCAGAAGATTCTGGCTCAAAGGTGGAAATTCACCACCTCCACATAATCTATACCATCCCTTTGCACAGAAAGCATTTCTCAGCCAAACTACAGGTCTTGGTAATCTGTAAGCTTACTGCTACTATTGATTTTCCTTTCTTTCTTTTTTTCACCATGAGGCTGCAGAGGTGAAAGATGTACGCCTGCAGCTCCTTCGACGCAGTGCTGTTCTCTCCTGCACGCCAGACCACTCCTGATGGCACCGGTCCCTCATCTCCCACTTCTGTGTCACCAGTAACCTCTGAATCCCAGGTACAAGTCTTGCTTAGTTGGTATTTATCTTGACACCCCACTGAACCACCTACAGTCCCCTGATAGAAGATGCCACTAACTGAATGTCCTTACTTAAATTTTTCTGTTTCCTTGATACTGTATCTTCCTGGCTGGTTGGAACCCTCTACATACTCTATTTTTCCTCTATTGTAAATCTTCAAAGTAAAGCAAATATGGAGTCCTCGTCAGTTGAATGACAATACGGTTATTTCTAAGCAAACACCTGTCATTTGACTTTTCCATTCGGTTGTTCTCCATGCCTGGTTAGCTTTTAAGAACTCTTCATTTGTTTCTTTCTTTGAGTATCCCTTTAGCCTGTCATTCCCACTACCGCCCTAACCCAGGCCATCATCTCCGCACGCCTGGCTCGCAGGAATATCCTATTAAACATTACTGCCAGGTTGATCAGGATGTGCCACTGGCACAAAGGCCTTCCTTCCTGTGAAACACAGAGTGACTTCCCATTATTCACGGGATAAATTTCTATCAGAGACTGGCATCCAAGGTCCCTACAACCTGGCCCACTTTACCTACCCAAGCTTCTAGATTCAACACCTTCAAGCCCCCATCATAGATTGTCCACTCTGGACACATCGGTGTCCTGGTTATCCCAAAATACCCACGATATGTCTCAACTCTAAGGCTCCCGTGTTCTCAATGAACAGCACAGAAAGCTCTTGGTTTCCCTGGACCTTCCACTTCACGTTCCCACTGCGGCTGTGATTCCTGAAGCATTCCCAACAGAGAGCAGCACCCGTAGACTCGCCACGAAGTCTCCACTCTTCAGAGTCAAGCAATTCCACCAGGAACTGTTGCTCCAATCAAAGCAGAAAGCAAGTGACAGGCAGGGAGTGGCCAGGCAAGGAGTGAAGGGTCCTCTACGTTTGTGACGCTGGCACTGAATGTTTTTTCCATTACAGACGGTGAAGGAGAAGGAGGAGGAGGAGAAGGAGGAGGAGAAGGAGGAGGAGGAGGAGGAGGAGGAGGAGGAGGAGGAGGGAGGACAAAGGGACAAAGGAGTTGTTTTTTTTTTTTTCGGTGCTCAGTGAAAGTACACATAGAACCTGAGCATCACAGATGGAATTCATTCCATTCTTTTCAGTAAAGTAGCTCACCAGATAAATACCTCCGCAGGATGTTGGAATTGCAGGTGAGTAAACTGATCTGCTTCTTTATTTTCAGCTTCTCAAAGGCAACTGATCACAAGCACATCTCCCTCATACTTGCCTGGAGGATAAATGGCTATTAATTTTCCAGGTTCTTAAGGTAAAAATCTAGGGTTCAAGCATGAAAGGAGAGGCGGGGCTGTGAACCTGCTCTCCAGCATGGGAGGTAGAGCTTGAGCAGACCACCCTCGACCCCTCCCTTTGGGAAGCACTGTTCCCTGAGCTAATCCTAGGGACCCAAGGCTCCTAATCCAATGACAAACGTTATACTGTAGGCATACTGCCAAGGCCACAGTCCCCAAACTGCAACCTTCTTGAAGGCTCTCCTGAATTTCCATTCTCCCATCTCTTTCAACCTCGTTCAAGTACTTCTTGAAAACTCAGCTCTGGCCTCCTTTGTTAGAATTTGAGAACGCAGTACAGAATCTTCCCTGGTTTAGTTACAAAGAAACATCTTATTCCCTATTAATTTTTGAAAAATATTTTTAGTCCTAGATGGACTCAATACCTTTGTTTTATTTATTTTCATGAGGTGCTGAGGATCAAACCCAGTGCCTCACACATGCTAGGCAAGGGCTCTACCACCGAGTCACAACCCCAGCCCCATTATTCCCTATTAATTTGTTTTCTAGCAGTGGGAACAGTCTTCCATGGATCAACCATACTCCAGGCCCTGATGGATCTTACCAGTTTCAGTAATGCCTCTATTGTGTGTCTCATCAACATAGGTAGTCTACAGCCTAAAAGATGTGATTTATTTTATATATTGGTTTGTAAAGTCAGTTGCTGAAATGCCAATGGTCTTTTCCTATGGTAACCATGTGAAAAATGATCACTGGGTTCTCACGCTAATTCTTGCCCATTCATCCATAACATTGCTGCTGCAGTAGGAAAGAAACCTAATGTCTTTCTGTGTTCTGAATCCTCTTTACTTAAAGGCAGGTAGGGAACGACGGTTCCGGTGTCTTCAGGGTCTCTCCAGGATGCTTGTGTGTACGCACAATCATATGTAGACATGTATGATGTCCTTAACCCTTCCTCCCTACTTTCTTCTTAACATAAGTCAGGTATAGATTCAGTAATCCCATTTCTGGGCATAGAGTCAAAGAATTTATAATCAGTATGTCAAAAATGTACCTGCACTCTCATGTTTACAGCATTATTATTCTCAATAACAAAGTTAAGAATGAATCTGTTCATTAACAGATGAACGGATAAAGAAAATGTCTCTCACACACACACACACAATGGAATACCATTCAGCTTCAAAAAAGGGGAAAATCTTGCCAATGGCAATACTATGGATTAAACTGGAGGAATCTATATGAATTTAAGCCAGGGACAGAAAGACAAAAACTGTATGTTCTCACTCCTGTGTGGAATCTAAAACAATTAAGCCCATAGAAGCAGAGAACAGAATGGTAGTTATCAGAGGTTGAGTGATGGAGGGAAATTGATCAAAATTTGTGTTTCAGTTGAACCAGAGGAATAAATGGTAAATACTTGAGGTGGTGGATATGTTAACTAACTTATTTGTATATATACATTACAGCATCACTTTGTACTCACAAATTATAATTTGTCAATATCCAATTTTTAAAAAGTTAGATACAATGCACATTGTCCCACACATTGTTATTCTCCCTCTCTTGGAAATCACTGCATACTAGTACCATGTAGCTAGCTCTGCTATGTTTTAAATAGTTCTATGGATATAATGGCTTACTTTTTTAGAAAAATTCAAATTATTTAAAATATACTAGTAAATTTTGTAATTAAGGTAAATTTAAATTTCCTGTTCTTATTATAGAAGCAGTAAATAACAATCACCAAAGAAAAATCTATGAATGAAAAAAATCACCCTCAATCCCACTAAACCTTTGTCAGCGTAATTCTTTTAAGACAGCATTTTTGAAGTCTGGTGGGTAGGCTATTCACACCAGAATAATTTCCAGTACCTCTCAATAAGTTAAATAAGCACTGTGCCATATTAAACCAGAATTTTTGAGTATCGGGCTCCAAAACTAAAAGATATACGGTCAAAGACAGATGATTGTTATTTGAAGACCCTGTTCTCTGTCCCCCCAAAAAGTTTTAATTATATTTTACATGCAATTTTGCATTCTCTCTTTCTTTATTTTTTACAGCTAATGTTTTATATTGTCTATTTTCCCCATATTACCACATTGTCTTCTCTATTTTAATCAACTGAATGATACACCATTGAATAAATATTTCTTGATTTACGATCTGTTCATCTGTTGTTAGACATTTAGAATCCATTGTATGTATTTTTAAATATACCATTGCAACAAATATCTTTACTGCGCATAACCTTTTCCATATTTTGGATTACTTCCTAAAGAAAAATTCACATAACTGGAAAAATTAGGTTAAAAAGAATAAATACAGTTAAGGTTCAAAATGGAAACTGCCTTCCAAACTACATTAATTTTCTTTTCCATTAGTAGTGCATTAGTCTTCACTGTCTCCATCTGAACTCTTTGCTTGCTGATTTAAAATGCAATACATTAAATTTCTATTTTTTGTTTCTTTGTTTACAAGGTAAACATCTTTCCTAGAAGATTGTCAATTCAATTTTTTGGTAAATTGTTTATTAATGTTAATTGACCTTCCATCTCTGAAGTAACTGTTTCTACAGAAATGAGAGAACTATATTTCATCTTAAAGTTATTTCCTAGGGCATCTAGCACTGAGATTCTGGGACTCCGTAAGTAGAGTACCAAAGAGTACTGTACTTGCTGTTCACCTCTGCACTGCAGAGAGGTCATGCAGCAGAGAACAGGGACTTAGCACCACGTCAACCTGGGCTCAAAATCCAGGTTGCTTCTTACTATGTCTTAGTGAGTAACGTGCCCTTAGTCAAGGTACTTAACTCTCCAGGCTTCCATTTCCTCACTTTAATGAGCATCATGATAATCATGACCAATAATCAGTGGCTGTCTGGATGAAATGAGGTAGTACACATGGCACCTGGTGCATAGTAAGTGCTTAGTAAACGTGAGCCGTTAGCCATCTTGTAGGTGAGCTCCAGGACAGTAGGGGTCTCTGTTGTCTGCTGCTGTGTCAGTGTCTAGCAGGCAGGAGACTTAATGGATACTCTCTAAATGACTAGCCTAGAAACATCACCAAAAGTAGTGGTGGGACTCCAAAGTGTCAGAGATCTGTACCTTTCATTTTCCCATGTAGTTGGAAGAAAGGACATGGGTAAGAGTAAATATGGAATAAAGCAACCTAATTCACCTCAACTGCCTTAACATATGGAAACAGGCACTTCTCAGGAGTCTGTAAGAATGGCCAGGGCCCTTGGCCTATACCCAAAGGACTTAAAATCAGCATATTACAGAGATACAGCCACATCAATGTTCATAGCTGCTCAGTTCACAATAGCCAGATTGTGGAACCAACCCAGATGTCCTTCAATTGATGAATGGATAAAGAAAATGTGGTATATATATACAATGGAATATTACTCAGCCATAAAGAACGATAAAATTATGGCATTTGCAGGCAAATGGATGAAACTGGAGAATATCATGCTAAGTGAGATAAGCCAATCTCAAAAAACCAAAGGAAGAATGATATCGCTAATAAGTGGATGATGACACATAATGGGGGGTGGGAAGGGTTAGTGTTGGGGTTGGAGTTGGGTTTAGGGAGGGGGGCAGGAATGGAGGAAGGAAGGACTGTATAGATGGAGGGGAAGGGTGGGAGGGGAGGGGGGGAAGGGAAAAAATGGCAGAATGAATCAAACAACATTACCCTATGTAAATTTATGATTACACAAATGGTATGCCTTTACGCCATGTACAGACAGAGAAACAACATGTATCCCATTTGTTTACAATAAAAAAAAAAAAAAAAAAAAAAACAAGAATGGCCAGGGCTGCCATCTGGGTCAAGCCTCTTTCCTGCACTTGACCTCAGAGCTCAGCCCTGCGCTGAGGTTCTCCCTGGGTCTGTCTGTGAGAGTAAATACAAGGAGTACTCTGACCCAAACTGCACTCAGAATTTAACCTGAAGAGCAATTTATGGAACCCTTTTAGGTCTATTCTCCATTCGCCTTTGCCTGAGAAACTCTCTAGTACAGTTCTGATCCAGTTTAATGAGGTATAATTTACACACAGGAAAATTCACGCTTGCTAAGCGTACAGTTTGGACACAGGTCCAGTCATGTCACCACGCCATAATCAAGGAATAGAACATTTCCATCACTCCGAAAAGCCCTCTCATACCCCTTTGCAGTGGATCCCTCCTCATGTCCCCAACCTCTAGCAACCCTGATCTGTTTCCGTCCCTACAGTTTTCTCTTTCCCAAACATCACACGAAAGTGGTATCACATGGTGATACCTTTTGTGCCTGGGTCCTTTAGAGATTCCTCCATGCTGTCACATGCGCCAGTAGTTCATTCCTTTTTGTTTCTCAGTGTATAATTTTTGAACCATTTTAAGTTAGCCTCTTTACCCCCAAAAGTACATGTCTGTCTCTTCCTAGTCTTACAGATATGCATGACTTTTATAACTCAGGAAACCTCAGTAACAGGAAGATACTGGGGATGTATAACTCGCTGAAGTACATATTGTCATATTCCTGAGTTACTAATTTTTTCTTTCCTGTATTTGAAAAACTAGTTGGTTCCATTAGAAAATTTAGTATGACATAAATTTTTAAAGTAGTGGTGGGATGCATCATAAAAATAAATAGCAATCAAACTCAGTAAAATTTGTTAGTTTATTAACATAAGGAGGCGTCTAGGGCTGGGGATGTAGCTCAGTGGTAGAGTATGTGCAAGGCCCTGGGTTCGATCCCAGAACCCCCACCCCACACAAAGCCTAGACATAGGAGACTTCTAAATGAATAAAGAACAGATTGACTTATTTATTTTAAGATCTGTCTTTTAAGACAGTTTTTAATTGACACTTAATGGTACATATTTATGGGGTATGAGACTGATTTATTTAATCATCTCCCTTGGGACTACCAAAGAGCAAGCATCAATTTAACATTAAAAATGATGTTCAGCTGAGTAAATCAGAATGCTTTACATAAACTAGCCCATTAGTTTTCCATGACATCTGTGTTGAAGGAGGAAAATATTATTTATCAATATTTATAGCTGTAAAATTGCATCCTTGGCAGAGGGTAAATGTCTTACTCTAAGCTACATGATCTCTTTCTCATTTGGAGGCTTCCTTAAGGCAGAGACTCATTTTCTTCATCTACCTGACACACAGGATGCTCAGGGGGTATCTCATAAGGCTCAGAGAGCCAGTGTAACAACATGGGGCACATGCCCTGGGACAGTCAGAAATCACAACTCATTGGTCCAATCTTGTGGACAGCCTGTTTTACTGAAACTACTACTTTAAAAATTTATGTCCTACTAAATTTTCTAATGGAACCAATTAGTTTTTCAAATACAGGAAAGAAAAAATCAGTAACTCAGGAATATGGCAATATGTACTTCAGCGAATTATACATCCCCCTAAAGTTTTACTGAAATTCAGCCACACACTCATTCATTATAGTATTATCTGTACTGCTTTTATTTCACAACAGCAGAGTTGAATATTTGTATCAGGGACCGCCTGACCAGAAATATTACAACATTTATTATCTGGCCTTTTACAGAGTTTGCCTGTCCCTACCTCTAAGGCAGAGGGGCCCCCACCAAGACCAAAAAATTAAGCAGGACTTCAGCTGATTGTTGGAGGCCATGTATAAATTATGCATTTGTTTGAGTCATTAACGCAGGGAAATTGTTTCTCTGGGAACTCCTGGTTTGAGAAAACCCAGACTATGCTGGCGCCCTGTCTTAGCTCACAGACTTGGGATCAAACAGCCTCCTGGAGATAGGCAGAGATGAGCGTAACCTGCCAAGCATGAAGCAACCTGTTTACCCGAGATCCCCTGCTGCACTGAAACCTTATACCTACCAATCCCCTTTGGTCTGTACCACTACAAATAAAGCAAGTGCAGGTTTTTTTCTTTGTTAGAAGTCAGACTCCTCCCCTTGTCAGTTCAACCCGTACACCCCTGCTTTGAAAACATATAATTCTTGCCTTTTTGTCTTTATTTCCTGAAATACTACTTTCATAGCTTTTATTTCACACCAGCCCATCCCTCCGATGGTACCTCCCTTGCCCACTGGACAGGAGAGCTGATTATTTCTAAGTTGTCATATTACTAGATTTTAAACTCCTTCCTGGGTAGGATCTTGAATTCCTCATCTTTTGTCATACCCACCATAAAAGCACAGTACCTTGGTCACAGCAGACCTCAATAAATATGTCTTAAATGCAAAATAAAGTTGTATTAACTGGGCTAAGAGAAGAATTTGTCTGTATCAGCCTTGCCTCTTAAATACCTAGTCATATCAAAGGTATTACAATAAAATTCAAATGCTTCAATTTGAAAATCCAAGCTTAAAAATAAATCTACCCACCTGTGAGCCAAAATTGTGCTTTCCAACAAAGTAGTATTTGTAGTCTCACCTGTCCTGGTTAAGTTGTGGTTAGTATCAGCTAAAAGAATGTGTACACAGAGGGAGCCAAAATCCAAAATAGGGATCAATAAAAAGGGAAAAGATTTCATTTGCCTGAAATGTGAGCAGTCTGGTGGGCCCATGGAACAAGATCATTCTTGAGCCCCAAATGACATCAATTTGTCATTCCTAAAAAGTGCAAGAATATGAGTATAAGAGTTTTTCTTTCCACAGGCCCTCCTAATTTTACAAGCTGCCTAAAGATGTAAATTTATGCAAAAGAAAAATGCTATTTTAGTCCTTCCTGATAGAATCACTTTCATTAAGTGATCTGCCTACAAAAACAAACATCTCATGCTGAGTTACCCTAAAATTCCGAAGACTGAGAGCTAGTCATTATAATTACCAGGAATAATGAACCTGTTTCACTTAATTATTTCCTTTAAAGACATTAATGTGTTTTGTTTTGTTTTTTTAACTGCGGAGCTTATTTAGGGATGAGCAATGTATTTCTGTAGTTTTCTTAACTGTATCTAGAATCCCCAGATATCTCTTCCATATGGTGTATTTTGTCTTCCTGCTGTAACCAGTGAACAGGTTCAAGGCAAAGCGAATGAAGAACTGGGGATATAACTGGGTGGCTTGCCCGGTTTTGTGAGGCCCTGTGTTCAAGCCCTAGGACAGTGAGATATATATATATGAAGAAGAATGAGGATAAATAAGCACAAGGTACTCCAGCCCACTGGATGGGCCACTGGAGGTTTCAACGGCAGGCCTCCAGCAACAAGGAGTAGGGAGCCCAAAGCCGGGCATGCAGGCAGAGGGGAATGGACTTATCCTGTAACAGGTGCACACATGCAAATACTTTCATTTGTATAGTACCTGGGAAAGGCTGGTAGGACTGTACTCGTTTTATTGATTAAGAAACTGAAGCTCCCACCAGGCGCGGTGGCACATGCCTGAAATTCCAGCAGCTCGGGAGGCTGAGGCAGGAGGATTGTTGAGTTCAAAGCCAGTCTCAGCAACTTTAATGAGGCCCTAAGCAACTCAGTGAGACCCTGTGTCTAAACAAAATGTAAAAAAAAGACTAAGGATATGACTGAGTGTATAAGAGCCCCTGGGTTCAATCCCCCAGTACCAAAAAAGAAAAAAGGAAAGAAAAGAAGGAAAGAAAGGAAAGGGAAAGGGAGGGGAGGGGAGAGGAGGGGAAAAAGGAAGGAAGGAAGGACGGAAGGAAGGAAGGAAGGAAGGAAGGAAGGAAGGAAGGAAGGAAGGAAGGAAGGAAGAAATTAATTGAGGCTCCCAAAGTAAGTTTGCCCAAATACTCATAGCTGACAGAGACAAAAGCAGAAATCAAACCTGCACTCAGGGACTGGGGGTGTAGTCAGTGGTAGAGTGTGTGCTGAGCATGTAGAAGATTCTAGGTTCAATCCCCAGAAAAAAACAAAAAAGAAAAGAAATCCACAAAAAATGTGCATTTGGTGCACAGTGCAGTTTTATCTTTTCATTTGGTACATTTAACGATCTGTCATGTAGCGTCTGTCTTCTTCAAAAGGGAGAAAAGTGAGAGTCTGTTTACATTAATATGAACTTTATGAGTAGCTTACTTTAAAAAGCAGGTGGCAAAATGTCATTAAACCCTTCCCTGCACAAAAGATAGGCTGTTAAAATATCGAGACATGGGAGTGACTTGGCTGGGGTTTTTCTAATGTGACTGCTTTTACTAAATATGTCTTAATTTTTATAGAAAAAAATTTTCAACACAAGTTATTTTTAATATCTTAATTTTCCCCCCTTTGGTACTGGGGATTGAACCCTGGGGCACTTTACCACTGAGCTACATCCCCAGCGCCGCCCACCCCCGCTTTTTTGAGACAGGGTTTCACTAAGTTGCTGAGAATGGGGTCGAGCTTGAAATCCTCCTGCCTCAGTCTCTCAAGTTGCTGGGATTACAGACATGTGTCACCATGCCCAGGACTTAATATCTTAACTTTTAAGGTCAAGCATAAGACCAAGGTACTGTGTAGTACTGGGCCTGACACGTTGCAGGTGTCGGTCAGAAGGGACTCTGGTGTTGGCGTTGATGCCCACAGCATTTGGACAGTGCAAAGATTTCATATAGTGTTGCTGAAGAGAACAAAATGAAAACATATGAGACTAAAATACAGCTAGCGTCCTCCCCGACCCATGAATACCAATAGGAATATTTTTTCATTTCCATGATAACTTTCTAAAGGGACTGAAGGGGTGAGAGCTCATCACAACACTGTGATCACAGAACACACACAACGTGCAACTGCTTCTGCACAGGGGAGCTGGGAGATTTTCCACTGGGAAAAAAAGACTTGTTGCTCAATAGGAAGAGTGGGTCAAATTTTGCCAGTTGGGGAAGGAAGAAAGAAGAAAAGCACATTTAAAAGTCAGGGGAGCACCCCATTTGTGTATGATGAATCAAAATGCAGTCTGTAAAAAATTAAAAGCTAAACAAAAATAATAATTAAAAAAAAAAAAAGTCAGGGGAGCGAGAGTGCAAGCTGGTGCTTCTCTGGAGCTCACACAATGGTGAAAAGGAATCTGTGCTCTAAGACCCGTCCTGAAATAGTTTTCTGCCATTCTTCAATATGCAGATCTAGAATCCAGCCAGATCCTTACCTAGCTGATTGATGGCACAGTCAGCTCATTGACATCGCCCTGATGAATGTGGTCATTTGCTGTCACCTGGTGATGTACATTCTCTTCTCTCCCTGCTGACATATCACTGCACAGATGACAACCAGCCATAAAGATAAGGAATTATTTTCCCCTAAAACAAATATCAGGTAGACAATTTCATGGGTCTTATGCAGAGATTTACCATCTTCCACAAAATACTCATAAAACAGTTGCCAATTGGGCTGAAATGATTACGACTCCTCAAAATGCCCTTTTTGGAGATTAACAGGCAGAGTCACAAACAAGATCTTCCTTTATCCAAGAAGGCAAGAACTTACTGGATGATCTGTGTTCTTTCCTTGGGAGAAGTTATAAAACATTATTTACAGGATTGGCTGTAAGGGCCAAGAGACTTTCAGATAAAAGCACTATTTCAGCAAACTGAAAGTAGAAAAGACAGGAGGCTCATTTTCAGAAAGTTAACCTGCAGGACGCAAACTTTTTTTTCTTTTTCTTTTTTAAGGAAACAAAATCACTTCATTTTGAAAGGTCATTACAGTACCATTTGCAAAATTCAACGAGAGCAGATGCCATAGGATGGCGGGTCCCGGGACACCTCTGCCATGCTCATCTGTGGCGGAAGCATCTGAGTGGCCCAGAGGCGGATGCAGAGCAGCAGGGGCTCCCCTGACCCAGATCCTGCCTGCAGCTCCGGGAGAGGCCTCAGGGCCCAGCACCAACCTGTGGTCAGGGCACTTCCAGGTGCTGAAAAGTGGAGCAGGGACCATTCTGGGAAAGCTCTTCCTTGGAGTTCCGGAGGTGAGTGAGCTCCCTCCCAGGCCCTCGGAGAAGACAGAGGGAAGGCGGGAGGGCAGCTCCCACCCTCAGGTGGAGGCCTGGCTGGAGTGCTCACCACGCGGGCAGCCCCTGCTCCTGTGCATATGCCCCAGGAACAGGTCCATCCAGAGAGGACCCAAACATTTTAAAGAACGTATTTATACAGTAGGAAGCACAGACACAAGCTAGAGAAAAACAGTGCATTTGCTACTTGATCTGTGGCAAAGAGATTCTTCCTACCAAGGGTCAGAAACCAAATTTAGAGGCCTCCAGTGAGCAGCTGTTTTAGAACTAGAAGAAAATGCATGCATATATGGGGATTTATTTATAAGCTGCCTCATCCTATAGGGATCTGGAGTGGCTTTTAGCATACGTAACCAAAAAACATTAAAATATTAACACATATTTAAAATGTGAGTAGGGAGCTGAGTGTGGTGGTGCTGTGATCCCAGCAGCTTGGGAGGCTGAGGCAGGAGGATCGAGAGTTCAAAGCTAGCCTCGGCAGCAAGGCCCTAAGCAGGGAGACCCTGTCTCTAAATGAAATATTAAAAAGGACTGGGGATGTGGCTTGGTGGTTAAGTGCTTCTGGGTTTAATTCCTGGTACCAAAAAAAAAAAAGGTGAATAGGGAAAATATTAGAGAAAGTTAAAATTCAAGACCACTGAAATCCAAGACATAACTGCGCTACCATAACTGAACTTTGGGTTTGATTTTGGGACTCTGGGCAGTCAAAGTGAAAAGAGAAGCACAATTAGTCACTTTCATTCTCATTAGCAGAAAAGAGGAGGCATAGACATCTCCCAGAAGCACAGTTATCCTAGCTCTGATTTTGATTCTCAGATGGCGCATTCTTTGGATGACATTGAAACAAGACAGTAAGCACTGCCCGGGAGAACACCTATAATAAACGCAGTAACTGGTTTGATATGTTTTTTCTTTTCCATTGAATCATGATTGATTAAATAAATAAATAATAAAACAGGACAAAACCATAAAACCCAACTCCGTGAAGGTGGTTCATAACTTCGTTCAGCAGTATTATTCGGTAATTGACTGACGAAGCAGTTCAAAAAAAGGAGATGGTGACATGTCCTGCAGTCAAACTTCCAGAAAATAAACATTCATTCATTCGTTTCTAAAGCTTCAAGTAGATGGTAAGAATCAAGTTAGATTCTGTGGATTCAAAGACATTAACAAGGTATAATCTCAATTCTCAAAGACCTCTTGGTTTAGTAAATACTGAGTTTCCAAGGTCTTTCTGTTGTTATTGCTATTGTTGTCTGAGACAGGGTCTCGCTATGTTGCCCAGGCTGGTTTTGAACTTGAAATCCTCCTGCCTCGCCTTCCGAGTGGCTGGGACTATAGGCATGTATGACTATTTCTGGCTTCAACGGTATTTTCATCAGAGACCTTATCCCCATGATACAAATACTACCATGCTTCACCAGAAGCATTTATTAAATAATTTCATATTTTGTTTTTAAAAAAATTTTCTCAGAAAGCTACTAATACAACTTAAACAAACCAATAATGGGCAACGGATTTAAGCAATAATAAACACTTTCAGCAAAGAAAAGCCCAGGACTAAATGGATACTCAGCTGAATTTCACCAGATCTTAAAAAAGAACTACAGTCAATGTTCCACAAATCATTCCATGACATAGATAGGAGGAAACACTTCCAAACTCATTTTATGAAGCCAGTATCACCCTGACACCAAAACCAGATAAGGACACATCAAAGACAGAAAGGTACAGATCAATATCCTTCATGAACACAGATGTAAAAATCCTTAATAAAGTGTTAGCAAACCATATTCAGCAACACATTAAGAAGATTATACATCACAATCAAGATGGTTTTATTCCAGGTTTGCAAGGATGGTTAAACATAAGCAAATCAATAAATGTAACTTGCCATATAAATAGAATTAAGGATAAAAACACATGGTCATCTCAACAGATGCAGACAAAGTCTCCAACAAAATCCAGCACCCATAGAAGGAACTCACCTGAACGTCATAAAGGTTATAAACAACAAACCCAAAGCCATGAATGAGGAAACACTAAAAGCATTTGCTTTAAAATCCAGAACGAGACAAGGATGTCCACTCTCACCACTCCTACTCAATGCAGCACCACAAATTCTAGCCAGAACAATAGCACAAGAGAAGGAAATAAAAGGAATACAAATAGGAGAGAAGTCAAACTATCAGTCTGCAGGTGACATGACCCTCTACTTAGATGATCCACGAAACTCCACCAGGAGACTACTAGAGCTATTAAACATTCTCAGCAAAGTAGCCAGTTACAAAATCAGCATACAAAAATCAATATCTTTCCTGCACACCAACATTGACTGTAGTTCTTTCTGCTGAGAAAGAAATCAGGAAAACAATTCCATTCACCATAGCCCAAGAATAAATCTAACTAAGGAGGTGAAAGATTCAGAAAGAAACTGAAGAAGACAACTATAAGATGGAAAAACCTCCCAAGTTCATGGATAGGAAGAATTAATATTATTAAAATGGCCATATTACCAAAAGCGATACACAGATTCAATACAATTCCCATCAAAATACCAATGATATTCTTCACAGAAAAAAAAAAAAAAAAAAAAAAAAAGGACCTAAATTTATTTATTTGGGAAAAAAAGAGACCCAAACTAGCCAAAGCAATTCTAAACAAAAAACAAGCAACTACAGAGTTGTTTATAGTAGCAAAAATGCATGGTACTGGCATAAAAAACAGCCCCATAGACCAATGGATAGAATAGAAGACACAGAGAAAACCCACATAGATCCTTGATAAAGACACCAAAAATATATGTTGGAAAAGACTGTTTAACAAATGGTGCTGCGAAAACTGGTTACCACACACAGTATGAGACTAGATCCCTATCTCTCACCCTGCACAAAAGTCAACTCAAAGTGAATCAAAGACCCAAGAATAAGAACAAAAACTACAAAACTGCTAGAAGAAAACATAGGAGCAACACTCCAACATACTGGTGCAGGCAATGGTTTCCTTAATAGGACACCTGAACTTTAGCTCAGGAATTAAAACCAAGAATTAATAAAAAGGATGGCATCAAATTTTAAAAGCACAGCAAAGAAAACAAAAGAATACAAACACAGAATCTACAGAATGAGAGAAAATCTTTGCCAGCTACTCTTCCAACAAAAAAATCAATATCCAGAATATTAAAAGAACTCAAAAAACTTAACACCAAAAAATAAAAAATAAAAAATTTGATCAATAAATGGGCAAATGAACTAAATAGGCATTTCTCAAAAGAAGAAATACAAATAGCCATCAAATACATGAAGAAATGTTCAACATCTTTAACAATCAGGAAAATGCAAGTCAAAACCACATTGAGATTTCATCTCACTCCAATTAGAATGGCAATCATCAAGAATACAAATAATAATAAATACTGGCAGGGATGTGGGGGAAAAGGAACACTTATACATTGTTGGTGGGATTGAAAATGAGTACAGCCACTGTGGAAATCAGTATGGAGTTTCCTCAAAAGACTAGGAATGGAACCACCATGTGACCCAGTATACCACTCATTGGTACATATCCAAAAGAATTAAACTAGCATACTGTAATTACACATGCATACCTACGTTTATGTCTGCACAATTCACAATAACCAAGTTATGGAACCAGCCTAGGAGTCCTTCAACAGATGAATGGATAAAGAAAATGTGGTATATATACATATTTTATTCTGCCACAAAGAAGAACAAACTTCTATCATTTGAAGAAAAATGAATGGAACTGAAAGCATTATGTTAAGTGAAATAAGCCGGGCTCAAAGTCAAGGGTTGTGTGTCTTCCCTCATATGTGGAAACTAGAGAGAAAAAAGTTAGAAAAAAAAATAGATCTCATGAAAATAGAAGGGAGACAAGTAGAGTAGAAGAAGCAGATCAGAGGGTGGGAGAAGAGAAGCAAAAGGGGAGGGACTGGGGAATGAATTTGGTCAAATTATGTTTACTGCATGTAAGAATGTATCACAATCAACGCCCATTGTTATGTATAGTTATAACGCACCAATAAAGAATTCATCACCTTTGATGCTTAAAAAATTTAACACCAATCAGGACAGTTCTCAAAAAAGACACACAAAAATATTCCCACCAACAACTTGTGCTCATTCTTGCATTTTCTAGCATGAGGGCCCCTGGGTTAGACGGCCTTGCTTTGAAACCTGGCTCTGCCATCTATACTGTGTGAGCTCAGGCCTCAGTTTCCTCATATGGATAATGGAAACAATAATAATACCTACCTGATAGGTTAGCTGTGGTGATTCACTGAGTTAGTAAACTAAAGTGTTTACAACAGTACAAACAGCATTTAGCAAATGTTTGCCAGTAAGGTACACTGTACCACTGTTTCCAAAGAGTCCCATTCCTAGTTTCTCAGGTATCCCCAGGGTATCCCCTGGTCTTCCCCCTGGTGCATGTGGTTTGCAGGATCCTGTGGGAGGATTATGTATCTCCAATCCATTGACAGTTTGCTAGGCCATATGATGTGCTTGGCCAACATCATGAGAAGACATGACATACATAATGTCTGGCACAAGTTTTACAAGCCAGTGCATGTCCACTGGCTCTCTCTTCTGTCCACCTGAGCACAGCATGTCCCAGACAGGGGCTGCTCCCTCATCCTGGATCCCAGAACAGAAAGATACAGTGAGCAAGAACAGATCTAAGGTCAGTCTGTCACACACACTTAACATGGGCAAGAAACAAATCTGTTCTTGTAAGCCACTGAGACTGGGGGCTACCTGTTACCACAGAACAGTTGACTAAAACAGCTGTTATTACTGGATTAGGTTGTGACTATAACAACACAGAAAACTTTTGAAAAACTTCTGGAAAAAATCAGTAGGTAAAAATTCCAAATCTCCACAACAGATTTCTCATCACTGAGATGAACTGGTCTAATTTTTACAGATATCTCTTAGAAAAATGAGTAAAAGACAGTAGTTCTTCAAAGCTTCTTCTTTTTTCCTTTATCTGCTATGTCCCCTGACAAAACCTCACAGACAGTGATGGGCACCTCCATCGAGTTCATTTCCCACATGCATGGCACCCTCCTTGGGAGCCATGATTTACAAAATGGAAAACAGAAAGCAAGGGGCTGGCTTTCAAAGGCCTCTGGTATCAGCTCAACAGCCTTGTAAAACAAGCTGCTTTTCATCTTAGGATAAGGGAATTCATTAATGTAGATTTCATCATGGTTTAAATTTTTTTATTAAAAATAAATCATGGTGAAATCTTCCATTCTGATTTTTCCTGTCTTGTCCGTTGGTAGTTTTTATAAAAATCAGCTTATGAAAATCATTTTCCTCTGTTACACCCATGGTCACATTTAACTTTTCCATCCCTGAAAAGAGGGCAGCCCCTCTTCCAGGCAGTGCACTGTGTTCATTCCTGGTGGCGTTTAGAACGCAGCCACTGTCACTCTCTTCTAACAGTCGGTTAGCACCCTGCCACGAGCTAGCCCAACTTGCCTCTCTCAGGCTTTGAAGTCTAATGGGGAAAATAAGAGAGCAAGGAAACAACCAAATGACTTCATGTCATACTAAGTGAGGAAGGAAAGAGGCAAGAGTGTTTCGATAGAACCAGTTGTGGGTGAGATGCACCTCTTGGACATCGGGAAGACTCATCTGAGTTAGAGGCAATTAAGGTGAGACCTGAAGTATAAGAAGAGTTTAGCTGAGCAAATCCAAAGAGGGCAGATGTTCAGACGAGGCCCTGCCAGAGAAGATTTAAGAAAGAATGAATGAGGGAGTTTCCCTTGCTCTCCACAGTTCAGCAACAGAAAGAGGGACAGGAGAGGATGCAGCTCGGTGGCAGAAGGCACCTAGGTTCTGCCCCCAGCAATGCAAATGGAGGAAAGGAAAAAGGTAAGATATCAAAAAGAAGCCAGCCTGGAGTGGCTCTCAATGGTCAAAAATACTTGCTTATTACAAAAAGAAAAAAGAAGTTGGGTACAGTGGTGCATGCCTACAATCCCAGTGGCTCCGGAAGCTGAGGCAGGAGGATCTCGAGTTCAAAGCCAGCCTAGACAAAATAGAGGCGCTAAGCAACTCAGTGAGACCCTGACTCTAAATAAAATAGAAAGTCGGGCTGGGGATGTGGCTCAGTGGTTGAATCCCCTGAGTTCAATCCCTGGTACATTCCTCCCCCCAAAAAAGAGTAACCATACAGTGGAAAAGCTCAGCAGTGACTACCTTAATCAAGTATTCACAGGTAACATCATCAATAAAGTGATGAATCAAAATCATTTGCCACCATATAGGATGCAAGAAGAGCACAGAAGAGGATCTGCTGGGATGCTCCTGGGATGACCCCTGACGAGAACTGGATCATGAGGAAGTGAGAAGCAATTGTACACTGGGGATCTGTGACAAAATAGCTGGCCTGTAATCTACAAAAGTGTCAAAATCATGAGTGGATTAAAGCAACATTCATCAACCAGGATGAATCGCATATACTATGTGGATTTCTTTTTTTCTTCTTTTTGGTGCTGAGAATTAAACCCACTATCTCTGGCATGTTAGGTAAGCATCTTCCACTGAGTTATGTGAGTTATACCTCCAGTACAGGAAGAAATAAATTTTAACTCTATCTTGTCCCCCTCACCCCTGTCCTGTGCTAGGGATTGAACCCAGGGGCCTACTATCACTGAGTTACATCCTCAGACCTTTTTATTTTTTATGTTGGGACAGGGTCTCACTATGTTGTTGAGGCTGGCCTTACAGGGGTACGCCACCACGGCCAGCTCTTGAATAAATATTGCCATTTAATAAAGTATGAAAATGGACAGAACTAACTTTACCAGTTAGGTGGTAAAACATTTTCACCAAAAAGTAAGGAAATAACTACCACAAAGGTCAAGACAGTGGAGGTGGGGACAGAAGGAGCCATGATAGGACATGAAGGGTATAGGGCTGATTTCTGGATGCTGGCAATTCAAGTTGCCCCTAGATCAGTGGTTCCCTGAGTGCTTATTTTATCAATGTTTATTAACATGTACAAATATAAGCTGTGTACTTTCTGGCTACACATAACATTTCACAATTTAAAAATCATTACAAACACTTGCTTACAGCCTCTGGATGCTTACCTGTGCTAGTTACTGCTTTGAGCTCATATACATGCGCTATCCTTTTGAAACTTTCCAGGCCTGAGAGGCAGGTACCAGCACTACTTTCTCTAATTTACACACATATGAACTGAAGCTTACACAACACACAGCACTAACAAGTAGGGACATGAATCTATTTAGGCCGAATCTATTTAGCTTACACATTTAAAAAACTAAGCTCTGATTCCAAGTACTGCTTTGATCGTTCTATATTTTTCAGTCTGTTATTAAAATTGGGGCTGCTTTTTTTTTTGACACAATACATTTATTTTTTGTGTGTGTGGTGCTGAGGATGGAACCTAGCACCTCACGTGTGCTAGGCGAGCACTCCATCCCTGAGCCACAATCCCAGCCCCAAATTGGGGCTTCTTGAGCAGTTTCGCTTTAAGTTCCCAAAGCACCACTACAACTGAGGCTTTAGAACAGAGGCTTGTAAGTACTGCTGGCTGCCTGAACAATTTATCATTTCTAATAACACCATAAACCCTTGTGTAATGTGCTGAAATTTCTCAGTCCTTCAATCAGAGCAGAGAGACTGGGTTCTCAATTATAAGGCAGAAGTCTTTAAAAAGTCATTTAAACTAGGAAAACATTTACGCTAAAGTCAAAGTCAAGAGATTTACCTGACGTTGACAGCAGGAACGCACGCTAGTACATTACAGCCATCTCAAGAAGGGCGCGGGAGACGGCAGCCCTGCACAGCCTATCCAAAGGGATTGTGTGTGGCCATTAAAATCTGAATAGCTCTGAAAAGCAGGTTTTTGTATTTGACATAGTCCTACTAAGCCAATTTGACTCTACTGAGCTTTGAAGAGGAATCATACCTTTTGAGTTATTGGCTTTGGATTTATGTAATGTTTTTCTCCCTAAAAAATCTCTACATTTCATTTTGCCTAAACATTATTCTATTTATTTTTCCATGTTTCAGGAATTCTGCTTGCAAATAAAAAAAAGGTAGAACATTTAAAAGGCATTTGATAAAGCAATGCCCAAAAGGAATTAAAAAAAGTTTTTTTTTTTTTTCTCTTTGAAAGGTTTACCAATCTAATGGCAGGATTTGAGGAGTTTGGGAATTTTATCTTTCTTCTTGAAAGACTAGAGTTTTGTGCTGAGTTAGCAGTATAATACACAACAGGCTTCATCTCCTATTTAACTCTAATCAGTTTTAAGATGACATAGAAAGTAGAACTAAGATCAACTAGCAGCACTGGTAGGAGGACAGGAGGAGAGTTAGCGATAGTGGCACAGGAGCAGAGAGGAAAAGATGGATCTCAGTTTCATTGCCACTGAGAAAATATATGCTTGATTTTTTATTTTTTGTACCGAGAAGTGAACCCAGGGGTGCTTAACCACTCAGCAACATCCCCAGCCCTTTCTTGTTTTTTATTTTGAGGCAGGGTCTCACTAAGTTGGTTAGGGTCTTGCTAAGAGGCTGAGCCTGGTTTTGAACTTGTGATCCTCCTGCCTCAGCTTCCTGAGTCTCTGGGATTACAGGCATGCACCATGGCACCCAGCATTACAGAAATTTGTGTGTGTGCAGTGTGTGTGTGTGTGTTGTTGCTACTGGGGCTTGAACCCAGGAGCACTCTATCTCTTAATTACAGCCCCAGCTCTTTTAATTTTAATTTAATTTTATTTTAAGACAAGATCTAGCTAAATTGCCCAGGCAGTTCTTGTACTTGCAATCCTCCTGCCTCAGCCGCTCAAGAAGCTGCTTGCACCACCATCCCAGCTAAAAACACTTACTAAAATCTACGAATAGGAGTCGGGGTGGAGTTTAGTGTTAGAGAACTTGCTTAGTACATGCAAGGCCCTGGGTACCACTGCCAGCACACACACACATACATACACAAAAAAGCATTTTTTATAAAATGTTTAAGGATAAACATTCCTACAGTCAATTAACTTAAGAACCTGATTTCTGGGCACACTGGTCCCCACCTGTAATCCCAGCTACTTTGGAGGCTGAGGCAGGAAGTGCAAGTTTGAGCTGAGCCTTAGCAACTGAGCAGGACCTGGTCTCAAAATGAGGAGGGTGGGCTGGGATGGAGCTCAGCAGTAGGGCATTTGCCTAGCATGTATGAGGCTGTAGGTACAATCCCAGTGCTGAAACAAAAAATCAATTCAACAAGATAGGAAAGAAAATAATAGGAACAATATGAAATCATAATAACAGAAAAGGGACAGTAAATATATAAAGTTGCTCAACATCACTAGGGGAATGCAAATCAAAATCACAATGAGACACCATGTGGTTTACTGAGGTTGCCAGGATGAAGTGCTGCTGAATAGGTGGCTTAGGCAACAGAAATTCATTTCCTCACAGTTGTGGAGGCTGAAAGTCCAAGATGAAGGTGTCAGCAGGCTCAGTTTCTCCTGAGACTTCTGTCCTTAGCTTGCAGACAGCCACCTTCTTGCTGCGCCCTCATGTGGCCTTTCCCCTGCACTCGTGTCCCCCTGGTGTGTTTCTCTTACCGTTCTTCTTAAAAGGACACCAGTCCTGTTGGGTTAGGGCCCCACCCTTATAACCTTATTTATTCTTAGTGTCCATAAAAGCCCCACATCCAAATACAGTCACACTAGGGATTAGGACTTTAATATATATGAATTTTGGTGCACAAAATTAAATACGCAATAGAGAGCTATATAAAAAAAGTCAATAAGAAGAGGAGTTGATGAGGTTGTAGAGAAATTAAAACCCTGATAGATTGCTGATGGTACTGTAAAACATTGCAACACATTTAGAAAACACTATCAGTTTTTCCAAAAGGTCAAACACAGAGTAACCTCATGGCGCAGCAATTCCACTCCCAAAGGAAATGAAAACATACCCACAAAAAACATGCATGTTTGTGATCTAACACGAACGAAGCTTAAAAACATTACGCTAAGTGAAAGAAGCCAGTCACATAAAGGTCACATGTTATATGATCCCTTTTATATAAAATGTCCAGAGCAAGCAAATGCATGGAGACAGAAAATGCATTAGTAGTTGCCTAGCACTGAAGACTAGAGGGAGGTTGGGAGAAAATGGGAGCGAGCACTAATGGGTACTATTTTCTTTGGGGGTGATTAAAATATTCTAATATTGATTCTCATGATAGTTGCAAAACTCTTTGAATATACAGAAATAATTGAATTACAGTGTTTAAATGAGTCCACTTTATGGTGTATAAAGTATACCTCAAAAAAGCTGTTCAATAAATACATCATTCCAAGATATATGTAAATGAACTAAATTCCACTATTGGAAGGGCAGGACTCTCAGTGTGGCCTTAAAAAAATAAACTCTTATATAAATGACAAGAAATGAATTGCAAAGAAATTTTGAAAATAACAAACAGGGCAGAAATATATATCAAACAAATGCAACAAGAAAAATAAGACAGAGCAGCAGTATTACTATTAGATACAATATGATCATGAACAATAATAATAAACTGAATACATTTATATCTAACCAACTATATATTAAAATCATAGGCAAAAGCTAACAAATCACTAGGTATTAGAAAGTATTCTTTTGAATAATTCTTAGGTCAAAACTGAAATGACAAGGCCTGCATGGGGGTACAAATTCAAGGTCAGCCTCAGCAACTTAGCCAGGCCCAAGCAACTTAGTAAGATTGTGTCTTAAGATAAAAAAATAAAATGGCTGAGGATGTGGCTCAGTGATTAAGCACACCTGGGTTCAATCCCCAATACCAAAACCAAAAACAAACACACAGGCAAAAACCTGAAATTACAAATCTGGAAATTAAGAACAAAGGATCCATAATAATAAAATTAACAGGATGCAGTCAAAGGTGTATGCAGAGAAAAAAACATAGCTTTCAAATATTCTTTATAGTAACTTTGAAAGTTGCTAATCAATAAACTAGGCATTTAACTCTAGGAAACTAAAAGAGAAACAAAATAAACCAGAAAGAATAGGAAAAATAATAAATGAAAATACAAGCATAAATTATGATGAATTAGAAAATAAAGAGGGAATTATTTTAATAACTAAAACTAAGAGCTGGTTCTTTGAAATTATTGAACTGCTCCACTGAACACTAATTCCAGGGGGTTCATAGATCCTTTTTAGGGAGGGAAAGGTTTTGTGGCAAAATGCTTGAAAAACACTATATAACAAACTTTCCACTTAAGAATCCAAGGTGTACATTAATTAGTGCATTAAAGACTCTGAACATCTTGAAGCACACAACTTGGAAGTAGTGTGATCCCACCTTTAACTTCCGTGCCCACGAACACTTCTCTTTATTGGCATTCTTAGAGCCGAGTTCCACGGAATATCCACTTGGGAAATACTGACAGAGGAAAATCCTTGGTGTATATAACCAAGAATAAGTGAGAAAATACGAACACGGATCATTTAGAAAAGGAAATGAGCTTCCACACAGGTGTGTATGAGGCTATAATAAGAGAACTGGTACGATAACTATTGCTTTAGGACTTTTGTCATCCAGCCTAGACTTTGAAAAATCCCTGTAATGGTATGACATTCATCAGAACCTCAGTGCATCACTATTTAAGCTCTCATGATATCAAGTGCACATGAAGCAAGATAAACTACAAAGAATTCAAGTATTGATTCACTTCCTGACTTCATTCCATATCCACTTTTGTATCAGGAGCCAGTTCCACGTGCATGGAGTCATTGGTGAACCAGACTTCCTGCTCTAGATTCTTCCATCTTGCCTTCAGAAGACGGAAGATTTGCTTTTCCTTCTCCCTAATCTGCTTTTCTCACTGTCGTTCAGCCTGATTGTGGAAAGATTTTCAAAGTGAAATCAAAGAGGCAAACTCAGACCCAGGCCTGGGTTGGCCCTGGGAAGGTACAATTTTGATTTTAGATACTCATTTTTTTTTAACTTATTTTTATTGTAAACAAATGGGATACATGTTTCTGTTTGTACATGGAGTAACAGCATACCATTTGCGTAATCATACGCTTACATAGGGTAATGGTGTTGATTCATTCTGTTATTTTTTTCCTTCCCCCCCACCCCTCCCACCCCTCTTTTCCCTCTATACAGTCCCTCCTTCCTCCATTCTTGCCTCCCTCCCACCCCCCCATTCTGTGTCATCATCCGCTTATCAGCGAGATCATTCGTCCTTTGGTTTTTGGAGACTGGCTTATCTCACTTAGCATGATATTCTCCAATTTCATCCATTTGCCTGCAAATGCCATAATTTTATTATTCTTTTTAACTGAGTAATATTTCATTGTATATATATATACCACAGTTTCTTTATCCATTCATCAATTGAAGGACATCTAGGTTGGTTCCGCAATCTGGCTATTGTGAATTAGGCAGCTATGAACATTGATGTGGCTGTATCTCTGTAGTATGCTGATTTTAAGTCTTGGGGTATAGGCCAAGCTGGGTCAAATGGTGGTTCCATTCCAAGTTTTCTAAGGAATCTCCACACACTGCTTTCCAGAATGGCTGCACTAATTTGCAGTCCCACCAGCAATGTATGAGTGTACCTTTTTCCCCACATCCTCTCCAACACCTATTGTTGTATTCTTGATAATCGCCATTCTAATTGGGGTAAGATGGAATCTTAGGGTAGTTTTTTGCATTTCTCTTATTACTAAAGATGTTGAACATTTTTTCATATATTTGTTGATTGCTTGTAGATCTTCTTCTGTGAAGTGTCTGTTCATTTCCTTAGCCCATTTTTTTTTTTTTTTTTTTTTTTTTTTTGTAGTGCTGGGGATTGAACCCAGGGCCATGTGCTTGCAAGGCGAGCACTCTACCAACTAAGCTACCTCCCCAGCCCAGCCCATTTGTTGATTGGGTTATTTGTATTCTTCATGTAGAGTTTTTTGAGTTGTTTATATATTCTGGAAATTAGTGCTCTATCTGAAGTATGAGTGGCAAAGATTTTCTCCCACTCTGTAGGCTCTCTCTTTGCATTGCTGATAGTTTCCTTTGCTGAGAGAAAGCTATTTAGTTTGAATCTATCCCAGTTATTGATTCTTGCTTTTATTTCTTGTGCTATGGGAGTCCTGTTAAGGAAGTCTGGTCCGACGCCAACAAGTTGAAGATCTGGACCTACTTTTTCTTCTATAAGATGCAGGGTCTCTGTTCTGATTTCAAGGTCCTTAATCCATTGTGAGTTGATTTTTGTGCAGGGTGAGAGATAGGGGTTTAGTTTCATTCTGTTGCATATGGATTTCCAGTTTTCCCAGCACCATTTATTGAAGAGGCTATCTTTTCTCCATTGCATATTTTTGACCGCTTTGTCTAGTATGAGAAAATTGTATTTATTTGGGTTTGTGTCCGTGTCCTCTATTCTAAATCCTAAAGCAATAGTTATCATACCACTAAAAATATTTCCTAGTGTCTTTCATAAAGTTCACTCCATACACCTTTTTAGTGTAAATAATGAAAACATGAATTTTCTTCAAGATTACCAAAACAGTGTGTAAGTCAGACTGTCAGTCTCCTCCAACTGATTTAAAGTGGATAGATCATCAAAATCGTCATTCTCCTTCATGGATTGAGAAACAATGAAATACAATTCATATATCTTAAAACTCATTATTTTAAGATGTACAAGTCAGTGAAAATTTACCATCATTTTCACATCATTTTCAATAACCCAGAAAGAAACCCTGTGTGCCATTTCACAGCACTGACAATCTCAGAAATTTGCCCCCAACCACCTTCTTACTCATTCACGAAAAAAAAATTCTATTTATATATTCACACATCTATTCATTTTCTTCAAATATTTATTGAGTGCTTACTCTTTGCCAGGCTCCACGCTATTTGTTGAATACATAACAGTGAACCAGACACTCACAATCTCTACACTATGAAACCTTACATTCTAGTGAAAGAAAAAAATATTAAATATATTGATAAATTAAAATTATGACAACACCTTTGAGAAATAAAATGTATAAGTAGCATTTGTTGGTTTAGAGTTCTGAATCAGGGCAGGTTTCTCTAAAGTCAGAGGCATTTAATCTGACACATAAAGGAAAGTAGGAGCCTCTCACTTGAAGGGTTATCCCTGAGATGGGAAAGAGTGTGTTTTATTTAAGGAACTGAAATAAAAGACTACTACTAATATTATCCTAAGTCTTTCCAGTTCTTAAATGTGTCACATGTCCCAATTCACTTATTCCTGGTTTTTGACATCGGTTTCTGTAGTCAGTTACTTGTTCAATCATTTAAACAATGTGTTCTGGCTAATCGATTTCAGTTTTCTATCAGATAAGTTATCTTGGAAAAATAAAAAAATAATAAAATAAAAAAATAAGAGGACTGTACATAAGCTTTGTACTTAAAAATTTGAATTTATACACAAAATGGACAATTTTCCAGAAAAATATGCAATTTCATGAGAAAGAAATAAAAAATAAATAATTTCATTAACAGGAAAAGAGCAAAAGCTGTATGATTAATTTTGGTTCCCTGGTTCAACTGCAGTCAAATTCTATTATATTTTTTTGGGATGGTGGAGCTTCCTAATCAATTCTCTAGCATCCGGACACACAAGGTCCTCAGCATTTTCTCAGCTTTGTAAACTGGTCTCCTGACTCCAGTGCAATGAGTGAGATTCCTCTACTAAAGAAATCTGAAGCTGGGGTCGTAGATCCGTGGGAGAGATCTTGCCTCGCATGTGTGAGGCACTGGGTTTGATCCTCAGCACCACATAAAAATAAATAAATATATTGTGTCCATCTACAACTAAAAAAATAAAAATGAAAGAGAAATCTGAGCATATTACCTCTCTGCTTAAAATCCTTTAACGGCTCCCTCATGACTCTTCTCCAATCTGTGGGCATGTTCCACAAGGCCTGGGAGGTCCGGCCCCTGGGCAGCACTCTAGTCTCGTCTCTCAACTCCCCGCCCCCACACACATCTGCTCTAATTCTAATGAACATTTTTCCTTTACTCAGATGCTCCATGTTCTCCCTCACCTGCGAGTCTTCCCAAGTTGTTCCATGTCCCCATGAATTCTTTGAAAGGGACATTGCTCCTTAAATGTCAGTTTAAAGGTTACTTCCTCTGGAAAGCATTTTCTGATTTCTCCAACTCGGGAACAGAGGCTTCTCTGATTTTGTCCCATATGTCATGTATTTCCCTTGTACCATTTCCAACACTGTGCTTTAATTTCCTGTGTTCTTCACTCTCTCCCTCCACAAGCTCATGAAGGCAGAGATTTTTATCATCTTGTTTACCATTTAAGCCCTGGTACCTAACAACACTCCAGGCAAGTAACAGAAGTTTAATCAAGTTTATTAAAAGAGTAAGTGAAATATAACATTGACATCAAAGATGAAAAAGACAGCACCCCACAATAACCATAGGCCAATCTCAACTATGAACACAGATGTAAAATCCAAAATAGTATATTAATAAGTCAAACATCTCAGTCTAATAAAAGAATAAAATGTTACAGTCAAACTGAGTTTACTTTAGGCCTGCAGAGATGATACAACATTAGCAAGTATAAGAAGAAAATATGAAGTCGATGCTGATATATAATGGGGGGGTGGTGGGAGCGGGTAAGGAAAGAATGGAGGAATGTTGGATTGTGTAGAGGGAAATGAGGGGAGGGGAGGGGCGGGAGAAGGAAACATGGTAGAATGAGACAGACACCATTACCCTCTGTGTATGTATGATTACGCGAATGGTGTAACTATATTGTGTACAACCAGAGAAATGAAAATTTGTACTCCATTTGTGTAAAATGAATCAAAATGCAAAAAATAAAGAAGAAAGTATGTATATAATCATTCTGAAAGGTGGTAAATAACATTCTATAGACTCTGAAATTCAACATGATAATCAATAGTAAATTCAAAATAGAAAGCTATTGAACTTTGCATAAAACATTCTCCTTAATGGGGCATCAACGGAGGCAAAAACAGGAATAAGACAGGAGGCCTAAGAAAACTGCTGTTAATATTTTGCATGCTTTAGCTGAGATGCAGTAAGACAGAAAAGGAAAGATACAGGGCTGGAGGTGCAGCTCAGTGGTGAAGCACTTGCCTAGCAGGTGCAAAACCCTGGATGATCCCCAGCATGGAAGAAAAGAAAAGGGGAGGGAGTGGGAAGGGAGGGAGGAATAAAAACACTGGGTGGGGAGAAATTTTACTAAGTTTTCTAGTTACAAGATAACAACTTTCCCACATTAACTAGAAAGTGGGGTGGGAGTGGGTACCATTCATGAAAACACCAATATAAAATTCCCAAGAATAAACTTAAAAATGCAGAACTTACATGAAGAAACATTTTCCAAATTAATTCCTAATTTAACTCAAGTCCAATCAAGACAATAACATTATTTAGGTTTGGAATTGGGTAGTATAATTCTGAAATTCTTTTAATAAAACAAGTCATTGATAATATGTAAAAAAAAAAAAGTGACAGAGAAAAATCAATGAAAACAGAAGCTTGCCCTACCAGATAGAATATTATCTCGTCATTAAGTAACAGGATATAGATGTATATTTCTTGAAGTAAACATTAAGTAGTAAAAAGTTTTAAGAAAAAAAAATCTGTGTAGGATAATCCCAGTGGTGTAAAGTCTTTACATACAACAGAGATGGAAAGAGACAAAATGGTAACAATGATCATTTCTAGGTAGAAGAAAATGAGTGATTTCTTTCCTTTCTTTTTCTTTAAAACTTCTTACATTCTGATTTTTTTCAATGAACACCTATCACTTTCATAAACAGAGGATAATAGAGCAAATTCAAAGCAAGAAACACCAAATATCTTACAAGTAAAAGTAAATAAACTGAAAAAGGATTGCTTTTGAGGAACTTTTATCCCAAGTCCTGGAGTATCTCTTGAAAGCTTGAGTGACAGGTAAATCACTGTTAGGTGACAGGAAACTGTAAGAGACCATCTCCACCATGTTCCACAATCCTCTGCCTAGAGCTCAAGCTCTTCCATCAATTGGCTCCATCTTTGCTCCCTATGTAAACTTTCTGTCAAGTCAGTCTTTGTTTCTTTAGTGGGAAACACACACACAAAATGTTTGGTGTTTCTCTCTGGTATGTCGGGTTTAAGAGATTTTTGTTTTGCTGTTACATATTTGGGTTTTGCTCTTCACAAAAGGCCCCTTGGTGGCAGTTACCAGAAGAAAACTGAAGGAATGCTAAACCCTCAGCCATTCTCTGGGAACCCCAATCCTGCTCCTTCTCGGTCTTTAACGATTATTCTGCATCACCACAACTTTCTGTGTGTTCATATGCTGGTGAACATTCATTCATGCTTGGTTATGTGATTTTCTGCTTTCTAGATGAACTCAGCAGCCTAGGAACAGGCCTGGAGAAAGCAAAGGGTTGGGATTATTCCAGGGTTTGGTTTTTGCTGGGCCTGCATTATGGAAGCACAAGAAAGTGCAGGACATTACCAAAAGAGTGGTTGTTAGAACAGACTCTGTGGGCAAGTAATATTAAACAGTATGGGGCTTTTTGGTTTTAGGTTTTTTTTCTTTTTCCTCTCAAATTAATTGGGAGCAGGGCATGGCCTTTTCTCCTCTGGTCATTTATAGCTTCCATGTTTTAACACCCCCTTATAGAGATGACCTGGAAGAAGTGAGCAATACCTGGGGTCTTTGAGTCCTTGTAGTTCATAGCAGAGAGGTTAAGAACAGAGGTTCCAAATCAGACTGCACAGTTTGTAAACCTGGCTCCCCTACTTGCTAACTCTACGTTCTTACAAAAGACGTTTCTCTGAGTCTTCATGTTCTTCCCTGGGAATTGAGCTAACAATGGTACTTTCCTTTAAGGACTGCTATGAGGAGTATATGGCATGAGTCATTTGAAGATTTTATCACAGTGCCTGGAACATAATAAGGATTAATAAACCATAACTATTATTATTATTATTATTTTTAAAAAGGTGGGTATGATGGTGCACACCTGCAATCCCAGTGACTCGGGAGGTTGAGGCACAAGGACAAGTTCAAGGTCAGTCTCAGCACCTTAGTAAGGGCCTAAGTAACAAAAAAAAAAAAAGGACTATGTACTATAAGGCAGATGGGATAAAAATGAATAAAAGTGACAATGAGAGAGCTGACAGAGAGGAAGTGATTTTTCAAAGAATTAGTCCCACAAAATGCTGACTAGGCTTTTCAGGATTGCTTTTCATTTATCTTGTATTATCTGGAACTATAAATGCACATTTTCAAAGAATAGGAATGTTTGTGTGAGAAAGTACTCATATAAAATAGGAGTATCTGTCATTCTGTTAGAAATAAGCAATATAGAAATTCAATAGTAGAGGGAAGTCTCATCAATCACATTTATTAAGGAAAGATCTTTCTCTTCACTGATGCGTGCCTGCATGCTTCAGAGAATGAGGTGAAAGAAATAGCAAACCAAACAAACAGCCAAGGGCAACTTCGGAAGGTACCAAAAAGAGTGGTTTAATAAATAAGCAGTGTTTCTTAGGAATGCACCTTCCCAAAGGTCAGAGTCATTTCCAGCCTCCTCTGTGACCTGATGCAGAGCTAGGGAACCACAGGATAAGTCTGACATGTCCAGCTCTTCCAGACTCAGTTAACAAGAACCTTGGACAGTCTGTGTGGACACAGGAATAGAGGGAAGAGAGAGAGCCAGGGCATGAAATGCCAACAGGGGTCAAAACACACTTTTCTAAAAGAAAAGAAAAGATAATGGATTCTGTCCTCTGATGACTCTTCCTTTGATAAATGTAAAGAGTGAGGCAAAACTAAACAAGTTTATAGTAATCCAGAAAAAGTGTGCTGTAAACATAAAATTTGTGTTATGTGAGGCTGACTTTAAAACCTAAATATCAAATCATATTTATGTTATGGTTTTAATTTCACAATCATTATACAGGTAGGCAAGTATGGAAAAGAAAGAAGAAAAAATCAAAGTTTAAATATGTAGAGGACAGTCATGGCTATTGTCCCTTTTTACTTAAATAAATGTAGTTATAGTTGTGCAAAAAAAAGAAGATAACCATTTTTGTGCTGGGGCTGAGATTGTGGCTTGGTTGTAGATCACTTGCCTGGCATGTGTAAGGCACTGGGTTTGGTTCTCAGCACTGCATAAAAATAAATAAAAAATAAAGGTCCATCAACAACTAAAAAAAAAAAAGAAAAAGAATTTTGCTATTACTGTATTTTGGGACATAAGCCCATGTTCAAGCATCGTGGTCAATGTCAATAATCTTGACATATGGATGCCTTTCTCTCTCCTCAGTCTGTTTATGTCCCGAGCATTCCTTCCCAGGTGGGCTGGAGATGCTGGGGCCATGATACAAAATGGAAACAGCAGACATTGTCTCAGCACTCCTTCCAGAACCTTCTCTGTCTTTCATTTTTCTATTCAAATCCAGGATCCATTCTAAGCTCCAGTTATAAGGCTGAAAGAGGATCGTTTTTCTTCTCCACATCCTTGCCTCTGGGGATGCAACAAAAAAAGGGAGCCAGGCTCTTTTCCAAGTAGCCATGAAAGACAGAAAGAAAGGGAGGGAGGAGGCAGGAAGGAAGAGAGGGAAGTACTTCTGATTCAGAAAAAAAGGTTTCTTTTTTTTTTTTCTTGCTTCTAAGAAAGCTTCAGAGGTATGACAGAAATATGATCCATGATGATTATTAAGTATTGACATAATGTTCCAAGTACCACAAGGAAAAGAGGTTTTATCTCTTACGATATTCACAAGTGAGTATACGGAAGCACCTTTTGATGAAAATGAACTTCCAGATGACTTTCTAATATATCGTGGACCCATGGAGAGACCCACGAGTGACCTCGCTAGCGCCTGTCCCCTCATGCCACCACTAGCTTTTCTCAGAAGAACCCTTATGCTCACCAGCCTAATTATGAAACCCACTAAAGGACTTTGTTATCAGAGGCTCTGCAAAATCAGAGCTTTCTAAAGTCTGCTGAGAAAAAAAAAAAAAAAAAAAAGATATTTTCAGGAAAGTATGGGAGAAAGGAATCATCAAAAGTGTTTTCTCTGTGGATTAAAATAGAGACAGTTATTTCCAATTTTCTAGGTCAAAAGGTTTGAAATGAGAAAAGGCATACTTCAGGTCTCAAGGAGGGTCAGACCTTTTCACAAGTCTCACCTTTCAGACTAAGAGCATGATCGACTGTCCTTTTACACAGGCGGCTCTAGATTCAGATTTAGAGTCAGAACTGAAGTGTCGGGGAGGTTTCGTATCATTCCTTCATCGTCTGTCTACCTCCTGAATCAGTGATTCAAACTGTTGATCAGAATCAGAGAAAAGTCGCCCAGGCCTGGGGTGGCCAGTACCTGGAAAGGCCAGCACAGGAGGGTGTGATGTGCTGCCGGAGAGGAAATGTAAAAGCTTTCAGTGGGACCGGGTGTCTCCCCACCTCCTTAAGCCTGTCCGTAAATCCAAACCAGGAGAACATGTGCAATAACCATGTTCTCTATAGCCACACTCTCACCTCAATGTGTTTCATTCTTCAAAAAGTTACTTGCATTCTGGCCATGATGGAGGAGGAGGGACCAGATCTGCCTTCGCCACCTAAACAAGTAAAAATCTGCACAAAATACATGAAGCAACATTTCCCAAACACTGGACAGACTGGATCCCAGAGAGAGGGAAATAGAAAGGGAGATCCCTAGAACTGCCCCAGTTTACCACCTGCAGGGACCTGACAGGCTGCAGGGCAGGAGACAGAGGGATAGGGAGGAAGGCCAGGGCGCTGGAACCCGGGACAGGCCGCGAAGAGGACAGGGCTACACCTGCTGACCGGAGTTCTCCATCCAGCGGAAACAGCTTATTTCAAAAACAAAGCTCAAAGAAAACTGATCACCAACAGCCCAGGGCCTTGAGGAATTTTAAAGGAAGGTCTTTAGATAGAAGAAAATTATGCCAGACAGAAATCTGGATTGACACAAAATCATAAAAAAGCATTGAAAATAGCAAATATGGCAGTAAATAAAAAAATTTTTTTCATTGAATTTAAAATGTCCTTAAGAGATAATTGTTTAAAGCAAACGTAGTAACAATAAATGGTAGGATTTCTAACCCTGGGTCAGGGAGAAGTAAAATGCATGACAATGACATACATAGGTCAGGAAGGAACTGAAGCGCACTGTGGGAAGGAGCTGTTCCTGTGTGAGAGGTGATGTAACATTACTTGGAAACGGAGCAGGAGGCATTAAAGATGTACACTGTGAATTCTAGAGCTTGCACAAAAATGTAAGTGAGAAGCCAACACTGAGATAAGAAGAATAACAAAAAATACTCAGTTCCCCTACCCCAAAAGTACTCAACCCTGCCAAAAAGAAGACAGGGAAAGAGAAAAAAAAAGAAGATAATGATCAAAGGAGAAGGGGAAAAAAATAGAGGGTAGATTTAAACCCATCCATAGCAATAATCACTAATTCCAAATTAAAAAGGAGTGATTGTTCGGGTCTGTGAAAAAATAAAAGGAACACATTTCAAATATAAAGAATATTTTTAAAATATTCTTTTTTAAGACTCAGTTAAAGCAAAACAATGGACAGAGATGTATCAGAATAACTCCAACTGAAAAAGAGCTGGAATGGCTGCATTAATATCAGACAAAGTAGAATCCAGAGTTATAAATATCACTAGGGATAGTCATTTCATAACAATAAATTTTTATGTACATAATAAGAAAGCTTCAAAACACATGAAGCAAATACTGATAAAAATGGAAGGAGAAATAAGTTGGAGAGTTTAATATCTCTTTCATAATTTATAAAGCAAGTAGACAGAAAAACAGTAAGAATACAGAAGACTTGTACAGCACTATTAATAAGCTAGTTCCACTGATATTTGTAGGACACTCAACCCAATAAGATAAAAATATATTCTTTTCAAGTGACCCCCAAAACAAGTCCAAATAAATGTGAAAGGACTGAAATCATACAAAGTATGTTTCAGACCACAGTGAAATGAATTAGACACTAACAGGAAAAAGATATCTGGAAAAATCTTCAAATGTCTCAAAAATAAAAACATTTTTAAGTAACCCTTAAGAAGAAATCAACAGAGAAATCAGAAAGTGTTTTGAACAGAAAAAGGAAAACATGAAACATCAAAATAAAGTAATGCTTAGAGAAAAACTTACAGAATTAAATGTTTATACTAGAGCTAGGAAGCTCAAATATAAGAAAACTAGAAAAAGAAGAAGAAATTAAAGAAGAAATAATAAATCTAAGAACAAAATTCAGTGATAAAATAGGAAAAGAATTTATAAAGTGATTCTTTGGATCTGATTTTTATTGAAATCAATAAAATGGAAAAATCTTTACCCAGACTGATCATAAAAAAGAGAGAATTCATAAATTATTAATATCAGGAATGAGAGAAGAGATATCGCTATAGACCTTAACATTTAAAATAACAAGGAAATATTAAATAAAATGGACAAACTCCAAAAAGACATAAGCTACAATAACTTACTCAGTATTAAGAGATCACCAAAATAGCCTACTATCTATTAAGGAAATTGAACTTGTAGTTAAAGACATTTCCAGAAAAACAACCCCAGACCCAGATGGCTTCACTTATGAATCCTACCTACTCTTTAAGTAAGAAATAATACTAATTCTACACAACTCTTTCAGAAAATAAATATATGAAACATACTCATTCATTGATAAGGACAAATGAATACTCAATTCATTTGAAAAGGACCGCATTATCTTGACACCAAAACCAAAGTCACTAGAAGCAAATTATAGAACTATTTCCTTCATGAATGTGGACACAAAATTACTTAATAAAATGTTATCAAATAAAATCTAATAATACATAAAAAGGATAATAAATACACCAAGTAAGGTTCATATCAGAAACACAAAGTTGTATTAACATTAAAAGTGAATTTATTTCACTATATCAACAGAGTAAGACAGGAAAAAAGTATAATTCTAATACAGATAAAGTGTTTAACAAATTCAACATGACATAGCTCTCAGCACACCAGGAACAGAAGGAAACATCCTCAACCTGATAAAGAACATCTATGAAAAATCTACTGCTAACATCATACCTAAGGATGCTTTTAGATTAGGAACACAGCAATAATAGCTGCTCTCACCAGTTCTATTGTTGAATAGAACACTACATTGAAACTCTGACCAGTGCAATAAAACAAGAAAAAGAAGTTAGGCATGGCGGTGCATGTCTGTAATCCTAGAGACTTGGATGGGAGGCTAAGGAAGGAGGACCGTGAACTCAAACCCAGCCTCAGCAACTTAGGGGAGCCCTAAGCAACTCAGTGAGACCCTGTCTCTAATAAAATATAAAAAAGGGCTGGGGATGTGGCTCAGTGGTTAAGTGCTCCTGAGTTCAATTCCTGATACCAAGGGAAAAAAAAAAAAAAAAAAAAGAAAGGAAGAAACAAGAAAAAGAAATGACATAAAGTTTGAAAAGGAAGTAGTAAAATTATCTTTTCTTTTTTTTATTAAATTTACTATTTATATATTATTGCTTTAAACATTTTTACATATTTCTATATATTGAGATATTTATCTTTATTTATTTACTACTGATTATTATATGTACTTTACTCTTATCTTTAGTAAGACTCTTTCAAAATAAAATTTTAAAGGTATTAGCTTCTGTAGTTACATAATGTAGGGTATGTATAGCTACGTACATATAGGGTATGCAGCTCAGTGGTAGAGTCTTACCTAGCACATGCAAGGTCCGTGTATGTGTGTATGCAGGTATACACATATATACATATATATATATATATTTAATATATATTAAATTATTGGGAAAATGTAATAGTAGATGTATTAGACATACGCCAAACACTATAAAACATTGCTGATACAAATTATGGAAGAACTAATAGTGAGTAATAGTATTCATGGATTGAAAGACACAGTATTGTTAAGATGTCAATTCTCTTTGTAAACACTTGTTTTTTTTTTTAGAAATGAGGAGCTAATTATAAAACTTACACAGAAATGCAAAGGTGCTAAAATAGTCAAAACAGAGTTTGAAAAAAAAAAAAAAAAGAGAACTTCAAATATGTTTTTTTAAAACTATCCTAGTCAGGACAGTGTGGTCTTGGTGTAAAGATAGACCCACAGATGAGTGAAACAATATAAAGTCTGGGCAGGGGGTGGAATACGTGCATACCTATATATATGTATATATGCATACATGTACACACACACGCTGTTGATTTTAATAATGGTGTGAGGGCAACTAAAGCAGACTATGTCTAAGCAAAAATTTTAGCCTTGTTCAATCCTTACCTCACACCATATACTAAAGTTAACATGAAGTGAGTGTACTTGAATGTTCATGGCTACTTTAAAAGTCCAAAACTGGAAACAAAAAGTTTTCATCAAGGGGAGAATAAACAAAACGGTATAGCCATACAGCAGACTACCCTCAGCAATTGAAAAGAACTGTTGTTAGGCAAAACACCATGGATGAATCTTAAAATCATTATATTGAATGAAAAAAGTTACCCCCCCCCAAATACTGTATGATTCCCTTTACACAGAATTCTATAAAATGCATAGTAATTTATCCTGACAGAAAACACGTCTGGGGTGCTGGTAGAAGGAGGGGGGGTCTCAGAGGAGCAAGAATATACTCCAAGGATGTAATATTCTTCATCTTAAATGTGGTGATGGTTTCCTCACTACTTTTCCAAGGGAGTTCAAGTCTATTCCTTTGTCAAATCTCATCAAATCACACATTTGAAATATGGACAGCTGCTTGTATGTCAAGCTTCAACAAAACTGTCTCAGAAATAAGTTACCTGAACACTGAACTGTTCACTGTTCTTCAACCTTCAAGTTCACATTCTCTTACTCCCAGGCCATTCAACACCACCTTCTTAGAAGACATCAAGAAGTCTGCCTTGCTTCATGATTTGGCATCCATCCATGAAATGCTATTTTAAATACCTTGCCTATTATCCTTTCCCAGAAAATGTAGGTAGAGGGGAAGGTGGAAGGAAACAAAAGAGTAGACACTTGATCAACAGTAATTAGAAGGTGGAGGGAGCACTGAAAATGGACATTTGATATTTCCTTGTTCCTTTTTCATCCCCCTGAGCTGGCCCCTTATCTGGAATTGCTTTGGAGCTCCCCAAGTCCATCTATTTTTCTTTGTCAAACAATGGACTGTTCCAAGAAACAGCTTGAGTTGCCACATAGCTTTCTGCAAAAACACGCCATCGGCTTGTTTTCTCTTAATGTACTGCATGCTATTCAGAAGTGAAAGGCCAGGGTGAGGCTATTTTTTCAGTTGCATCACAGACACAAGCCACGTTCCACCCTTTCCAGGTAAACAACCTTCCTCGACCACTCCAGGACTTGCTGATTTCCCTTATCCCCCGTCTCTAGAAGTCTCAGTGTGTAACACATGATTTATCATTCCAATTGCTAGTTTTCTCACCTACTGAAGGGGGATCCCTTCTATCCTTCTGCTCAAGTTTCTGGCTTTGGCCATAGCATGGAAATTCCGCCCACAGGGCTGCCCTCTTAGGAAGTAAGAGGGCGAAGCTCACACTCTCACCATTGCTCACCACTCTCCCTTCAAGAGACAGAAGCAGTCTGCTTGGGGAGAAGGTCAGTTCTCACAAGTGACCCAGCTTCTGGTCAGCCCCTTCTCTCAGACAGCTGCTGGCCCAGAGGCGGGCACATCTTCTCCAGGTCGGCTTGTAGGTCGGCATACAGCTCTCCAGCCACCCTGCCTCCCACCAGGTAGGCACGTGAAACTGAGGAGGGCAAGGAATGCTGTAGGCCCCACGCTGACCTTGTCTAAGCCACACTCCTCAGTCCAGTCAGATCAGCAACACAGCTCATAAATTTAATCTCTGCCATCAACACAAGTGATGAGGGATATGATTCATTAGCACCACCAACACCCAGAATGCCTTTGCTTCCTTTAGTTGACCATCAAAATGTCTGCCTTTCCAGACTGATGGCCTATTCAGAAAGTCTTTCACGAATCATGAGTCCTGACTGACCATTTTCAAATCTTTGCCCCCAAGTATTTTTTAAATCAATCAATTAATTAATTAATGTATTTATTTATGTCTTAGTACTGGGGATTGAATCCAGGGGTGCTTAAGCACTGAGTCACATCCCCAGTCCTCTTTATTATTTATTTTGAGACGGGGTCTCACTGAGTTGCTGAGGGCCTTGTGAAATTGCTGAGGCTGGCTTTGAACTTGAGATCCTCCTGCCTTAGTTCCCCCTATTTGCTAGGATTACAGGCATGCGCCACTGGACCTGGCTCCCCAAGAATTATATTTGTTCCTTCTATGAGCATTTATTCTACCTGGCAAGCTAGTCAACTGTACACATCACCTGCAAAAACTTAAATTATAAACTCCTTCAGAGAAAGGGCTGGGTCATATTTATCTTTGTTTCAACCAATTCAGCTGGATTTTTTATAAATCTGGATCATCTTTGTAAATGCTTGTTTCCTGTCTATTTTCGTGCAGATTATAAGTTCAGTGAGACAGGGAGTTACTTCTTATCAACTACTGTTATCACTTCCACAGACTACACCTCTCTCTCAGCTACGGGGAAGGCTGAGGTGGGAGGATCGTAAGTTCAAGGTCAGTGGGCAACTTAGCAAGACCCCATCTCAATAAAAAATAAAAAAACAAGAAGGATTGAGGATGTAGTTCAGGGTCACGTGCTCCTGGGTTTGATACCTAGTACCAAAGAGAAAGAGAGAGAAGCATAATTCTGAGCCCCGAACTAAAGGATACATACAAGTTGGCCAGCAAAAGGCCAACTTTTAGAAAATGGAGAATAGAGGGAACAGAAAGTCCTGGAGGCAAGAGAACATGGCACAGGCAAAACATGGACAGAGACCTGCTCCTTTGACTCACAATGGATGGAGAAGCGTGGTAGGAGATGAGACTGGAGGTGCCGGTAGGGCCACACTGAGGAGTCTGAAGTTCATCCAAAAGAAAATGAGGAAACTGGACAGCTTTAAGCAGAGCGGGGACATAATTGTCAAGAAAGACGCACACTGAGAACTGTCCTCTGGGCTTAGGAAGGAGACAGGGACCTGGCAGAGGTGGCTTCCTGGGGTGGAGCAGGACAGTCCACGTCAAGGTGGCAGTGTTGACTCAGGCAGGCAAACAGAAGAGAACTGTGCTATTCCTGAGCTCTCACTCTAACTGCTGGATGAGAAAACCAAATGCAGGAGGTAAAGTGGAGTGCAAAGACCTTCTCTTTTTAACAATAAGACATCTGGAAGTCTTTAATTCTGACAGATGATAAGCTAGAAGACAGAAAAATAGAACAAACAGATACAAAGTATTTTTAAACAGAAGGAAGATGCGTTGAGTTTTGATCTTTAAAAAAAAAAAATTGCCAGGTGTGGTGGCGCATGCCTATAATCCCACAGCTCAGGAGGCTGAGACAGGAGGATTGAGAGAGTTCAAAGCCAGCCTCAGCAACGGCACTAAGCAACTCAGTGAGACCCTGTCTCTAAATACAATACAGGATAGAGCTGGGGATGTGGTTCAGTGGTCAAGTGCTGCTGAGTTCAATCCCCAGTACCAAAAAATAAATAAATAAATAAATAAATAAAATAATAATAACTTTAAGATTTTTTTTTAAGCACTGAGGATTGGACCCAGAGATGCTCTACCACTGATTCACATCCTTAGTCCTTTTCATTGATATTTATTCATTTATTTTGATTTTGAGACAGCATCTTGCTACATTGCCAAGGTTGAGATTTTCCTGCCTCGGCCTCCCAAGTAGCTGGAATTATAGGTATGCACCCAGCTAAAATGGTTTTAAAGAGGGATTAGTAATAAGATTTGTTTGCTGATAACTTGGGATTAACCGGAAGGTAATTAAATTGATTAAGATATTTATAGTCTTTTAAAACTTGCTCTAAATAATCTTCCTATATGCCTTATATTTAGTAACTGTTACTGTTAGTAATTGGAGACTCAGGGTTTTTAGATTTGTTGAGTTTATGGTGACAGTTTTATAGAAAAACATTATGGAATCAGTCATGTGCAAAATGCCTCTCACTTCAACCTAGCTGTCATCCCTAAAGGTAAGGCTTGGACAGACGCCCCTTTCAGGACACCTTCCATAAAATCAGTGCTGGCCAGGTCTTTGAGTTTCCTGGCACTGTGCGTGTCTGCCTCTCGCCTTCCGAGCAGGGATTCTGTGTTGCTCATCTCTGTACCCCCAGGGCCTATCACTGTGCCTGGCCCACAGCTGAGTTAAAGAAAAGTCTGGCAAACTCCTGCGCTGCTGAGGCCTTCAGTTCGGACCGGAAGTAGACACCAGCATCCACCTAGTGGCAGAAGCACTCAAAAGCCTGAATTTCCATCTACCTACACGGACATCTAAATCCAAACAACAAAGAGGCCGGTTCAGACCAAGACCTAATGCTTTCACCTTTATTTTCTCACAATGAATCAAATAATAAACCTGATGAAAATCATAAGAAACAAGTTTTATAACTAGGTAAAACAATCCAGCAATATTATTAAGATTTTTTAAAAAGAGATTCCAGAAATAACCATGTTGAGCTAGGCCTGGTGGTACACACCTGTAATCTCAGTGACCTGGGAGGCTCAGGCAGAAGGATCACAAGTTTGAGGCCAGCCTCAGCAACTCAGTTCAGACCCTCAGTTCAGCAACTCAGTTCAAAAAACAAACAAAAAACCCCATGTATGATGTATCTTGTTGGCTACTGAAAATAAATACTAGCTCAAGAAATTGTACCTCAGAAATATACTTTCTTATTGACCCAATGTTAGTCAATAAAGCCAACTTACTATTTATATTTCAGTGCCAGTACTTGTCTGGTTATCACAAAATATGATCTTTGATTTTTTTTTAAATGTAGAGATCACAGTTGGGAGGTTCACATACTTTCTAAGGAATATCTTTTTGTTTTGTTTAAGCCATTATTTACCCTGCGTTTCATAAAAATCATAACTGAACTACCTTCCTAATTGGCTTTGCAGTTTGGCTGTATCTCAAACATCAGCAAACAATCCAATCACCCTTGTCAAGAAGCATTTACAACAATGGAATGAAGGATCTGCCCTGCAAACAAGTTAATAAAACCAGGCACCAGGCTAAAAAATTTCAGAATCAGCAGCCATGGGGAAGGACTGCTTTCCAGCCAGAGAGAGAGCTGGAAACCTACCTCATGGCCACACAAGCTCTGTGATCCATCCCTTCAGAGGTCGCCATGTCATGCTTTGTAAACTACCTTATGGTCTGTGAAGAGCAGTAAATTTAAATCATTGTTTTATAGATTTTTCAATCCAGGCATTGTGGGTTATAATCATCCCTGGTCCACTTACATTTTAATAGGTCTGTCTTTTTCCAGCATGACTTAACTTCCGGCCCCCTCTACACCACACACACACACACACACACACACACACCTGGAAATATTGATAAGATGGGACTTAGTGCCATCTCCCATCTCCTCTGGCTCAAATTCTACCACCTGTCCATACTTCAACCTCTTCCACTGAAAGAAAACACTAGAGAAAAAATAGTAATATTTCCCTCCTCCACCCATTGTAATACCAAGGACAATGTGATAAATGTGTCCCTTTGTGCAAACAAAGCCTACAGACAGTTCCAATATGTGCTGCCTTGGAGCTGGCTCTGCCTCTCTGGAGCGAGGCCGAGATTTAATGAGGCTTTCCAGATCGAAGGTCAAAATGGTGTGCTAAATAACAGGGTCTCTGCAGAGGACCATCCACTAATCCCAAAGAACAGCGCGTGGCTCAGGGATAACTGAGACACATCAGTAGAAGGCAGGAGACGACTGTGACAGCATTTCATAAGGAGAATCACATGTGCCCAGGTATCTTACTTGTGAGACCTTAAGGTAAACAGGTGCCACACAATGAGAAAATGGGCCGTGCATAGGCAGGAAAGTTCCATGATGTTCTCCTCCCAAAGCACTGTGTCTGACCTCTGTCTCTGCCTCCAAAAAAATCAGCCACTTTTCACATTAAATATTAGGAAAAGAGGAGAAAAAAGGAATTCAGGAAAAAAACACTTCAATAACAAATAATTTTATTCTTTCTAAACTGCAAATCCCAGGTGCCTGCTTCTACAGACTCATCATTTATTTACTTGAGTGAATGAATACCCTCCTCCTCTCTTCACTCCAGAGTCACTCTTTCTCACTACATCCCAGAATTTATTATGATATGTAAATGGGGATAAACTGATGCTTTATCATGAGAATAAAAAACAAAAAACTTCAAAACACAAACCTAAGGTTCTAGTCTTAGTTCCCACTGTGTAGCTATACAGAAGTCGCCCAAGGTCTTACTGGTCCAGGCTTCTAATACATAAAATGTTAGTAGGTGAGCATTTTTCTAGGGCTAGAATCCACTTTCATCAGACTTTCAAAAAGGCTGAGATTCAAAATGTCTTAAAGAACCAGTGGGTAAGAGGTTGGGGTCGTGGCTCAGTGATAGAGAGCTTGCCGAGCATATGTGAGGCCCTGGGTTCCATCCTCAGCACCCATAGAAACAAATAAACAAAATAAAGGTATTGTGTCCATCTACAACTAAAAAAAAATTTAGAAAAAGAACCACTGGGTAAAACAATTTCTATGTAAAAGTTATACACTAAAGAGCCTCCAATTCTATGATTCTTTGGAGAACAACAGAAGTGGTAAAATTTTAGGTCAACTGGAAGAGAAAAAGAACCTAGAAATTTCCATTCTTTGAGAATGGAAGTTAGAAGCTCTTCATTCAACCCATCAGACATTAAGGGGCTGCAGGGCAGAACGGATGAGTCAAGCATCTTCCCTCACCCTTGGTGGGACGCTCAGGGTCATGTCAAAAGGCATGGAATAATAAGCAGTGAGCTCACCTAGGTCCAGGTCTTAGCTTTTAAATACTATTCCCCAGTGACGAAGGTGGGAATCCTTGAAAAAATGGCTGCGTTCTGCTTGGGGCAGAGAGGAGGTGAGCCTGCATCTTTTGCTGGGCTGGAAACAAGGAGGTGCTCAAAGATCAAAGGGAATAAGTTCAGAGCTGAGGAACCGTGTGTGGCAGGCACACCTCGGAACTCTACCCAGTCACGAAGAGGAGATGATGGCGCCTGCAGGTAAAGGGATAGAATTGGAGAACATCGTGCTAAGGGAAATAAGCCAGACCCAGCAAATCAAGGCTCGAATATTTTCTCTGATGTGTGGAAGCTAGAGAAAAATGAGGGAAAGAAGGCAGTGAGGCAAGGGGGATCAGATATCCAAGAGACAGGGAAGATCAGTGGAGTAGAAGAAGGAATGGAGAAGGAGGGAGGAAGGATGGGAAAGGGGAAGAACTATGGAATGAATTTAACAAAATCGTGTTAAAATACATATAAAAATGTACCAAAGGGAACTTCACCTTTATGTGTATGCAGAAAGCACCCATCAAAAGTAGATTTTAAAAGAGGAGTGAAAAGAAGATCAGTAGAGTGGAGGAGGAGGAAGGAGGGGAGGGATGGTGGGCAATGAGGACTGAAATAACATTTCACACAAGTATGAGTCAAAAAGAATCCAACTACTATGTATCACTATAATGCTCTTAAAAAACAAGTTGAGGAACTGGCTTGAAGGGGATTCCAGTGACCAAATTTGGGACAAAATACACATCAAAAAGAATAATGAGTCAGGCCTGGCGATGCATGCCTGTAATTCCAGTGGCTTAGGAGGCTGAGGCAGGAGGATCACAAGCTCAAAGCCAGCCTCAGCAACTGAGCCAGGCCCGAAGCAACTTAGTGAGACCCTGTCTCAAAAGGAAAAACAAAAAGGGCTGGGGGTGTGGCTCAGTGGTAAGGTGCCCCCGGGTTAAATCCCCAGAAACAAAAACAAAACAACAACAAAATAATGGTAGCAAAAGATTTTAAACATTAAAAAAAAAAAAAAAAAAAACCCTGAGTACAAAATTATGAGAAAGAGTACCATCAGAAAGCAAATTAAAAAAGGGGAGAAAAATAAGGAAAACTTTTCATCACAAAAGAATTCCAACTAATAACCAAACATAAAAGAAACTGGAAAATCAGAAAATCACCATTCTGCAACCCTCAGGTAATAACTGATTTAGACAAACATCATCGGTGGATGCAAACATCACCGGGTGTGAGTGATTTTTTTCATGGACACAAAGAGACTCATATGGTCTCAAAACATCACCCAACATGTTCCTTGCTGCCAAGCTTTCCACTCCTCAAACCTTGACTTTTAGAAGGAATGTGGCATTGGATATTCTAACTAAATGGGATCTTGGCTAATGGTCATTAACTTCGTTGAACATCTGGGAACTTCTCAGTTTTCAAAGAAGTAGAACATATCCTATAACAAGCATCACTTGATAATGACTGAGAGTTCAGACGCTCCTGTGAACCTTACCAGGTCTCTTTATTTAGTCAGTATGAACACGAGAGATGAGAGTCACTGCTCAGAGGGCCCCCACAGGACCCAGTGGGACATGAAGCTGGCTATTGTCCCTGCTATTTCCCAGTGGCCAGCGACGCCACTCAGAGATACCACAGTCCCCATTTGTTCTGCTGTCCATTCCTAGCCTTTATTGAAAATGAAAAGCAATTCTTCCGCCACCAAAGGTGGAGAAAGACAACACAGAAAATTCCTTAGGATAAATGACCGTGTTCCTTGAATGAATGGTAAGTGGGGAAAAGGGGAAAGGGATTGCTTTAGAAATATATCAACCAAGTGCAATGTAAGAACTTTATTTGGATCCTGACTTAAACTAACTGTATGAAGATATTTATGAACAAACAAACAAAAGATGTTTATGGAATAGGAAAACCAGAACACTGACTAGATGTCAGATATTAGGGAATTATTGCTAACTTAAGGGTCATAACAATTGTGACTAGATTTTTAAGACAGTTCTTTTTGGACAAGATACATCATTAATAATTTACTCTTAAGATAATATAATACTTGAATTTGCTTTAAAATATCCCAGTGAGGGTGGCAGTAAAAGAATACAGATGACATGACTGGTCATGGGTTCGTAACCACCCAATCTGGGTGATGGATTTGATTTGCAAGGGTTCACCTTTCTTCTCTACTTCTGTGTATGTTTGGAAATTTCCATCATAAAGAAACATTTTAAAGTAAGGAAGCCCTACTAGTTACAGGTATGGACAAAGTACAGTCCATGGATGCCCAGTTGTTCAGATTCTGGATTTAAATACTCTATTTTAATCACTGTCTAATAAATGCCTGCTAGATTCTGGCATCCTTAGAACTTGGCGATGCCCAAGGGTCCTGTGAAGGACTGTGGAGGGGACAGAGGTTACCAGTGTGGTCTCTGGAGTCAGATGGATCAGACTGCGTTCCCAGCTCTGCTGCCACTGGCTGAGTGACGTGGGGAGAGCAGCCTGACCCCCCTACCTCTAGTTTCTTATCCATAAAATGGGAATAAGACTGCCTTCCCACTGTGGAAGGAACAGGAAGAGTACCTTCCTGCTGTGGAACTGTGTCCCTGCAACTGAATTGTTGAAATGCTAACTCCCAATGTGACTATATTGGAAATGGGGCCTTTGGGTGGCATGCGGGTGGGGCTCTCATGATGGGATTAGTAGCTTTCGAAAAGAAAGATCACTCTGCCTTGCAAGGACCCAGCAAGAAGGCAGCCCTCTGCAGGCGTGGAAGAGAGGCCTTGCCAGGAACCTAACTGGCCTGTACCTTGATCGCAGACTTCCTGACCTCCAGACCTGTAAAAAATCAACGTCTATAGAAGCTGAAGGTACAACAGAGGTCACCAACGTTCTGTAGCACAGTAGAGTAACTAGTCTACAACAATTGATTACCTATTTCTAACTAACTAGAGGAGAAGAATTTGAAATGATCATCTGATCCATATCAATGATATGGAAATGACAATTACCTTGATTTGGTCATTAGACAATGCAGACATAGGTATGTATCTGGTTATAATACTGTACCCCATAAGTAAATGTAAATATTATGCCAAATAAAATACTACAGATGAAAACAGTAAATAGCTGTAGTTTAAGCCACCCAGTTAATGGTATTTTTTTACAGCAATCCAAACAGACTAACATGCTCCGTCAGCAGGTCGTTGTGAAGTACATAAACAGTGCTTTGCATGTAGTAAGCACTCAATGGATCGTTAACTACTATTATTAACGTTCACGGGTTGATCAAATGAAAAGAAAACCTATGATTTATACTGTTCTATCATTGAAAACTCCATACAAAACACTGTCTTACTTTGATAGCTATTAAATATTTAATGCCATTCCAGATTTCCTAAAATCTGATGGATGTGGCATTTGGCTGTGACACATCTATGCTTATAACCATTTGAGGAAACATTATGTTCCCTCACATTAATTGACAAAAAAGATACTGAGATGCAGAATAGCAAAAAGTCACCCCAGCTGCCCTTCGGTGAATCAATTTATTTGGAAATACATTTTGTTCTCAAGCGATGTATCCCTGATATTCATCTGCAGATATAAGGTCACGCCGCCGTCATAAGCGGGGCTGGAAAATGCAAATCAGATTGAATCACCAATAATACAATAAAGTTAAGGCATAAAAATGAAAGAGACCCTCTTGCCTCTTCTCTGCAAGGGAGGGTTTCGTGAGAATACTGATGTTACTGAGGCATTCAAGTCCTAAGAGAAGGTAGTAGTAGATATTGGAAGCAGATAGGGATACTGAACACACAAAACACATCAGGATCCATCTAAGGACAATGCACAGTGCAGGGTCATCCACGGAGCTTAGCTAAGTGGAAACACAGAGGAGAAGTAAAATTTAAAAACACAACGGTAAGTCTGGCTGGGGATGTAGCTTAGTGGTACAGCATTTGCCAAGTGTGCTTGATAGCCTGGGTTCACTCCCCAGCACCCCAAAAAGAAAAAGAAAAAGCCCAATACATAAGACTTTAATCAATGTCACATCACATGCAGGGCCATGGGAGTGTTCTGTCCCAGATATAAGCATTGCTAAGGGGATATGATGTCAGTAGAGAATTTTAAAACAGAATAAACTGACTACAATTTGGTCTGCTTTTTCTTACCATCATGCACCGGCAATTGAAAACAATATCAGGGATAAGACACTCCTGCTCCCCAAATCTTTTGCTGGTCTAAGTTCTAAGCCATTACTACAGCCACTGTCAAGTTTTAATGCTATTAAATATATATATTTAGTGCATATATATAGTGCTTATATAGTGCCTCAATTCAGGACATTTTTACTGTTGTATTCTCCAGTAAACATCAGTCTGCATGGAATTTACTTTGGAGAAAATCCACTGATAAATCTGTGGAAGTGGATTCAGCCACCCAGATTCATTTTCAGAGTAAGTTTATAATGGTTCAGAAATGTTCAATCTGGCTTTAGGCCCCTGTTCATGCTATATCACCACGCACTTAGGAGAGCCACAAAAACAATGATAATTCAATGCTGCAATAAGAAGAAACAGAATTTCTGTCATTTATGAGACCACTGAACTTTTTATTTGCCTTTTAAATAGTGAAATATTGCAAAATTCAAGGTGCCGTATTTTTGTTTGGTAAGTGCAAATTTTATTTTATATAGGAAATATTTTAATGAATCTGAAAAATATCTTTAAAACTAAAATTTCTTTTAAAGCTAAAGAATCAAGAAAATAATGATTATTACTAATATTAAACTATTTGGTAGCAAAAATAATTCTGTTTACAGAGGAGGGTATTTAAAGATGATCTATTCCAGGCCTGGGGATGTGGCTCAGTGGTAGAGCCCTTGCCTAGCACGCTCAAGGTCCTGGGTTTAATCCCCAGCACTGCTAAAAACAAACAAACAAACAAAAAGGTTAAAAATTATCTGTTCCAGTTTAAATACACTAAGTCATACCACTGTCTTTGAATAACTCTGTTTTGATATAAATCATTTAATAGTATTTGAAAATCCCAAGACCTCGATGATAAGTATCAGAACTGGTAATACTGAGTGGTGCTGCATTCTGGTCATGACAGGCAAGAACTAACAGATCTCTATGCTATTTTGTGATATCACATGCTTAAATCACACATGATTTAAAAGGGCAGGATAACTCAAGTCAAACAGTTAACTGTCTTTCAGGAAAAGAAAAATGAAACCAGGCCCCAATTGCTAACTTCTGGCACTAATGCTACTGAGTCATCATTCATATATGAATATTTATAACCATTCTACTGGTTACTGTGGTGTACTGTCTATGTTATTTTCACATTAGATTGAAGACCCTTCATGTAAGAAATCACAGACTGGAGTTTTATAATTAGAGTTGAAAATGTACTTGATTACTATCAAGAGTTTAAAGCAGAGAAATTATATATTCTGAGATCTGGCAACTTGTGTGGATTGATGTGAAAAAGACTTTTAAAAAAAAGGTTAAGATTTTCTAAAATAATGTGATCTGCTGCTTATTAAGGGAGTGATTTGGTAACTTAGAATTTTTCAGTGTTACAGTGAAGCAAACTGTTCTATCTGCCAATGTTAGTGAGCGAGTGAGTGCCCTGCCCAGGCACCGTCCTGGTCCCTATGTTTTGGTTTGAAGGGCATTTAGGACCACAGTCCATACTAGTCAACGGAATGATACATATGAATGAATAATTCTGAAAAGTGACCAGTGAGATCACAGACACGATTATGAAATGCTCAGGAGCAAGAGGGAGTAGTTAGAAATAAACTCCGAATCTCAACTACTTTGAAATCAAGGTGGAATTCTGGCATCATGTTGGAATTAAATAAATACACAGTGAAAGTTGATTTCACTTTTTCTTCACATCCAAGCAGTCTGATCACTTTGACTCATTTTGTCTTCACGGAACTTATTTAATTTCATCAAAAAATTCTGAAATCTGAATGTGTTAGGGAATCAACTAAGAGCAATGAAAACAGTAGAGATCAGAGGAGAGTCAGCTACGAACTGGTGGAAGGAAGAAAGGAAGGTGACGGGAGAACAGCACAGTGATGCCACCAACCAGCTCAGAGGAGAGGAAAGCAAGAGAAGGAGCTCACAATCACCTTTGAACACACTGCATGAGAAGCTCAGGGGGAAATGAAGGCAGGAAGCGCCGGAGGACAGGCGTGCCGTCGCCACAGGTGGGCCTAGATGGTTTCAGAAGTCATCAGTTGAGAGACAAGGCTTCTCACTGGGCGGGTGAGATCTGCTAGCGAGGGCATGTGCAAGTGGACAAGACTGGTCCTAGAACTTGATCAAACACGGTTGTGTTCTATTCCTTAGAAGTACACCTTGTCAAAGACACATCAAGGAGAGGAAACTTCAGACTAGTATCCCTCATGAACAAAGATGCAGAAATTCTAAATAAAGTACTGGCAAATCACATACAAAAGCATATCAAGAAGATAGGGCACCATGATCAAGTAGGGTTCATCCCAGGGATGCAAGGTTGGTTCAACATATGGAAACCAATAAAAGTAATTCATGAGGTCAAGAATCACATGGTTATCTCAACAGATGTATGCAGAAGACATGTTTGGGTAACCCTAAGATGGTGGCTGGCGTTGAGCTAAGAGGTGGCGCATAATTAATGTTAACACGGCATGATCTACCTTTGCCTGATTAGTTAATGTCTCCTCTGCGCTAGTGGTCAACAGATGTTCCTTATTCTTTCTTGATTGGTACCGAGGGGCATCCTCAATTGTGCTGATCCTAAGCTGATTGGCTGCCTTAGGTATATAGGACATTCTCTCTGCCTGGGCGGGGGTCGCAGGTTGTAGAACGTAGGCCGCATGCTGCACACCACACCTCCAAGAAGCGACCCACCTTTAAGAAGCAGTAGACCTTTGATAAGCATAGACCTCTGAAGGAGTAGCACCTCTAAAATTGGGTGGAGTCTTTGTTCCTTAAGCAAAGTCTCTTTTCCTGATAAGCAAAGCCTCTTTTCCTCTAAGCAAAGTCTTTCTTCCTCTCAAAGCCTCTGTTCCTTTAAAACTAAAAGTAAGCAAAGTTTTTCTTCCTCTATAAACTAGCGAACAAGCAAACAAGCAAAGAAGCAGCTCAGTAATAGAAGTAGTTCAGTTCCAGTCCACCTCCAATAAATTACCGGGAGATTGTTGCTGCAGGCGGCAACAGATGTAGAAAAGGCATCTGACAAAATCCAGCACCCCTTCATGTTCAAAACGCTAGAAAAACTAGGGATAGGAGGAACATACCTCAACATTGTAAAAACTATATGTGTTAAACCCAAGGCCAACATCATTTTAAATGGAGAAAAAAATGAAAGTACTCCCTCTAAAAACTGGAACAAGGCAGAGATGCCCTCTTTCACCACTTCTATTCAACAACATCCTTGAAACTCTAGCCAGAGCAATTAAACAGAAGAAAGAAATTAAAGGAATATGAACAGGAAAAGAAGAACTCAAACTATCCCTATTTGCTGATGACATGAGTCTATATTTAGAAGACCCAAAAAAACACCACCAGAAAACGTCTAGAACTCAAAAGAACTCAGCAAAGTAGCAGGATATAAAATTAACACCCATAAATCAATTGCATTCCTATGTATCAGTGATGAATCCACTGAAAGAGAAATTAGGAAAACTATTCCCTTCACAATAGCCTCAAAGAGTATAGAATGTTTGGTAATCAATCTAACAAAAGAATAAAAGACCTCTACAATGAAAACTACAGAACACTAAAGAAAGAAATTAAAGAAAACCTTAGAAGATGTAAAGATCTCCCAAGTTCTTGGACAGGCAGAATTAATATTGTCAAAATGGCCATATTACCTAAGGCACTATACAGATTTAATGTAATTTCTATTATGGTTCCAATGATCTTCTTCATAGAAATAGAAAATGCACGGGCTGGGGTTGTGGCTCAGTGGTAGAACACTTGCCTAGCATGTGTGAGGCACTGAATTCAATTCTCAGCACCACATATAAATAAACGAATGAAATAAAGATCTGTCAACAACTAAAAAAAAAAAAAAAAGAAACAGAAAATGCAGTCATGCAATTCATTTGGAAAAATAAGAGGCCTGGAATAGTCAAAGCAATCCTCCCCAAGAAAAGTGAAGCAGGAGGCATCACAATATCAGAATTTAATTATACTACAGAGCTATAGTAACAAAAATGGCATGGTATTGGCACCAAAGCAGACATGAAGACCAGTGGGACAGAATAGAAGGTACAGAGACAAACCCACACAAATACGGTTATTTCCTACTAGACAAAGGCACCATAAACATACATTGGAGAAAAGACAGCCTCTTCAACAAATGGTGCTGGGAAAACTGGAAATCCATATGCAGTAAAATGAAATTAAACCTCTCTCTCTCATCCTGCACAAAACTCAACTCAAAGTGAATCAAGGTCCTACACTTAGTCCAGAGACCCTGCACTCACTACAAAAAAAAAAAAAAAAAAGTAGGCCCAAATCTCCATCATGTTGGCTTAGGAATCAATTTCCTCAACAAGACTCCTACAGCGCGAGAAGTAAAATCAAGAATCAACAAATGGGATGGTATCACACTAAACTCTTTGCCACCTATACCTGAGATGAAGTAATAATCTCAAGGATATATAAAAACACAAAAAACTTAACATCAAAAAGACAAATAATCCAATCAATAAATGGGCAAAGGAGCTAAACAGACACTTCACAGAAGAAATACTATTGGTCAACAAATATATGGAAAAATATTCAACATTACTAGCAATTAGAGAAATGAAAATGAAAAGTACACTGAGATTTCATGTCACTCCAGTCAGGATGGCAATTATCAAGAGTATAAGTAACAATAAATGTTGGAGAGGATGTGAGAAAAAAGGTGCACTATATATTGATGATGGGACTGCAAATTGGTGCAACCACTCTGGAAAGCAGTATGGCGATTCCTCAGAAAACTTGGAATGGAGCCACCATTCGACCCAGTTTTGCCACTCCTCAGTTTATAAACAAAGGACTTAAAATCAACATACTACAGTGACACAGTCACATCAATGTTCACAGCAACTCAATTTACAATAGCTAAGCTATAGAACCAACCTAGTTGCCCTTCAAAGGATGAATGGATAAAGAAAATGTGGTATATATACACAACGGAATATTACTCAGCCATAAAGAAGAATGAAATTATGGCATTTGCTAGTAAATGGATGGAACTGGAGACTATCATTCTAAGTGAAATAAGCCAATCCCCAAAAACCAAAGGCCAGATATTCTCTGATATGTGGATGCTGACACACAATAGGCGGTGTGGGCTTGTGGGGGGCCCGGAGTGAAAGTTCACCAGATTGGACGGGGGGATGGGGATAATGGGGGGATGGGAATGAGAAGGACAGTAGAATGATTCAGACAAAACTTTCCTATGCTCATATATGAATACATGACCAGCATAACTCCACATCATGTACAACCAGAATGAGAAGTTGTAATCCACGTATGTATATGTCAAAATACACTCTACTATCATGTATAACTAAAAAGAACAAATTTTAAAAAGTGGGGAAAAATTATATCTTGTCATAAATAAGTATAAACTTTCCTAAGTTTTTAAGTTTTTATGTCTTTTGTCCAGAAGAGTGGTTTAAGAGTCACTCAAGAGCTGGGTGATCCATCTTTCTGGGCCTCAGTTTCCTTTTTTAAATTACTAATGTTTTTTGTTTTTCAGTAACAGGAATTGAACTTAGGACCTTGCACATGGTAGGCAAACATTCTACCATTGAGCTCATCCCCAGCATATCATATCATTTTTTTTTTTTTTTTGTCCTTTGGGTTGCTGAGGATTTTTTTCTTTGAGAATTAGATGACAGCACAGTGTCTGATACAGGGAAAGCACTGTATAAACATTAGCCACTCTATCAATGACAATGATAAATTCTCCACAAACGACAGTTCTAGCCATATGGCAAGAACTAAATGAATACTGGCTGTGTACTGTTCTGTATGTTTCTAGAATCTGTTTCACCACTGAATGGTGGGGAAAAAAAGTAAGAAAAATTTTATATGAGTAAAAAATATTCACTAGGGGCTGGTGGTAGGTAGCTCAGTGGTAGAGCACTTGCCTAGCATGTGTGAGGTACTGGGTTGAATCCTCAGCACCACATATGAATAAATAAAAAAATAAAGCTCCATCAACAATTTAAAAAATTTTTAAAATATTCACTATATACTATAGACTATTTATGTACATATCATTGTCACTATATAAAAGAAGCTGATTGAAAAATTATTGCACTGAAGGAAAACTATACTATACTATCCTTTGCCCATTGACATTAAATAATAACTTGCTACCAAAATCTTTTTCCTATTTAAACATTCTAAGTATACATGAACATAAACCAAGAAAAAAACCTAAGTTTCCAAATCACCCTTTACAACAAAGGATGAAAATATTTAGGCAGAATTAAAAATGTGTCCTCAAAGCCCCTACAGCATATGGCTGCACTACCCCACTTAGTAAATTGTATTATGGTCGGCTGTATGTGAAGGTCGGCTGTATGTGAATATGTCCCTTCCCATAGGTTTGTAGGTATCTTGAAGTCAAAGACGGTCTTCAGGATCCAATCCATTACTCATTACTTAACATGAGTAAGTAATTAGTAAGAGTTCATGCATGAATGAACGAACGAATGAATGAAAGAAAGAATTCAGGGGCATGAGAGACAGGATGGGTCTTCTGGATTGTACAAAGTATGGAGAGTGAGGCAGATGATCTCCGAGGCTCTTTTTTGTTCAGTTGATGATTAGCCTATGGTTGACATTGCATATATCCCAACTGCCATGAATAATGAACATCTGTCAACTGAATAGAGATAAATGATAAGAGGACAGGCTATATTTCAGTAGTGTCAGTATTTATAAAGTACTATTATTTTTTTGAATAAACAATTTCCCCAAATTTTATTATATTAAAATATACAATGTAAAAATCGACCATCATTACTATTTTTAAGTGTACATTTCAGTGGTATTAAATGCACTCACAATGTAGTACAACTATCACCCCCATCCATATCCATGATTATCTTAAAAAACTGAAACTCTGCACCCATTAAACAACTCCCCCTGTGTGCCTCCCCCATCCCCTGGCACCTGTCATTCTAGTGTCTGTCCCTGTGATTCTGACTAAGTACCTCAGCTAAGCAGAATCACACAGCATCTGCCTTTCTTGTGGCTGGCTTATTTCACTTAACATAATATCCTTAAGGTGGAAAAAAAGTTTTTAAAAATTTTAAAGTCACTTGGAAAAAAAGAGAAGGCATACATATTTTTTTAATTGAATACATTTACTTGGAATAAGGAGGCTGGGAAAAAAAAAAAAGGGCATAGCCTGACAAACTTGTTGATGAGAACTGAAATTGCTCCAGCAAAGCCTGCGAACCTTCAACCCTTTTAAAGAAACCTACTATTAAGCACAGATCCCTTTATACTGTCCTATATGATCACCATGGTGCCGCACAGCGAGGAAGGAGAATGACCTGGGATTGAATTACCGCTCTCTACTTACTGTGACCTTGTAAAATGAACACAATGTCAACCCTACAGGAATGGAAACAAAGATGTCCACCCTGACTGTACAAAGGCTCTATCCAGCCATGAGCTTCACTCGTTTTTTCTTTCCTTACAAAAGCTCCTTTCCCCCTGTGACATTATGAAACCAGAAAAGCAGTGCTACCCTGACTCAAAGAGCAGGAGCCGCGCCACTCGGAACTAGATAAAAGACATCAGCGCACGCACGTGAGAAAGGAGACTGGAAATCCTCTCTCTGGGCATGGGGCTGGTTCAAGTGATCATCGCCTTCTGCACGACACAGGCGATGACTAAGCTTGTTAGCTAAAGCAATTACTCCAGAGTGCAGGCAGCGGAGAACAGCGGCGGCAAACACCTAACACGGACTGGCAAGGGGACAGATGAGCTGATCTTTTTGATTCTGAAAATGGGTCACTGTATCCTCAGCAGTAACCTCGGAATTCTAATGACCGTAGAACCCACAGACGCTGACCCGATGAACAGAGCGGTGGGACAGAAACAACTGACACTGGTGGCTCCAGAAATGTTAGCAGCAAATAGGCTGCAAGGTATGAGATCACTTTGTTTCTAGCAAGAATGGATGATCCTGAAATTATAGGCTCTCGCTTCCTCATCCCTCTTAAAATTACTGAGCTGGGATAGAAAACCACCCCAGTGAGCTGATGGGCTGGGAAGTCAACGGGTGACCCGGCTGGGTTCCTGGTCTGTGCTTCACTGCCGTGAGCTCCTTGAATCTCATTTCATCTGCATAAATTAGGTGAGGCTGGACTACATGATCTCTTAAGCATCTTTTAACACTGAAATTCTATGGGTCTAGGAGCACTTTGATTCATAAATAAATTCCATTTTATTTTATTAGCACACTGACCTTGTCTTTCTGTAATAGCTTCACTTTCAGGTGCCCACATATGAACATGTTTTTTAGTCAGATAAGGGCAGTAATCATTATCTCCACTTTACAAAGGAGGAAATGGAGACCTGGAGGTAAAGATGATTTGTCCAAAAGTCACCTTGATATTCTGGTTTTAGAAAATGGGGTGGGGTGGGTACCGGGATTGAACTCGGGCACTCGGGCACTCGGGCACTAAGTCACTAAGACACATCCCCAGTCCTATTTTGTGTTTTACTAGAGACAGGGTCTCACTGAGTTGCTGAGCACCTCACTATTGCTGAGGCTGGCTTTGAACTCATGATCCTCCTGCCTCAGCCTCCTGAGCCGCTAGGATTACAGGAGTGCACCACTGTGCCCGTCCAGAGACATTTTTTAAGAGGCAAAATTAATAGCTCCAGAGCGAAGTGAAGGTATTCTTAAGAGTTTTGTAGTTTTACAATAATTTAGTTGTGAAGTAACTTGGGGTCATGATACAGGCACAACAGCTTCCACACAGGTGTGAAAAACACTCAGTGCCTTGTGGGGGAGACTCAATGGGGAGTGTACCCCTCTCCTTTAAGACTCAGTTCAAATGTCATTTTCTTCAAGACATTTTCAAACCTCTCCTCATTCCACTCCCTGCTCGTATGGAATTACTATAAATCAAACACTGCTGACTTTCCAAAGCATTTTATTGGAATCTTTTATAGGACATACGCTTTCTTCCTATACTGTAAATATTTACACACTTTATCTCCTCTAAGTGTCCCAATATCCCCCAAATTGCTTAAAGTAATAAATACTTGCAAAAGCAATTATTTATCAGAACAATGGCTTTCAAAGCTTTTTTTTTAAAAAAACTTAATTCACAGGTAAGAAATAATTCACAATGTGATCTGGCATACACATAAATATAAATAAATAGATGAAACAAATGTTACACAAGATGCATGCCCTGACCTAATGAGATGCACTCTGAAATACTCTATTCTACTTCATTCTTCTAATAATGGTGGCAACTAACTAGGTTGATTTTTATGCACCTCTAATGAGTCTTGAACAACAGTTTGAAATAGTGCCCCAGAAGAGTTACTTAAAAAAGAAAAAGCAGATGGGCACAGTGGCGTATGCCTGTAATTCCAGCAACTCAGGAAGCTGAGGCAAGAAGAGAAGCTTGAGGTGAGGCTTGGCAATTTAGGGAGACCCTGTTACAAATTAAAAGAATAAGAAGGGATGGGGATGCAGTTTAGTGGTAGGGCACCACTGGGTACAATCCCCAGTGTCAAGGAAGGAAGGGCAGATTTTATTTTAATTTGGCTATCCAAAAGACATCCAAAATCTACTCCATCTGTGTATCCTTACAGATGCTGAAAAGTGAAATATTTATCTTCCTGGACTCCCGTGCGAATATGCACAGCTATGAACCCATTTCTTGCCAATTAAATGGAAGTGGAAGTTGCTGGAGTGTCTTCCAGGAAAGGTTTTTTAAACAGTCAGAATCTCCTTTCAGCCTTTACCCATCTTTCCCTTCTTTTTCCCTCAAATGTGGAAGACATGCCTGTGAACACAGTAAGCATCTGTTGACACACTGGTCCCACACATACTGAATATGTTTAGACCCACTCATCCTCTATGGGAGGTAAATTTTTTTAAAAAGGAAGGGAGTTTTTTTTTTTCTTCCATTTCTTTTGGAGGGCCTTAAATGTTCTTATTTATACAAGAACGATTTGGAGGTCTCAAGTACGAAAAAAAATACCTCTAGTGATAAGTTCACAAATAACTCACTTTTGTAAAAATTTAGATCATGTATTTATCTCATTTCTCATGTTATCCCCAGACCTGCTTCTGTCACCCAAAACTAAACTCAACTCCAGTCTCTAAGGGTTTACAGTCTGGAGGGAGCACAGGGTGACATCAGGCCGTGAAATGAGCTAGAAGCAACTCACAGGCTTTTTTATTTTTTGGTCGCAGGCAACAAAAACTAGCATGTTTTGTTCAATGGTTTTAGTTCCTTAATTTCCCCTCTAAAAAGACATTTAAAAGATTATTTTTAAAATGGAACACTGTAAAGAAACCTTCCCATGTCCTCCAATGAAACCCTTCTCTGGTTGCTAGAAATTGTTCCATTTTTTTCAATTAAATCTCCAAATTGCTTCTAGCAAACCAGGAGAAAGACTTACTCCCTGTCATCTCACATCACATGTATCTTACATTTGCTGTTAAACTGGTGCCATCGTGAGTGTTAATTGACTTCTGCTTTAGCACTTTGAAAAGATCAAGGACCAAAGATAATTGATATTTGTGTTCGCCGGCATGTACTAGAACAATAGACAGTAGACTAGAACAGTAAGACAGTCAATTCTGTCAAATTAAAAAAGGTAAAGACAAAAATTTAAAACAACACATACTAGAAACAAGAATGCTTATTACACAGTAACTAAGTTAATCAAATAAAGCTATTAAGATCACACTGACCTCAATACAGGGGTTTAACATTACAACCACACTCCTGAACAGATAGGCAGGCCTACTTACGTCTATCTGGAACCTTTTCTTTTCTTTTTTTAATTTTTTTTTTTCAGGGGAGGGGTGTCTTAGATACAACACTTTTACTCACATCAACTAAATTTTCAAACCAAATATTAATGGAGCCTAATTGTTGAAATTGAAACTAACCTACAAAAAAAAAAAAAAAAAATCCAGTAATCTGATACAAATAACCACCAGGCCTGATCTTTGCCTAGTCAGAGGAAAGATTTCAAACAATATGGTCTTGGTGCAGTTTCTATTTTAGTCCATGAAAGTCTTTTATCTTAAAGAAAACTACAGGTTTTTGAGAAGGTTTGAAAACCAGAGGACAGTTGACAAATTGTAACATATGCACATTCATGTTTCCTCCAACTATAAATTCTTCTAAAACTTAAAAAAAAAAAAACTTTCTGGAATTTTTTTCTCTCCTTTTAGGGTTACTATGTAGGGATCATAAATAATTTACTTCTTAGGGTGAATTAAGTATTTCAAAGTTTTTGAATAACTGACATTTTGAGGGTTATTTTTTCACTTTTATTTTTCTACTTTCCTTTTTCATATATATCTTTCCTTTAAGACTAAAGTTATATAGAAATGCAGTCTAAAGAATCAAATAGTTCCACACGGTTCATTACAGAAAACTACAGTGCTCTCCCCCCCACATATTTTCCTACTTCCCACAAGGCACCACATTCAGGTCTGCTAGCTGTTTCTTTTGGCATTGATCTCCATCTTCACAGGCAATGGTGTATTGCCACTCTTAATTATTTTGGTCATAAAGGTTTATTATCTTTTGACTTCCCACCACAAAAGTTAACCTCATCAACACTCACCATAATCCACACCCCACCTCTCTACCTCCCACTAGATATACTATGTATTTACACGGTTCTATATCAACACTTACATTATCACTACATAAATGCTACTGGTAGCTGAAACACGTGGTATACTGATAATTTTTCTTTTCTTGAACAACTCTTTCTATCCCAACCCCACCCTGAGTGACTGATTTTTTTTTTATGTATCTGACATCAATTGTTTTCAAAATTATCCACAAAGTAAATTTTCTCTAAATTAAACCAAGAATTCTAACCTCAATGCCTAAAATGCAGAAACAATACCTGGAAGGACCACAGGTACTTCATGACAAACTGAGTCTACATGTGTTAAATACTTTTTGACTCAGTGATCTTGTAGGGAAGGCAAATTTTTTAAAAAGAATATCTTTTTGAAACTTATTTTAGAGAGACTCCAACCCTCTTATTACTATAAGAATGGCTTTGAAGACCTCAATATGGAAAATGCCCCTAGTGACCAGTCCACAAAAAAAGAATCCTTGGAGACATGAGCTCTGAAGACTTCTGGTCTACTCAAATTTGAGGTATTTTGCCTTCCATGCCTACTACAGAGCTGTTATCTTGAGATTTCCTTTCCTTCACTGTTGTGTTAAATCCACTATTTCCTGGTTTCCATGTTCTCCTCTTTCTTTGGACATCTTTACTTTGATGAAGCACATCTTCTAGTAACTTCCTGGGACATACAAGTTTTGAGACTTTGAATAACTGAAAATGCATATATTCTACCCTCATACACTGTTTGCCTAAAGATAGAATATAAGTTGAAGACACTTCCCTCAAATATTTGAAACCATGGCTCCGTTCTCTTACTGTATCCTTTCTATGGACATCCTGTGTCTGTTTCAACAGACCTATTAAGAAGTTTGACCATTTTGACTCCTATCTTTGGGCATGTAAGCTTCTTGGAGTAAAGCTGTATGTCTTCTCTTTATCCCAGTAGTTTGCAGTGTTGCCCCTGGAGGCTTCAGGGTGGATTCTTTTACATCTGTTGGGCTGAGTGCTCAGTGGGTCTTTTCAATATTGAAATGCATGTTCTCTAATTCTTTTTTTTTTTTTTTTTTTTTGCGATGCTGGGGATTGAACCCAGGGCCTTGTGCTTGCAAGGTAAGCACTCTACCAATTGAGCTATATCCCCAGTCCCATGTTCTCTAGTTCTATGAAATTTTCTTGAATTATTTCTTTGATTATTTTCTTTTCCACTTCTCCCTCCTTCTGGATTTCCTGTGATTTGGATGTTGAGCTCATGGACTAATATGTTTTCCCTCTTATGTCTTTTTCTCTCTACTTTCTGAGATTTTCCTCGATTTTATCCTCCAAACCCTTGATTATATCTTTTTTATTTACCTATGGTATTTGAATCTTTTTTTATATTTTATTTTGAAATGATTTTAAATTAAACATTGCAAAACTGTCACAGAGAGTTCATATATTCCTCTCACTCTGCTATTCTTAATATTAACAACCTACATAACGACAATATAATTATCAAAAGCAGGAAATTAACACTGACACAATACTATTAACTAGCAGCGTAGACTTTATTCAAATTTCACCAGTCTTTCTACTAGTGAACCTGTTCTTCTCCAGGATCCAATCTGGTATCCCACACAGCATCTAGTTTTTACAGCTCCTTCGTCTCCTCTGATCTGTGACAGGTCTTCAGTCTTTTCTTATCTCCATGACTTAGATACTCTGGATGAGTTAGTCATTTATTTGCATTTTGTATCCTCTCAATTTGAACGTCTGACGTCTTCTTATGATTTCACTGAGGTTATCTGTTTCTGGCAAAAATTACTAGAGAAGTGATGTGTCCCTCATAGTGTATCATATCATGGGTATTAACTAACATATCATATTCTAGGAGTTGTTAATCTGGGGTTTTTTTTGGGGGGTACTGGGGATTGAACTCAGGGGCACTCAACCACTGAGCCACATCCCCAGTTCTATTTTGTATTTTATTTAGAGACAGAGTCTCACTGAGTTGCTTAGTGCCTTTTGCTGAGGCTGGCTTTGAACACGATACTCCTGCCTCAGCCTCCAGAGCCGCTGGGATTAGGGTGGTGGTGTTAATCTTGATTGCTCATTTAAGGTGTTGTTTGCCACATTTCTCAAGTTTGAAGATAATATTTTTCCCTGTGTGACTGAAAAAAGGGCAGAAGGCAGGCAACAAACTAGCTCATTGTGACCAAAAGTTAACTATTCTGAATGAATTTGTCACTGTTTTTCATGCAGCCATCTAAAACAAACGTTCTAGAAAGAGTTCTTTCCCTCCGAACCCTTGAGAAGGAATATTTCTCCTTGGCATCAGCCCTCCCAGCATCCTCAGCTCTAACAAAGGCAAGGATCCACACGCATCATTGATGTCTGTAGTCCCTTTCGCTAAACAGGGCTGAACTTGTAAGTAACCAGCAGTGGCTTAATTCATTTGAATCCTAAACTTAGACCAAAATGCAGGTAGCTCTCTGCGGAGGGAGATTCACACGCTCGCGGCAGCCCCGCAATCCAGAGCATCTCCATCTGAACCAATACAATCGCTTGCCTGCCGGGGTAAAGGCCACTGTCAGCCAGTGGCTCCCCTAAGGCAGAATGAACCTCTAAGTTTGATGAAGGAAGAGAAACCTCTCTCACGGAAATGCCATGAACAGAAAGGAGGGCACCTCAGTTCCACTCCAGGAGGAGTCCTGCACAGACTAGGGGCACTGCCCGTGCTGTGGGCCCCTGGGAGGTCTGAAGGCTGCCGACATGACAGGTTGGAAAACTGAAAAGAAGGACGATGAACAAGTGTCAGGCTGGAAACAAGATGAGTCAAACCAAAGGAATGGTAGAGGCCAAAATGTGCTACGCGAGATGTGCCAGACACTGTCACGAGTGCATTAAAAACACAACGCTTTAAGGTAGGAACCATCACTGTCCCCATCATAGAGAAGAGAATGGAATCACAGCAAGCAGACAGTCCAGGCTGAACCCAGGCACCAGGAGTCTTTAAATACGATGTCCACTAACACTAACAGAAGTTCATGTGCATGGTCGACAAGTTTCATCGATTGATGATCTTCGGTGCCAATTAAGGCACTATTATCAGAAGCTGCAGAGCCTCCGCGTGAAAACAGAGAGTTTGGTCTTAAATATGCCTCGAGCTCTTCTAGTAAATATATTCTGCTTCCCCACCATGACAATTATCACAGCTCAATGGTGCTCATTAAACAGTCTCATGTTTTTGTACGACCTAAATGAGATCTGATTATTAAAGACCAAACTATTACAGAGGAACCAGGAAAAAAAGAGGGAAAAGAATGACTTCCCTTACCGAGTTCAGATAAGCTGGCCTGCTGTTTGCTTTAGGGAACTATGTGGCTGCTCTGACTATAAAACAGCTTTCTCATGGCTGGTGAGAGAATTTCCACATAGCTAACACTGAAAGGGATTGCAGATTGGAATAAATCAATCTTGCCAGGCTTGGAAATTTCCAGATAAACTATTCAGATTGACAGTGACAGAAAGGCCAAGAAAAGCAACTCTTCTTCACTAAGGACGAGTGCTTTTAAAGACCAGCAGTCTCCAGAGTTGGTTTTATAATTCTTAAGCGTGGGATCCACTCCTGGGAGTTGAACTTCGTGTCTCCTCTTACTGTGCTCTTTCGGTTGTTTATGGTTTATAATTTGGAAGTTCCCTAGGGCCTTTCCCAGCTCATGCAGAAGTCTAAAGGAGCAGAGGATCGCACTTGAAGATGTCTGGGAACAAATAAGATTATGAAGAGTTTTAAGAAGACAAGAAGCCTGGACTTGCAAGTACAATGTGCCTCTCCAGGGCCCGACTGGGAACCAGAAAGGGACACTGCCCAGATAATGTACCATTTCCCCTGGGCCTCAAAGTTCCTCAACAGGAGGCTAAGCTATAATAACACAGTAACTTCAGTTCACAACACAGAACTTTCCTGAAAGCAGGTTTTAATGGGAATGAGAGCTTTAGGCTTGGAAGGAGAATCCTGAAGGAAGTTAGAGATCACAAAAAGGATTACTTAGAGGCACCACGGGGGCGGGGGGAGGGGGGATCTATTTTACAATTTTGCCAAAGGCCAACTATCTAGCTCAGAGCTCAGAAAGAAGCAATGAAATTTTACAGGAATGGATTTGCAGAGTGGAAAGAAGGGATATGTAATAAATACATAACATGCATCATAGCTATTCCACATTTAGAATCATATCCCAGATAATCTGTGGATCCAATGAATTTTGATGAAAAACAAAGGTATCAGAGGTTGGAAAGGCTGCTGTCTACCTGAAGAGGACAATATGGTTTTGTTTTGTTTTTCACTGAAAGACATCAGTTAATAATAACAATTAAAAAATCATAATAGTAAACAATGCTGGAATTGCAAAAGATACAGAATAGGAAATTTTTAATATTAAAAGCAAGATGTTGGGCCAGGGATGCGGTCAACACACACACACACACACACACACACACACACACACACACACCAAGAAAGCTGTCACTTGAACACTCTTTGGACCAGGCCAGGAATTTTGTCATTCTTTGAGGATTAACATAACAAAATAATAGTCATAGACAGAACCCACATTTGTCTTACGCAAGTCAAAGTAATCATTTAGGGGGGAAAACCTAATTGCTTATTCTTATATGGTACCATCTTTTGAGTTCTGCTGGTGGAGAGCACACAGGAGCCCAGCTGAGGAAGGGGTTCCACAAATATGAAGGCAAAAGAAACCCAGGGTGACTGGAAGGCAGATCTGAAGAGGCAGGAGGGGCAAATCGAACAGACCAAGTTAGTAGTGGTCCGTTTCCACTATGCAATGGGGCACTCAGGGTTTTAAAAAGGAGGTGATGATTGAGGATTTCAGAAAACTTCAGGTACAACAGAATCATGTTGGTATGATAATCCACACATACCTAATGATGAAACTTCTGGTCAGTGAGTCTAACATGGACACTGTCCTGAACAACACCATAAGGGTCATTCATTCATGTGGTTGGTGTACTGGCATAAAAGATCAGAGGACTGGAAGTCCTGGTTTTTGCCAGATTGGAGATGTTGAGCTGGCTGCTGCATTTCTTCAGCCCCTATTTCCTCATTTGTAAAATGAGAGAGGTAGACACTAGAACCACTCAGTCCACTGTGACTTTGACTAGAAGAAAAAGAAAAGAGGATACATTTTCAAAAACCCAAGTGTCCAATAAACATGAAAGAGATGCTGATATTCATTCATAATCAGAGATATTAAAATGCAGTAGATTGGCAAAAAAAAAAAAAAAAATCAATGCTGGCACAGATATGGAATACCAGGAGCTCATACTATTAAGTAGGAGTGTAAACTGGTACAACCACTTTGTAAGACCATTTGGCCGGTATCGAGAAAGACTGAAAATGTACTCGCCCTGTGATTTAGCAATTCCACCCACAGACACATTCCCTAAATAAAAGTTTCACACATACGCACAAGCAAATATGTATAAGACTATTCAAAGCAGCAACATTCTTGATAGGGCCCAGCTAGAAGGAGCCTAAATATCAGGAAGAGAGACCTGAAATGTAGACGACTCTCCAGAGTCATGGGACCTGTATCCATGATTCAACCAACCACGGACAGAGAAAACTGCATCTGTATGAATATGTACAGAGTTTATTCTTGTCATTAAATCACCAAACAACACAACCTAACAACTACATATACAGCTTTTACACTGTGTTAGGTATTATAAGTAATCTAGAGATTAAGGCATACCAAAGGACATCCTCAAGGTTCTCGATTTTTATAAGGGAACTGGGCATCTGCAGATTTTGGAATCCTGGAGGCTACTAGAACCAAAGCCCTGAGGTTATCACACAACACAATACACTCACACGATAAAGAAATTATATAGCAGGAGAAATAAGTAAAATGGAACAATGTATTTATCAATAAGGTTAATCTCATAAACAAACCTGAGTAGATAAAAGCAAGTTCTGGAAAGAAAGACATCTGACATATGTTTTAATGTTTAATATATGAACAATGTAATGCACATTGTTTAGTAACACTTTTTTAAAAATTAATCTCTAAAGCATAAAAAAATAAAAATTGTACACATTGGTGGCACCATGTGATGCTTCAATACATGTATGAACTGAATGATAAGGTCACACATATCTATTTCCTCAAATGTTTGTCCTTTATGATAGACATTCACAATCCTTTCCTCGCCCTCTCTGAAGCATGCAGTACACAAACAGTGTCCATAGTCAACAGCACAACAGACCCTCTTATTCCCAACTACAACTTAGTACCCACTGATCAACCTGTATCATTTTAATAAAAGTACATGGGCCATACATGGCTAATGGCCAAATTTGATAAAGCGGTCACCTCTAGGGACAGGGAGGACATGTGACCAGAGAAGGGGCTTAACTCAATTTGAAATATCTTAATAGCTTAAAGTGGTGGGTAACGATGTTATTCTCTATGGCTTTTTATTGTGGAAGATATTCATAATAACAATCAAATGGATAGGAGAGATAAAGAACAAATGCAGGTTGCTTCTGTGAATCAATGTTGTCAAAACAGTAGGACCCGACTATGTGTAGAAATAGCCTTGGGAAGAAAAAGGGATTGGACTCTACCTTGAACCAGCCACCAGAAGCTGGGATCTGGGATCTGGGCATGGATGTGCCCATCACTGACCCTGGAGCCCTGGGTAAATCATCCACCGCAGTCAGTGTCCCCTCTGTAAACAAGGAGACTGCAAGAGGATGTGCGAGGTCCTTCCAGACCTGAAGTCTCACAGTGTCCAACTGTACTGGTTCTGCCCCTTCTCACCAAAGCTCTGGCTTGGGCAGTGCAGGGACTAAGCCAGCGTTTTCCCCGCCCAGATCATATTTAACCAAACCTTGGTTCTGAAACTTTCATTTACTCACTTACTTATAAGATCCTACGTTTTATTCTCTCAGTCACTCCTGATCCATGGGTTCGTTTGCCAGGGCTGCCCTGCTCAAGCACCGCAGGCGGAGCAGCTTGGGGACTGCTTTCTCACAGCTCTGACGGCCACAAGTCCAAGATCAAGGTTTCTTCGGAGGCCTCCCTCCTTGGCTGCAGATGTACATCCTCTCCCTCACCATACTTCATGTGTATTTGAGTTCAGATTTCCTCTTTTCATAAGGACATCAGTCTCATCTTTGGACCTTATCTCTAAATTCATTCAGAATAGTTACTTTTGGTCACAATGAGCTAGTTTGTTGCCTGCCTTCTGCCCTTTTTTCAGTCACACAGGGAAAAATACTATCTTCAAACTTGAGAAATGTGGCAGACAGCACCTTAAATGAGCAATCAAGATTAACACCACCACCCTAATCCCAGCGGCTCTGGAGGCTGAGGAAGGAGTATCGTGTTCAAAGCCAGCCTCAGCAAAAGGCACTAAGCAATTCAGTGAGACCCTGTCTCTAAATAAAATACAAAATAGGACTGGGGATGTGGCTCAGTGGTTGAGTGCCCCAGAGTTCAATCCCCAGTACCTCCCAAAAAACCCCAGATTAACAACTCCTAGAATATGATATGTTAGTTAATACCCATGATATGATACACTATGAGGGACACATCACTTCTCTAGTATTTTTTGCCAGAAACAGTTCTACAGTACTGGGGGTTAGAATTTCCATATGTGAATTTTGATGGGTCTGGGGAACTCTAAATTTTCCTACTTGATAGGTCTGTAGGAGGAAGTAGCAGAACTACTAATTTGCTAATTTCAATTTGTTAACTACTCTATAGACTGTAACTGCTTACTTCTTGTCATTAAAATGCCAAACTCCTAATTAACGAAGGACAATAAGTATATGGAGTCACTTAAAAGGGTGCTCATCAATTACTAAATTTATGCACACTATTAAAGCAAGATTAATACTTTCTGATGATAAAATTTTTTAAATTATATTTTTTCCTCTTAATGAAAATTCATTCACTTTCTAGAACTAATCAGGTCAGAAAAATGCATGATACAAGTGGTTTTAAGGACCAAAATCTGGTGCCAAAACTGACCTGCATATGATTTTTCAAACCTCCACTAATCAAGAGATATTGCAGCTTCAGAGCTGATCCACAGCAACATATCCCGCATTGTCCAACATCCAGTTGGCCAGTCTGTCCCACTTCCAGCATGCTGTTCAATTAATTTAGCCCAGTGAGTGACAAATTGAACTCTGCTGGCTGGCCCAGGGAAGTCTCCATGTTTGCTAAGCCACACAAAGCCTCCTTTCTTGAGCGTGTAAGTCACAGGAAAGAGAGCCAGGTCTCAGGGCAAAGCCATCAAAGGACATCAGGAAGCACAAAACTGGCCATTTCAGAACAGTCAATATGCCAAAAGCCTGAAACGCCCCAGTAGGAGCAGCTGAAGAACACTGGGCCTCTAAGCCACAGACATGTCTATTTTTAACTCAGGAAAACTGTGGTTTTGGCCATATCACACCTCACAGCAAAGGCAGGTGAGTACACCATCAAAGCATGTCTCAAGAGAACAGGAATTTATGAGGTCCAACTTCATTTAAAACATGAAGGAGGTAGAGGAAACATCATCGAATACTAATGTCAGACCCTGACCTTAAAAAATAGTACTTGACTAAGGTCGTCTCTCTTAGTAACAAGACCAGCCCACCCAAAGTCCTCCTTGTGACTCTAAAGGTACTGATGGCATGTTTTAAAATTATTTTATTTGTTCTTTTTAGTTATACATGACAGTGGAATCTATTTTGATGTATCTAACAGACATGGAGTATATCTTCTTCTATTTAGGATCCTAAGCTTGTGGAATCTATTTTGATATATATATATTTTCAAACATGGAGTATATCTTATTCTATTTAGGATCCCAGGCTTGTGGATGTGTACAAATATTGAAATTCACTGTGGCGCATTTACATATGAACACAGGAAAGGTATGTCGAATTCACTCCACTGTCTTTTCTATTCCCATCTCTCCTCCCTTCCCTTCATTCCCCTTAGTCTAATCCACTGAACTTCTGTTCTTCTCCCCCACCCTCTGGTGGTGGGTTAGCATCCACATAACAGAGAGAACATTCAACCTTTAATTTTGGGGTATTGGCTTATTTCACTTAGCATGATAGTCACCAGATCCATCCATTTACCAGCAAATGTCAGAAAGTCAAAGATGAAGGTCGGAGGCCAGGCACAGTGGGGTATGCCTGTAATCCCAGTGGCTTGGGAGGCTGAGGCAGGAGGATCACGAGTTCAAAGCCAGTCTCAGGAAAAGCAAGGTGCTAAGCAACTCAGTGAGACCCTGTCTTTAAATAAAATACAAAATAGGGCTGGGGATGTGGCTCAGTGTTGAGTGCCCCTGAGTTCAATCCCTGTTCCAAAAAAAAAAAAAAAAAAAAACCTGAAGGTCCAAGTGCTCAAAACAGTCTCCGATGATTCAGACAGAGGTCCATTAATTACCTATACCTTGAAATGAAATCTAGGCAGCACTCTGTTTCTCAATGAGTGGCCACTAAATCTTTAGTAATCCCACTTCTAATGTAATTAGCAAGGTGGGAATTCCACAGGGACCTTGTGCTGTTTACTGTGGTAAAGAAGAGACACCGTACTGGTGGTGGTGTCAAGTCTAAATGTGGGGGTCTCCTGGGAAACAAGCTCTTGATCCCTGGAAATTACTCTCTTGACACCTTAAGTTCTTGTTCATAGTAAACGGAAGAAGCAGCAATTTCATCCATCATTTAAACTGAAGCAAAAGTGGGTTGGGATATGAGGTCCTGAGTTCAATCTCTAGCCCCATTAAAAAAAAAAAAAAAGTATGGATTAAAAAGTGAAGTGGGAGCAGAAGAGGAAGAAGCAAGAATGCTTTGAATCTATGACAAGTAAAATTATTCTTACAGAGTAGGTCAGAATAAACTTCAGTAATTACTTTGCTTTTTTAAGTTGCTCAAACTCTACAGAATTACCCAAAACCATACTACCTTTCGATTTTTACCACAATAGCACAGAGTTAACATTAAACTTACCAATCATGATATATGAAAACAAAAAAACTTCACCCATAAATGAAAACAAAAAACTCAAGGCAGATTTTACAGCCTGTCCACACCAGAATCTGTTGCTCCACTGCACTAGGAAAACCTCAAGTCTTCCCTGTTTTTCACAGCATGCTTTAGGTGCCAGAAAATTTGCCTCCGATTTCGAAATCACTAAGAGTCCCACCTATACTACGAAAAACATTAATAAAATCAATGTGCTTAAAGCGCCAGAACTTCAAACTGGAAAGTTTCAGTTCACTGGATTTGCCAAAAGACTTTTAGGAAAATATTTTTAAAAACCAGCAAAAATCACCAAAGCATTTATGGCTCTAAAAACAACTTTTTTGGCGGGAAAATATATATATAGATATATATGTACTTTTTTTTTTTTTCATTCTAGGGTTCCTTTAGAGAAATCTCAGTGTTAATTTGTAGAACGTTAACATGGGAGCAGGGCTAGGCCAAACAATGAGAATGAAAGAGATAATTATTTAAAATAGTTACCACTCCCAGCAATGGGGCTGGGAGTGAAGCAGCTCAGTGGCAGAGCGTTTGCATGGCATGCATGAGGCCCTAGGTTGCATCTCCAGCACCGAAAACAACAACAAAGAGCCACTTCTCTAAAATGATTGACAAGCACCCTCCTCTGTGCCTTTACCCTCTGCAGATCTCACTGGAACTTTGATGTCACTGACTCCACTCTGCCCTTTTCACCATGACTGTTGATTCTCTTGCCCTCAGGTCTCTTCTTAGCCAGCTTAGGGTCACTTGCTGGTTCACACCTCCCCTCCCGTAGCCTCTCTCCTCGGTTCATCCTATCCACCTGTCAGAACACTCTCCGAGCCGGCCCAATGCCTACTTCCACTGCTGTGCCAGTGCCCTGAACAAAGACACAGGAGCACTCCACCAGACCGACAGGTCACACCTTCAGTGACCTAAGCTCACTAGGTTCACGGAGCAGAGCCCTACTGTGGTCACCCATCCCTCCTCCCCCAGACAGCCTTTCCGTACCTCCTTCTCACCTCAGACCTCCAGCACGGCCCCTCCTCTCTCCCGGCTGATGAAACAGAGGCCTCCAAGGAGAACGCCACCGCTGACGCTGCTGTGTCACTCCCTGCCCGTCGCTGGGCCCACAGCGTTCTGCCTTCCCACCTGTTGCCATGGGTGGCCAGTCCATTTCCTCGTCTCAGGCCAACCCCACCTCCCTGGGCACCACACCACATCCACGCCAATCCACTCGAGGGCAAAGTTCCAGAAACCTCCCACCTTCCTGTACGGCTCATCTGCCCGCTCTTCACATCGCTCAGCCTGAATGGGAGCACAGAAACATGCTGCGTTTCCATCTTTTCAAAGAACTCTTGACCCTTGTTTCTCTTCTATACTCTTGTCACATTTCTCTGCTCCACGTTACAGAATTCAAAAAAGTATCTCACAAGCTGGGTTCAGTGGCACACGCCTCTAATCCCAGTGGCTTGGGAGGCTGAGACGGGAGGATCACGAGTTCAAAGCCAGACTCGGCAACAGAGAGGCACTAAGCAACTCAGTGAGACCCTGTCTCTAAATAAAAACGAAATAGGGCTGGGGATGTGGCTCAGTGGTTGAGTGCCCCTGAGTTCAATCCCTGGTGCCCAAAAAAAAAAAAAAAAGTATTTCACAGTGGCACACACTTGTAATCCCAGCTCCTTGGGAGGCTGAGGCAGGAGGATCACAAGTTCAAGTCCACCCTGGGCAACTCAGTGAGATTCTATTTCAAAATAAAAAAATTAAAAGGGCTGGGGGTGTAGCTCAGTGATAAAGTGCCTGTCTAGCACGTGTGAGGCCCTGGGTATCATCCCTACTAGTACAACAACATCAAAAAACGGTTGTTTCTACTTGCTGTCTCCAATTCAACTCCCTCCTTTATCCCTTAAACCTATTTCGATCAGTCTACTGCCACCACCATTCTGAACAGTCTTGTCACTGTCCCCAGTGACCTTCATCCTGCTAAATCCAATGGTCAGTTCTGAGTCCTCATCATACTTGACCTCACAGCAACACCTGGACTATTCTCTCCTTTCTTTTTTATATTTTTATTTATCTATTTATTATTTTTGTTTTGTGTTGGTTTGTTTTTGGTACTGGGATGGAACTCAGGGGCACTTAACCACTGAGCTATATCCCCAGCCCTTTTTATTTATTTATTTATCTTTTGAGACAAAGTTTCACTAAGTTGCTTAGGGTCTCACTAAGTTGCTGAGGCTGGTTTCAAACCTGCAATCCTCCTGCCTCCGCCGGCAGTCACTGGGATTACAGGCATGTGCCTCCACGCCTGACCTGTTTCTGACACTGTCATCGCCGAGCTCCAGATGTCCTCGACACGACCTCACCAGAGGCTCTGCACGGTGCCGTCTGCTGATCCTGCTCATTGCCCGAGTCTCTGAACACTAAGTGTCCCAGGGCTCAGGCTACAACCTCTTCCCTTCACAATTTGAACCCACTCTCTGGGTAACTGTAGTCTTGTGCCTTTAAGTGCACCTGTACGCTGAAGCCTCCCAAGTGTGTGTTCAGCCAGCTCTCTTCCTTCAGCTCCAGTCTCCACACTCCACCACCTCTTCCATCTCTTCCTCAGTGATAACAGCCATCTTGAACTTACTATGCTGAGTTTCAACTCTTCCCCTCCAAACCTGCCCCTCCACGATCCTCCCCGCCTCGGGAAACAGCAACTCCATCCTCCCAGAGACCCAGACAGAAAACCTGGGCACCTTCCTTGCCTCTTCTCTTTTCTCTCACCTCCCACAGTCGATCCATCATCAAATCCTGTTAGTCTACCTTTGAAAAAATGAAGCACACAAAAACATGTTTTAAATGTGACCACTTCTCAGCTCCACAACTAAGTTCAACATGTCAGCTGGATGAGACTCCTACCTGGTCTCCCCACCCAAATGTCCTCTCAGCATGGATGACAGAGGGGTCCCTTTCAGCCACATGCTATCACTCTGTCACAGTCCTCCAGTGACTTTCCATCCTTCTGAGGACAGCCTCACATGAGTTACCAGGCTTCCTCCTCTCCCACAGCTCGTCCCCTGACCACTGCAGCCCACCATACTGGCCTTCCATGTCTTGAATCAGCCAGGCACAGCCCCACCACAGAGCCTTTGCACGTGCCACATCCTCAGTTTAGTCCTCTTTCCTCTCGAGTCATATGCCACCACCTCAACTTCTTTGGGTCTTTGCTGAAATGTCACCTTCTGAGTGACAACTCCATTTATAATGTGAATATTCTCTATTGCCTTTGCTTGCTTTTCCCCATTGCTGATAGATTATTTCTCCATTGAAATTGTGATCATTCTGATAAACCTTACATTCTTGATTTTTCATTTATTACCTTCCCCCACTAAAATAGAGTACAGGAGAGAAGGAAAGTTTGTACACTGCCATGTCCTCAGAATCCACAGGAGTTCCCAGCACACTGTAGGCAATACATATTTGAGATATGAATGAATATATTGTAGGATTAAAACAATATACTATACTATGCTTTCAACTTGGATATAGTCTAACTTATCAGTCTTTTTCCTTTATTATTTTTCTTTATCATTCCAATATCTTGTCCAAGAAATCTTCTCCATCCAGATATATCTTTATACCATTTCTTTAAAAAGAAACAAAAAGTACAAATCACAAAAGAAGAAATTAGGCTTGGTAGGGTGGTGTGCACCTCAGGAGGCTGGACGGAGACTTTCACTTGGGCCCAGGGATTTGAAGCCAGCTTGGGCAAGATAGCAAGACACTGTCTCAAAACATTTTTAAAAAGAAGAAATTAGTAAGTCTGTTTTTGTAACCCTGATTAAAGATTACACAACTAAAGCTAAAAGACATTTTTTTAAAAAGATGATCTAAAACATAAATATGTCCCTGAAACTGGAAAGAAAAAGACAAGAACAAAACAATCGGAAAATGGGCAATACTGATGACTTGGCACTTCCTAAAAGAAACGAAACCCTTTTAAAATGTTCATTATCACAGTTTGATAACTAAAGGGCTCAGCTATCAGCAAAAACTGAGAAATGTGCCAACAGTGGTGGTAATAATATAGATAAATTGCAACTTTTAGACTGTAATTTATGCATGGATGTATAAATTGGTACAATCACTTTAAGGAACAATTTGATCACACTCGTATACAGATACAAGGTTGCAGAAGGATACGGGAGTGTGATACCATTTATCTTTAATTTGTAGAAGATCATTATAATGGTGAAGTATTTTAAAGTAAATGCAAGGATATAACCCTACGACTGTGGTTACCACTAGGATGGAAAGAATGTGAATGAACTGTGGAGGGGGGAAGAGGACTAAATATTCTTAACTTAAATTAAAACTAAAGCCAGGCGTGGTGGTGAACACCTGTAATCCCAGCAACTTAGGAGGCTGTGGCAGGAGAACCACAAGTTTGAGGCCAGACTCAGCAAGTTAGTGAGACCATCTCAAAATAAAAAGGACTGGGGATGTGGCTCAGTGGTAAAGTACCTCTAGGTTCAACCTCCAGTACCAGAACAATTTAAAAAAAGAAAGGCATGTTGCAGAGTTAACACTGGTTAAATGTAGGTGATAAACACACAGGTAACAGTTTCCACAAGTCTAAAAATACTTTCAAATTTTTTTAAAACCAAAATTGAAAATTGCCTTTCCATTTCTTGGCATTTATTATAAGAAATGTAGTTTCTAAGCTACCTGATAGATCATTCTGTTAAACATGTACATGTGAATAGATGCACATGAAGTTATGGGATACGTACACACGAATATTAACCCTTTATAAAATTCCTTCTCTGTTTGCTGATACCCACATGTCCAACGGAAAGACCGCAGTTGCCAATAAAGTGGAAGTCAAACATCATTACAACATGTTGCTCCTTGAGACAGCAAGAATTCAAAAGAAATAACTATTGAGGAAAAAAAGATATATGTAAACCAATCCAGTTTTCATTGCATTTTGAAATAGCTTACATCAAAATTAAATTTAAGCAACCTTTCCATCCCGTCGTCGACTCTGGTGAGTGTCCTAACAGGCAGCCACATTCACTCCTACCAGTGACCCCATTTAAAATCTTCCTTATTCAAACCAAAGTACTAAGACTGCCAGAGTCTCAGCTTGAAGCCCAGGATCTGCCAGCTGCAGTGCACACATTACTGACAGGGAGAGAGACCACCTGGGAAGGAAAGGCCCCTGAGTTTCTGCCAAAAAAAAAAAAAAAGCATTGACATTTTCTTCCAGCCAATCACTATCTAAAATGGACTTGGGCCAGAAGGTCCTCTGGTTACCTAATCTCCTGAAGTATAAACACGGGCTTCAGGATTCTGATACTGTCACTTTCAGTTTGTCACTTCTGTAGAACAAGAGTATTGAAAACATTCTGAAGATAAGGCATGGCTTTGGCATTGAAAGTCTCAAATGGAACCTGGCACCAGGATCCCTTTTCAGGGACTCCAGTGGAAGGGCTCACCTGCCTTGTGGAGAAAGAAGGCAGCATTTAACTGAAGGGAAGATAGCTGGAGGCAGGAAACACGAGGCCAGGCTCCCCGCTCCTAGGAAACTCTACAGGGCCACCTGGGCTATCACATAATCTCTTCATTTGTAAAATGGGAATAATTATTTTGACTTTTCTAATAAAGACCTCAGAAGCCCCAAGTGAAAAAACCAAAGCAAAAATGTAAATGAACATCAGGCCATGAACCTGCACAGTAATTTCTCAACATAATCCCTCTCTGAGTTCCAAACACACTCCCAAGTACCCCAGTGGTCACACCAGGAAGCAGGGAAAGGGAACTCACAATGATTCATTATAGACTAGACTGATTTCCCAGTGCCTTGCACATGGTAGGTATGCTATCGAATCTGATTTTATCCTCAAAAAATGTCAAGTCATCATTAATCCCTTTGAGAGAGGAGGAAGGACTAAGAACCAAATATACTGGCCCAAGTAAAACGAACTCAGAAACTACGACAAAGCTCCAATAAATAGTAGACCTAGCACTGTGAACCCACACCAGATTCCAAAGCACCTGCTGATTTATCTACACCGTGCCTTCCAACAGAAATATAACATAAGCTACATATGTCATTTTAAATTTTCTAGTAGTTACACTCAAAAAGTAAAAAGAACTCAGTGAAACTTACTTTACTATATATTTTATATAACCAGTGCATCACCAGGTTATCCACGCCTGTACACAGTGTACAGGTTGTACGTGTGCGGTGCATGCCTGTAGCCCCAGCTACTAGGGAGCTTGAGGCCAGAGCATCACTTGAGTTCAGGAGTTCAGAGCCAGCCTGGGCAACATAGTGAGACCCCATCTCAAACAAAAACAAAAAATAAAACAAAAACAAGATGGAAAACCCTTATCAATGTACCCAAACTATTATTAATTAATTATTGTATAACTGATGTTACATTTTTACATTCTTTTTTTGGTACCAAGACTTCAAACTCTGTTGCATATGTATACTTAGAGAACATTTTGGGGTGGTCACATTAAGTGCTCAACAGTCCCTGTGGCTCATGACAACATACTGGGACGGTATGGATCTATAGGACACTGACTCCCCTAGGCATAGAGACATTCCTTGTGGTCTCAGGCCAACGGGTGTGCTCCACCTCAGAGTGGGTGGCAGGGACAGGCACATTCCTGGAGGCACTGTGGCGCTTCTCTGCCTGGGCCAGAAGCTCCCTCCTCGAGTATGCCTCTGCTGACCACCCTCCACAGCCTCCTCTTTTTGTCTTCATGGCCTTTATCACTAACTAAACTCTCCAGCAAGGCAGGAGGATCACAAGTTCGAAGTCAGCCTAGTAAACTTAGCCAGACCCCAATTTTTTTTTTTTTTAAAGGGCTGGGGATGAAGCTCAGAGGTAAAGTGCCCACAGGTTCAATCTCCAGTACTGACAAATAAAAACAAATAAGTTGTTCAACTTATTTGTTCACTGGTGTAGCACCCATCTCCCCCTCCCTAAAATTTAAGCTCCATAAGAAAAGAGCCTTTTCTGTATTTCATTCCTCTCTTCCCAAATCTTGGATTGGTGTCTGACACAGAAGATAATCAATAACACTGGTTGCATTAATGAACTGCCACAGCCAAAAGGGGACAAGGTCTCCTACCCCACAAACTATAAAATGCATTTACCATAGACTAATGTCATACAGAATCGAGTTTCCCAAACTCACCCACCAAAGACAATTTAACCCATAATGTAACCAAACCCTAGGAGGAAACAGCAGAGTATATGGCAAGGTCAGCAAGCAGCATAGCAGAGCAGAAGCTCCTCCAAGGCCCATCCCATGGTAAGCACGTGTGCTTTCACCCTGCCACCCGAACCCCCAAACACAGCAGTCCTTCGTAGGAATGAATGAATTCATCCTAAGGAGACACGGAGTCAATTCCAACTAGACTATGGATTAAATGACCATTTAAGGGCTACTCTGGGAAGCTGACCAACAATCACACTGTAAAAAGATGCTGCAAGTGGCTTCCCTGATTCCTTGATTTGAGTGAGGTCCCCGTGTTACACATGTCTGTATTCTAAATTGCTTCTCTAATACGAAGAAGCAGAAACTCAACTCAAACTACTTAAAACAACACAGCACAATTTATTGTAAAGAGTCTGGGTTCCCGAGTTGGATCCAACAGAAACCCAAATATCGCCACAACGTTCTCCATCTCCAGGATCCACACTCCCAGCATGGGCTTCCTGCCCTCTGTGCCCCTGCCATGGCTTCCTCCATCCTGCAGCCTAATGTGATAACCATGGGCCTCACAGCACCCATATTTGCATGTTATTGTTAGACTTTCAGAAATCCACTGGCCTTCTTGCCTCCCGCTATAGTTTGGGTCCACTGTGACTGAAGGCTTGGTTCACAGGGTGGCCCTGCTGGAAAGTGACAGAACCTTTAAGAGGTGAGGCCTAATGGGAGGCCCTTAGGTCACTGGGGGCATGAGGCAGTTCTTGCAGGACCCTATGAGTTCAAGCACAAAGGCTGATATAAAAGGAACAAGCCTCACCCTCCCATTCTCTCTGTTCTAGGTTCAAGATACGATATTCTTGTTCCTGCACAAACTCCCAGTCATTGTTATCCTGGCCCCTGAGGTGAAGCAGCCAATGGGAAGCCCTTGACATAGTGCCTATGCTACCCCATTTGGACTTGAAACTCTAAAACTGTGACCTAAAAATCTCTTCTTCTTCGTAAGTAACCTGTATCAGGTGTTTCGTTCAGTAACGTGAAGCTGACTAACATACCTCTGTTCCATTTGGAAAATCCCTTGGAAGAACAGTTGTTGGCCCCACTTGCCAGTATTTATCTATGGACCCAATGATGGGTCAAATTTTATTAATGATCGCCACATAGATGACTGGGTTTAAGAGGTGATTTCTAGAAAATCCAGTGCCAGGCAGATGACCCCACGGCTATCCATTACTCTTCATATAAACCCTGAGTTTCCTTTTCATTATATCCATCACACATGAGCCTAGCTTTCTGTTCAAAGTTTACCTTTCATATTAAGCCATGTAATTATGGGAGGCAAAATGTGTGTTTCTGCTGGTCTCCACTCTATCTCCCCACCAGGAGTAGTTGCTGGCACACAGATGCCCCTCAGCATATTTCTGTCAAACAAATGAAAACGTTTTAAAGTGAAATGCCAAGATAAAACCATACAGTAAATTAAAAACTCCTCATTAGGAACTTTTTGTATACACTAATGACAGATAAAAATTCCATTGAAGCAGGCGCAGTGGCACACACCTATAATTCCAGCAGCTCAGGAGGCTGAGACAGGAGGATTGCGAGTGCAAAGCCAGCCTCGGCAATGGCAAAGCACTGAGCAACTCAGCTAGACCCTGTCTCTAAATGAAATACATAAAAAGGCTGGGGATGTGGCTCAGTGGTTAAATGCCCCTGGGTTCAATCCCTGGTACCAAAAAAAAAAAAAAAAGAAAAGAAAAAAAAAAGAAAAAACTCCATTGTTCCATGAAAAGAAAACTCCTCCTTTGGAAGGAGCCTATGCAGACCACAAAGTCTTCTAATACCTGACCCAAACTATTTTATCCAAAGGATCCCTGCACACACTGGCCAGGTTCCCCACAGGAAGCTGCCGTGGGCGGCGGCTCAACAGTAGACATTCTATCAAGAAAAGTGATAGGGCTCAGGGAAAAAATCTGCAAAGTGAACCCTCAGGTAACAAAAGCATCAAGGGAGCAGCAAGGGAAGAGGAAAGCATCGGGTTCACAGCTTCACAAAAGGAGAAGGAGCCCAGAGGCTGCAGCAATACCAGTCCCTTTCACTGAGAAAGTGACCCAGTTTAGCTGGCACAAGAAGTACGATTTCAAGTTAAGGTGTGACCTTTACGAGGCAGGTAACACTCCCTAACTTTTAGAGGGCATTCTAAATGTTACACTTTACTGGTTATGCTGAAAATTCATTCATTTACTCCTCAAGCCTCAAGTGAAATAACCTCTAATTTGCTAGTGGAAAAGTTAAAGGACAAAACTCTAAGAAAACTAAAATAACTTGCCAGAATCTGGTCTCTGAGGTGTTCCTACAAACGCAAACTCAAATGAAAAACTAAGTCGTAGTCATTTTGTATGTCCCCTAAAAGCACTTCCACACTCGGGGTGTGGCCTTGCTTCCATCGTCTTTATCACTAGGGTGAGGACAGTGCCCTTTATCAAGATGAAGAAAGGCTCAGAGGCAATAAATATCATCCCACAAATCAGTTTAGCCAGAAATGGCCAAGACAATATTCTTACCCAGGGCTTTGATACTAAATCCACTGTTCTTTCTCCTGCCTCAGAAACCACAAGATAATTTTGGTAAGATTAAATTTACAATTACTGAAAGTTACGGTTTCAGTCGGAATGAGTAACAAGTATGTGTAAATACTGACAAAATCCCAGCTCTCCCGCTTTCCTAGCTCACAACATTGAGTGCACAACATTTGGCTTCTCTGAATTTTCATTTCTTTATGCATAGAATGGATATAATGTCAACTTCACAGGGCATCAGAAGGGTTAAATGAGAAGGCAGCTTTGGGATTCCAAGAACAAATAGATTGTTCTGCCTTGGAGGAGTCCAGTTCAGAAAGGAGACAAACGTATCAACAAATAACTTCAACATAAGTGGTAAGAATGATATATGATATATGGAGGAATCATATCCAGGAATGAATGATATATGGGGGTAATCAGAGCTGAGTTTTGAGGTATCCATGGCCTTTGATTCCAGGACTCCTGCAGATAACCCCATCCATAGATGCTCAAATTCCTTATTTAAATGCATATAACCTACACAATCCTCCCATATACTTTAAATCACGTCTAGATTACTTTGTATTATACCTAACACACATAATCATTATACTGTGTTGTTTCAGGATTAATGACAAGGGGGGAAAAAAAGGTCTGTGCATGTTCAGTATAGATGTGATCTTTCTCCTGGTACTTTCAGCCATGGTTGGATGAATCCTTGGATGTGGAACCTGTGGAGATGGAGGACCCACTGTGTGCATACAGTCAGCCAGGACAAAAGGAACAGTACAAGGAAAGGCAAGAGCTGGAAGTGACCCAGACTCCTTCAGGAACTCCAAAATGTGGTATTACCAGAACAAAGAGTGGACAAAGAACGTCAGTCAGGAAAGACCCTGGAGAGGTGGGCAGTCCCATCATATGGAGACCAGAGTCGCACTGAGGAGCATGCACCTTATGCTGCGCTGGGCTGCCACTGAGGAATTTAGAGTGTGGCGTGGTGGGATTCACTGGGTTGTCTTCACACGTGTGCAAGGGAAAATTATGTCAGATTCATTCCACTGTCTTTCCCTTGCCTGCCCCACTCCCTTCCCTTCATTCCCCTTTGTCTAATCCACTGCAATTCTATTCTTCCCCACCTTCCCCCCGCTTACTATGGGTTAGCATCCACATATCAGAGAAAACATTCACCATGTCCATCATAAGAATGGGATTCTATGTTACTCAGCCATAAGTGGATGGAACTAGAGACTATCATGCTAAGTGAAATAAGCCAGTCCCAAAGAACCAAAGGCCGAATGTTCTCTCTGATACACAGATGCTAACTCACAATAAGCAGGGAGGGGAACGGAAGTACTCTGGATTAGACAAAGGCGAATGACAGGAAGGGAGGGTGATGAGAATAGGAAAGACAGCGGAATGGATGGGACATAACCTTCCCAAGTTCATACATGAATACATGACCATGTAGCTCCACACCATGCTCAACCACAAGAATGGGAAGTTATACTCCATGTATGTATAATATGTCAAAAAACTTTTCTACCGTCATGTATAACCAAAAAGAACAAATTAAAAAAATAAATAAAAATGAAATAAAATTTCATGTTATTTGCATAAAAAAGAATGGGATTCTAACTAGAATAAGATATATTCCAGGTTTGTATAATTATATAAAAATGGGCTCTGTCGTCATGTATAACTAAAAAGAACCAATACATTTTTTAAAAAACCTAAAAAGAAAGCCGAGTGTGGCATGGTGACAGGTCTGAATTTTCAATGTGGCCACAGAGGGAAGGATGGACAAAACTGGAGACAGTGATAGGGGAGGGGGCGATGGGTTTCTGGTGAGTGAGGGGTTAGGAGACAAGGAGGGACAGCGAGGTAAAGGGCGAGGAGATGAAACCCGGGACCCTGCTGAGTAGCTGGGTGTGGAAGGGAGAGGTCATCCAGATTGAAGAAGATACTCCTATTTAAGGCGTAGGTGGCCTGGGTGACTGAGATGGGGAGTTAAGGAGGAGTTTCGGGTCTTATGGACAAGGGACTGAGGTTGGTTTCGTGATGTCGGTGGGGCATCTAACAAGCTATGTCCCGCATCTGGATAAAAGGGGGCCTCGTGCGGGAGGAAAGGTCAAGACAGGGTGCACATCAGGCAGCCCCAAGCACAGAGGCGACGCTGACACTTCCAGAATGCATGACACCAGCTAAGGAGAGCGTGTGGGAGAAGGGCTCTGGAAAGACTCCAGAGAAAGGGCAACATGAAAGGAGTGGGCAGAGAGGAGCGAGGGGTCGAGAAACCCGGAAGGCCGCCCTGCAACAGGTTGGCCGGCAACAGCATCTGGGCAACAGTTGTCCAGCGAGGACAGGACTGAAAAGCTGCCCACCCCGCTGATCGATGCCCAAAATCACGAAAACAGAGGGAGGGGCGTTTTTATGCCTGGATGGGGGCTGGTGGTAGAGAAGAGACCGGAAGGTGCATCAGTGGGCATGGAGAGTGGGCTTCGTTTTCCAATGTGCCTGCCTGAGAACTAAGGGGATGTGGTCAAAGTGGTTCTGGGATCAGAGCCCCAACGTCAACCATGAAGGCATGTGGCATCAGCGGGCACCATGCCAGTTACCAGCTGCAGCAGTCAACAGCCACCGTGGAGAAAAGGTGAGAAGGCTCTGACCGGCATTGTTGGGCACACGATGTGTCTAGACAGTTCCTGACTGCCCAGGGAATCAGTCAGAGGGGCAGGGGAGAGGGGCTCTTCATTACCATTCGCTCCTCACCTCCTCCTGCCATTCCTGTCGCCTCCAAGACTGCGGAGCTGCTGAGGGCCACCTGCTGCACGTTCATTTCTTTACTGAGGTCTCCAGGGCCGATACAATGGTTGCTTCTCAAGATCTCATAACCTGAGATTGCTACATTTCCAAATTTACACTATTAGTAGATCCACACTGAATTGCCCCATTGTCTAATGGCATTTTTTGTCAAAACTTTTTTATTACAGTATGTTACACTGATATCAGAATAAACGAATTCAAAAAAATGGCTGCTTCTCTTTTTGTAAGTGAAAGGCAACGTGTCTGTCAGCAAATACAGTTATCCTTCTAATCCGCTTGCTTCTGGGGCAATTTGTATGCAGTAAGAAATGTGGGCAGTGCCACAAATGGTACATAGGCATACGCTTGGAGAGTTGAAACAAAGGAGACAGGCGCAACACCGAATTCAAAACAGAAAATTACGGGGCTGGGGATGTGGCGCAGTTCGTACAGTGCTTGCCTTGCATGCACAAGGCCCTGGGTTCAATCCCCAGCACCACACACACACACAAAAACCAGAAAATTACAAAAGAGAAATGATACCATCAACAAATTTATAATATTCCAAATAAAAGGTTTTACACACACACACACACACACACACACACACACACACACAAGTGCGCACCCTTGTCTCCAGAATCTACTCTTCACTCTGTTGTTCTCTGAGAATAGGTCAGAGTCCTACATCTAAAAATGATCAGTTCCTACTCCTTTTTTCCTTTTTTCCCTCCCTTTCCACTATGTAGATCAGGGGTCAGCAAACTAAGGCCACATCCAGCACACAGCCCCCTTGTCTATGGCCCAGGAACCCAAGAATGGCTTTTACCTTTTGAAGGGGCTGTAACGACAAGTAACACCAAAGTAGAACACTCCACAGAGACCTGATGTGACCTGGGAAGACTGACTCATGTACTCTCTGACCCACTACAGACAGAGGGTGCCAACCCTACTGCAGACCAAGACCTGATGTCCAGGAAGGCAGCAACGCTGTTGAGGCCACACAGCATCCAACAGCAGAACTCAGACAAGAGCCCATTTCTCTTGAATCCCTCCCACCACCAGGCAAACACAGAATTTCTACTTGAAGGTAAACAGAGTCACATAAATAATCTTTAAAATAAAAATGCTACTGGGCTGGGGATGTAGCTTAGGGGTAGGGCACAAGGCCCTGGGTTCAATCCCCAAACCACAGAGAATAAATAAAATAAAGATTCTACTAATATTCTTTAAGAACTCCTGGATGACCAATGTCAAAGAGGAAGGAAGTATCTAGTGACCTACAGCATACACCTCCCAGACTCTCCCTTTCAATTCTCGTCTGTAACCTCCAGCTGCCTCCTGAAATCTAGTCTAGTGTCCAGCACCTGGAAGACAACATCAGTGGGAAGTTCAACAGGAAGTGATTTGTTCATGGTCAAGCACCTGACCCTCCCCCATCCATCCACATAAAACCAACCTGGGAAGCTGTGTGACAACACACGGCCACCTAAGTGACACCACCAGCAGTTAAAACCACATCCAAGGGACATTCTCATGGGGTTTAAATGGCAATCCAGGTAAAAATGACTCTCTTTTAATACTTACAGTAGTTTCACATGCAATCCACTGACCTAGGCTTTGGTGAAGTTATATGCAGTAATTAAACTTATCTTAAAACTTTGGAAAAAAAATTCAAGTGGGAATAACCCCAGCATAAAAAGTTCCAGCTCTCTGCCCCGAATGATCACTCATTTTAAACTCTTCTTTTTTCAAATATTTAGTATTGTTCACTAAGGAAGGACAGTCCTAATTCATTTGTCTTTATAAATCACACGCATCCTCCGTCATTCATCAGACGCTTCTCGACGTCCCTGGCCTCATCTCTCTTGGAGCTGGCCTCAACTAAAACACCACACATCCAAAGAAGCAAGAAGATAAATGCAAGTTTCATATTATTTTAGAATATTAAAAAGATTTTAGAAGTCTAATTCAGTTTTTTTTTTTTTTTTTTTTCACAGAAATACTAGGAATTGTCTTAAATAACAGAACTCGGGTATAATGTTTTTCTTTCTTTTTTTCTCGGTGAAATGTCTTAATTGAGGGTTCCTTCCATGTCTTGTTAAATGAGGGTCACATAAAATTTTCTTTTTTTTTTCTTTTCTTTTCTTTCTTTCTTTCTTTCTTTTTTTTTTTTTTTATGAAAAGAGAAAAGGCAGAGTGGGAGAAAAGAAAGAAAGGAGTGGAATAAAAAGAAAATGTCTCTGCCAGGACAAAACTACATCGGCCTGTAGTTCCTAACTTTTCAGGTCAATAGCTCTTGAACTCTCCGTTACTTTTATTATTTGTGAGAGGACAGTTTCACTAGTCTTTGGAGTGAAGCAGAACAGAGGGCCTGATAATGTGTCCAACTACAGTACGCCTACCTTGCTTCCTGAGCTTCTATTACTACACTTATATAAAATGTTTTTCCTCCGATCTCACTGTTGAAACAATTTATCTGTATGTCCTCGCAGATTTCAAGTAAATGCATTTTCTACCAACCAATTTTTAAGAAAGTTAACAATGGGTCTAGGAGATCTGTAAATCCTATTTACAAAAATCAAACCAAAAGAAAAGACTGATTTTCCTATTCTAAATGAAGCCTGTTTATTAAACCAAGAAACATAGTTGGGCTTAAGGTATGGTGAGGTATATATAAGTATCTAATGTGCATTTGTTTATGTATTTATTCTTGCAGCTCATTTAACCTGTTAATTGACATTTATTTATTTTTTAAAAATTTTGTAGATGTTGAGAGACCTTTATTTTATTCATTTATTTATATGTGGTGCTGAGAATCAAACCCAGTGCCTCACACATGCTAAGCAAGCGCTTTACTACTGAGCTACAATCCCAGCACTTTACATTTAATTTCTTTTTTTTTTTTCATTAAGAAAGAGCTCCTTTGGGGAGCCTCTTGGGTGTCCAAGATTACAAAAAGTGTGTAACTGCACTGCCAACAATTTATTTTTCAGGTCATTATTAGACCTACCCCTTAGCTAACAACCAACTAGAAAAACCATTTTCATTCTGGAAATATTTCAGGGTACAAAGTCCTCTCGAATGACAAAGAATGGAATAAAGGCAAATTTCTGGCCTCTGAAAAAGCTTTGCTTTTGGTCTGTGTCTCGCATCACTTCCACAGTTAATTTACAATAAGGAAAAAACAGTCCTGAGCTTACCCCTGGCTGCGGCGTCTCTCTGACTCCATGTGTAGAATGGAGAAGGGAGAATCCACCTTGGTGTGCCCTTTGCCTCTAATTTCGAGCGTCTGTCCCTTTTGACTGTGATTTCCCTCTTTCTGCATCTCTTCATCTCTGCATCTTTCTCTGTTTTGCTCATTTCTCTCGCTTCTATTTCCTACTCCATTTCCCTAACCTTTCTGTTCTACTTTTTCTCCTAACAGTTGGGAGAAACAATTATGCATTTACAAATATTTATTTTTAGTTATTAAACAGAATCTGATGTCTTCTGTTCCTGGAAGCACAAAGTTAAAGCTTTCCATCGTCACCGAATCTTAAAAGCCTTCTCCATCACCATGTCCATTACCACCTCCATAACTGAACTTCGGAGTGTTTTATGGGCCAGAACCAACGATCGCATCTCCAGGGGCAGTACTTTTCACGCACAACCTCACAGCATTAACTTAACTTTTAATGTCTTGCAACATATTTTATATTACTGTTTTAAATTAATATATTATTCAACTTGTCATGATCTCATCATTATCAACCACAAACACTAAATATGTACTGTCTAGAGCAGAACAAATATAGATAAGAAACAAAAAATGATTTTCTCAGAATAGTAATGTAAGGCCCTGAGTTCGACTCTCAGCACCACAAAAAAAAAGAGGAAGATTACTCAGTCCTTTCATCTAGATGTTGGACTTGAATGAGATTTTTGTGTTTCTGGGTGCTGAGCTGTACAGCTCCCCCAGATCATTAAAAATAAAACTACTTGTGATAGATTCTCCATAGAACATTCAAGTGAGTCTTGGGCAAAGCAGTAAGTGTAAATTGCTGTTGATGTTAGAGAATTTAATTAAAAAAAAGACAGGCTATGCAAGCATTGAGTCTAACTGAACAAGATAACTGGGTAGAAAAAGAGTAGAGAGATCTGATGTAGCAGGAGAAATGTACACTTCAGGCTGAGTTGTGGTGGTGCATGCCTGTAATCCCAGCAGCTTGGGAGGCTGAGTCAGGAGGACTTCAAGTGTGAGGCCAGACTCAGCTACTTAGTGAGGCCCTAAGCAACTTAAGTGAGACCCTGTTCCAAAATAAAAAGTAGCTCAGTAGTAAAGCACCCCTGGGTTAAATCCCCAGTACATACCAGAGAGAGAGAGAGAGAGAGAGAGAGAAATGTACACTTTGGGATTTGGGAATTGTTGTTTGTAGAAAGATGGCCATCATTATTCACAATATTCTAAACATTAGCCACATTTGTTATTAAGGGTCCACTACCCTGGTTACTAGTCACTGAAGAGTGGGTATCTTTAAGAGCAATAAATATTTTAAATCCTGTCACTTTGACTTTGCCACTGAAGCCATCTCTTGATGAGAGAGGGGACTTTATTTTGTAACTGTATCTTCTAGAAAGTCAACCTCCTTAAGGAACACAGCACATGAGGTTCTCCAGTTCAAAGCAGGTTCCATAAAAGCAGAAGCCACTCTTGGCAACCAGACCGCCTCACAAACAAAACCAGAATTCTTCACCACCCATGCAATTACATGTGTGTGTACTGTAAAAGAATTTTAAATTATGCAGGACTTCTTGGCAGAGGTGACAACTGATCACTGGACTTATGCCATAACATGCCCTTAGGACAAGTAAACACCTGGTATGATTTTAGTATTTTAATATGTGATCCTGTGTACTTGGTTGCCTCCAAATAATGTAGGATGATTTATGGACCTTATGTTTAGAATTGATTATAACATTTTTGGAGGAAAAAAATAGCACTTTATGGGCCAGAACCCATGGCAAGAAAATACGATTATTTTTAGAAATTCCCTCAATTTTTTTTTAACCATCATTTCTTTAAAGGTTGTTGTGAAAAGTATTTTAGTAAATGAAACACTCAGTTAATAACGCAAGTCATAGGCTCCTAGGAAGCAGTGTGACCTAAGTTTCAGCTTTCCTGTCTGTCACATCCAGGAGTCACCTGACTCTGGAGTCACCCCTCTAGTGTTCACACTCGAATTATTCTAATTATTAAACTGGTCAAATGGTAAACTTACCCTGCTTTCTTCTGTTGGGTAAAAGATAAACCTGCTACTGTAGTATATACTGAGGTTTTTACATTTTTAAAGAAGAAAGGGGGATTAAAAGAAAAAAATATTAGGGAATGTTAGAAATAAGTTTGGTTTTGACCCAGATGAAATAAATAATTGTTAGGCAAAAGGGACCGAGAAAAATATCCTTCAGAGGGGAAAAGTATGGGGTAATGACTTAAATATGAGACAATTTAAAGAGTATGTTTTAAATCTTTCTTCCACAAATAAAATGGCATACATACTTTTAGAGTCAGCCGTTACCTTCGGGATACACGGTGAACTGAAAGCCCATTCAGCCTCACTCTAGAGCTGTTTTGGGAAAACCTCCAGAGCCTGGTGTGTGGGCCAGCATGGCACCTATTAATGGCCTCCCCAGCCCTGGAAAGACTTGAGAGACTCCACATAAAAGAACCTTCCAGCACCAGCCAAGTGTCTGCAGACTTCATTTCCTGAACCGCCTGACTTCACCTGCTCGGTGTCTCCTGCTTGGCTCTCTGGACCTGCAGTGCCCTTGGAGAGTTCCATTGGTGGATCCTTCCCTGGTGGCCTTGTAAATAATGCCATCTCTCCCAGGTTCCTCCCTGCCACCTTCTGTGTTGCTTCCTTAATTGAGTGCACTTCACTTAACTATCCACGGTAAACTCATTCTCTTCAACCAAGCTAAAGGACAGCATTTCCCTAAACACATCAGCAAAGGGCACCCCACTGCAGTGCCTCCCAGATGAGACACAGCCAAAAGAAACTCAAGGGAAACTAGAATCCACTTATCAAAATATGGAGCAAATGGTACTTTGTCCTGTGCCTTCTCCTAAAAACCCAGTAATAACTTTGTAAATTAAACAAGACTAGTATTATCTAGATGCTAAATTAAATACAAATATAGGTAATAAAAATAATTCAGGCATGCATTGTGGCATACATCTGTAATCCCAGCTACTGAGGAGGATTACAGGAGGAAGGAGGATCATGAGTTCAAGGCCAGTATCAGCAATTTAGCAAGACCCTGTCTCAAAATCTCAGGACTGGGGATGGAGTTCAGTGGTAGATCCCTTGCCTAGCATGCCTAAGGCCCAATCCTCATACCATGAAAAATAATTCACACTAACATTCTGATCCAGCAGTTATACACTTTTCTGCAATGAACTGCATTATGAAACCAATAAAGCAATAATATTAAAGAAAATTCTGAAAAAGAAAACCGAAATTTACCCACAACTACATAACCATAAAAAAGCAACTATGAACTAAGCATGGTGTTGCACCCAGTGACTCTGGAGGCTGAGGAGAAAGGATCCCAATTTCAAGGAAACTAAGCAAGACTGTATCAAAAAAAAAAAAAAAAAAAACTATTGCTTTGGAAATATACCTTTTCACTCTTTTACCTCACACATATTCATTTTGAGAGCAGATATTTTCATATTTCAGTGACTGTGAGCACTTCTTTCCCACTTTTCATCTGGAAAATTCCTACTCTCCTTTAAAAACCCAGCTCAAATAGGGTGCCTTCCCAAAATGCATGCAGGCAGAGCAGCTGCTGAGCTCTTAAGGTCTCACAGCATCCGGACCATAACTCCATGGCAGCACTAACACCGCTGTGGTAGACTTCATCTGTTTTCACAAGTATTCAATGATAAACCACCTACTCATGAGAGCAAAGGCCTTTCTCATTCACCTTTACATCCCTACAACCTAATACACTAGCTACAGAATCTACCTGAAGACAGGAATGAATCAATTATGACTATGGAATACATATAATCTGGGTCCAGCTTTAAATTCATTTGCTATCATAAATGTTGCCCAATACTCATCTCTAGCAACTGCTAGAAGAAAGAAATTTGAATCACAATTGCCAATAAGAGATTACTGGAAACTACAAAATGACTACAAAAGCTTAGGTGTTTTCAATGTGGTAGTTAGTCATTAAGTCCTTTGGGAAACAAGTCAAGGTGTGAGTCCATTACACACACACACACACACACACACACACACACACACCCCTACATACATTCCACATTGTCAAGATGTGAAGAGGACCGACAGCCCAGTGCAGGGAGAAGACCCCACTAGCATGTTTTTGTACTCAGAGATAAAATCATGCCCATTATGACAAATAATTCAGATAAAGTAGAGCAGATATAGTTGAAAATGAACTGAATTTGGTTGTTTAAAAAACTCAAGTTCAAGTTATTAACCTATGATCTTAGTCCTCCATCAACAAAACATCCTGGCACTCTGCTGGCTGCTGGCAACTCAGTGATGAAGTCAGGCTCTCCCTCACAAGGCTGCCAGGCTGGCAGAGGAGACAGACAGTAAGTACTGAGTCGACGCACAGCAGTATGTCTGACACCATATTGGAGGGTCAGGGACAGCCTTCTGGAGGAAGCTAAATCCTGAAAGAATTGAGCAAAGAAAATGGGCTGGCATATAGTGGGGAGACAAGTGCCCTTCTAGGCAGAGGGAACAATATGCCAGGGGCATCTATAAAACAGGAATCTTAATATCTAATTACCTTACAGAGCAATTTTGAGGTTCAAATTGGATTGTGATGTGGAAAGGTAAATTCCTTTGCAGATGTTACTTATTAGTAAGATTGTAACATTGGAAATCAATTTTGCAATTCCTAAGTAACTCAGAGAATCAAGAAAGAAACAGACTGAAGTTAAAAAAAAAAAAAAAAAAAAAAAGGAGAGGGGTTGGTATGTTGGTATTAAGTAAATCACTCAACATCAGTATTTCTCAGTCTTTTTTTTTTCTTTTCATTTTCGCCCCCATATTTGTTCCTTAGGGCCATGAAAACAAAGTACCACACACACTGGGTGGCTTATACAACAGAAATTTATTTTCTCACAGTTCTGGAGGCTGGAAGTCTTGAGATTGAAATGTCGGCAGGGTTGGTCCCTTTCGAGGTTGCAGATGATGATGTCTTCTACCTGTCCCTTCAAATGGCCTTTCCTCTGGGTGTGCCTGTGTCCATATTTCCTCTCGGCATAAGGACACCAGCTATATTAGGATTAGAGTTCATCCGTATGACCTCATTTAACCTTACTTAACTCTTTGAAGAACTTTCTGCAAAAACAACCACATCTGAGACACTGAGAGTGAGGGTTTTGAAATGCGTACTAGGGGGAATCAGCCTCCTAAAAGGAGCCTTTTTTGGCATTCTTTTTCTTCATCAGTTCCCTAACCGATGAAATCAGTATAAGTGTTAAAATATCACAGGCACAAAGGTTATACAGAAATTCAGCAAAATGTGCTGGGGCGGGGGGTAAGAGGCTGAAAGTAAGAAAGAGAGAGAGAGAGAGAGAGAGAGAGAGAGAGAGAAGAAAGAGGAGGAAGACAGGAATTGTGAGTGAAATGAATTATGTAGCCATTTTGGCAGCCTGCAGGCAACCAGCGTGTGTAGTGAGGGCTTGGGAAGGGAAATGTGAGTCTGTTTGGAACCCCATTTCCACGAAATTCTAGTGTTAAAAGGTAAGCATTTTTCATAACCAGGGTCCCTCAATGGAAGCCAACTGTGGGTACTCAACTAAAGAAATGACCAGGTCCAAAACTGGCTGTGTTGCAGGGCTTGGGGGTACACACCTGTCAACCCAGCAACTCAGAGGCTGAGGTTGGAGGATTGCAAGTTTGAGGCCAGCCAGGGTAACCTAATGAGACTCTGTCTCAGGAAAAAAAAAAAGAGCTGAGGATGTTGATTCAGTGGTGATTACACACCCCTGGGCTGAATCCCTGGTACTGTAATTTTTTTCTTCTGTGTTGTCTCATTGCAAAATGGTGCTTGCTCTCCAACACCACACCTCCCTAAGAATCTTCAAGGGCAATTTCAGTGCCTTCCTACTAACTTTTTTAACCTAACCTAATCAGGTAAGCCCCACTGTGCACAATGGGAATGCCCCCAGTGCAATATGAGTGTCACAGGAGAAAAGTAAAATCACCAAGCAAGACAGTGTGGCACGGACAACAGGACAGACATGTAGATCAGTGGAACAGAACTGAAAATCCTGAAGCAAACCCTCATGCTTAGGGCAAAGTGATCTTTAACAAGGGTGTCAGGATAACTCAAAGGAAAAACAGCAGTCTTTTCAACAAAGAGTGCAGGACAACTGCATATCCAACGCACAAGGATGAAACTGGAACCCTACCCTACAACCATGTACAAAACCCAACTCCAAACCGATCTAGGGGCCGGAATTCTAGCTCAGCAGTAGGAATGATCACCCTGCATGACCAAGGTCATAGTTTTGATCCACAGTACTGGGGCAGGGGATCTAACACTTAAACACAAGAGGTAAAATGCAGACTTACTGAAGAAAGGACAGGCATAAATCTTCAACTATGAATCAGTCATTAGTTTCTCAACACCAGAAAGCACGAAAAAAATAAAAAGACGTTGGACTATGCCACCTCTTAAAATTTTTGTGCCTTAAAGATCAGCATCAAGAAAGTGAGGAGACAATAAACAGAAAGAAAGAATATACCTGCACATCACCTAATAAGGAGTGTGCATCTACAACATATAAAGAGCTCTTACCACTCAATAATTAAAAAAAAAAAAAGCCTAATTTAAAAATGAGTGATGCTGAGTGCGGTGGCACATGCTTGTAACCCCAGTGGCTTGGGAGGCTTAGACAGGAGAATCACAAATTCAAAGTCAGCCTTGGCAACAGCAAGGTGCTAAGTGACTCAGTGAGACCTTGTCTCTAAATAAAATACAAAATAGGGCTGAGGATGTGGCTCAGTATTTGAGTGGCTCTGAGTTCAATCCCTGGTACCCACCCTCCCAGAATAAAAATAAATAAAAATAAAAATAAAATAAAAATGAGTGAAAATATGAATAAACATTTTTCCAAAGATGTACAAATGACCAATAAAAGATCAGAAGGTGCTCAACATCATTAGCCACCAAGAAAATGCAAATCAAAATCATAATGAGATGCTACCTCGCACACACTGGAAGGACAATAGTGTGCTGGGCCCAGGGGTACACACCCATATAATCCCAGCTACTAGGGAGGCTGAGGCAGGAAGACTGCAAGTTCGAGGTGAGCCTTGGCAACTTTGCCAGATGTTGTCTCAAAATAAAAACAGTTCAGTGTGGAATGCTTGTCTAGCATGCCTGAGATCCTGGATTCTATTCCAGAACCACAAAACAAACAAAAACAATAACAAGTGTTGACAAAGATGTGGAGAAACTGGAACCCTGGTGCATGGCAGGTAAGCATGTAAAATGGTACAGTTGCTTTGGAAAACAAGCAGGCAATTTCTCCAAATACACTAAGCAGAATTTCCCTTTGACCCAGCAATTCCACTTCTAGGTCTATACCTAAGAGTCTGAAAAATATGTCTCCATAAAACCTTGTACATAAATATTCACAGCAGCATTATTCATAATAGTTAAAAAATGAAAACAACTCAAACATCCATTAACTGGTGCATGAATAAATACAATGTGGAATATCCACTTGAAGGACTGTTATTCTGCAATGAGAAGGAATGATTGGGGATACAAGCTACAAACACAGATGGAACTTCAAAACACTATGCTAAATAAAAGAATCCAGTGGGTAGAAAAGACCACAAACTGGGGTGTTGGGGATGCATCTCAGTGGTAGAGAAATTGCCTAGGATGCAGGAGGTCCTAGGTTTGATTCCCAGTACAAAAAGTAAAAAGATACACAGATACATACATTCACACACACTGTACAGTTTCATTTACATAAAATGTCCACAACAAGCAACTCCATTGAGACACAAGGCTGCCAGAGGATAAGAAGAGAGAGGAAAAATGAGTGACTGTCACTGGCTTCTTTTTGGGGCGAAGAAATGTTCTGGAATTAGATCAAGGTAATGGTGAAATGACTCTGTGAATATTCAAAAAGTACTGAATTGTGCACTTTAAATGGATGAGTTTCACAGTACGTGAACTATATCTCAATAAAACTCTGACTTCTTTTAAAAGGAGAAAAGTAGATATTAGAACAAAAGTGAATTTACTTCAATTTACTTCATTACCAGATCTGAAGTAACACCGACAGAAAGCAAGTAAGTCTCCATCTCCATAAACTGTCTTTCACTAATGTTAACAACTTCAAATGAATCACTTTCAAGTTAAAAACTATGAAGGCATACAATTACGGTATGCTATAAAAGAGAATATGAAAGGATGCACCCATTCATTCACTCCACGTTTTATGTACACCTTACGGTGCAGGAGATAGGAGGCCTTGCGGAAGCATAATTGATGGGAGGGCCACTATCAACAGAAACATACCTTGTGCTTCTCACCCTGAGCCTGCGCCAGAGTCCAGACTCTCCTTCAGTAAGAACAAAAGAAATAGATACAAGCTGTGCTAACAGTAACTGGGAACATCCCTACATGTTAAGGTAGAGGCAAACAATCGAGATCTTCCCTTGACAGGGTAAATATTAATTTTAGACAGAGGAACAAAAGTAAAGACAAGGGAACATATCATCCATTACCGATGCCACAGGAAACTGATTTTTTTCTGCCCTTGAAAACAAGAAGGTGTCTATCTGAAAAGATAGTGGTTACTGTCAGCCACATTGCTATTATCAGCATCTTCCTTGCCAGGAACCAATTTTCTCTTTTCCTGGTTTATCCTAAGTTTTTTCTGGTGTGAAAACTCTAGAAGAAAGAAAGTGTTACCAAAAGGAATTTTTTTTTTAACTCTTAGTAGTTGTCAGTGCAACGCGGGCTGTTATACCAGCTATTTTAATTCAGATAATGTTATGAAAATGATCCAACATTTTTTTTTTTTCAGTGCTGGGATTGGACCCAGGGCCTCTCATATGCTAGGCAAGCACTCTCTCGACCACTGAGTTTTGTCCCCAGCCCTAGAAGGATCCAACTATAGAGGGTCTTACAGGGTATTTTTTACAAGGTAATAAATGATGACGAATGTTGAGCAGGCCATGCCAGACGCGACACACAGCTCTGAGAACAGGGCTCCACCTGGGCAGTCACCAGGTAAAGAACAGTGATTCTCTGCCTTCCACTAAGAAACCCCCAAAGTGCCTGCCTACAGAACACCTGAAGCACACACACACACACACACACACCCCATAGTCTCTGTGCTGCTGCTTTCTGTAGAACTTAGCCAACAGGGCTCCTCTCTGCAATACAGGCAGGAGCGTGTGCAGGAGCAGGAGGGAGGACTAGAAGCTCCGAGCACCACAACCAGGTAGCTGCTGAGGCGCCCAGAATGTGTCCCGGGAATCAGGGCAGAGAATGTCAAAGCAGAAGAGAGTGGTGTGCTACAAAGGTCAGGAAACAATCCACAGGTGGCAGATGCCTCACTGACTGCTCTTTCTTTTGTGTAGCTTAAGGAAATCACTGTTGGCTCCTGAACACCTGGCTCTCGATTTCCTTCCCTGTGAAAGGAAAGTTAAGCATTAGAGAAACAGCTATTAACAGTAATTATATAAGTTACTCATCCATTATATGCAGAGCTGTAGGTTAAGCCTGTATACACATTATCACACCAAGTCCCTTCTAGTTCCAACCTTTGACTCTTTCAAAGACTCTCTATATGATTCTCATTCCTCCTTTGATCTAATATAAGGGGAAAAGAAGAACCAAGACAGCTCTTTGCTGCTCTGGTACAATTCTGCCAAATTTCTATTGCCCATACTGAACAGGATTAGAAGCTTCCCTGTTTTCTTCCTCCCCAGATGTAAACTGTTCCCTGGATGCAAGTCATCTGAGGCTAGTATTGGTAAGTTTGACCTAAATCTGTTTCCCTAGTTGGAGGATAAATGTGACCCAAGGCAGCCTCCATAGAGACTGCATTCTAACTTGTATAAAAATTTGTAACCCAGTTGTGTTTCTCAGCTTTGTTTTCCTGTGAGCAAATACCTGGCAAGAAAAACTTAAGAGGAGGAAAAGTTTATTTGGGCTTGTTGTTTTAGCTGTTCCATTGCTCTGGGACCACGGTGAGCAGAATATCATGGTAGAGGAGCCTGGGGGAGGGAAGCTGCTCAGTTCATGATGAGGGTGCTGCCACAGGGAAGATGAACCCTTCCACACACCTCTGCCATGTCCCACCTGCCTAGAGTTACCACCCAGTTAGTCCATTCAAACTAGGGCAGACTGATTAGGTTATAGCACTCATAATCTAATCATTTGACCTGTGAACATTCCTGCATTAAGGGGACACCTCAGATGCAAACCCAGACAGGAACCTAAGAGTATGCCCTTGTAACCAAGCAACTGTAATTCAGCCAATCAAAATAGCTGAGCCTCCAGCCAATCAGAGGCTGAAAGCCACCACATGATGACCAAATAAGGCAAATGCTGACTATAGCCAATCAGGTAGTTTCCATATGTCACTTCCCTTTTCCTGGCTATAAATATAACCTGGAGTGTGCTGGGGCAGAGCATTCTGAACCATCTCAGATTTCTTGTAACAGTAAGGAACTAAAACTGAGTGCCTTAAAAATAGGAGGCAACTAACTCAGTACATAATTTTTCCTTTGATACTCAGAAAGAAAGAAAGATCTAGTGTTTTTCCCCCAGAACTTCTGCCAGAATGAGTTCACTAGCTGGTATTCCCTAGCTGTTCCTCACTTGCTCAGCCTCTGAGCCCCAAGACTGGATCCTTGGACTGATTCTCATCTCTGGACTCTCCCCATGAGGATCGCATCCATTCTCATTGAACACCATCTCTATGGTAACAACTCTCAACTTTGTATTTGCCGCCCAGATCTTTTCCCAAAGCTATTTGTTATTTCAACACATACGTGTTGATGCTTTAACAAATGACCACAAACACAGCATCCTGAACAAAAATTTATTCCTTGCTGTTCTAGAGAGCAAAAGTGCAAAATGAGGGTGTCAACAGCACCACACTTTCCCCAAAGACTCTAGGGGAGGAGGCTTCCCTGCCTCTCTGAGCTTCTGGTGGTGCCTGGCTTTCTTGGTTTGTAGCAGCATAACTCCAATCCCTGCCTCCATCTTCGCACAGCCTCTCCCTGTGTGCCTCCATGTCTTCTTATGAGGACACTGATCATTGGATTTAGGGTCCACCCTAAATTCAGGATAATCTCATCTCAAGATCTTTAACCAGGGCTATGGCAGAGCACTTGCCTAGCATGGGTGAGGCAGAGTTCGATCCTCAGCACCATGTAAAAATAAATAAGTAAAATAAAGGTTTTAAAAGATCCTTAACTAATGACATTTGCAAAGACTCAACTTGCAAAGAGGGATATATTCTAAAGTTCCAGAGGAGTTTTTGGAGGGTCACTATTCAACCCACTACAGCACCATAAACTGTCCCAAACCAAACTCTTGATTTCCCCACACAAACTCATTTCTCTTTCTGGTCAGGGCGAAACCTTGAACTGCCCTTGTTCCCTCTTGTCCTCACACCCCACTTCCAAACTGCAGGCACATCCCATCGTCTCTGCCTCCACAGTATGTCCAGAATCTGACACTTTCCCATCAACACCCTGCAGCCCAAACTCCCAGTAGCCTTCTAACTGGCTGCCCAGTCTTTTGCTTATTCCCCTAAAGTTGATTCTCAATGCTAGAGTGATCCTTTGAAAGTGTAAGTCCGATCAAGTCCCTCTGATGCTTAACACCTCCTATGGCTTCCTCTCTCGTTTGGAGTAAATGACAAAGTCATCTATCTGTCCAGCAGCTCACAAGGCCCTGTAGAGTCGCTCTGCAGTGACTTCCTGTGGGGGTTCTTCCTGTGGCCCTGAACTTGCTATTCCCCTCATCTGAAGTTCTTTTCCCCCAGACAACCTCACGGCATCTTACTCCCTGCCTTTCTTCAGGTCTTTGTTTCAATGTCAGCTTCTCACTGAAGGAGTCCTGACCACCATCGCCACCATCTCCTCTCCCTGTTTCCCCTTTGTCCTTGCTTTCATCCTCATGTCTGAACCATGACCTGAAATACTTGATATTTCCCATACCGATCTGTTGGTTGACCACCTCCTCCCACACACACTAGAATGTGAACTCTGTGAGGACAAGGAGTCCAGTCTACTCTGTTCACGGTGGCTTCTCCAGGACCTACCGTGCTCTCAGGCATCTGGCAGGCAATCAATAAATACTGAATAATGGACTCCAGTTCAACCATCTGATCTGAAACACGAGGTGACGAGAACTCGCCTTATCATGCAATGGGTCATAGAACTAAGACCTGTTTTTCTGTCAGGTGATGAATGCTCATTAAGCACATCAGTAAGCCATGCCAATACCAGGTTACCCCTTCCAGGGCAAAGAATTGCATTTTTAAGAGGAACGCTTTAGAGACGGGTATCCAGATCCATAGAAGTGAAGCAAATGATGAGATTGTGAATACTATAAGGAAGATGCTTCAGCACAAAGTGAGACCTGAGCTCCCTGAGCTGAGCCAGGGGAGAGAACTGGCTTCTGATCCACGATGTTCACCCTTGTTCCCTTGACCATCTCAAATACTCTCCTCCTGCTTCTGGCTTTTCTCTGGAAAAGAATTACTTATCCAAATTTAAAAGTTAGGCATTAGTGGCACATGTCTCTAGTCCCAGCACTCAGGCAGCTGAGGTAGGTAGATGACTTGAACCCAGGACTTTGAGACCAGCCTGGGCAACAAAGCTAGACTCCCCCCACCGCCATTTCAAATTTTCTTCCTTCCTCTTTTCTCATTTTCTACTCCCAATATCCCTTAAGAAATAGAGGCTCTGTGGCTGGGAGCAGGGTGGTGTGGCTCAGTGGTACAGGGCTTGCCTAGCATGTGCCAGACTCTGGGTTCAATCCCTAGCATGAAAAAGAGAGAGAGGGAGGAGGGAGAGAGGGGGGAGGGGGAGAGAGAGGAGGAGAAGAGGAGGGAAGGCAGGGGAGGAGAGGCTGGCTCCTGGATGAAGACTTACATTCTTTCCTGAAAATGCAAGTAACTTATATGATCTTGGGATGAAATCAATGCTTGTTCTCTTCTGCAACTTTCCATCTGAACCATCTTGGCTAATTCCAACTTAAATTTCTTTTAAATTCATCTGACTCTAAGCTTTAATCTCCTTTGTCTTAACCCATTCACTTTTCCCTTTCTCCTTTTCTATCCCTTTTCTTTGTTTTCTATGCTGTTTTCTGGTCACACGTAACACTCTGCCACTCCTACTACTCTGCATTCATTTATTCTTTCGCACACTGATTTGATCAGCTATTTACTTCACTTTTTAATGAACAGAGCACTGTGACACGTCCTTCCTGTGCTGCCAGTGTTTGGGGCAAGAAGTTTTCTGGGTAGACACAGAGGGCCAAAGCAAAACAGTCCTGTTCAGCAGGAAGAGTCACCACTATCCCCCACCTGCCCCTCTTCCCCACATCTGAGGGAATGGGGACTATGAGATAAGCTACTGACCCCAAACTGTGATGGAAAATTCCTCATGCAGAAACTCAGAGCTTGGATACGTATTTACCAATGCTCCGAGGAGCCCTTAGAGTTGGAAGTAATAATACAGCGGTCGGATTCTTATCTCCTGCTGGGATGTCAAAACTCACCAACAGCTGTGGCTGCCTGGTTGCGCTGGTGGAGAACCACAGCCCCTGCTCTGCACCATACGGCATTCGAGGAGCACCTTCCAAGCCAGTTGCTGGAGCACTACTCACAACAGCCAAAAGGTGGAAACAACCCAAATGCCCATCAGCAGACCAATGTGCCACAAAAGGTGGACCAGTCCCGCAATGGAATATTATTCAACCATAAAAAGAATAAAGTTCTGACACATGCTACCTCGCAGGTGACCTACATGAAAGGTCAGACACAAAAGGCCACATATTGTGTGATTCCACTCATATGAGATGCCCAGAACAGGCAAAGCCTAGATGCAAAAAGTGGAAGACGGGGATTCCGGGCTGAGGGGTAATGGGCAGCCCCATTGGTCAGCGGGTAAAGAGGTTCAGTCTGGAATCATGAGAAAGTACCACAGATGGACAGTGGAGATGACTGTATGATGCTGTCCGTGCACCTCATGCCACCAAACTGTGCATTTAAAAATGGGCAAGATGGCAAAAAGTATGTCATGTATATTTTGCCACAACTAAAAAATTAAAAAGTAAAAAACGACCTGACCCTGAGCCCAGCAAGAGAGCAAGAGAGCACACACACAGCCTGCTCTGCGTCTCACTGGAGGCTGAAGGTGGCACGGAGGAGCCAGGACTCACCTGAATGAGGAAAATGCATAGGCACTTCTCTACCGGGAGCCTCGTCCCACAGACAGGAGGAAGGAGAAAGACCAGGGAAAGTAACATCCCTGTCTGATGACCCAGGCCCACATCGACAGGTTCCAGCATCCTCGTCATTTTCCCCAAGGACTCAGCGTTCTCATCCAGCTGCATTCAGCTTATCTCCTCCCGCTGCTGCCCGGCAACCGTGGCTGGTCATCCCAAGCACAGAGCCAACCTCAGGTGACTTTAGTCATCTTCAAGGGTTGAAGACTCACTTCAGATGTTTGTGACCAGCTGGTGCGCAGATTCAGATTGAGAAAAGGGCACTGCATCTGGGGGGCTGTGGTTGACATTTTTGGGGGAGCAGTAAGAAGCAGTTTCAGTTCAAGATAAGAAATAGCCAGAATGTAGAAGACAGGGACTTCGTGGGAAATGTACAGGTCAAGTTAGACACCTGAGGTCACACTTGTGAAACGAACGGAAGAAAAAGACCAAATGGTGTTTCCAAGAGAGAGCAAGGTGTAGGAGTAAATTTTTTTTTTTTTATTAACAGATGTCTAAGGAAATTTATATTAAGAAAGAACCAGTGAAGAGAAAAGAGATCACCTAAGACCAGGGTTTCTGAGGGGGTGTGAAGAAATAAGGTTAAGAGATCAAGTAAAACATTAGGCTTTGGAAAGAAGCTGTTAGTCAGTTTTTCATTGCTGAACCAAAATATCTGACAAGAACAGCTTAGAGGAGGAAAAGTTCACTGGTGGCTCACAGTTTCGGAGGTTTCAGTCCACAGTCAGCCAACTCCATTGCTCTGGGCCCAAGATGAGACAGAACACCAGGTGGAAGGACATGGCAGAGGGAAGTTGCTCAGCTCATGGCAGCCAGAAAGCAGGAAGAGACAGAAACAGAGACAGAGACTGACAGGGGAAGAAAGGTTGGGAGAGGGGAGAGGGAGAGAAGGAGAGGTCAGAGACAAAATAGAATCCCCAAGGGCACACCCCAGTGGCCTACTTCCTTCAACCAAGCCCCACCTGCCTACAGTTACCACTCAGTCCAGGAGGCATTCAAATTATTAATCCAGAAAATGGGTTAATCCACTGATGAGGTTGTAGTTCTCAGAATCCAGTCATTTCACCTCTGAACATTCCTACGTTGCCTAACACATGAGCTTTGCAGAGACACCTCATATCCAAATCATAACAAAGGCAAACTTGTGAAGAACTAGGGAAGAAGACTTGGATAACCCCTAAAGGAGATACGTATGAAATAACTTTCCTAAAGTAGATAATGCATATGTACAGCCCACCCTAAGGTACATTATCATTATGCTGCGTGTCCCAAATGTCAATAGAACAGGAATGCAAAAACTAAGATTCAGAGAAAACCTGAGATAGTGAGGCAGTTACAGGAAATATTTGAGAAGGAGAGTTAGGAAGAGAAGCAAATTCATGCTGAACTTCCTGAGAAAAGCAGGAGGCTAAAAGATCCAAGAATAAAGGCGGAACTGAAATGTATGGAACATTTTTTAAATAATTGCTCTGAAAAATTCTGTAATGAATGAAGCACATTAAAAAGGCACTGCAATTTTTAGAAATTCTACTTTACTGCTTTATGCCAGTACCCTACTGGATTTTTAAGTTTTTAAAAATTTTTAATGGACATATAATCGTACATATTTATGGGGTACAGTGCAATTTTAATTAGCATGTTATTGGAAATGCTTTAGTCCTGACAAATAATGATGGCTCCATCAAGGACAGGGGATAGGCGTGTGTAATGAAGCCAGTGACGAGAGCTGGTGGCTGAGGGAGGTGCTCCAGGGTCTGCCAGCCAGGGGTCCCGGGCAGAGTTTAAGAGTGCCAGGAAGGTAAGCGCAGGGGAGAAGTGAAATGCAGGCTCAGGGCGCCCATGCTGAGCTCCAGGGTAGGGAAGTGAAAACGGGAGACAGATGCGCTGGAAAGACAGAAAGCGGTAGAAAAAGGGAAAGTTCTAGTAGACGCCAAAAGAAAGAACCCAGACTGTGAGTACAGGGTGGGCTTGGAAGGCAAGACGGTGGTCAGAGTGGGCAGCGGCGGGCTGCAGGGCTCGGTGCAGGAAGTCCAGGGCGTGAGGGGTGGTTACGAGCGCCACCAGTTCAGAGGTCGGTCCTGAATCCTGGTTGTCTAAACACATCGTTTCTCCTCTTTTGACAGTGAGAAAATATGTAGCAGTACTGAACAAAATAAGATCTGTTAAAATCAGTGCTTCAATCTATTAAAAAATTCTTATTTATTTTGCTTCCCTGATTGCAAGGACAGAGGATGGAATAAAATTTATTTTGAACTATCCTTATCACTGGGACTTAGGCTGGCACATTCATAGCCACTGAAGGAAGAAGGCCAGAAAATACTGCAAATCTCTCACCTGAGGCCAAGTAAAGGACTAGCTCAGTTCTTTCATACTAGAATATTATTTGGTGCAGTAAAATTGAAATACCCTGAGGAAATACTTAGTGCCTTTTTAAAGGTCCTGGGACTCTCCAACTAATCAAACACAAATACTATATTTTGAGAAACTACCAATAAATAAGATGACATAAAAATAAAGTCATACAGGGACCGGAGGTGTGGCTTAATGGTCATGCACTTGCCAGGCATGCACAAGGTTCTGGGTTCGAACCCCAGCATCACACACACACAAAAGTCACACATACGCACATTTATATACATTTTAATAATCCAGTAACCAGAAATTGTTCCAGCAAAGCAGATTTACATAATTATTTCTCTAACTAAAAATTAAGATTCAACTGTATCTAAGAACAACTCGTTTGCTTCTACGAAGACAAAAGGAACACCTTGCACTGAATCTGTTTGTACAACAATGGGGTCAAGGGATCTGTCCACTCTTGAGAGCTGAGATGACACCACGCTGGGGTGCAGAGGATGTGATGGACAGTTCTGTTCCTGCTCCGACATAACCTATTTGTCAACGCTAATTCTACAGCCCCCCTACACCCGGAGGTGTCATGCACACAAAAATAGGTTCCTCTACATTTCCCTCTCATCATTTAAAGATGTAACTGCAGAAGCAGCTTCCACCATCCATCTTGTCTTCTAGAGAAGCATCAGGAAGCATCACTACTTCTAAGCTTCTTAATGACCCTCATTCACCTAAAGACTTTGTTCTGTTCTGTTCTGAACTTACTACGATTATAGCCAAGGGCTCACTCACTGCAAACTTATGCTGTTTACCTCACGCCACTCCTCCAACACTTCAGACAGAAGAGTTCCTGAAAATCTATATGGTGAGTGTTGTGCTTCTTTTTCAGCTTCACATATTACAACAAAAGTGTCTTTGCCAGATTGAGAGAGCCAGCAAGTACATGGTGTTTTCTTCCGGTTGTTCTAAGTATGGTGCTGAAGGCAGTTTTTCGTGTTGACAATGAAAACCATCGGCATGCCACCACAGCATCAGGTTGTAATCAAACGATGGCAATTCCAGACAAAAAGGCACATTTCTGGAGAAACTTGGATATAGTCATGGTCCACAGGTTTATAATAAAAAACATTTTATCAAAGGGACAGGAACATAATCCTGTCCCCCGTCCCAAAATAACCAGCGTTATCTGTAATAACCCTAGCTGGTTACACTAAACCTGGGTAACTCTTCTCTCATCTCCTAAGGAGGACACCACGGTTCTACCCCAGGCAAAATGTACAATTAGCACAGAAGAAAATGTGACCAGAAAGGGCAGAATATCCAAGTGAGCAGAGGCAAGTAAGAAAACCAGAATATGGAGGTTGTCAACGAAGTGCTGGGAAGCAAGGTGGAGGAGAAACACACGGGTGACCCACACCGACTCCAGTCAGGGTCAGATGCTGCCATTGCGGGAAGCCCGGCACCACCAGCAGCCACTCCTGGCCTGGCACCAAGGGCTTCCCAGGAGAACACGTGCAAACTCTCAGGAGCCTGGATCCAGACTGGGACTCGGACACTTGATTCATCTTGTCTGCCTCCGGGAACCTTCATCACCCAGCAGCAACTGACCATCGCCTGGAAAAGCTAAGTTCATGTCTACTGCGGGCTCTTCATGTTAATCTCCTTTCACATTCACATGTCACTAACAGGGTGGTTGAGAAAACATGAACATATGAATACGAAGACAACCCACAGAACGGGAGAAACTGTTTACAAATCATGTATCTGGTAAGTGACTGAGATCCAGAATACACAAAGAATCCCTACAACTCAAAAAACTGGAATTAGCAATGAGCGAAGGCTGGGGACAGAGTTCTTACCTCCTGTGTGAGGCCCTGGGTCAATCCTCAGTATCACAACAAGAGAAAAGAAAATGAGTAAAGGACTGGAGCAGACGTTTCTTCAAAAAAGACACACAAATGGAGCCAGGAAACATCGTCACATTCCTGTAATGCCAGCTACTCAGGAGACTGAGGCAGGAAAATCACAAGCATGAGGCCGACATGGCAACTTGGTAAGATCCTGTCTCATAGGGCTGAGGACGTAGCCTGATGTTAAAGCATTTGTCTCATGTGTGCAAGGCCCCGGGTTCGATCCCCAGTAGCACAAGGGAAAAAAAAAAGAGAGAGAGAGAAATGGTCATTGAGCACACATTCATTAGAATGGTTATTATCCAAAGATAGAAAATAACAAGTACTGGTGAAGAGGTAGAGAAATTGGAAACTTCATGTATTGCTGGTGGGAATGCAATTAGTGGTACAGGCACTAAGAAAACTAGTTTGGCAGGTAGTCAAAAAGTCAAACACAAGGGCTGGGGTCGCAGTTCAGTGGTAGAGCACTTGCCTAGCATGTGTGGGGCACTGGGTTTGATTCTCAGCACTGCATATAAATAAACAAATAAAATAGAGGTCTATCAACAACTAAAAAATATTTTTTAAAAAAGTCAAACACAGCTGGGCATGGTGGCACAACTCTGTAATCCCAGCAACTCAAGAGGTTGAGGCAGAGGATTATTAGATTGAGGCCAGTCTCAGCAACTCATCAAGACGATGTCTCAAAATAAAAAATAAAAATGACTGGGGATGTAGCTCAGTAGTAAAACACCCCTGATTAAAAACAACAACAACAAAAAATCAAACAGAATGACTATATGATCTAGCAATTTCATGCCAAAGTATATATCCAAAAGAGTAGACACTTAGATGCCAGTGTCCACAGCACTATTATTTACAGTAGCCCAAAGGTGGAAATGTCCATCAACAGATGAATGGATTTTTTCAAAAACATGTTACAAACGTCCAGTGCTATATTATTCATCAATAAAAAGGAATAAAGGCCTGACACATGCTACAACCTGGATAAACCATGGAAACATGCAAAGGAAAATAAGTAATACATGGAAGGAAAAATGCTGTATGAACCACTTACACCAGCTCCCTACTACAGGCTAGTTCCTAGCAAGAGACAACAGAATCGAGGTTCCCAGGGGATAGGAGGAATGGGGAATTACTTTCTTAAGGGTACAGAGTGTCATTCTGGGATGATGAAAAAGTGCTAGAGATGATTGGTGGCGATGGCTGCTCAATTTTTTGAATGTCCTTAATGCTGATGAACTTATACACTTAAAATGGTCAAAATGGTGTTATGTTATACATACTTTATCACAATGAAAAAAATGTTTTTAAACACTTGAAGGGAAAAAAAAAAACAAGACTAAGAGAAATTCAAATAGAATAAGCAAACCAAATACTAACGTGCTCTGCTAGTCCAGTGTCCAAACAGAATTTCCTTTCTTCTTTCCCTGTTTCCTTCCTTGCTTTCTTAAGTTTCATATGAAATAACTACACATTCTCAGAAAGAAAGATACATGGAAAAATTATGATGTGAATTTAATTTCAAAAAGATAAATCACATCACAAGAGGGACTGGCAGAATGAGGTAATGCAGATCAGGGAGTGTAAACAACAGCTGAACCAAAGGCCCAGGAGGCATTTCTATCTTCAGGAGAAGAGAAAATGAAGAAAGAACAGAGACACATTTGCAAGCCCCATACACGTAAGTCATGCAGTTCTATAGCAACCCCTGGCCACTGACTTTAAGGAGGAGGTGAACTGAATAATTCATGCTGGGCTAGTTTCACTGGCTGTGAACTACTAGCCAAGGAGACAGAACGACACGGCCTAGACTTGGTGTCAGCATGAGGGCAGGGATCACATCCCAGGCTATCTCGACAAGTGCTCTATCCAGCTTCCCCACACTGTGGACACGGCATGCTGGAAACCGACTGATAACCCCACGCGGATGATCCTCCGTCGTTGGTAAATCCAGTTCACCCCACCTAGTATCTCACACAAAGAACAAGTCACTTTTACGCACATCCTTCTGCTGATAACTGCCCAACTCATGCACATCACCAAGAAAAAAGGCTGAGGGCCAAAGACAAATGTTTGCCTCCTAAAGCCTTTGATGTGACTCCAGAAGAATCATCTATAAACCAAACTGTAAGACCTCAGGCTAGACTCAGCGTATTAATGATTCCTTTAAATAATCATAATGACACTGTTATGATTATAACAGGCAGAATGGTCTCCTAAGATGCATTCCAATTGTAATTAAAACAGGGCAGTCCCAAAGCTCCCACTTAATTTTAATTTATATTAAAATAACTTAGAAGCGCTCTCGGATACATTGAACAACAGCCTTCAATCCAGCTGGTTAAATGTTAGCAACTTCCCCTTCCAGGAGCCACATGATTTTTAGATGAATAATGCACTGGGGGAAAGAGGCGGGGTCCAAATTACCAACATGAGTGGCATTTTTCTCATGACACTGTTTTCTAAAATGAGGTGATGATAGACTTAGTGAAGCTATTTAAAAGATGGGAGTGCTAAGACTCTGCCCAGCAATGACCACATTGGTGGAACTAATCGAAACTAAGAACAACATCTATTTGCAAATTGATTTTAATCAGTGTTGAAGAGATTGAACTCCCATAGCTTTTTAGTTAGTTAGATTGATAATTATAGATCAGGAAGAATTTCCAAATATTCCCACGGCTGCTTCTGTCTCATTCAAATCTCTCTGGACTATTCTACCTGGAAACAGGGTTACATTTTAATCTACATATCCAGCTTTACTTTTTTCATGGCATTTGTCACTACCTGACAGCATGCTACATACTTCTATAATAAATAAATAATTTATGACTGTTCACAGTCTCCCCACAGAATGTCAGGTCCTGCTTCAGCCCCACAACGGTGCTCCAGGAAGCATCTTTTACTGGACAAGGGACAACACTTACGCACACTTCTTCCTTCCACATGTGACATTTGAGGCCCCAGGGAGCAAAGTGACTTATCCAAGGTCACGAGACTAATCAGAAGCAAAGTCGGGCCTTACAACTAGGTCTCTTAACTCCTAGCCATCCTTCCAGAGCAGATGTGATCATGTCACTCGCTGCCCTGAGAGCTATCCACTCCTAAAAATGCCAACTCTTGATTTATCTGTTCAGGCTGCTGTATCCAAAGTCCATACACGGAGTGGCATATAAACAACAGAAATGTACTTGGCACAGTTTGGAGGCTGGGAAGTGCCAGATCAAGGTGCTGGTAGGCCTGTGTCTTGTGAGGGCCTGCTTCCTGATTTACAGGTGGCGCCTTCTTGCTGTGCCCCACTGAGTAGAAGGGGCAAGGGTTGTCTCTCTGCTGTCTCTTTCATAAGGGCGCTAATCTCATGTATGAGGGCTTCACTTCATGACCCCTGTACTCACCTTCCAAATGCTCGACTACTTCACAATACCATCGCCTTATTATGATCCCAATATTTAAATTTTGGGGAAACATAAACATCCCACTGGAGCCCTCTCTAGCTTTTTAAATCTCTCTGTTTTCCCCATCCACTTTTCTAGTCTTGTCCGCTGCCACTTCTCTGCATGCCCGAAGTTTTCGGCTTCCATTATCTCTCCTAATTCTGTTCCCTACCTTGGTAATACCTCTCCATCCTCTTCCCATCTGTTAAATGTCTGCTCATCCTTCAAAAGCCAGCTTACATATCACTTCCTCCGTGAGCTTCCTCCCATTCTTTCCTCTTTCTGCCTGAAAGACCCTTCTTCTGAGGTCTCTCAGCACTAAGACCATCTACATAGCACATCTAATACTCTGTCTTGTCCTTCTTCTGTACCAGATTGTGACTTCTTTACTTCATATGCACTAGCAACTCCACAGTGCCTGAATAAATAGCTGGAGCAGGCAGGAGACAGGAGGATACAAGGGACATGTGCCACCTTCCATGTTCAACACAACTCCCACTGCTGAAGACCCTGCCCCAGTGACCCTATGGGGAGAATCTGTTATTGGCAGAAAGGGGCTATGCCATTAAATGTGACAACATGCAGAATGAGCTAATGGATTGTGAACCATAAATCATAATGTATTTGTCCTACACCAACATAAAGATTCTACGTTTTTTTTCCCCCTCAAGTTGGAAACTACAACAAAAGTTCTGATACTTTGGGCTAAGGTCTCCCGTTGTCACGTTCAAGTATCTGTGGTTCTTTGCAAGCTCTGGTTCTGGTGCTCAGCACACGGTCTACTGCAGTACATGCTTGTTCCCATCAGCTCCGATGGGTTGACAATGACTGGCAGAATGGGCTGTGGCTGGCCATGGTCGTTTTCATTAAACTTCCTAACGCAGGACACTGTTATGATTTTCCCTACATGACTGAAGGTAACCATTCAAACTGCTGCCTTGTTTTGTTTCTCTGTCCCTAGGATCAAACAGGGTTGTTTGTGACAGACCAACTGCATAGAAAAATGAGAAGCCATTATCATTTATATACACCTCTATTCTGGTAGTACTGACATCTCTCCTTAGGACCTCTGCTGCCCCTTGAAATGGACAAATTCATGAACATCAATAGCTGGTCTGGATTATGAGATTAACTGAACTGTTAGAGTTCTCTGACAAAACTGTTTTCCATTAAGTGTGAACAGTTGTCACTGGGCCACTGGCAACAAATTGACAGTCACTCGGAACTCTGCAAGAGCTCCCCCCCCAAAAAAAAAAACAGACAATAATATTGTAAACAAAACATCATAGTCACATCTGATCTGCCTGTGTTGGCTGGGGTGGGGAACAAACTAAAAATAACACAACAAATTTAGTCACAAGGTTTTTCTCCTTCTTATCCTTGCCAATTAGAACCATTATTTTCAACAAAACTGACAGGAAGACCACAGTCTGGGGCCATGACTTTGCACTAGCAAACCCTGGCTCTTTCTTCCACCCTGGGAACAGCAGGGGCATCCCTGCTGAGAGATAGGAACTGTCGGCTCATAAGCTCTTTCTTCAGCACACGGGCAAAACCTTCATTTCAGCTCCCCACCTTGCAAAAGGGTTTCAACCCAGAGTGTCGCTGCTTCGTCCATCAAGGTTCACTCACGCTATCTGCAATCCTCTTTGTAAGAAAAATACATATTAAAGTATGCTTGAATGAGCACTGAATCTATTTATCCCAGGGTTACAACTGTTAATGTCTAAGATCTTAATATGCTTTTCTCAGAACTAAATAAAGCTGCCAGGCCTCTGACCTATATAGGAAGGTAAAATAGTCAAAATAGTAACATCGTAAACAAAATAAAGTCCCTCCACCCCTGTGCCTGTGCATGTATGTGTGAACAACTAGAATAATGTATCAACACAAGTGCACACATAAACAAGTCATAACACCCAATAGGCACAGATCTTGCAACATACAACTGCCATGCATTAAATGGTCCTCTGGTGACCTGGGGTTCCTGTTTTTCTGCACCTCTCCTATTAGCAGGGAGAGTTACAGGCAATGGAAAACTCAGCTCAATTACTTTACCTCTGAACCTTACCCTTCTCATCAGTTAAAGGAGGGGTTGGTCTAGATCAGCACTTCCCCACAGAAATATAATGTGAGCCAACATGCAAGCCATACATGCAATTTTAAATTTTCTAGTAGACAGACTAAAAAACATGAAGAAAAAGATAAAATCAATTGTAATTCAATCCATACTAGCCAAAATGTTGCTATTTTGATATGTAATTAACGTTTAAAAATTACTAGCAACATATTTTACTGCATTTTCTAATCTCGAGTGTCTGAAATTTGGCACAATTTTAAATTGACAGCAAATCTCGATTTGGACTGGTCACATGGGACCAGCGAGACTGTATAAGACAGAACAGGTAAGATAATCTCTGATACTTTTCTCAACCCTCAAAATTATTTTAATAAAGGAAACAACAGATTTTTAGATTAAAGTGTACTTAGAAAAACGGTAGTGTTTGCCCTGGAAATTGTTCATTCTCATTCAAAATGGTATTTTCTCTCTTTTTTTTTTTTTTTTTAACTTTATTCTTTGATTCAGTGGAACTGGACCTGTAAACCAGTAAGTGGTTTGATCTACTACTCTTAGTTGACCCTGTTCTTACTACTGCAGTAGCTGTCCTGCAAACCTTGGAGGGAGGTTAAGGACATTCAGGACAATGTGTAACTGCTGAATGAGTGAGACACCTAAAACATCCTAGCAAGCAAGACAACTGCTAAAATGAGTTCAATGACAATGACCAAGAAAAACATCTGATAGAGAAAACCATCTGATAGCCGTGGTATCTTCCACAGATTAAGATAGTGCTGTGAAACACAAATTTGCATATGATTTGGAATCATCTCTCTAATTACTCAACGTCTCTTCCTCTCCGGGAGAGTTCTGCCACTCCTCCCACACAGTCTCGCTTATTAGTCCCTTTGTGATCAATGATCTGCCTTGGCCAGATGGCTGGTCTGGGTTGAGAGCACAATATGAGATCAGAGAACAAAGCAAAGAAGGGGCCTTCCCATGAACTGAACCTAGGATCCTGACCTCATTAACTCTAGAAAAAGAGTTAACCCATCACAACCATATATGGGCAGCCCACCGTAAATAAAGCCCCCTGCATCTGTCACCCTGGCAGTTGGGGAGAGGAAATCAGTCACTCAAAACGTTCTAAGAACTTCTCAGGAGAAAGAGACATTTACCCAGATTTGAACATTACATAATATATGCATGTTTCAAAACATCACATAGTAACCCATAAATAAGTATGATTTTATGTTTTCATATCAGTCAAAAATAAATTTTTTACTAAAAAAAAAATTGTCTTTTCTATTTTGGAACTTGGGATTGAACCCCAGGCTTTGCACATGGCAGGGCAGGAGCTTTGCCACTGAGCGACATTCCAGCCAAAATTTTTAAAATTTCAAGATTGAGAATCCATAATAAAAAAGGTTTCAACATATGAAGGAAATTCTAAATGCAACGATTTAGGGCAGCTTGGAACACACCAATAGTACCCCAGTAGCCCTCCTGGCTCTGGCACCAGACTCCCTTATACTGGCTGTGACCCCCACTCTGGAGTTGGTAAAAGGCTCTGGCCATGGGGTTGGGAGTAATGAAGCTTCCTCTTCCAAAAACAGTGATCTTGGGACTCTCGTCTCTCCATTTTACTTCTCCCAAGTAAGCCACGGGGTCACCACTGTATACAAGAATCCAGCTCATCCTGCTTAAATAATAACCAAGTTTTCAGGTAACCCTGTTTCACCCTGCACGGTTCCCAATCAGGTGAGCACTGAGGCTGCTGGGCCTGCTGGTGGGGTTGTTCTTACCTGCCCCAGCCCAATACTTTTTTAGCAAGTTGTCCTTCCCTTTCTTGTAACTGGGAATCATTTCTCTTAGCAGTTACTACCTGCTCTTAAATTCTATTTTAACAATCTGTGTCTAGTGAGAGAAGTGCTGACTTCCGACTTAAATATTTCCCAAAGCGTCTTAGGGATGCAGTGTCTGTGTCTTCTCTTCAAACACTTAATATTTAACCAGTTTTAGAAACAAGTTTATTGAAATTTCCTCTTAACTCCCCAAGAATGCCATTTAATAAATCCTACAAATATCTAGAAGAACTGAAATTTTTAGACTTGTTAAAAAATATTTATGCTTTTCAGTTTGTTTGTTTGTTTGTTTTTTGGTAACAGGGATTGAACTCAGGGGCACTCAACAACTGAGCCACCTCCCCAGCCCTATTTTGTATTTTATTTAGAGACAGGTCTCACTTAGCACCTCCCCATAGCTGAGGCTGACTTTGAACTCATGATCCTCCTGTCAGCAGCCTGAGTGGCTGAGATTACAGGTGTGCACCACAGCGCCTGGCTGCTTTTCAGTTTTGACATTTTAAATTGTATCACCTTTTCACATATAGACTTCATTGAATATAAAAGCTTATATACATCTTGTGTTCTACTTGGCTTCTTAACTATGTTTGATAACATATGGCTATAAAAATATCCCTTTAAGGTTTTTACTCAGTTCTATTATTTCCACAAAATTACTTCATCTTGCCACACTCAGTGGCACATCCCTGTAATGTCAGCAACTCAGGAGGCTGAGGCAGGGGGATCACAAATTCAAGTCCAGCCTCAGCAATTTAGCAAGACCCTGTCTCAGAAAGAAAAATAAAAAGGACTAGGGATGTAGCTCAGTGGTAGACCACCCCTGGATTCAAACCCCAGTATGAAAAAAAAGTTGCTTAAGGTTTTTTTTTTTTGTTTTTTGTTTTTTTAACTGATGGATTGAGAGTTTATAATCTTGTACTTTTTCTTATGTGTGGATATCTTGGATCTAAACCTAAAATATTCATATGTATCTGTCTCACTTACACATTAGTAAAAATAAATACCCACATTGATTTAGCTTTGATTGCTAAGAATCTTCACATTAAGAATAAAAGGAGCACAAATAATGGTAACCAAGTTTTTTATCTACCTGAACATACTAATTACAGTGACAGTGACTATTCAGTAGCTAGACTGTTTGTGTGTTGTTTCTTTCTTTTTTTTTTTTTTTCTTTTTGGTATCAGGGATTGAACCCAGGGGTGGTACTCAACCATTGAACCACATCCCAGCCCTTTTTATTTTCATTTTGAGATAGGGTCTTACTAAGTTGCTTAGGGCTTTGCTAAGTTGTTGAGGCTGGCTTTGCACCCGCAATTCTCCTGCTTCAGTCTCCTGAGTCTGTGGGATTAGGCGTGGGCCAGGATGCCCAGCTAGAATGTTTCATTTTTACAAAAATTATAACAATTCCTTAAGGGTCAGGGGTTAAACAAAAGGAATAAGCTAATAAAATAAGCATTGAACACCAATTTACTACAATAGTTCATAATTTCATTAGATGCAAAAATACTTTTGAGAGCCAATCTAAAGATGAAATCTCATATTTAATAATAAATGCAACTATACAGTCACATATATCTAAGATAATCAAAAAATGATGACTGACAAAAAATATATGGATTTTCAGTTTTACGCTTTATAAAGAAACTGAGGCTTGAATTAAATTACTTGCCACATAAATCATGAAACTGCTTCTTTATCTAATATATCATTGTGATTTATACTAATTCTGATTTTAATATTGTCATCTTTGAAAAGACTAACCTTAATTCAACAAGTAAACTGCTTAAATATATATCTAGAAGTTTAGCCAGGCACGGTGGCTCTTGCCTGTGATCCCAACCAGACAGGAGGCTGAAGCAGAAGGATTACAAGTTCAAGGTCAGCCTGGGCAACTTCATGACCCTGTCTCAAAATAAAAAGGGCCAGGGGTGTAGCTCAGTGGTAGAGCACTTGCCTAACATGCCTGAGGCCCTGTGTTCCATACTCAATACCATGAAAAACGAACACAAAGTTTAAAGTTCCATTCACAGAAAAGCATCCAAAGCTATAATGCAGAAGCAAATTTCTTTAGCTTTAAGTACCCCTTATCATCTTATTTATAAGGCACACTTCTTTATTTATAAGGTACATGTAGACAGCAATAATGCAAACTACAGGAGTTTGAATCTGTAAGATGTTAAGTGTAAACAAATAGTGAAATTTGCCTTTCCATGATCATCTCTGCATATTCTATGTACCATTTAAAATACATATTCCTTAAAAACTTTTTAATTATTCTGATAACATTTCTAAGAGGAGGAAAGTCCCAGAAATACCAAAATATTCAAATTAAAATACTACTACCAACATAAGAAACATATATAAAGAACCGAAATACAAATGCATATATATATATACACACACACGCATATATGTATGTATGAATATAAACAGGTGGTGATTTCTTACAAGTACTTTATAAATACTGCCTTGTGATTCTGAGATCAATCAATATACTATAAAACATACTTTGTAGCTCTTAAGTCTTCATTTTGTGCCTAACAACAGCCAACATTCGTTTGTAATGAAGTCTTTTTATAGTTACACAGCTATTTCACGTCCCTTCTGTAGACATATTAAGCCTTTGAGTACTCCATAAAAATGACCAATTAATTGGCTCCATCACGAAAACCTGAAAAGCTACACCAAAATGTTTACATCAAAGACCAGCTAAAGCCAGAATGAATTACCAGTCCCCTCAGTAAGCTTCTCTACTTCAGTAAGTTGAAAACTGACTTCAAATGAGTCCTTTCAAAAGAAACTATAAAAGATGAACCAGAGTGGGCAAATATTGAATATTGTTATTCATATTTAAACATAAGAAGTAAGGAAGTATCTTCAGGGATCTCCATGAGGGGACATCAGAACTGATGAGGGGGTTGAGGGTAGAGAAGTTTTGGGGTTGGTCCAACAGAACTCAGTTTAAATCCTTGCTCCATTCCTCACTAACTCCAGGACCTTGGGCAAAGTTAAGGAAAAGCTCCTTGAGTCTTAGTTTCTGTTATCAAATGAACACACAAGCCAGGTGCAGTGGCACATGCCTGTAATTCCAGCAGCTCGGGAGGCTGAGGCAGGAGAATCACAAGTTCAAAGTCAACTTCAGTAACGGGGAGGCGCTAAGCAAAGATACAAAAAAGGGCTAGAGATGTGACTCAGTGGTTGTCCCTAAGTTCAATCTCTAGTACTCACCTCCCCCAAAAAATGAACACACAAGGCTTCCTGAAAGGGTTGTTGTGAGAACTACAGCCCTAAATAACATGTATAAAAGACTGCTGAGCACAGAACTTTGACCAACTTTAAATCTCAACTAGCATTTTTTAAATAAAATACAATAAAAATATAAGACTGCATTGCACATAGGTAATCTAAGCATTATTATCATGATTTTTTAAAATTTATACATATATATAAATATAAAATGTGTCTATTTATTAGGCACATCTCTTACACAGATGTAAAGCCAGTGCTCAGTTTGTGCTAGACATTGTACTAAGGACCTACACACATTATACACACAAATTCTATAAGGGAACTACTATTACCTCCCCCACACTACAGATGAGGAAACTGAGGCTTTGATTACTTGCTGAGCATAAAGCATTAGTAACCAGTAAATCCAGGGTTCAAACTCAGCCACCTAACTCCAGAATTTGCTCATTTTACCCACTTCAGAAAGTACTAGGTAGTAAAATATAACTTTTCCTTACATGAAAATTATCCAAAACCAGGTACATCCCTACAATTCCAGTGACTGAGGAGGCTGAGGCAGGATGATCTCAGGTTCAATGCCAGTTTGGGCAACTTGGTGAGACACTATCTCAAAATAAAAAATGAAAAAGGCGGGGGCCAGCCGCGAAGGTATACACCTATAATTCCAGCAACTCAGGAGGCTGAGGCAGCAAGATCATGAGTTCAAAGCCAGCCTCAGCAGTAGGGAGGTGCTAAGCAACTCAGTGAGACCCTGTCTCTAAATAAAATACAAAATAGGGCTGGGGATGTGACTCAGTAGTCAAGTGCCCCTGAGTTCAATCCCCAGTACCGCCCCCCAACAAAAAAAAAAAAAAAAAAGAAAGAAAAAGTCTGGGGATATAGTTCAGTGGTAAAGTTTCCCTGGTTTAATCTCCAGTACCAAAATTTTTTTAAATAAAAAAAAAAGTTATGCAAAAGGCAGACCTTTTCAGGAAGTCTAATTGGAATAAGATATTCTGAGGAACAGCATATCATGGAGAAGGGTGAGATTCAGAGGCAAAAGCACTGGTGTGAGGTCCAACAATGTCTGTCCCTGGCATTGTTGCTTTAGTGGCATGGAGTTGGCAAGTCACTGAATTCCACTGTGTCTGGATTTCCTCACCTACAAAATGGGAATGATAGTATCTGTCCTGCTGCCTCACAGGTCATTGTGAGAAAATATAAACACACATAACAAGTGAAGTCCTATTGTCCTACTCAGTTATGGGAGAGGATCATTAAAACCTCCCCATTCTTTATAGAAACACACAGCAATCATGATCAAAAACACAAGGCCGCCAGGCTTTTATTAACTACAAGTGGAAGCACTCTGCACAGTTCCCAGCACACAGTAGGCCTTCAATAAATGCTCATTATACTAAAAGAAATAAACCACTTCCACCTTTCATTCTTTCCTATTTATTGAACACCTATGGTGTCCCAGACTAGAAATATGAGCTACAAAAAAGAACTACAGGACCATCCCTGCCTGAAGAATTTCATATTAATTTCAATTAATTATTCCAAAATTGTGTAAAAGACTGTAAAATATAGCTTCCTCATTTAGCAATAACAACAACTTACATTATTATAGTGCAGTAGCTTTTTTCTCATACCAATTATCTAAACCTTTCAAGTCAGTATTATCTTCAGGACTCCAAATTCAGTGTGCTTCGGGTGCTGCAAAGTCTTGAGAGTCAAAGTTTCTCAATTATTAGAGGTGACTATCAACATAAGCTTTTGAATAGAATACATTTTAAAGAATCAATACTAGAAACAAAATTAATAGCTGATTTTTTTCCTTGCACATCTTTGAGTTAAAGTAATCCATAAGCTATAGAAGGCACATTTTTCCAAAATATTTCTTTAAAAAATATTGCCTTCAAAAAAATTTTTACAGGCAGTTGTCTCTTGAAGATACTGAACTAGGATTCTTTTCTCAAAGAATAAAGGAGGTAGTAGTGAAGGTGTCTTCTCTTTGTTGACTTTTTCAAAATTACTCAAAATTGATTGTTGTGTTCATATTCTTGAGTCACAAACAATGCCGAATAACTGTCAGCTATATTATATATAATGCAATCATTACTACAGATAATTTTTACAGGGGAACACTGATTTAACTGACAACTTAACGAATTGAAAATCTGCCACAGGACTATTTACTAATAACCTAATAAAATTCCCTTATCCTTTGTATTCTGACCACTCCCTCTCCTCCACCGCCACCCCCAACACACATACATACATACACACACACACACACACACACACACACACCCTCCCTCACCTACACCAGATCAGTTTCCCGGCCATTATTCATAAAACCATATTAAAATTTCACAACACATGGTCACAGTTACTAGGTTCCCCTCCCCCTCCACTGAATCAATGTGTCTTTAAATATAATTATTCTCTTGAAACCCACAGTTCAAAAAAATGAATATAATGCAAACATCTACCATAAAAATTTAAACGACAGCTCTTCTGTTTACTAATAATCAAGAAGAAGAAGAAGAAAAAGCCATACCCCACCCACCGTCTCCGTGGGGTTCGGAGGTCCAATCTCTCCACTACAGAGCTCTGCAAGAAAGGACGGTTACAGTACCAGGAAAACCGTCGCAACGAGCCCGGGGAGAAGATAAGGCAAACACGTTTCACACTCCGGCAACGTGCGGTTCCCGGCCCCAGCCCTCGGCAAACAGGGGAAACCTTTGTCTCGCCTCAGCCATCGAACTGGTGGCTCATCAGAATTGGGGCCACAAGAGTTTGTGCGAAGCGGCTCGGTAGAGGTTAAACAAAGCAATGCAGCTCTGGGGGAAGAAGGCTGAGCCGGGTCCGCGTCCCCGCTCCCGGACGGCGAGCTCGGGCTCTGCCCGGCCGCAGCGGGGTCCCCGGGACAGGATGCCGGGGCGCGGGAAGGGGCGAGGATGAGAGGTCCCACGCTCTCGGCAAGTTCCCCGGGCGAAGCCCATCGGCAGGTTCCCTCGCGGGGATCCAAAGGCGCGCGCACCGCGCGCAGGTTCCTTGGGGAGGGTCCGCGCCCCGCAGGCAGGGACGCCGCCCCGGTCCTCGGCCGGACGCGCGAGCCCCCGCCCGGGCAAGGTCGGCAATCCCGGGGCGCCGCGGGGGCCCGGCCCGGAGGGCGCGAGCGGAGGGGAGAAGCCCGCCCGCTACCCCCATTGTCTGGCTCCAGCCGCGGGCCGAGAAGGCGCTCACCTGCGGTCCCCAACTGGCGCCCCGGCTGGCAGAGCGGCTGGCCGGCGACGCGCGGTCCTGGCGGGCGCAGCGGCACAGCTCTCGGAGCCTCCGCAGCAGCAGCAGTCGCAACAGCAGCCCAGCAGCGCACCCGCCTCTCAGGCGCCCGCGGCCTCCATTGCTCTCCCCGCCGCCGCCACCGCGCGGCACTGCGCGCCCGGCCCCGCGCGGCGTGGTCACATGCTCCGCCAGCGCCCCGGGCGCTCGGACCCGCGCCGCCGCCCCGCCCGGCTGCGCCCCGCGACCGCCACGGGCTGTCGCCGGGCACCAGGAGCGCGTGTTCCACCCCCCGCGCCCCGCTCCGCTGGAACGGCGCGCACTGGATGACACCCGGGGGGTGCCCGAAACCTGAAGCCGACCCCAATAAAGGGCGTGGGACTGATAACTCCCTGCCCACTACTCCAGGGGATGACCCGAGGGAGGCTGAACACGTGGCCTCTGTCTGAGGTTACTGTGGTGGGCTCACAGAGAGGCGCACCTTGCCTGGGTCAAGAACCAAGACCGACAGTCACCGCCCCACGGAAATCGGCCCCTGATACTCGCATGAGCCAGAGACTAAAGAGCGATGTGCTTCCCAGGGCACTTTGGACTTCCAGAATCCCAACCGTAAGAATGGCACTGAGAGTCGCACAAGTTGAAAGATGACCCCCCCACACCCCGCCTCCGAAATAGCAAGGCTAGAAATGGCATTACGGAGTCGCAGTACATCCGAAAAGAGTGACATTGACATCGAGTGCTATGTCCCACCCTCGTCATAATGAAATTAAATATTGACTTGATGTTTCAAGGAAAATACTTACCTTTTCCTTTTAAGGATTAAACAGAAGCACTGGAACTCTTTCCTCCATACATTTTGCTGTGACTCTTTCAATGGAACTATTTTTAATCTTTCCTAGTGGTCTTTTAGTTGCTATACATGCAAAACTGCTTAAAAATAACTTAGTGTCCTTTTTAAATAGAAAATGTAAAACAAAGCAAAAATCTTTTGTCTGCTACAAAAGGTAGAGAAGATGAAAAGTAACCCAAATATGTACTCGGTATTGAGACAAATGTCCCAATGCCAAAAATAAGATAAATAACTTTAATGCAGGTACGTGACTTGGGAGGGGCAACTTTGATCCTGGAAGAATGCGTGCATTTTGCCTTATTCAGCTGTTTTTGTTTTTTTCTCTAGTAAATACTATAATTGCCAGCATAAAAATAGGTTGTGTATTTTTGTGAACATAGATATCTTTCAGTTGTTCAGTGCTTGCATATTCTAAACTATGTCTGCTTTGTCCCAAATAAGAAAAATGAAGAGTTTTGGAAAGAGTTGAGCAAATTCCTTTTGATTTGATTTAGTAGTACTCGAAGTTCCCAGGAGCCAAAACTCCAATCTGTGCAGAACATGTAATTGGGTTCTTGTAGTCTTGCCAACTACATGAGAACCACTCTATACCGATTCAAATTCACATAAGTCAAGTGTAGGTCTACTGTCTTTGAAATTTGCAGAACAGTCAAAAAATCATATCTGCGGAACATGTAACTGGGGTATTTTTCTTGATATATTGTAGTCTTGCCAGATACATGAGAACCACTCTGTACTAATTCATGGGGCTACTACTGGGCACGTAGTGAGCAGAAGCCAGAGATGCTGCAAAACACTGCAATACTCAGAACACAACCAAGAATCATCTGTCATGCCCCAAATACCCATAGTGCCAGAGTTAATAAGTGCTGAATTAGATCAAGGATTTCAAAGTTTCTCAGGTCTATAATACACCATGTCTTGGGATCATCCCTTTCCTGTGTATCCACTTTGAGTTTTCTTAGAACTTCAGAAAGAAGTACAATCTTTGACTGAGAGATGAGGCTAGAGAACTGAGCGAGACTAAAAATAATTGTACAAATAAAAGTCATATCAACAAATTAGAAAAAAGGAAAAAGCTGAAACAAGGGGAATCCTGTGTGGGAAGTATCTTAACTGTAACTTGCAATTTCTTCAGAACCCTATGTTTAACTCCGGACAGTCTTGCCCTCCGAAATGAGAAAACTGGCATATATTGCCATTTTGAAAGTTTCCATTTGTCTGCATAAGGCTCATAATTCCTTGCTGACTCTTCCAGGGTTGTTGTGAATATTGAGTCCAAGGTGAGTGAGGAGCTTATGTAAAGTGGCTCAGAAGACAAGCAGCTCTACTGGGATGGGTGAGAATCAGAACACCTCTCCTCCTATCTGTAGTACTGACTTTCTATCCCTACACATGGGTCCGTAGCTTATAGCTCATTCACTTAACTAGGGACATCTCAGGACATTTCTTCAGATCTGTAAAATGAAGGAAACTCTTCTGTTTCACACATCTTATTTGTTGCTATTGTTGTTGTGCCAGGGACTAACCCAGGGCCTTGTGCATGCTAAGCAAGCACCCTACCCTGAACCTACTTCAAAATTACGAAGTTATATATATGTCTAAAAATAAAGTAATGGAAAATATATTAGGCAAATACTAGCAAAAGAAAGCATAGGGTCCAGCTGGATGGAAATTCCAGTGACTCCGAGGCCTTAGTGAGACCCTACCTCAAAATTAAAAAAAAAAAAAAAAAAAAAAAAAAAAAAAAAATGGAGCTAGAGATGTAGCTCAGTGGTAGTGCTCCCCTGGTTCAATTCCATCGTTACATGCACACACATACAAAAGTTGTGGCAAAAAACCTGTGGGGCATCCAGCCCAAGAGATTCTCAGTGAAATTTGTAGCCTTTAATGCATAAATAAAAAACAAGAAAAGTCAAAAATAAACTAAGTATATAAATCAAGAATATAAATAAATAAATAAGAAAGCAGAAATAAGGAAGGAATGAAAGCAGAAGTTAATGAGATAGGAAATAAAAGTAGATTTGAACAACAAAGTGAAAAAAGTTGACTTTTGGAAAAAAAACTTAAAACTCTGGCTTATCAGTCAGGAGACATAAAAAGTAAACATTTCACAAGAAAATAGAAACAAAGTATAGGATGATTTTTAAAATTTATATAAAATAGAAGATTTTCAGAAAAAAATAATGAGCAAATTTAAGAAGGGAAAGAAAATTCGATTTGTGGAAGCAGTCCAAAAGGTAGTCAGATGTTTTCCTCTAAGAGAGACACCTGGCCAGATAATGTAATGAGCTCTAGCAAACTTTTAAAGAGCTAACAATTTCCATGGAATGCAAAATATTCCAGAATATGAGAAAAGAGAAATTTCCCAACTCAGTCTAGGAAACTAGGATACTACTTTGACAGGGAGTAGATGCTGCTTGCACAGAGCAGGCAGTTCTAGGCTAGACCCACAGGTGTGCAGCAATAAAGAATCCAAATAAAATATTAGACACTCAAAACCAGTAGTGCTTTGAAAATAATAGTGCAGTTCAGTAAATGCATAGTTGCGATAGTTGCACAACATTGTGAATGGACTTAATGCTACTGAATTGTGTACCAAAAATATCGTAAATTGCATCTTTTACCACAATAAAGAAAATAACATTTCAGATGTTGGGAGGCAATTCTCCAAAAATCTCCTTTCTGCATGTCTTTTCTCCATCTCATAAGTGCCAAAGAGGATTATCACAGTCAGGAAAGAGCTAAAAGTAGAGATCTGCTAGTGGGACAAACTCCTTATCATTTGTCATCAGTGGGTGAACCAGGACTTGACATGAGTGCCTCTATACTCTGATTTTACAACTTTCACAATATAGATGAGATGCTGTTGGTTGGCGAGACAGCCTCAGAGCCCTGACGGGGTGTTCTTATCCTTCTACCAGGGGAAGTGGCAATGACCCCAGGGTCAGTCAGAGGCCTACTTGTCAAATGTCGTTTCTTTGGCCTGTTTGGGCAGATTCATAATGCACCCAAGGAGACAGACCATCAAAAAGGAAGCTGCTCACTACTGGACTTTTTGGTACTGAAGACAGAATGTGCCTCCCTTGGGCATTCTATTTGGTCTTTTATATCAGCTAACCCACAAATCAGCATTCTTTGAGTGGGGCCAAACCAATAGCACTGAATACTCTCTTTGTCCCTTAGATCCTACACTGCAGTTTGGCAACATGTCATATGGTTTGCCTGAGTCAAGAAAGTGCAGCGGCTGGCAATCTGACCTGCTGCCATTATCTGTCACCCCTATCCATGTGCTATGTAAACAGACTCATGGGCATGGCTGCCCCTGAACCATTCACTCTACCTAATGCTACCAGTGCAAACTCCCAAACATGGACTCCACCTTGCCCAGGTACAAACACACAGTCAGCGCCACCTTTTTTCCGTCTGATATTAATTCATCTGCTTCTCCTGACTGCCGAGCAGCCTTGTGTTATGCCATGTATGGCTGTCAAGGCCGCAAAGATGCAGTGGCACTGCCCATCTGATGACCCAGGCAATGTAATGATGATCCAAATCGAGTTACAACACAACTGAAACTGGAGGGTCTTTATGACCCTTTGTGTCAGACATTCATATGTGGGAGAGTCACCAAACCGTCTTGTCTATTGTGGGTAAGTGTTGCTTTCTTGCTCATTTATCACCTCCCGTCCTTGGCAGTGACACCAGAGATTAGCAGGTCAGCCTGAATGGTGTGAGTCATACTAGTCTAACACATTAGCTTTGGACTACTGGATGTTCAAATAACACCCACCACTGCTCCCCATGACAGTTGATTGTGTTTGGGATCCTGGGAGGTGATTTCGGTTGCTATTAACCTTTCTGTTGCTGACTAACCTCTTCTTGCTGCTTGGGTTGCTTGCTGTTTGGATTTTGTCATTGATTGAAATTAGCTTTAATTAATAGTGAATGAGTTGAACAGGTTTTGGTCCTAGCCTGTGTTGGCCAGATTAAGCAGGATGACCAATGGAGTGGCATACTTAGATGAAAATGCTAGTTTGGCTACCTTTTGCCCAGGTCATTTCTCAGCATTGTGTTTTCAGTGGGCGACCTCAAGCGTTGAGGCGCTGTCTACTGGGGCAAAGAGCAGGCTTACTTATTGCCTGCTATAAAAGAGTTGGGTCCACTAATCTCAGTGTTCCTGGCTGTGATGCCACCTCTGCATACTGAGCATTCATTTATCTGTGCCTCTCTACATTGCCTCGTAGGGTTTAGCGGTCAAAGGCACCAATGCAAACAGTGCTGCTTGTGTCCTGTGCTGTGCTATGAGTCATTCCTTTACATCTAACCCTGCAGTAACCTGGTTTCTGCCAGCATTCATGAAACATCGATTTGCTAGCTCAGTAGCTTGTGAGTAAAATAAAATCCTAGACCCAGTCTTTCAATTTCTTGACCATAGATTGTTCTAGTTGAATTCTATAGTATTTCTTGTTACAGATTTCAGCACTCTAAATTTTCTCAAAACATATCCATCTCATCTGTTGTATTAGCATATTGTTGTTCTTCATATTTTTGTATTCTTGGTATCTGATGCATTTGTACTTATTTCCGCCTCTTTTTGATTTGAATTTTATTTTTTCTTGATGCGCCTTGTTTCAAAAAGCTTATTACTCTGTTTAAAGAGCCAGTTCTTAGTTGGGCCCGTCTTGATGTTTTGGTTGATGGTAATTGTTCCCTCTCTCTTTTTTTTCGGTCCTTTGCTGGTTCCAGCAGCAGGGGTTGCTGTGCTCTTTTCTAACCTTTGGAATTAAATGCTGCTCATTTGTTAAGTTTTTATTTCTTAGTTCACAAATTTAAGTCATGTTTTCCTCCCTTTAGGCCGTTTCTGTGCTTCACAATTTTGATTCTTCTTTCATCATCGTTCAGTTAACAATTCTAAATTATTGCATTTCCTTTATGAATTTCATTTTTACCCAAGAGCCATTAAGAAAGAAATTTCCAAACACATCAAAGTTTTACTTTCTAAAGGTTTACACATTGTGGTCAGAAAATAGTTTACATTTTTAATCCTTTTTAATCTGAGATTTCCTTTGTGTTCTAATGTGGTCTAATAGTATGATTTACTATTACCACTGCTTTTTGGAGTGCTAGGGATTGAACGAGTCTCATGCATGATTGGCAAGGGCGCTACCACTGAACCAAACTCCCAAACTCCCAAACTTTTGATCTTTTTTTTTTTTCTTTTGAGATAGGATCTCACTATGTTGGCTCAGGCTGGCCTTGAACCTGTGATCCTCTACCTGAGCCTCCTGAGTAACTGGGACTACAGGCACATGAAACTGGCTGTATTTTTTAGATGTTAGAGATATGCTTGAAAAAATGTGTATTTTTAGTTTATTTGGTGTGGAGTTTTTTGTATAGATGCAAGTAAAGCCATATGCTTCTGATAGTGACAACTTGTTCTATTGTTACTTTTACCAGTCTGAAACACCTTTTAGTCCTTTTTTTCCCTAAAATAATGAAAGATTGGTACTTGAGCTTTTTCTTTGGTTCCCCATTTGCCTAGTGTATCTTTTATTTTCAAACTTCTTTAGCCTTGTATTTCAAGTATCTCACTCTTGTAGTTAGCATTGTTTTTTAAAATCCAATCTGAGCTGAGTATGGTGGTACACACCTGTGATTCCAGCAACCTGGGAGGCTGAGGCAGGATAGCAAATTTAAAGCTAGCCTCAACAACTTAAAAGTGTGAGCCCGTGTCAAAGTTAAAAAAAAAAAAAATCCAAGTTGACTTTCAATTGGGGAGTTTTACCCATTTATAGTTACTTTTATACAAGGATTTCTTTTGGCCCTCATTTCATATTTTCCATTTACCTACTTTGTTTATTTTTTAGTTTTCTGCTTTCCAGTACAGAGATTTTCTTCTTCTGCTGGTTTCAATGTTAAATCACTTTAAAATTGTCTTAAGGTATCTTTGATTACTAGTTGTGTCCATGGACAAGCTATTTTAACTTCTCTTGCCTGTGTGTTTTCTTTAAAATTAGGAGAATAAAGGTAACAACACTTCATATGCTTCTTGTTAATATGTATAAAACTCTCAGAATAATGTCTGTAGGAACAAAGCTGTGTTTACTCTTCTAGCATTGTGATGGTCACTGTTAGGACCCATATTGTGTTTTTGCCTCCTGTTGATTTCTGAAACATCATCATCTGTGGTCTCCCAACAAGACAGTGTTTTACCTTATCTCATATTCCTTTGTTCTCTTTCCTTCCCAGCATCGAGTATCTCGTTGGTATTATCTAGATTCTTGTTCTGAATATGAATATACTTTCTTCACTTCTTTTCTGGTCACAAATAGATGGACATAGCCAGAGGACAGACATAGTTCACAGTGCAATAGGAGGAAAGGAAATTATATGGATACAGATACATTTTAATGGATTTGGAGAGTTTCCATTTTCTATATTGGGAAGGAAAGGTTAAAGAAAAAAGAAAATTAAAAAGTTGAGAGGAGGGAGATTTAAAGGTCTGAATAAAGACGTATGAAATACCTGGGGATAGATTGTGGATTGATCAGAAAAATGTAAAAGAATTGACATAGTGCTGAGTCTTTGATGTTAAGGGCCAGGAACTTCAAGTGAAGAGTTGTGTGATCATTTGTTTTACCAGTCCCATCCATCTGCTTAGGAACAGATGCAGAGTAGCTAGAAGACTTGGGTATAAACAAGATTCAAGTTTTCATTCCAGAGGGACAAGAGAATTTAGGATATGTACAAGGACCATGATGTCTGTGCTAAATAAAAAAAGTGAGGGTGATGGAAATCAATTTTAGAGATCTGGTAATATTGCAGATTGTTGGGAAAGGTATAACAGAGTAATGTAGAAAAAGGGGTGAGTAGGATGCTAGAAATCGAGGGTTATTTTGTTTTTGATCAGGTCTGTTTCCCAGGCTGGCCTCAAATTCTTGGGCTCAAGGGACCTGGCCTGCCTCAGCCTTCTAAGTAGCTGGTGCTATGGGCACACACTACCACACCTGGGTATAAATTGAGACTTTGAAGATAATAATGAGATCCAGAGCAGTGTTCTTCAAAACTATAGGCTGAGTTTCACTAGTGGGTCACAAAATCAATTTGGTTTGTCAATTTCTTAAAGTAGCATTGTTAACCATGGTTGCACATTTAGAATCTAAAGCAATATGGAGATTCCTTTAAAAAGTAGGAATGGAACCACCATATGTCCCAACTACCCAACTCTTTGGTATATATCCAAAAGATCTAAAATCAGAATGCGATCAGGATACAGGCACATCAGTGTTTATAGCAGCACAATTCACAATAACCAAGCTATGAAACAACCTAGGTGTCTGTCAATAGATGAATGGATTAAGAAAATGTGGTGTAGATACACAACGGAGTATTATTTGGCCAAAAAAAAAGAATGAAATTATGGCATTTGCCAATAAATACATGAAACTGGAGACCATCAAGCTAAATGAAATAAACCAGACCAGAAAGTCAAAGGTGGAATGTTTTCTCTGATATGTAGAAGCTAGTCAAAAATAAGGGGAAGAAAAAGAAGGGCATGTGTGTGTGTGGGCGGGGGGGCTTCCATCAAAACAGAAGATCAGTGGAGTAGAGAAAGGAAATTGAACAGGAGGGAGGAGGAGCAGGATAAGGGAAGACCGTGGAAAGAATCTGATCTAACTATTCCTATGTACATATATGAATACAGCACAGTAAATTTCACCTTCATGAATATCCACAAGGCACCAACTCAAAAAAATCAACTATAATAGCAAAAAGATTACAAGAGGGAAGGGAACAGGGGGAGGGAGAAGGGGAGGGAAAAGGGAAGTACAGTTGACTGAATTAGAGCAAATTATATTCCATGCTTTTATAAGTATATCAAAATGAATTCTAATGTTATATATAACTAAAAAGAGTTAATACATTTTAAAAAATAAGCAAGTCCATAACTCATTTGCAGAGATTCTGATTTATTTGGTCTGGTGTGGGGGTTCAGACACTTTTCATTAAAATTCTCTAGGTAACTACAATGTACGGGTATAGTCAATAACCATTGGTCCAAGACAATACTAACATAAAAAGACCAATGATAAAACTAATGGTAGACAAACTATCAAATACTAAGAATTGGGAGGAGTATAAAATAACATGTCTGATGAATTGCTGTAAGGTAGAGGGCAGGCACCATAGTCTAATGGTAACTAATGTTCTTAACAAAAACATTTGCAAGTGAGAAAAAATGTATCTACTCACAATACGTGCACGTTTATGCATTTTGTTGACAGATTATCAACAGAAACTTTGACTTCATTTCTTCTATTTTTGAATCAACTGGATAATAAATGAAAGTCAGTTAAAGGAAAAAAAGGTACTTGGCACTTAGTTCAGGGATATTCTAATATGATAAAGTTTGATTTAAATAAATTTTATTTAATTTTAGATTTAAGAATATTGCTAATATAAAAGTATTTCAAATACTTATAAGAGAAAAATAAATTGGAATGTTTATTGGCAAATCTATGTCAAGCTCCATAATTTAAAATTATTTAAAACAAAATTAAAGTATCTGTAAAATGTCAGAACATTCAGTATTTAAAGATAAAACTAATTTCTAAGATAAATTGTAAGATCATGGTTATGAAAACAATTATAGTAAGCTATACAATTAAAATTATAGAAAACACTGAAAATGAAGTATCTAATGTCTTGCTATTGCTTTGGGGGGAAAAGGTGGGGACAATGTTTTTCATTTTATTTATATGTATTTATTAAAAGATCTTCCATATGACATTGCAAATAGTCCCACTTCCCTTTTTGCTATAATACATGGATGCACTCAAAGGAGATAAGATACATAAAATTACAGAGATGGTGTGAAAGTAGGCCACCCCACACCAGGCACACGCTGAAGTACTGCCAAGGGCACGCCCTGAACACACACAGCACACAGGTTACAAAGAGCACTGCCCACCTCCAGGGACACATGTGAACTTCACTTCATTAAACCAGCAAGGAAACAAAATACATCATAAGTAAATGCTCTTTCGCTTTCCTTTTGTTAGTTTTTAAGTTCTTTTTCAATCATAATGAAATTTGCTAGAACAGGATTTTCTTCAGATGTGTACAGTTTAAACACGATTCATTTTTGTATCTGACATGCTATTTTGTATTTGTTTTTTTATTAACATATGCATACATCTAAATTCCTTAAAATTACAACCTTGAAAATGAAATGTAAAAAGCTATTTTCAATTTCTATGCCTCAGGGTCAGTGTTTACATACTATTCTGGAAGACTGGTAAGTTACAACATACAGGATTAGAACCAAAAATTAATCTCATTGAGTATATGTTGGAAATTTAACAAAATATTTGATGTATTTACTTTTATATACTTTCATATTCTCAAATTTTAGGCTAATACATGAACGAATTTTATATACTGAAAAAGCATTCCAAATTTCTGCTCTATTGTTTTATAAAATTCTGAATATAGCTTTAAGCTTGATTTTGATAGAATCTATATTATGTGAAGAGTCCACATGTCAAAATAATATAATATTATACACAATATACAAATGTATCTTTCCCATCACAGTTCTTCTGGTTGGCAATAATTAATGACACATGGTAATTATTTTATCAAGACCTCTGATATTAAGACTAGACTTGAATACATTCCCCTTGATGACAGACAGCAAATCTATGAATAATTAATTTTACATTCAGAAGGAAAAAGCATGACAGCACAGCATCAAAATGAGAATTCTTTGTGAGTAGATTAAGATACTGGTTATAAACACAGGCATGAAAACTAAAAACACTTTAAAAACAAGTACTGTAAAATATTTACACACATATCATGGCTCATTAAGAAACAGATTATTAAAGCATAATGCGAACAATACATTATATTAATTCACAGTACAAATACATTTTAAGGAGTAATTTAAGTCAGGAATAATAAAAATATACATATCACATCAGTTAAGCACTATTAATACATATTTTGTTCTGTCATATATATGAAAATATACATAGAGTTCTTTTCAACCAAACTTTTTACATAAATATTCAGTGATTTAAATAAAAGTTGCCAGAGGTAGAATTTGTGTCAATGTTCATGATTTTCAGGAACAAGTACTTCAAATATTTCATTACTCTTGTGTTCTTTTAAATATCCATAAAGAAACTCATGGAAAACCATTATTCTGAAAAGAGTAAGAAGGGAGGTGGGTTAAGAGAAAAATAATATAAACAAGCTTATTCAATACCCATAAAAAAACTGAAATTCAATCATTTTAAAAATAAATTACAGTCTCCAAATAAAACCTTATGCCCCAAATCCAGTTATATATATATATACACCTTTTTTATATTTAAAAAATACTGTTCTACTTCTTCAAATTAAAAAGTGTGATTCTATACTTTAAAATAGTGATTTTGATTTCCTTATTCATACTTTTCTGAATTTTACATTTTCTCAGTGAGCATGTGTGACAGTGTGATATAAGAAGAAACACATTTGGTCTCTGTCCCTGCTTTTTGGCAGATGGCTCCTTGAAATCTCCAGAGTGATACTAGTGTCCTCTGTATAGTAACAAGATGACTGTGGCTGAGGGACTCCTAAATAGCTTCTGAATAGAGGCAATGCCAGGAAGACCAAGGTACGATCTGGGAAGGGAAAAGAGTTGACGGTGGAGTTGATCACCAATAATGAATGATCTAATCATTCACACCTGTGTAATGAAACCTCCATAAAAACTCAAATGGACTAGGTTGGGAAGCTTCCAGAAGCTGAATACTTAGAGGTGCCTGGAGTTGATCACAGAAATTCTACATCCCTTCCCCGACAACTCACCCTTCCACCTGCCTGTTGATGTGTATCCTTTGTAATGGGTAAAGAGTGTCCCCAGAGCTCTGTGTGCCACTCTAGCAAATTAACTGAACTTAGGGAAAAGGCAGTGGGAAACTGGACCTACAGCAGGTAGGTCAGAAGCACAGGTTACAACCTAGGGCTTACAACTGGCATCGGAGTGGGAGAAAGGAACCTTATGGCACTGAACCCCTTCCCAGTGGGACCTGACACTATTTCCAGGTAGAAGAAGAAAATAACAGGCCACCGAGCTGGTGTTCAACAGAGTATGTGGTGTCAAAAGTGCTGTGCTGAGGGTGTGTGAAAGTAGAAAAACATTTTAGTGTTTTTCTATCTCAAATATCAAGTATCAGATACAGCAGTCAAAAAAGTAAGAAAATTAGAATATATATTTTAACTACTGATAGAAACACTAAGAAATTACTTCATGGCTGAGCAATTCAATTCTGAGTGCACATGGGGGAAATTCTTTTTTTCTTAAATTCTTTAAAATTAGTTTTGGTGACAATATTTAGAAAATGTAGATAGAAATGAATTACTAGTCAAAAATCTCAGGATATTTTGAAATTGTGAATTATTACCAAATTAAAAATTATGGATTTGTTAACTGTTTAAAAGTTTTCTAATCCACATGCAATAGGATGGTTACAACTTAAAAAGCAGAAAATAACAAGTGTTAATGAGACTGTGGAGAAAGGAAACCTTTCTAACAGTGATACTGGAAACATAAAATACTGCAGTGAGTGGGAAACAGTTTGGTAGCTACTAGGAGGTTAAACAGAATTACTGTGTGAACCAGAAATTCTCCTTGGGTATATGCCAAAAATTTTGAAAAGGAACAAAAACAGATACTAGTACATAAATGTTCACAGCAGCATTATTTACAATAGCCATTATGTAGAAACAACCCAGGCGTCCTGAACTGATGAAAAGGTAAAAATAAAATGCAGTACATCCTGTAAGATGGATGAACCTTGAAAATATCCTAAGCAGAATAAGCCAGGCACATAAGGAAATTGTCCATTGTTTCAGTTATATGAAAATTTACAATAGGAAGATTCATAGAGATAGCAAAGTAGGTTAGAAGTTACCAGGGGCTGGAGCACCTGCCTAGCATGTGTGATGCACCAGGTTTGATCCTCAGCACCACATAAAAATAAATAAATAAATAAATAAATAAATAAAGGTATTGTGCCCATCTATAACTAAAAAAAAAAAAAAAAAAATTAAAAAAAGAAGTTTCCAGGGGATGAGAAGTGAAGAATTATTGCTTAAGGAGTTTGGGAATTTGTTTGAGGTAATGGAAAGGTTTTAGATATGGTGGTGACATCCAAACAACATTGTGAAGGTAACTAACGTCACTGAGTTTAACACTTATAAAAGTTAAAATGGCAAAATTCATGTTATGTGTTTTATAGTCATTAGAAACAAGTTTTCTAATTGATCTCAGCTGGAGGAATTGCAGGATTCCACTATGTTCTCTATCAGTGGTTCTTAAAGCATAAGTCTGTGGATCCCTGAGATTTCCCAAGACCCTTTTAGGGGGGTCTACAAGGTCAAGTCTAATTTTCATAAAACCAAGGAATTATTTGCCTTTTCATGATTATGTCCTCACAGCTTATAGGTGAATTTCTAGAGCTTACATGATGTAAAGGGCTAGGGTCTATCACAACTACTCAACGCTGCTGTGGATAAAAGCATTCTCAGTTTGTAAACCATGGCTATGCACTAACAAAGTTTAATTTACAAAATCAGGAAGTAGGGTGGATTTGACCTGCAGACTCTAGGATGCCAAATTCTGATCAAAACTGTCAATCAAGTATGAGAAAACATTTGTCACACTGTACAAGGCTTTATAATAAGAAGGTGAACTGCCACCTAAGCACATTCAGAGTAGCAAAGCAACTTAGAAGTCATAAGAACACAGAACTCAGAATGAATGAAAGAGGAAAATAAATGTTTTAATCAAACAAACATAAAGGCAATCAATCAGGAATTATTTAAACCTAAGCCCCACAAACACTGGGTATCAGTATGTTATGTTAAAGCACAGCACATAAAACTAATGTTCATAATGAGGATTCTGAGTCCTTGAGCAAATGTTCACTATCTTCTATATATAGTACTTCTATTAAAAAGAGGCAAAGAAACATATCGACTTAAAAAAGACTGATGCAACTATTTTTGTCAATGAATCTGGGTTATTCAGTCATTACCTGTCAAACTCTGGATCTGACTCATGCTTCTTTCTCATTCATTCCCATTTTCAATGAATTAGCACATCCCTGTGACCCTCGGTCAAATGTATCCTAACTCTTTACAACTACTCTGGAAAAAGTTTTGCCATACCCACTAACGCTTGGGCATATGCACATTCAGTGACCCAGCAATTTTACCCTAAGTGTATACCCAGAGTACTTCCTACATCCACACTGGGAACTACACCAAATGTCTACCAACAGCAGAATGAATAAATGAACTGTGGCAAGTTCACACTAGGGTATTTCATTCTGCAGCAACAACACTGAATGATCTACAAGTACACATAACTGGATGAACAAATCTCACAAATGTGTTGTTGAGGAAAAGAAGCCAGAAATATAAGTTTTCATTTATAAAGTGTCCAAAAACAGGCAAAAAGAATATATATGACAGTGAAGACAGTTACTTTTAGAGCAAGGCTAATGACTAGAAGACAGTACCAATATTACAAGAGGTAATATTTTGTTTGTTGACCTGAGTTAGTTAGGCTCAGTTTGAAAATTCATTGAGCTGTACAGATATGGCATCTTGATATAAGTATGTTAAAATTTACTTTAAAAATTCTGACCTAGCTTTCAATATTACAATACTGATTTTGAACTGCTTATACTATTCTTTTTCAAACTCCTTATACATCTTCTTACCTCTGGTTTCTACTCTCAAACATGGTTGTGATGTTAATCCACCAAAAACAATTCTTTCATCTTATCCCCTTTTTTGTACCCATTTTATAGGCAGGAGGACCTTTAATGGCTCCCGATTTACAGAATAAAGTCTACAATCTCTAGTCCTTACATTCAATATACGTGGTAAACTCCAATTCTACTTTCCAAACTTTCCTCCTCCCTCACTATCCCCCCACGACCTGACATTCCTGCCAAATTGAATATACTGTGCCACATGCAATCCTTTGTCTTTTTCTTTTCTTCTTTTTTTTGTGGTAGTGGCAAATGAATCCAGGATGTCAGGCAATCCATATTTGAATCTACATGCTAGGCAAGTGCTCTACCACTGTGCTATATCCCTATCCCTAAAGAACTTTGTACTTTATCAAATACCTCCCTAGGATGACTCATATTATTATCTGGCATTTTTGTTGCTTTGTCTCTCTCTCTCTTTTGTTGGGGTAGGGATTGAACCCAGGGCCTCGTGCATACAAGGTAAGTAATCTACACTGAGCTACATGACATAAAATAAAATGCATGTGCCAAGAATGTTTGGTTTAATGAGTGTGTGTAATTGTAGATAGTGACAGAACCACCACCACCAAAACAGAACATTTCCATTACTACAGGAAGTTCCCCTGAACACCTTTCCAGGCAGTTTCCCCTCCACAACAAAGAAAACTACCTGAATTTTTACAACCACAGATTAGTTTTGCCTGTCCTTGGTGTTATAAACCTACCTTTCTAATAACTATACATTTATATGTTCAGGAGACTGTAAAGGAGACTTCAGAGTAGAACTAAGGGGTGGCGTAGGAAGACCAAGTCGACGCATCTCTTGGATTGCTCGTTCTCTGTGGGTAAAGATCAAGTGAGACAGATTATATTCAAGCACTAAGAAAACTCAAAAGTGGTATATGCAAATATCAGGTGTTTTTAATTAATGATATCTACTTAATTAATTTAATTAGTATTTCTTTTTTCTTTTCTTCTTATTTTTTTTTTTTAATGGTAGTGGGGAATGAATGCAGGATGTCAGGCAATCTATATTTGAATCTACATGCTAGGCAAGTGCTCTACCACTGTGCTATATCCCTATCCCTAATTAACTAGTATTTCTATTAAATTTATATTATATTTTTTGTTTTATTTTTTTTCTCCCAGAAAGGGTCCCACAGTATGATGCCTAGGCTGGTCAAATGATCCTTCCACCTCAGCCTCCAAAATAGGTGAGACTACACCACTGTGCCTTGTCTTAGTATTTCTACTAAATTTGAATCCTATTATCTTTAGAGAATTTTTTAAGTGTTAGGTAAAATATTTCAATTAAAAATAATATGCATTACAAGAAACTGTTCAAAGCAATTATTCTATAATCATGCTGCAGGACATCATTAAAATAATATCTTAGAAATAAAATGCTCCCAAAATATTTAGTAAAAAAAGAATACTAAGTACACATTCAGATAGACACATATAGGCACATACATAAACACATGACTAAAAATGCTAACAGTGGAAGGGAGAACTTATCATTTTAATTTTATTCTTTATACTTAAAAAAAGAAAAGTCAAATCTTGTTTAATGTGTTCTTAAAAACTAAATACTTCCATGTTAGCAAGCAAGTTCCTCACCTGACGTGACCCTTCTGTGGGGATTTGGTGCTGTTAACCACTCTTGGCTTTCCTGACACTACCATCTCCTGATTTTCCTTCTACCTACACAGCCATTTTTCAGTTTTTTACTGACTCCTTTTCTTCTGCCTGTATTTCACATGGTGGTGCTCTCTGGGCTAGGTTTACATTCTCTTCTGTGCTTTTCTGTGCCAGTACTCTCCTGTGCTTCAGATCCACACACGAGTTTCTGTTGGACATTCCACAGGTACCCAACACACCCAGAATTGACCCTTGCTTACTGATCTAGGCTAGGGCAGATTTCATTCCCCAGTGGGCCAATCAAATCCTATACTCACTTCTACACCCACAACTACATAATGTTTTTAAATGTCTATATACAAGTCTTGTCTCCCTCATTATAATGGGCCCCCTGAGAGTCAGTTATTTATCTGTTTTCCCTATTTAACTGGTATTCTTAGCACATGGTATAGTGCCTGGCCTATAATGGAAACATCAAGACTGTCATGAAGGGGCACACTTCATAATAGTAGGTTCTTTTTTATCTTACAGCAAACTGAATATAGAAAGGATAGGAACATTAAAATATATTCAGCGCTAGCCTTTTGGATCACCCTTACATGGCAAATAACCTCCTGTTTTTAGGTATGTAAACGTGATCTTCTTCCCATTAATTTAAAAACAACCATTTAAACTTTTGCATAAGGGATAGTTGTGTACTATCTGCACTTCATTAATTTTTCACTTAAGTCCTAGGACCATGCTTGCCCCTCAGAGGAAAGAGCTTTCAAGGTGTTTCCTTCTCTGCCGCTTCCTTTCCATCTCTCAATGCCCATAAAACTAGCCCTCTTTCTTCTTCCTTTCTCAAAATTCGGAAACGTCAGAAACCAAAGTCCATTTTCTCTGTTATACTTTCCTTCCCTGGTTCTGGGTCTGCCCCCAGAGCAAGCGTCATGATTATGCTGCCATTTCCTTTGTGGGCAATTCAGAGTCTATGGCCAAGACCTCACGTCTATGCCTTGAGTTCTTCAGTATTGAGGATTTCCACCTAGTTCAGTGTTTCTCAAACTTTTTCATTGCTACTCTCCCAAATGAACTTTCTTAGATTTTTCTCCCTCAGATTATTCTGCTACCCCATGAAATTTTAGTACACACAAGTTAAGACTGATTTTAATTCTTAAATCAGATCTCATTTCTGTTTATAACATTTGGGGATTGAATTTTTCAACATAAAGCAAATGAACCAAAATAGGAGTATGAAAATTACTAAGGTGTAAGGAATATAAATTGTAGAGGTTAAGAGCACGGTCTTTAGAATTGGACCAATTCTCCTGGTTTTCAGTGTTGGCTCCGTCACTTAACAACTGGGTGACCTCAGTTTGCTATAATATAGGCAGAAAAGACTGTTGGTAGAATTAATAGACATACACATAGGGTCTTGCAAACATTTATGAACTGCTCTTCTGATGATCATTGTCATCACATTCATGATTAGTAATGGGAGCTTTTAATTTGGACCATATTTTGGGGGCTCTTGGAGGAATTGCTGTTGACTACCTATCTATAACCTCTGGAATAATGTTCTACTTTTGCCCTGTGGAATGCCTCAGGAAATACTGATACAACACTTGTTATTTTATTTACTGCAGGGGTGTTATCTTTCACATTATTTGTTGCCTTTTAGAAAGAAAGAAATACCAAGGGAGTTTACATATTAATGTGAAAACAAAATTTGTTGTTTGCAAACCATATTAAATCCTTTTTGGGACAGAATAGAGAACATATAAAAATACTGGTGGCACATGCCTGTAATCCCAGAGGCTCAGGAGGCTGAGGCAGGAGGATCACAAGTTCAAAGCCAGCCTCAGTTACTTAACAAGGCCCTAAGCAACTCAGTGAGACCCTGTCTCCAAATAAAATACAAAATAGGGCTGGGGATGTGGCTCAGTGGTTGAGAGTCCCTGAGTCAATTCCTGGTACAAAAACAAAAACAAAAAAACCTCAAAAAAATAAACACTGGTGCTAAATTTTTTTTTCTTACCGTTCATATCTTTCAGTTGAAATCTGCCTTTTCAGAGTATCATAATCTGTTTGTAATTGTGTCACTTTAGCTCGAAGCATGGTATTTTCCCGGCTTTGACTAGTTCTTAAAAACAAATTTAAAGATCACAGAAATAAATAACAAAAGTTTCATTTTGTAGAGTCAAGTGCTATAGGTATTTTTCTAAAATCAACAAACATATAGAGGTGATGCTTAAGGACAGAAAAATAGAAGATCAAGACTTTTCAATAATAATTCTCTAAACTTCTAAAACTTCTAACACAAAGTTTTCATTCACTTAATTTACTTATCATTGACAGCTTCTAGTATGTGACAGGAACTGCAGTAGTGCTGGGCAAACAAATTTGAACACGACATGAACCCCAAGACATATCTTCATTGTTCTTTCGTGTTTTTTTTTTAAATATCTTTTTTGTTGTCGTTGGACACAATGCCTTTTTATATTATTTATTTATTTATTTATGTGGTGCTGAGGATCAAGCCCAGGGTCTCACACGTGCTAGACAAGCACTCTACCACTGAGCCACAACCCCAGCCCTCTTTCATGCTTCTTGCCTCATAAAGATTTTAAAACTTCTTTTAAAAGCCCATTCTTCCACTTGAACTCTACTCTGGGTTTTCTCCCCTCTCCCAACAAACACCTCTCCATTCTAAGATGATGTCATCATCAGTCTCCCCAGTGGTAACCAATGCACTTACAAGGGTCAAATCCCTGCCTTTTCTAAGTCTTTTCCTCATCCACAGCTGAGACACAGATCCATTTCCCCAAACTGACACTCTCCTCTACTGAGTCTCTGTTCATTACTCACATTTGGGCATTTGCCTAAAGTTTACCCCTGTCACTCACTTCTACTGGGTACCACTTTGGCAGTGAAGATACCCAAGCCTACATTTCCAAACACTGTCTCGCCTGAGCTATTCTTCTGAATTTCCAAAGCAGGAGACAGATACATCAAATATTTTGGTTTTTCTACCACCATTCACACTTTGACATCCCTCCTTTCTCCCCCCAAATTAAAAAATTATATTTAACAAGTACTTTTCTCACCTAGGTTGATTTATGACACTTACACTTTGCTTTCTGAAAGGGTTAACTTCTCCTTAAGTAGCTGAATTTCTGTATCCTTCTCGTGGGAGGTTAAATGAGTATGAAATTCTTTATCTCTATTTGTAGCCAACAATGATTCAAGATTTTTAATCGTGTGTCTCTCACTTGACAGTTGTTTTTTTAACAGTTCTGATTCTGACTTTACATTTTCTAATTCTACCACAGCCTACAGGAAAAACAAAGATTAATTCAATATAATTTTAGACTGAAAAATTATCTGACAATATAGCTCTGCAGAACTATTTACCCATCCTGTGCTTCATTTGGAGTATTGGTTAAATATTTTAAACCATTTAATTATAAGAACATCTCATTTTAAAATAATCTTTGCTACTTTTACTAAGGACTTATTTGGCTATAAGATATTCTCCAACCCTCAAACAGTTTTTACTCATGCTACCTTGTCAAGAAAGGGTCATTAACATAAAATCCCAAAATGCAGCCGCCCCATCAGCATAAGGTCCTCTGGTCTACTCAATATACTTGTTGACTATATAGTCAAGCCAGTATTGTCACTTTTAGTACCTGAAAACACACTATTAGATGAGTAAAAATTGAAAACACTCATGTTTGAAAACATACCTAGGCTGTTTAAAGTAACACCTTGGTTTGGAATGGGAAGTTTTAGCACTGAAGTCTAACTTTAAACAAAGAGAGATTGTTTGGGATGTGTTTCTAAGCTATAGTGAGAAAATTCATAATCTCAAAATACCCATCCATTCCAAAACAGAGAACACCTAATTTGATCACTACGTTTGCCCAAGAAATCTTGGAAAGAATCCTGGAGTCAATTTCGTCTATGTTATGTCATGAGGTGGGTATGGTGGCTCGCCCCTGTAATTCCAGCAACTCGGGAGGCTGAGACAGGAGGATCACAAGTTCAAGGCCAGCCTCAGCAAGGCCCTAAGAAACTCAGTGAGACCTTGTCTCAAAAGACAGAACAAAAAGCCCCACAAAAAACCCAAAAAGGGCTGGGATGTAGCTCAGTGGCAAAGCACCCCTGGGTTCAAACTGCAGTACCAAAAAATAAACAAACAAAAACCAAACCAAAACAAACAACATCCTGTCATCAAAAGTGACTGCTATAAAGGGGAACAAATATACTAGGTAGTGAATGGCAAAGTAAAACAATTAGAGTAAGCCTCCAGAAAACAGTGTGCCCAGACAACTTCTCTTTAGTTCTTACCCTTTCCAACTCAAGGCTTTTAGAATTCAATTGCTGGGTCATAACATCTTTGCCTGAATCAAGCTTAATGCAAAGTTCCCTAACAGAAGACAAATCATTTAATACTGCTGCTTTATCATTTTCTTGATGTCTCAGCTCGTCTTCTAATCTAGCCATGGCTTTTGCCATTGATGAGATCTGAGATTCATAAGCATGATGTGCATTTACGTGCTGAAGAAAGAAAATAAAATAGACAAAAAAATTAAAGTAATTCAATAATTTCAAGGTCTTGACGCTGTACAGCTACAACTTCACTTTACAAATATATGACAGCCAATTTTTGCATATTTAAAACATTCTCAGGAAGTAGTCTGCTATTTAAAGATGGCCTACTTAGTGCACAAAAGGAATGGAGTATAATTACTAATCATGGTAACTAAGTACCTCATGTATATTTGGAAGGTACAAATATGAAAATTATTGTGTCAGGGTATTGTGAATGTGAGGAATTCTTAAGGTTATATTAAATTTTTCCTTTATAAATTCCCTTTGCTATAATATTGTCTTTTCCTTTTTTTTTTTTTTTTTTTTTTTTATTTATTTATTTATTTTTTTTTTTTTTTTGTAAATGAAATTTATTTATTTATTTATTTTTTTTTTATTTTATTCATTTTTTTTTATTTATTTATTTTTTTTACGTTTACATAGGGTAATGATGTTTATTATATTTTTCCCCTCCCCCCCACCCCTCCCACCCCTCCCACCCCTCCCACCCCTCTTTTCCCTCTACACAGTCCTTCTTTCCTTCATTCTTACTGCTCTCCTTAGCCTAACTCTAAACCTAACCCTAAACCTAATGCTAGCCCCTCCCACCCCCCATTATATGTCCTCATCCGCTTATCAGCGAGATCATTTGTCCTTTAGTTTTTTGAGATTGGCTTATCTCACTTAGCATGATATTCTCCAATTTCGACCATTTGCCTACAAATGCCATAATTTTATCATTCTTCATTGCGGAGTAATATTCCATTGTATAAATATGCCACAGTTTCTTTATCCATTCATCAACTGAAGGGCATCTAGGTTGGTTCCACAATCTGGCTATGGTGAATTGAGCAGCAATGAACATTGATGTGGCTGTATCTCTGTAGTATGCTGATTTTAAGTCCTTTGGGTATAGGCCAAGGAGTGGGATAGCTGGGTCAAATGGTGTTTCCATTCCAAGCTTTCTGAGGAATCTCCACACTGCTTTCCAGAGGGGTTGCACTAATTTGCAACCCCACCAGCAATGTATGAGTGTTCCTTTTTCACCACATCCTCGCCAACACCTATTGTTGCTTGTATTCTTGATAATCGCCATTCTAATTGGGGTGAGATGAAATCTTAGGGTGGTTTTGATTTGCATTTCCCTTATTACTAGGGATGTTGAACATTTTTTCATATATCTGTTGATTACTTGTACATCTTCTTCTGTGAAGTGTCTGTTCATTTCCTTAGCCCATTTGTTGATTGGATTATTTGTATTCTTCGTGTAGAGTTTTTTGAGTTCTTTATAGATTCTGGAAATTAGCGCTCTATCTGAGGTATGGTTGGCAAAGATATTCTCCCACTCTGTAGGCTCTCTCTTCACATTTCTGATAGTTTCCTTTGCTGAGAGAAAGCTTTTTAGTTTGAATCTATCCCAGTTGTTTATTCTTGCTTTTATTTCTTGTGCTATGGGAGTCCTGTTAAGGAAATCTGATCCTGAGCCAACAAGTTGAAGATTTGGACCTACTTTTTCTTCTATAAGATGCAGGGTCTCTGGATTGAAATTAGAAATAAATGACAGAATAAAAAACAGAAACTTCTCCAATACCTGGAGACTAAATAATACACTATTATATGATGAATGGATAACAGAAGACATCAGGAGGGAAATAAAAAAATTCTTAGAAGTAAACGAGAACAAAGACACATCATATCAAAATCTCTGGGACACTATGAAAGCAGTACTTAGAGGAAGATTTATTTCATGGGGTGCATTCAAAAAAAGAAGTAGAAATCAACAAATAAACGAGTTAACACTACAGCTCAAAGCACTAGAAAAAGAAGAGCAGACCAATACCAAAAGTAGTAGAAGACAGGAAATAGTTAAAATCAGAGCCGAAATCAACGAAATCGAAACAAAAGAAACAATCGGAAAAATTAATAAAATAAATAGTTGGTTCTTTGAAAAAATAAATAAAATTGATAAACCCTTAGCCACACTAACAAAGAGAAAGAGGGAGAAAACTCAAATTACTAAAATTCGGAATGAACAAGGAAACATCACAACAGACACGAGTGAAATACAAAACATAATTAGAAGCTATTTCGAAAATCTATACTCCAACAAAACAGAAAACCTTGAAGACATCAACAAATTTCTAGAGACATATGAACTACCTAAACTGAACGAGGAGGACATACACAACTTAAATAAACCAATTTCAAGCAATGAAATAGAAGAGGTCATCAAAAGCCTACCAACAAAGAAAAGTCCAGGACCAGATGGGTTCTCAGCCGAGTTCTATAAAACCTTGTCTTTTCCTTGAAAAGTAACATATATACTTATCGTTCCCCAAACATTAATGTGAAATTTTAAAAAACAGGGTTTACTTTAAAATTAAATACTTCAGAATGATTTTAATTCCTTTTGATTTAAATAGAGGATTTTATAAGATTTTAATAATGTTGAAATAATGACCAAAATTTGAAATACTGATAAAACATTCTACCTAGAATAATTCACATTTTAAATTTCTCACAATTAAAAATTTAAATGGTAAATACAAACTGACATAAACTTTACTCCTATGTTTTGGGAAGATGCCACATTTGGAGAATAATTTTAATAGACTTAAATGAATCAACATTAAAAATCTAACATTATACTATAAATGTTTAATAAATATCAACAGGTACAGAAAACACTTGAATTTTCAAATATTAATACATTAAGTAAATAAAAATTCCCCCATATAAGCCAAATATAAATACATAAAACTAATACAAACAATTACAAAGAACAAAAGAATTAAGTAACTCCTGAGAAACTCTTTTGGGGGGTTGAAAAGCATTCCTTTAGTTACCATACTCTTCGGAACTGAATTTGTAGAGATAGTATATTAGTTTCCTAGGGCTACCATTATCAAATCACCGCAAACCAATTTATTCCCACAGAGATCTGGAGGCCAGAAGTCCACATCTTGGGTGTCAATGGAGTTGACTTCTGGAGACTCTGGAGCAAAATTTGTTCATGCCTCTTTCCTAGTTTCTGGTGGTTGTGACAATACTTGGTGTACATTGCCTTGTAGAAACAGCACTCCAAATCTCTACCTCTGTGTTCATACAGCATTCTCCCCTGTGTCATCTGTGTCCAGATCTTTCTTGTCAGGACAGTAGTCATTCTTTAGGTTACAGCCTATCCTAATGCAGCATAACCTCATCTGAATTTAACTGTATTGAAGACCATATTTCCAAGTAAGGTCACATTTATAGGTACTGGGAGTTAGGAATTCATTGTATCTTTTTGACAGACACAATCCTACCTCCTCTCTGGTTCCCCAAATTCATGTCCTTCTCATGTATAAAATACCCACTCCATCACAACTTAGCATCAATCTAAGTTCAGAATCTCATTGAGACATCATCTGAATCAGTTATGAGTGAGACTGAGCATGGTCCAACTTGGGGCAAAATTCCTCTCCATCTCAAAACTAAAATACTAGAAAATAAGTCATCTGTTTCCAAACTACAGTGGTGGCACAGATTCAGAACAGGCAGTCCCATTCCAAAAGGGAAAAAGTATAGAAGGAATAAATGGATTACTAATCCAAAGAAAGCTTGGAACCATAACACTTCAATGTGCAAGAATAATCATCTGTGGCTCTGATGTTCTTTTCTCTAGGCCTGCCAGGGTGGTCCCATCTTCTTGGCCCTTAGGGGTGGTGGCCCTGCCCTCTAGAACTAAAGAGGCAGTGGCCCCATCCCATTGGTCAATGCCCAATAGGTCTGTGGTGGCAGCAGAAGCTGCACCAGCCTCTGAGCTGCCCTTGGCAACTCTGCTGGGCTTTCAGCCATCCTTAAGAATCAGTTTTCCCTTTTGTTTCTTTTTTTTTTTTTGGTACCAGGGATTGAACCCAGGCACACTTAAACACTGAGTCATATTCCTAGCCCTTTTTATTTTTTAGTTGTTGATGGACCTTTATTTCTTATTTATTTGTATGTGGTGCTGAGACTCGAACCCAGCACCTCATACATGCTAGGCAAGTGCTCTAGCGTGAGCTACAACTCCAGCCCCCCAGCCCTTTCTATATTTTATTTAGAGACAGGATGTTACAAAATTGCTTATGGTCTTGCCAAGTTGCTGAGGCTGGCTTTGAACTTGTGATCCTCCTGCCTCAGCCTCCTGAGCTGTTGGGATTACAGGCATGCACCACCTCACCCAGCTGATTCTTCCCTTTTCTTGAAGGTGAACATACATTTGCAGCCATTTTATACCAGTGAGATCCCATAAGTCCAATAGCTTTTCTTCATTTTATTCCATTTCTGACCCTTTCAGTCAAAGCTGGCAGCATTTCTGTTGAGATTACTGATTGCACACGAGTCACATACCTAATTTCTCCATCAAGAATTTGTCTGGCCACACTCTTGATCCTTTCTCCAGAGAATACTTACCTGGACAGGCTAGTATTATTTCAGAATCATCAAGTTTTGGTACCTTTTTTGCTTAGTAGTTCTTTCTTCAATTTCTACCTTTCCTCTCACATTTTACTGTAAGCAGTAAGGAGAAATTAGGTAGCCCCTTTCACACTTTGCTTAGAAATCTCCTCAGCAAAATGTCCAAGTTCATTACTTCTAAGTTTGCTTTTCTTCCCACCAGTAAACCGTAAGTTTTCCAAGTTCCCTGCCACTTTATAAAAAAAATCATCTCTTTTCCAATGTCTATTAACATCTTCCTTAATTCAATCTGAGCCTTCATGTATTCCATAAATGACATAAGCTCTCACCACAGTTGCCTTTAATGTCCATTTTCTTCAAGACAATCTAGGCTTTTACTGTTAAGTACCTCAAAACTTTTTCAGTCTCTACCCATTACATAATTCTAAAGCTATTTCTACATTTTTAGGTATAATAGCAGCAACCTACTTCCTGGCACCAAAATCTATTATTTGTTTCCTAGGACTTCTGTAACAAATTGCTACAAACGGAGTGGCTTTTAAAAATAGAAATTTATTCCCTCATAATTCTAGAAGTTGATAGTCCAGAATTCAGGTGGTGGCAGAGTTGGTTCAGTCTGGAGATCCTGAAGCAGTATATGATCCATGCCAGTCTCCTGGGTTCTGGTGGATACTGGTCATTCTTGGTAATAACTTGGAGATGTATCCTTTCAATCTCAGCCTCAATCTTCACATGGTGTTCTTCTGTGTCCAAATCTCCCTTATCTTATAAGGACATTGGTCCTTTTTGAGCTTCTACTCTATTCTAGTATGACCTCCTTTTAAATTGATTGTATCTGCAAAGACATTATTTCCAAATAAAAGACTGGGGTTTAGGAACTAAATATGCCTTCTAGAGGTTTTAACTCTATCCCTTATAGAAAGCCACACTTTCTCCTGAAATAAGAAAATTTTAAAAACCATATCAACAAAACAAAACATCAACTGGTCTATATTTATCTAACTCAGAGTTCTTCTAGTTTAAATGAACTCAAAATTTTATTATGAGATTTTTGTCTTTTGGGGTGGGGTAGTGCTGGGGATTAAACCCAGGGCCTCAAATATGCTAGGCAAGCACTCTACCATTGGGCTACATCCCTAGACCTTTTAATTTTGTTTTAACATGATATCTTGCCAAGTTACCTAGGTTGGCCTCAAATTCAATTCCTCTGCTTAACTTCCTAAGTAGCTGGGATTACAAGTGTGTGTGATCATGCCTACCTGGCTTAGACTGTCTTTATGACAAAAGCTTATTTAAATCTACATGCAGAAGAAGGATGTTGGATGCATACCATATATCATATACAAAAATTAACTCAAAATGGATCACAGACCAAAACTTTAGATCTAAAGCTTTAACATTCTTAGAAGAAAAATTAGGGGGAAAGACTTATGACATGGAATTTAGCAATGATTTCTTGGACATGACACCAAAATTATAAGCAAAAAAAGGAAAATAGGCCCAGTGGTACATGCCTAATCCCAGCAACATAGGAGTCTAAGGCAGGAGGATCACAAGTTCAAGTTCAGTCTCAGTCTTAGCAAGAATGTCTCTTTTTTTAATAAATAAAGGCCTAGGGATGTAACTGTGGTAGAGTGCTCCTGGGTTTAATCCCTAGTACTCCAATAAATAAATAAGGAAGGAAAGAAGGGAAGGAGAAAGGGAGGATGAAAAGGGGAAAAATAGATAAATTGAACTTCATCAAAATTAAAATCTTTTGGGCATCAAAAAGTCAACAAGAGATCAAGGACCTAAAGGTAAAACCTGAAACTATGAAACTATTAGAAGAAAACAGAAAAAAACTTTAGTTGTTGGTTTAGGCAAAGATTTCTTAGATAATTAGACCCTCAAAACACAGGCAAACGAAGCAAAATTAGACAAACAGAATAATATCAAACTAAGAAGTTTATGCAGAGCAAAGGAAACGACCAACAGAGTGAAGAGAAAATCTGAAAAATGGGTGAAAGTATTTTCAAACCATCCTTCTGACAAGTGACAAGTAATATACAGAATATATGAGGAATTCAAACACTCAACAGTAAAAAACAAAACTGAAAAAGAACAACAACAAAAAAACACGGCTGGGGTTGTGGCTCAGTGGAAGAGCATCGCCTGGTATGTGTGAGGCACTGGGTTCGATCCTCAGCACCACATAAAAATAAATAAACAAAACATAGGTATTGTGTCCATCTACAACTAAAAAATAGTTTTTAAAAAATCCAACCAAATACTACAATTAAAAATGGATAAAGGATCTAAACATATATTCCTCAAGACAACTTACACTCAGTCAATAAGTATATAAAAAAAGTTCAACACTATTAATCATAGAGAAATATAAATTAAAAACAATGCAAATCAACTCACTCAATTAGAATGACTGCTAACAAAGAGACAAAAAAACTGGTGGTGAGGATATAGAGAAAGGGGTACTCATAACTGTTGACGGGAATGTAAGTCAGTATAGCCATTATGGGAAATAGAATGAAGGTTTCTCAAAAAACTAAAAACAGAACTACCATATGATTCAGTAATCCCACTACTAGGAAAAAAATCAAAAGGAAATTAAATCATTACATCAAAGAAACATTTGCACACCATGTTTATTATAGCACTATTCATAATAATAAAGATATGGAATCAACAGAGTATCCGTTGATAAATGGATAAAATCAATGTGGTGTGTGTGTGAGTGTATGTATGTGTACACACACACACACACACACACACACACACACACACACAGTGGAATAGTATTCAGTCATAAAAAAGTCTCAAATCCTTTTATTTGCAGAAACATGGAGGACATTCTGTTAAATGAAATAGCTAGACACAGAAAGACAAACACCACATTTTCACTCATTTGTGAAAATTTTAAATGTTGATCACAAGTACAGCAAATAGTGGTCATGAGAGGTTGGATAATGGGTATCAAAAATACTAGGAGATAGGAAGAATTGGTTCTAATATTCTATAACATATTGGGGATAATTACTGTCTACGGCAAGTTATTTTATATTTTAAAATGATCAGAAAAAATGGTTCCAATGGAAATGATAATATTTTAAGAGATGGAAATACTAATTACCCTGATTTGATCATTACACTGTATACATGTATCAAATTATCATATTGCATCCCCTAAGTAAGTATGTCACTAAAAAACCAACCTATCAATGAAGTAAAAGATAATCAATGGAATGGGAGAAAATATCTACAAATCACATATTTCATAAGGTACTACTCTTCAGAATATATAAAGGACTAGTATAAGTCAACAACAAAAAACTGATTTAGAATGGACATATATGTAAATAGACATTTCTCCAAAGACATACAAATGGTCAATAAGCACATGAAAAGATGTTCAACATCACTAATTAATAAGACAATACAGGGCTGTGGGTATAGATCAAAGGTAGAGTGCTTGTATAGCATGCATGAGACCCTGTGTTCAATCCTCAGTACTAAAGAAAAAAGAAAATGCAAATCAAAACCACAATGAAATACAGCTTCACTCTCATTAGGATGATAATTATCCAAAAATTTTTAAAAAGAAAGAAAACAACAAGCGTTGGAGAGAATGTGGATAAATTAGAACCCCAGTACAGCACCTATGGAAAACCCTTGGTTGTTCCTTAAAAGGTAAAAATAAAATTATCATATGATCCAGCAATTTTACTTCTGGGGTATATACCCAAAAGAATTAAAAGAAAGAATTTAAACAGATTACTTGTATACCCATACTCATAGCAACAATATTCTTAATAGCCAAAAAGTGGAAACAAACCAAATATCCGTCAAAAGATGAATGGCTAAACAAATTGTGACATATACTTATAATGAAATACTGTTCGGCCTTAAAAAGGAATAAAATTCTGATACCATGCTACAACATAATGAATCTTGAGATAAAGTGAACCTTAAGGCTAAGTGTAATAAGCTAGTCCCAAAAGGACAAACCACGTACACAGGTACCTAGAATGTTGTCAAATTCATACAGAGAGCAGAATGGTGGCTGCCAGGGTCTGAGGGTAGGGAATAATGGGGGGTTAGTGTTTTATGGGTACAGAGTTTCAGTTGGGGAAGTGGAGACATGATGATGGGTGTCTGATAATATGAATGTACTTTAATGCCATAGAATTATACACTTAAAAATAGCTAAAATGGCTGGGTGCAGAGGTGGGACACCAGTAATTCCAGCAACTTGAGAGGCTGAGGCAGGAGAATCACAATTTCAAGATCAACCTCAGCAATTTAGTGAGGCCCTAAGCAACTTAATGAGACCCTGTCTCAAAATAAAAAATAAAAATGGCTGGGGATGTGGCTCAGGGGTTAAGAGCCCCTGGGTTCAATACCAGGTACCAAAAAAATAGAGGTTAAAATGGCAAATTTGACACTGCCATCTTTTACTATAGTAAAAAAAGTAACGGGGTTCTTAAGAAAGTTTATGAATTAATGACAAACATTAGCACTGTATCTGATTAATGCATATAATCTCACTTTGAATGTTTTGTTTTACTAAATAATGTTTTTACTAGGCTAATGAATGTTATTACCTCCTGAATTTCTTTTTCTAGTAGCTCAACTCTTTCTCGAAGGTGTCTTCTTTCTGTGTCAATTGAGAGAAGTTCCAGTCGAACTGAGCTGCTCTCTCCTTCCGCTTGATGGGCTTTGACTTCCCAGTCTTCAGCACGGTTATGAAGCAACTGAAATCTGTCTAACAAATCTTGATTTTCTTGTTCCTGTTTTAAGTATAATTAAATTGTTTCTAAATTAGTTAACTGTCTCTCACTGGAACACTGTGTCATAAACACATATACACATTGGGAATTTTGTTCTAATTTTGGAAGCATCAGGTATCTATGCACTATACTACAATCTATGGGAAAATATAAAAAGACAGGTAAGACCTTCTCAAATGTTTAATGTATAATAGCATGAACAAAATAGACAAACATGAAAGATTTTAATAAATCAGTGTGAAATCCAATGTTAACAATGTTTTTCACCTTAGCAGCCATTAAGCTCTCACATCGTGACACCTCAGTTATATAATTATGCACTCTACTCTTCATTTCTTCTTTTTCTTGTATTGCTGCTTCCAATTCCAATGAGATTGCCTATAAATCAGAAATAGAAGACAAATCTCAAGTGAACACAGTACCAAACAAGTTCTATTTATATTCAAATAGTTCCTTTGGAATGAGGGAATAAGAAAGAACAGGGCAAATGTAAAGTTTTTCCTATTATTGTCACATATATTTCCTGGCTGATCTTGGACACTGACTTTTTTTTTTTAATTTTTTTAGCTGTCAATAGACCTTTATTTATTTATATTTGGTGCTGAGAATCAAACCCAGTGCCTCACAAGTGCTAGGTGAGCGCTCTATCACAGAGCTATAACCCCAGCCCAGATGTTGACTTTGTACACCAAATTTTACCACGCATATTCCATAACATTCCTGACCATGTAATTGGACTTTTACACTAAGGGCTAGTTATGGTTAGAGTTTGACCTTTTTAAGAAATTCATAATCCTTATATAGGAATACATGATTAATATAACTCCACATAATATATAACCACAATAATGGGATCCTAACTGGAATAAGTTATACTTATTCTATGTATGTATAACGTGTCAAAATACACTCTACTATCATGTATATCTAGAAAAAATAAAATATATCACAGTCCAACTTCAAAAAAACCCACAAATTTGTATTAGTAATATGCTTTATGAATAATACTGAAAGTAATTTTTAAAAAACAAAATACTTAAAACAGAAAATCATTAGTCATCTTGTATAATCCTTTAATAAACTAGCAATAATAAAAATGCTATCTCAAGGGCTAGAGTTGTGCTCAGCTGTAGAGCGCTTGCCTGGCATGCGTGACGCACTGGGTTTAATTCTCAGCACCACAAATAAATAAATAAAATAAAGGTCCATTGACAACTAAAAAAAAATTTTTTTAAATGCTAACTCTCAGCACTTGACAGTTTAAAATACTCCTAATTTATTTTTAATCTAATGAATTAATTAATTAAAGAGACAGAGTCTCACTACATTGTTTAGGCTGGTGTTGAACTTCTAGGCTTAAGTGATTCTCTTGCCTCAGCCTCCTGATTAGTTGAGACTACACCAAGTGCCATCATGGCAGGGTAAACTAGATTTTTTAATGGCCGGATAGAAGACATTTTCCTTAAAGAATTACCTATGTTGCTTTACTACTTAGCAAACAAAAAATAGGTACTCTAAAACCACCAAAGTTTTTGCACTGGGTGTTCATACTTGGTTTTCTCTTGCCATTGTACTCAAATCATCTTGTAATCTTCTGTTTTCCTTAAAAGCTATTTCTCTAGCTCTTCCTACTTCATCAAGTTCTTTGTGAACTGCATCAAGCTGGCGCCGGAGGCTGTTTATCTCCCGGTCTCGATTAGTCAATGCTTCCTTTAGCTGGCTGTTAAATGAATGATGTGGAAATAATGAATCTTTTTAGAAAACTGCAGTTCATTTAAAAGAAAACTGCTGTAGTCTGAATTAAATATACTAAGAATATAGGAAATTAAAACTGCTGCATTGAGATACTAATTAATTAAGTAAAGCAGGTATTTTATTAGATCTCTACCAATCATTATCTGCAAATAAAGACATAAAACAGATTTATTATTCCAAAAATAATAAACACAGAACCAAAATGTTTATCCAAGGTGTTAAGAACCAAACATAAGAGATTCAATTGGCAAATATTTATTAAATGTTTACTCTCCCACTATTATTTAATTTGTAAAGGCAAGTAAAATAAATATAATGAATGACTTATCTTTAAGCAGTTTAAAATCTTTCTGGGGAGATAGACATAAAATGTAAATTTTTTAACCGTTCAAGATAAATTTAGATGGAGGAAATTCAAAATTGATACTAAAGTAATCAAAATTTTAATGAGTAGAGGCTGAACAGGATAATTACAGTAAAAATAGAGTTAAGTAGGAAATGTTAAAGAATAATTAATAAGACACAAATGTTTAGATATGGATGACAGAGGAAGAGATAATTAAAGAGGATAACATATTCTCAAGCAGGAGACTGAGAAAATGATGCCACTGGCAAAAATGGGAAAATTGAAAAAAGAAACTATCTTATTGCTGATGCCTACTAAACAGATAAAACTATTCACAGAAAATTTCTGAAAAAGCTGGATGCCATCTGATTTATTACTTACTTCATGGATAATTCGCACTCTGAGATAGTTATCTTCATCTGAGCAATAGCTTTCTCCTATAGAAATTATAAAAATATACAATATTTTAAATAATTCATATAGAAATGTCTTAGCTAAATTCATATAATTTATCACATTTAGTTAAGTACACAGTTTGATTATATAAATTATGCATAAAGGAAAATTCCAAGTAAACATATTTCCATGTCTAAATTATACTTTACAATTGGCATGTTTCTTCCCACCCTAAGAACTTGAATGGTCTCTTTAAAAAGTTTGCTTTAATAATATCTGATAAAATCACATTCTAACAAAAGATAAAATTACATTTTGAAGATATAAATTATTGAGATAAAATGCCTGGGTCGTGGGGTGATAAGACCTTTGTATCTGAAACAGAATAAAATAATCCTTCCTATTTAGATGTTGGAAAATATTTAATACTTATGTACTTTATTGTCTAGGTTTTCTTGCAAGTCTGCAATCTTTTCTGTCTTCTCATCTACAGTCTCCTGAAGAATGTCCTTTTCTTTATCAATAACACCAATGGTCTTTTTCATTACATGAGCCTCCTCATCCTGTGAAGTCATCTTAAGGTTTAGTTCATCTATAAACGAAAAGAAATGTTTGTTAGACAAAGTAAATCAGGATTAGTAAAAACAAAATTTAAATCACTTACTTATTTTTCCCTCCAGTATTTTAATTTGTTCTTGGGCTGATTCAAGTTCACCTCTTTTTAGGGAAAGTCGGTGCTGATAGTCATCAAGTGACCGCTGTAGCTGCTCATTTACTATCCTAAAGAAGCAGTGGACAAAATCAAATGGTATTCTTTACCTCTCTTAGAATAATTTTTAAAAATGAGATGTCTTAAAAATAGTTTTTCTTATTTTTAAGTTTCTTTTATTTATTTTGAAGCTCTTCCAGTATAATCAACGGCCTTACATAATTGCATGCTGTCCACCATTCTTCTCCAAATATAGTATAAAAATCAAATTAATTGTATACTCTTTCCTAGAGGTCTCTTGGCAGTTTTAAAGTTCTTCTCAGTTTCCTAATTATCAGCACCCTTTCCCTTAAAATCTATTTCCAATAGTGGAGACAAAAAAAAAAAAAAAAAAAAAAAAAAAAGTGCTGTTCTTATAGTACGGCCTACCACTTCAGAGTACTCTCCATAAATCCTGACCTTCTTGACTAGTATAAGCTTGTTATTTTGCATCTCCCTTTTGGATGGCTAGTCAATGGAGGTCATAGTAAATAGGAAAGGCAGGCACTCTTTTAGTGCGATAGGGATTTAAAACTAAAGATTGGTTTTAGGGAGAAAAGAAAGGATGTCTGACAGGCTAAGCAGTTAACAATAAAGGCAATTTCAGGTGTCTATTACTGATCAGTAAGATGATTTTTCAGAAATAATATCCCTAGAAACTCAACAGCAAAAATTTGCTCTCTCATCTTGGTGAGTCTCAGAATGCTCTTAGCCCTGGCCTGGGAGTCTTACTCTGCCTGGCTGGAAAGTCATGTCTCTTACCTCAGGGTATGTGTCAGGAATAGGCATCTTTGGAGGATAAAATAGGGAAGAAGATACTAAGAGCTACTTAGCTTAGAACTGCCCAATGGAGGAGGCTTGGATTGTATACAACTTGTAAAATGGGACATTTCTATAGAAATAAAGTAGTTTTACTGGCAACACTGAGAAGTATGCTGTAAAATAAAACAAATTACACTAACTTTTCTATTAGCAAGTTAATGATGATCAAGAAATAGGAAGGAGTCAGGAGAGGTGGTACATGCCTGTAATCACAGCAGTTTGGGAGGCTGAGATAGGAGGATTGCCAGTTCAAAGTCAGCCTCAGCAACAGCAAGGTGCTGAGCAACTCAGTGAGACCCGGTAACCTGCACCCCTGCCCCTCCGCAAAAAAAAAAAAAAAAAAAAAAAAAAAAATAGGGAATCTGAGCTGGGACTAACTTCTTTAGAACAGCACAACCAAACCAAACCATGTCAGAAAGGTACTAGGTTCAAGCAATATGATTTCATAACATTATAAAATTAGGTACAGGTGACTGCTACATATTCAAGCTGTTTCTCTAAGTCAAAGCTTTTTATTATATGGGCTATAACAACAGAAAGTGACACTAACCAAGTTTTACAGAAACAACTAATAACTTGCCCAAGGTCACAAAGCTAGTAAAGGCAAAGAAAAGATATAAATCTAGGCTAAACTAATCTGATATCAGTGTTCTTCTACTATATTATATTGCTTCCTATGCAGAATAAAGGAAGACCAACATCCTCTACATGGAAAAAGGAAGCCATACAAAGTCCTTTCAAAAATGAAATGGCCCCCAGAGTCCCATCCTTAATAAAGGATACCAAATGAGTGACTGCACCTGAAATTCTAGGCAGAAATGTAATAATCTCTTTTCATGTAATTTTATAAGCAGGGTAATTTGCTGGTGAAAGTAGAGTTGATAAAGGAAATCAAGATAACATCTTGATTGATATTCATACAGAGGAAGCCCTTGGGAGAGTCCTAAAAATAGCTTTGTTTTTTAATATTTTCATGTAGAAAGAAAGAGAGACAACTGAGAACCAGATCCTGGAAGTAACTTCTGACTAAACTTTACCAAGATAAAGGTCTTCTTAATGAAAGAAGTAAGGCAGAAAGTATCTAAGGAAGAATTCCTTAGTGACTGCTGTATTATTTGTTCATAATGGTGTTTGTTTCCCAGGAGTCTGACTATAGGCCAACACTCAATGAGAAAGATTATTACTAAGTATCATCTCTTGGTACACCAGAGAGGAAAGAGGGATTAACATTGTTTTTTCTTTTAGGCTTCTGCAAGGGGGTAATACAACTTGTGGCCCTAGTTCCTTAGGTTTTTTCCAATTCTAGCTACACAAACTCAGCTATCCCATTAAAGGTCATGCTTCTCTTTCTGTCTTAGTAGAATAAAACATTGGGAATGCTCAGAAGAGTTTTCTGGCATCCTAGATAATCTATGAGACTTCTTTTTCTTATCTAAAATGATTTTTAATTCCCTTAGGAAATAAATACTTTTCAAAGGAGACCTGTTACATTTGGCTTTCCAAATGTATCTAAACAAATTCTAGTAAAACTGATATCTATTGGCAAAACCTTATCTCTGATTAGAGTTTATGGACCATTTTCAGAAAATCTGCTATACTGTTTATTTGACTGAATAACTACACAACTTGTTATTTATTTTTGCAGTACTGGGGATTGAACCCATGGTGTTGTACATGTAGGCAAGCACTCTAACACTAAGCTACAATTTCAGCCCTTTTTATTTTGAGATAGAGTCTTGCTAAGTTGTCAATATGACCTCAAATTTTGATCCTCTTGCTTCAGCCTCTCATGTATATGCACCATCATGGCTAGCAACCTACAGATTTTGGCCATGCAAAGATAAAAAGCTAAGGTAAACTGAAAACAGCAGTATTTAGTTGTAAGGATCAAGGATATTTACCAAGACTTGAGAAAACTCAGTTGTCTAACAAGGTTAGAAACAATTTATTATAGAGCAGGATCGACAAACTATAGTCTGCTATTTATTTTTGGAAGACGTTAGAGCTACAAATGTTTTTTTTTTTTTTTTTAAATGCTTAAGTGATTGAGAATATTGACTTTCTATTTATGGAAAATTTGCTAACTCTGGCTCTAGAGCTTGGCTAGTATGTTCTGAGGATCCAGTAGGCATCTTTCCTGAGTATGGAAATGTTCCCTTATGAGAGCATCATGAAGTTTTGATTTGGGGTATAAAATACTACATCTCATTAAATGCTGCAATTTGAGGGGACAGCAGTCATTTGTTTAACTTTGAAAAGTGGGAATGAATGAAACTTATTATTCATTCATTCAGTCAGTCAGTGGTACTGGGGACTGAACCCAGGGGTACTCTACCATTGAACTATGTTCCCAGCCTTTTTTATTTTTCATCTTAAGACACAATCTCATTAAGTTGTCCAGGTAATCCTTGCAATCCTTTTGCCTTAGCCTCCCAAGTAGCTGGGAGTATAGGGGTGCGCTACTATGCCCGGCTAAAAGCAGGATTTTATAGTATATCCTCTGATGCTACCCCAAGAGCTAGACAAAAGACATTTTATTTGGACAATTAAGAGACTGTGCCTGATAAAGAAAATCCTGTTTGGTGACACTGAAATTTGGTGAAAAAAATGCCTAATGAAGGAAGGGAAAGAGAAGATACCCTCATGAGCTGGATGGAAAGGAACATAGGCTTCATTTACCTGAGAATCAGACTCTTAATGTGTTCGTATCAAGGAAAAGAGAGGTATATGTGATTAAAAGAGCAGCAAGAAGCTGGGTGCAGTGGCACACACCTGTAATCCCAGCAGCTCAGGAGGCTGAGGCAGGAGGATTATGTGTTCAAAGCCAGCCTCTGCAAAAGCAAGGTGCTAAACAACTCAAGTTAAGTAAGACCCTGTCTCTAAATAAAATACTAAATAGGGCTAAGTGATCGAGTTCAGTAACTGGTACCAAGGGCAGGGGTGGGGGGAGAGCAATAAGAGCACTCTTGCTCTATTAACCATATCAAAATTGGCATAAGGTTTAGATAATGTGCCTTTGCTTTCATAGGTATTATGATTTATACTGAGTTTAGCTTTGGATTTGGAACCAAAAACTTGAACTCGTGGTTCTAATAATGCTTACTAATATGGAGAATGTAAAGGTCACACTATCCTCAAAGGCAAGATGTCATAGTTTTCTGTCAAAGCAAAATGAAGTCATAAAATAATGTGATATACCCAGATTATATAAGGTAGAAAGAAAAATTCTCACAGTTCTCTCCTGTAGCACACTGACTGAATTATCCCTAAGTGAGGGAACAGACTGTGTCCAAGAAAAAAGGGTAATAGTCTAAGAACAAAAACTCCAAAGGAGATAATAGACCAGGGTATCCAAGAGAGGGCGCTGAAAGCTCTGCCCTCCTAAGCCTTCTGTGAGAAAAAAGGGGTGTAGCTACAATCAAAAGGAGAAGCAAAATGGACTAAACGCTAGATACGGCCAGCTGGATACAAGAATGAAAAGGGTATATTAATAACTGAGACAAAAACACAACACGGTATCTGTATTTTGGAGTTTAATACAGAAATGAGGAGCTGGGCCACTCAGCTGTCCTTCTCAGAATATAGGTAGTGCTTGCAAAAAGGGGAAAAAAGAAAAAAGTAGTACGTACCTTAGAATCTAAAGTCAACCTTATAAAGATAGCAGTTAAGCAGTAAAAGCAAAACTGCAGATGCTCTAAGTGGCAAACAGTGTTCCTTAACTGACCAGGTAACCCAGTTCTTGGTCTGATTTCACTAAGCTATTTCACATATCAGAAAACTCTATGAACTATGGTCTCAGGTTTTTCTTTTCTTAATTATTCCTTTGATTTCACTTTTGCTTTGTTTATTCTACTATATACACCTGTGATTCTTGGTCTTTGTATATTGGATCTTTTTTTTTTCCCCATTCCCTCATCCTTCCTTTTTGTGCTGAGTTCTGGGTAAATTTCTTGAATCTGTTTTTTATTTTACCAACTCATTTTCTCCAACAATCTACTTTTCAGTAATCTTGCAGTTTTAACTTGTCACTCTTTTTTAAAATCATGACTATAATCCTTTCTGATCAAGTTGTTACTGGTTTACATCTGCAAAACTGATTTAGTTTTACAGAGGTAATGACTTGTTGGCATCTGAAAATCTGTTCCTGATCTGTATTACAGACGTAGTTTATAGAGAGATTTCCTCTGACTTTTCAGAGTAATGTCTGGCTGAACTTCAGAATCTTTTTACTTACGGCAGTAAATCCAGATAAAAAACTGAATTTCTTTGCTTTTTGTTTCCTTGAACCTTCTGTGTTAAAAAGTGAGTCATTGCTGACCGACAACTCAATATTCTAAGCTATACATTCTGCTGTATCTCCTTTTCATCCCCATATAAGTCATTCAGGTCTTTTGGTTTTATGTAAGAAACGTGTCCTAGATAACAGCCTCTGTTCTCCAAGTTCATGGCCACGTTTCAGTCCAGACCGCTGGTGTCCACTGTTTGCCATTGGTCTCTAAGACTTCAAATCCATGTTCCATATTTCTACCAGAGTTAGCTTTCTAAAAAGCAAGCTACTCACCATAAATCCTCCTTTGTTAAAAATGTCTGCTTTTTAATCAGAAAGGGTCAAAAATAGGAGATAAATATTCGGACTTTACATTATTTTCTTGAAAGAGGCAAGAAAAATAAGAAAAATGGCAAAGGTAGCAAAAAATTCTATGCTTTTCAGCAATCCTACACTATGTAGTACAAATATCTGACATATCTGCTAGGAGGATTTTAAAAGAAGGCAGATTCAAAAACTTGTTTACAATCATACTAATCTGTGAACATTAAAAAAAATAAAGATACTGAGTTGGATGCAGTGGCTCATGCCCCTAATCCCGGCAGCTTGGGAGGCTGAGACAAGATTGTTAAATTCCAGGCCAGACTCAGCAATTTAGTGAGGCCATATGCAACTTAGTGAGATTCTATCTCAAAATAAAAAATAAAAAGAGCTATAGATGTGGTTCAGTGGCCCTCAGGTTCAATTCCTGACACCAAAACCAAAAACCAAAAAAAGATACCTAAAACCTACTGAGATTTTCTCAGCAAATTTAAAGCCAGAGAGGTAAGCCCTAACTCCATACTTTTCAAAAGTTCCTAGAGAACAGTGATTTAAATCCTGGTCTTGGGGCTGGGGAGATAGCTCAGTTGGTAGAGTGCTTGCCTTGCAAGCACAAGGTCCTGGGTTCGATCCCCAGCACCCAAAAAAAGTAAAATAAAAATAAATGAATAAATAAATAAATCCTGGTCTTTTTGACTCCCTGTGGCTGTGTTTGTACCAGGAACTGCCTGTGTAAAAGTGCAAGTCAAGATGGCCCAGCTGCTATGGTGCTACAGGCCTGGGGAAACTGCAAAGGCTGTGTTATCAGTTGGGACCTTGAGCTCAGGCACCAGTTCCCAGGGATAGAGAATTTCAAGCAAAACAAGATAACTCTAATGTCTCGTCAGTCCTGTGCCCTTTAGATCGTCCGCTTTGTTAAAACTTTTCCATGAATAACCTTTTGATGATGAAACCTATATAATAAACATGCTAAGCTAGCTCTGGGTCACTGTTTCTCCATCAGAGAGCAGTGTCCCACTTGGCCCCACCTTTTTCTAAGTGTGTCTGTTTGTCTTTTCTTCATCCCCCATTAATCCTGCTTATCTATTGTCTTTCCCTAAATTAATGACCGCGACTGAGAACAAAAATTAGTGCCGTGACAGCTGGCACTCAAACACAGACTGGACACAGGAACTTTTCCAATGGTCAGATGAGGGGATACTCCTAAGGCCATAGCAGTTAAAGAAAGGTGATAAGCAAGTTTATAGATGTGTCTAAAACATGGGACACCAGGGATCCAAACAAAGGGATCTCTATGTTGCAATGCTTAAGACTATGCTTTCTTGGTTTATGCTAGATCTCTCTCTCTCTCTCCTAGGCTTGCATTTAGAATGTAAATTGCAGAAACTGGTGTGAGACCAAAGGAAAAAAAAGTGTCACTTTTAAATTCAAGCTGCTGGGGCTGGCTATCTTGTTTGCTCTGGTACCTGCCACCCTGCTTTCTTAACAAGTTCCTCCCTAACCCTATAGCACAGGGAGATAAATGAAATGATCTTATTTATACAATTTTTCTTTTTCTTAAAAAACTTTCCAGAGGATTTAAGGACTCTAAGCCAAAAGTAAACTCTGATCTGCTAAATACTGTTAACTACTTTTGTCTGATATCTTGGTTTCTGCAGTTAAAAATGAGATGAGTAGGGCTGGGGATATAGCTCAGTTGGTAGAGTGCTTGCCTTGCAAGCACAAGGCCCTGGGTTCAAATCCCCAGCACCCAAAAAAAAAAAAGATGAGATGAGTAAATTAGATTTAATGTTAGTTAGGGATTATCATAAATGTGTTTGTTAAAGGAGACATCTGATTAATTTATAAAGTAGGGGTGCTAAACATCAACTGTTGAATATACAATCAACTACTCTTGATTTCTTAAATTCTACAAGGTAATATATTTAAACACTAAATGTGTTTTTATAAATTGGTAAATGGGAAAAAGCTTGAGATTGCTTTGTGTCTGTGTCTTCATTAAAACAAGGTTACTAAGAGCTAAGATTTTTATCAGGTATAATTTACAAACCAAAGTTTAAAAGGTTTCAATTAAAGTACCATAAAAAACAAAAGTATTTCATCTTATTATAAGTGGATTGTTTCAAAATATAAATTTAAAAAGAGGGAAAGAGATATTTTGTGATCGGAAAGAGATATAAAGCTCGTGAAGGATAAGATATAGGAAGGGTCTAGGTATGGAAACAAAAAGTAGAAGAAAAAAAATGTTTCTGGATAACAAAGTCTGTGTGATAAAGTAAAAAGCTGTAGAATGTCTAAGTAAGTAAGAGAAGGTTTGTGTAAGTTGCAGAAGGTTTGTGTAAGTTACAGAAGGTTTATAAAGGGTAAAATTCAAAAAGTTTGCGTATAACTAAATTGACTATATTTATTGGTTATAATTAGCAAAATCAGTTATTCAAGACTTTTCTTAAGGTCAAATATTAATGTACTGACTTCCATGTATTAAAGTAATAAGGATTTCTTAGAACATTAATCTTATCTATGAAGATAATTTCTTAGCACTTATACCTCCTGGTAAAAGAAAAAATTGCCGGTTTCTATTATTACCACCATAATCATTTATTTTGTATTAATTTCACTACAGTACTCATGTCTTCCTGTTTTTTTCATAGAAGCACCCACCACCCAGATGACTTCACAAACTGTTTTTTCCAAACCAGAATTTTGCCACGAATCCCTCAACTGACCAAAACATTCCTGGGACGGGTCGGTGGCGGGGGGCAAACTTGCCCTATGTTGCCTCCTCTCAGCCTGAAGCAGTCAGAGCGGTCATTGCTCATGTCCCCTTATAACAGTAGGGGTTCCCTTACTCAGATTGAAAACAAAGGACAATTAACTCTAAGTTCATCTAATCTGTTTCAGCACTTCAGAGTAGACACGCATTGGTTACATTTAAAAAATAAAAGAGGGGGAGATGTGGAGAGTGGTAATTTGAATCATGGTCTAACTGCCTCAAGGCTGCGGTGCACTGGGAACTTCCTGTGCAAAGGTGCAGGTCAAGATGGTACAGTTGCTATTGTGACACTGGCTAGGGTGGTTACGTGCAAAGGCATGCAGCTGTATCAGTCGAGACCTTGAGCTCAGCCACCAGCTCCCAGGGATAGAATTCTGAACAAAATGAGATGACCCTAATGTCCCATCAGTCCTGCATTCTTCAGATTAGCTCTGGGTCACTGCTTCTCCATCAGAAAGTACTGTCTCACCTGACCCCAATCTTTTCCTGTGTGTGTCTGTCTGTCTTTTCTTCATCCCCCATCGCCCCTCATCTAGTTTTTGAATTCATTGCCCTGGCTGAAAGCAGAGATGGGGCCATGGCAGCCAACTTTTGAAACTACTGTTCAAAGGTACGATCTGAAATACCATGGTTATAAACCTCATATAACCAGAAACATGTTCTCAGGAGTAAAATAAAAAAAGTTCCAATAAACTTACCTAAGGGAGTTCATCTCTGTTTTCTGATGAGCTGAGTCACCAGTCACATGGCTAATTTGGCTAATTTGTTGAGCTTGAAATTTTGATTTGTTCTCTAATGACTCTATTGTTTCTTTCATTAGTAACATTTTCGATTGTAATTCATATTTTTCACTTTCAAGCTATAATTTAAATTTAAAAAATTAATAGGCATATATCTTAATGTTTCAATTTTATTTTTCATAGGCACTCCTTAATAATGTTTATGGTAAAAAACTAAGGGAATAAATTACATATTTTTAAAACCACAAATTCATGTGTTATTAGGTTACAGATGTCAGAATCAGCATACCCACTTATGTCTACTTTGCACTATCACCAAAATGAAAGAAAAGATACAAACAAAAAAAAACTAAAGAACAAATCCATAACAGCAATGAAACAGAAAGGGAAACCATTAGCAAAATGAAAAATTTATCTAAAAAAAAAAAATAAGTAGACAAGGCTTAATTAAGGAAAAAGCAGAGTAGAAAACACTATAATCCAAACACAAAATGGGAAAGATTCATGTGAGAAAACAAAGATTTTCTTGAAGGATATAAAATGTAACCTAGCTGATATACAGATACCAGGCTTTTGGATGAGAACACAAAACTGTAAATGTACTTAAATTTTCACAAACAATAAAAAAAAAATCCCAACAAAATTCCAATAAAAATCCTAATAACCTTTCTAAAAAGAGGGTGGCTTAGAAGTTATTCTAAAAATCCATTTAGGAAAAAGAAAGCTATGAGATAGCAAAAACAAACCAGAAAGCTACTGTAATTAAAACAGCACGAATTTCACAGAAATGGAAAGCATATCTTGTCCAAATGAGAGAGGGAGAGGATGATTTGTGTATCTACCACATGACTTTAAAAATACTATCTAAAGCTTTGAAACGAATTGTGGGCAGTCTCCAGTCACATCTTCCACCCACTGCCCACAGAAACTACTATCCTGCATATTGTGTTTCTCATTCCTTGTTTTTGTTTTGTTTTGCTTTGAGATGAGGTTTCACTACATTGCGCAGGCTGATTTTTAACTCCTGCACTCTAGGGATCCTCCTGCTTCAGCCTCCCTAGTAGCTGGGACTATAGAAATGCATGTCAGCACCCCATTGCTTGCTTTTCTTTGGTGTACTACATTAGTGTGAATTCCTAAAAAATATACTGCTTAGTTTTACATATTTTTCAACTTCCCATTAGTGGAATCATACTGCACATTTTCTTCAGCAATTTGCTTTTTATTTTAAATACATTTTTAGTTGTCAATGGACCTTTATTTTATTTATGTGCAGTGCTGAGAATCAAACCCAGGGTTGCACACATGCTAGGCAAGCGCTCTACCACTGTGCAACCCGGCCCAGCTTCAGCAATTTGCTTTTTTGGTGTAACCTTTTTTTGGGGGGTGGGTGGGTACCAGGGATTGAACTCAGGGGCAACTCAACCTCTGAGCCACATCTCTGCCCTTTTTTTGTATTTTATTTGGAGACAAGGTCTTACTGAGTTGCTTAGTGCCTCACTGTTGCTGAGACTGGTTTTGAACTCTGGATCCTCCTGCCTCAGCCTCCCAGCCTAACCTAACCCCCTGCTGGGATTATAGGCATGTACCACTGTACCCCAGAGGTATAATTTTTGTACATGCTGTAAGTTTAGATGTAAAATTTGTACTCATTGACCATTAGTAGCTATTGTTCCTTCTAACACGCCACTGAATGAATTACAACCATTTATTGATTTTTCACATAACTGATGACGTCTAGATTGTTTCTCCTATTCTATCAGAGAATTAATATTTTAGGCTTAGTGGGTCCTATAGTTTGTTACCATTTCTTCACTGAGGCACAAAAGCAGACACAGATTGAATTGGCCCAAGGGTCATAGTTTGCTGACTCCCATTCTCGAGTACACATTTAGAGATGAAACTGGTCATATAACATGCCTTTGTTAGATAATGCCAAATTAGTCTACAAAGAGGTAATAGTTTGCACTCTCAGGAATGATATATACTTGCAAATACTTGTCATAACTTGTTAATTTCTGATGACCTCATTTATAAGATGATTTTACTATAGTTTTACTCTGTATTTCCCCTACCATTGAGGTAGGGCATCTTTTAATGTTTATTAGTAATTTGTAATTTCTTCCTTCATGAAATGTCTATTTACACTTGATTTCCCCCCCAGTACGTGGGATGGAAAGTAGGGACTCATATATGCTGGGCAAGAGCTCTACCACTGAGCCACATCTCCAGCTTTACCTGTTCGAATTTGTGAGTGTGTGGTGGGGAAGGATCTGGCAAAGGTGATAAATGTAGCAATTTGTTTTCTGGGGGCTGGGGAGATAGCTCAGTTGGTAGAGTGCTTGCCTTGTAAGCACAAGACCCTGGGTTCGATCCTCAGCACCCAAAAAAAAACAAAAACAAAACAATTTGTTTTCTGAATTAGTGATTTGTCTTTGTCATTTTGGTTAGAAGATAAACAAAGGTGGTTTGGTCAATGCACTTATCTATGTTTTCCTTTAAGGAATAAATTTATGTCTTATTTCACAGCACACACTCTGGCACCAGATATCTGCTAGCTATGTGATCTTGGGCAAGTTTCCTTTCTATCTGTTTTCTTATCTGTGAATGAAAATAATATTAGTATTTACTTCATATAGTTGTGAGAATCAAAATACATATATATGTATATGTGTGTCTATGTGTATGTATACACATAAATTTATCACATTAAAAAATGTGGCTGACACATAGTAAATGCTATGTAAATGACTGCTCTTATTATTTTCCCAAGGTCAAGATTTTCTCTTGCGTTTCTTTAAAAAATGTGGTTTGTTTTAGACATTCAAATAGTCTTGAAATGACTTTTTAGGCATGGTGTATCTGAGGTAAAATCCAATTTCTTTTTCTTCTTTTAATATAAGAATCTACTGTTCCAGAAACAATTACCAAGTTACTCAATAATTATTCCTTTCCTCAATGATCTGAGTTCTTTTATGTATCAGGTTTCCTTATATTTACAGGTTTGCTCTCCACTGGTGTTTTCTCAGTTTCTGTTTAATCTCCAACTTAATTACAATGACTTTAAAGTCCTCATATCTGGTAGTGCAAGTCCAGCATCATGTCCTTCTTTAAAATTTCTATGTGATTCTTGGCTCTTTATTTCCAAGTAAATTTTAATAAATATTGCTGATTTTCATCATATATACATGGTATACATTTGTATATACCTTCTTAGGACTTCAGTTGGAACTACAATTCTACAGATCAACTTTGGAAGGACTTATATTATTTTTATAATCATCGTACTTGTTACCTTTATAATAAGCCTGACATATCTGTTCACCTATTTGTCTTCTTTAGTAACTTTCAATATGGTTGCATACTGTTTTTGATAAAGATCCTGCAAATTTATCTACAGTAACCTTGTATTATTATCACTACCAAAAAAGCACTTTTTAAATTTATTGTGCTTAGGATCTTTCATGCTTCTGAAATTCATTATGCATTTTGAATCAGAGGACTTTTGTGTTTTCACAATATCTAAAAATAATGACGTTTCTTTGAATACTGCTTCTCTCAAATATCCTATTATATCCTCCTCAAATTGTGACTAAACACATATCAGACCTTTCCACTCTATTCTCTAACATTTTAACTTCTTTTATATTTTCTATCTCCTGGTATCTTTCCAAGGACTTCCAGTACTTTTTTCAGACAGATTTTCCAGTTTATTAATTCCTGCTTCAGGTCAAGTTGGAGTGATAAGGATCAGATTTACTTTCCTGTTTGAAATAACTAAAAATTGGACTAAACATAACAAACAATGGTTTTCAAGATACTAGGAAAAAGGCAATGATAGAGAACCCTGAGAGACAGGAAGCAAACAAGATGAGTTTTATGATCACTCCAGCTTGTTGCCTGGAGAATTTCCAGGCCATAGCATAGGAAATAGAAACCAGGTAGAACCCTGTGGAGCCCCCTAAAAGACAGGACTTAAAAGTCAAGGCAGCTGGAGTTTGTAGGACAGATACTGAAGAACTGCACAGAGTGAAAGCTCCAGATATCTGTAAAGGGTGTCCCTTGAGTCTTAAGATAAGTAGAGCTCAGTACAGAAAACTAGCCAAGGCTAGGGAAGAACCATCAAGAAGTGACAATACTTGAGAGTCTCTTTCTTTAAAAAAAAAAAAAAAAAAAAAAAAAAAAGACAATCCTCAAGGCTCATACAGGGCAGCAATAGTTCCTGTTCTCATTAATCATTTGAAAACTTTATAATTCACAGAGCAACAAGTAACATATTTAAGAGAGTTTTCTCTCAGTAGTAAAAATCAGTTCAAGACTAAGTACTACTTTGGTTCGACCTAATGAAGTTTACAATGAAGGATGAATAGGAACAGGCTATTTTGTATGTGATTTAACTGCATCCTAGAACAAACCTCAAGAATATAGATACTACAAAACTACTTAGCAACTGAGAGGTTATAATTTATAACATCTGGCATCCAATCTAAAATTACCAGGCATGCAAAAAACAAACAAACCAGGAAAATACAATCCATGATAAAGAGAAAAGTCAACTGATCCAGATGACAGAAGGCAAATAAATAAAAACAGTGAAAACAGTAATAGAAATTAACCAAAACGAAACAGAAGATTGTTGGGAACACACCAAATTGTCAAAAATCCTATCTCTATTTGGCCTTCTGTATCCATGGGTTCCACAATCACAGATTCAATCAACTATAGATTGAATATGATGTAGTTAGGCCTATTATGGTTGGATCTGTATCAAATATGTACAGACTTTTTTTCTATTCATTATTCACTAAGCAATATAGTATAACAACTACTTGTGTAGCATTTACATTGTTAGGCATTATAAATAATCTAGAGATGATTTAAAGTATAAGGGAGGATGTGTACAGGTTATATGGAATTACTAAGCCATTTTATATAGGGTACGTAAGCATCTTTGAATTATGGTATATGAGGGGATATACCCTGGGGATATTGAGAGATGACTGTAATGAAGAGCAAGGGTGAATTTCACTTCTTACTCTGTCTATATTATATAATTATTTTTATATGACAAAACCACAATAATCGTAACTAGCAACTACTGAATGCTTACACTGTGTTTTGTTTTGTTTTGTTTTGTTTTTTAGGTAATGGGATGCTTAACCACTGAAACACAACCCTAGCCCTTTTTACTTTGAGACAGGGTTGCTTAGAGTCTCGTTAAGTTGCTGAGGCTGACCTTGAAGTTGCCATCCTCCTGTCTCAGCCAACTGAGTTGCTGAGATTGCAGGTGTGCGCCACCACACCTGGCCCAGGTACTCTTCTAAATTCTTCATGTGTATTATTAATACATTAAATTTTCACAAAAACCCTAAGAAGTACTAACACTATTCCTATATTTTAAAGAAAATGAGGAACATACAGGTCAAGTAACTTGCCTATAAGTGATAGAAGACAAAGAAGGATTTGAACCCATGTAACCAGCCTTGAGTGTACATATTCCTATTCTCTGCTACACAACTTTACTAGCATAGTATTTTGTAATTTTAAAAGCATATTGTATTTAAACCATAATTGACATAGTCATTCATATAATACAATATATCCCAGTTTGCTTGGTTTGATAAATTACCTGATGATTAATACATGTCAAATGTTCAATAGTTTTCTCTAATTCTGTTTTTCCAAAAACACTCATTTCCTGGACATTCTGAAAGAGAATTTTATAGAAAATGTTCATTTATATTAGACAATAAAGCAAAATCATCCAAGTAAGTAATGTAAGTCTACATGCTATTACATCTATCTTTTTATAAAACAGAAATGTTTTAGAAACAAAATCACTAGATATTACAAAAACCATGTTTTGGGTTTTAATAAAGGGCATGATAGCTAGAAGTGATACTGGTCAAATTACATTGTTACATTGTGTGCATGTATGAATATGTAACAATAAATCCCATTATTATGTACAATTATAATACACCAATAAAAAATGTAGAAAGGGAAAAAGCACAATAGGTCTCATTTTTTAACATTGTCTACCTGCATACATGATTGTAACAGAAGACAAAACTTGGTATGGGTTCATTCATAAAGACTTACACAGGTCAACCTACATTAGCACAACTATGAAAGGAAAAATTCAGCAGGTTAAGTAACAAGCTCAAGAGTATACCCTTATAAGAGGAGATGTAAGCAAGACAGGGCATGAAGAAGAAAATACAAGATCAGAAAGACAGAGGATATAGAATACAATAACAGACAGAAAATTAGAGTTTCAAGAATAGGCTGGTCAACAGTATAAATACAAGAACTAGTATTTTAAATTTATTTTTTAATTTGTTCTTTTTAGATATACACGACAGTAGAGTGCATTCTGAAATATCATACATATGGAGAATAACTCACTCTAATTAGGATCCCTTTCTTGTTGTACATGATATGGAGTTTCACTGGTTGTATGTTCATGTGTGAACATAGGAGAGTTAAGTCCAGTTTATTCTGTCTTTCCTATTCCCATCCCTCCTTCCTCCCCCTCATTTCCCTTAGTCTAACCCAATGAACTTCTGTTCTTCCTCCCCCCATTCCTTATTGTGTGTTAGCATCTGCATATCATGAGAGAACATTCAGCCTTTGTTTTTTGGGATTGGCTTGTTTCACTTAGCATGATAGTCTCCCATTCATTCATTTACTAGCACATGCCATAATTTCATTCTTCTCTATGACTGAGTAATATTCCATTATATATATATATATATATATATATATATACACACCACATTTCCTTTGTCCATTTGTCTGTTAAAGGGCACCCGGGTTGGCTCCATAGCTTGGCTATTGTGAACTGAACTACTATAAACACTGATGTGGCCATGTCACTATAGTAGGCTGATTTTAAGTCCTTCGGGTATATAACAAGGAGTGGTATAATTGGGTCAAATGGTGGTTCCATTCCAAGTTTTTTGAGGCATCTCCATACTGCTTTCCAGAGTGGTTGCACCTATGTGCAGTCCCACCAGCAATGTATGAGTGTACATTTTCCACACATTTTTGCCAACATTTACTGTTACTTGTACTCTTGATAACTGTCATTCTGATTGGAATGAGATGAAATCTCAGTGTAGTTTTTTTTTAATCTAATTTTAAAAATTTAGTTGTCAATGAACCTTTATTTTATTTGTTTGCTTACTTATTTAATTATTTTTATGTGGTGCTGAGAATTGAACCCAGTGCCTCACACATGCCAGGCAAGTGTTCTACCATTGAGCTACAACCCCAGCCCCTCAGTGTAGTTATAATTTGTATTTCTCTAGTTGCTAGTGATGTTGAACACTTTTTCATGTATTTGTTGGCCATCCAAATTTCCTCTAAGCAGTAAAAAGCTTCTTTATGACAATTTACTGAGATAGTTCATATAAAAAGCACTTGTAACAGAACCTCCCAAATGGGAAAGGCTTAATAAATATTTAACATTATTCAAGAGGTGGCACTGAAAGGACTTGGTTATTAATTGAAATATAAGAGATTTCAGGGATTGCTTAGTAAAGTTGCCTGGATGTGACAAGTGAGCGAATAGTAGAATAATACGAAGATTCCAGAGGAGGCTGATTCAGATGATTAGTTCAGTTTTCAAGTAAAAGATCTTGTAAAATCACCAAATACTGTTTCTACAACCCAGAAGAATTCTGGTAATTTGAATATTGCTTTTTTGCAGTTTCCAGTACTGCATTTTTTTAAATTATATTTTTAAATTCCTTGGATATCAACAGATTTGGAAAAGAATAAGTGAGTAGCTTGTGCTAAAAGCTGTCATATTGCACAGAAGTTTTCTATTTGGTAATTTTAACACTTTTTTTTTCTTTAGGAGAACAATTTCTGGAAGGCAGTATTCCAAAAGATCCCAATTAGAAGCATTCTTAAACTGTATTTTTGGAGTAAAACTTTGAAAATTTGTGACATAAAGACTACCCTTGAAATGCTTGCTTTTATTCCTGATTTTAGCTGCTATTTTCAAAGTATTAATTTCACAATATTATTAATTACAAGTAAACTATGAATTCCACAGTAACAACATTGAGTACTTACAATGTGCGGAGCAGCATTATGTGCTTTATGGTTATTAACAAATATGTTTTGGGGCGATAATAAGAAATACAAAATACTGCCTCTCGATATGACACCAAATGCATAAGTACTAAAAGAATAAACTGAACCTCATCCAAATTAAAATTTTTTGTGCTTCAAAGACACATTAAGAAAGTAAAAGGATGACCCACAGAATGGGGGAATGTTTTGCATCCACTAATCTTTTGGAGGTCTTATCAAAAATCTATAAAGAACTCTTAAAAACTAATAATATGAAACAAAAAAAAGGATAAAAATGGTAAATAAGCACATGAAAAGATGCTCAACATCATTATCCACTGAGAAAATGCAAATGAAAACCATTAAGAATACTTCACACCCATTAAGAATATATTATACAAAAGACAAATAAATACTAACAAGTATTAGTGAGAATTTGGTGGGCTATAAAATGGGATAGTCAGGTTGGGGAGATAGCTCAGTTGGCAGAGTGCTTACCTGTCAAGCACGAGGCCCTGGGTTCGATCCCCAGAACCGAAAAAAAAAAAAAAAAAAAAAAAATGCTAAAATGGGATAGTCAACTTTGGAAAACAGCCTGGCCTCAATGGTCAAAGACAGACTTAGTATATCACCCAGAGTTACCATATGACCAGGTACACATCCAAGATAAATGAAAACATATATCCACACAAGAAGTTGTACACAAATGTTTATAACAGCATCATTCATGGATGAAAACATTATGATCATGGGAGAAGTCAGACCTAAAAAAATAACTTATTTGGATTGGGGATGTACTATCTGTACCATATGGTAGCTTTTAGCACAAGCTCGTCACTTTTCCTTTTGGTATCTGTCGGAACAACAAAGTGGTGGAGTGCAAGGGTCCTGGGTTTGATCCCTAGCACTGCAAAAAACATATAATAATAAATATCTCAAAATTCACATATTCAATTATTTAATTTATATGGAATATCCAGAGTAGGCAAATCCACAGAGACAGATAGTGAATTAGTGGTTGCCTGTGGCTAAGGAAACTCAGGAGAAAAAGGATGTAATGTTAATGGGTATAAGGTTTCTTACTGTGGTGATGATATATTTCTAAAATTTATTGTGGTAACAGATGTGCAAGTCTATGAATAAAAACCACTGAATTGTACATTTTAAATGGTTGAACTGTATGGTATTAAAAAACTCCATAAAGTTGTTATTTAAAAAAAAAAAAAAATGGATGCCCCTCGTCATATGAAAAATTTCCTTCTGATTTCAGATAATAAAGAACCAGATAGCAAATACTTTAGGTTTTATAACTAAATGTCTCCGTTGCAGTTTTTAACCTCTGCCATTATGGCACAAAAAAAGCTGTAGACAATATGTAAACAAATTCCAGTAATACTTTATCAATAATATTCTTTTGATTTGATTTGATTTTTTCAGTACTGGGGACTGAACCACAGGAACTCTACCACTGAGCTACATCTCCAGCCTTCAATATTTTTAGACAGGGTCTCAGCAAAATTGCTGTCTGGACTCCTACTTTCTATCCTTCTGCCTCAGCCTCTTGAGTAGCTGGGATTACAGGAGTATACCACCACACTTGGCATTTTCAACAATTTAAAAATGCAAAAACCATTTTTAGCTATAGGCCACTCACAAACAAGGTAGCCTGAATTTGGCCTGCATGACTATAGTTTGTCAACTCCATATTAATTATATATTCAAAATTGTAACTTCATAGAAAATGTGTATAAAAATCTTTCTTAATAAATTACCTTTCAAAAAATTTTAATTGGGCTGGGGAGATAGTTCAGTCGGTAGAGTGCTTGCCTTGCAAGCACGAGGCCCTGGGTTCGATCCCCAGTACTGCAAAAAAAAAAAAAAAAAAAAAAAAAAAAATTTAATTTTGCTACTTACTTTCAACTTTTCTCTTAAAGCTTCCTTTTCTTCCATAATTCTTCTTAAGTCAGAGAATGCAAGTTCTTTTTCCTTTTCCATAAGACTAAGGAGATTATTTGGCACTGTGCTTTGAGTGGATTCCTGTTTTAGTGCAGATAATTCTTCCTGAGCCTTAAAGAATTAAAAGATATAAATAAAAATACTTGGGATATGTTCCCTGTTTTAAAAAAAGGGATACTGAACAGAAACTACTATCTTCCCAAATCACAAAAAATTAAAGCAAAAGGATTAAAATTAAAAACCAAAAACCAAAACCAAACACACACACAAAATAAAGAAATAAACAAATAAGTAAATAATAAAAAACAAGAAGATTGAGAGGTGGCAGCCACAAAAACTGGAAACTAGGTAGCAGACAAATAGGAATTAACTAAACCAAACCAAGAAAGCTAAAATCCATGCCAACTGCAAGGAAAGAAAAGAAGTAGATCAATTTGCACTGCTGAATCCCAAAAAAGCTCAAAAAAGTGAAAATAGCTCTTTTAAGTGGACCTTTTAACTTAAATGTCTTCTCTTCCTGTCAAAGTAGCAATAGGATATCACAGGAAATAGATATTGGGGAAATTATAATGATAGACTACAGGCTTTGTTCAGACTCACCTTGCCCTCTGACAAATTAAGCTTGTAATGGGGCCAAGTTATAACAATTTTCTCTTCCCTAGAGCAGTTTCTTCACTTGAGGTTAAGTCCTTACTAGCCAATATTTCAAACAGTGGTGCTACCCAAGTTCAACCCTGGGATTCAAGCTGGGGCATGTATGAATCCCAAGGATAAGTTTGGTTCAGAGTCAGGCTAAGACTTCTTCAAGCAGTTTTAAAAGGAGACTATTTCTAATTGACCATACACATAAATAGGCTAGAAAAGACAAAGAATGAATACAAAGAAGGAAAACTCTGAGAACAGAATGACAGAAGTACAAATCTAGTCATGAATGAAGTCCAGATGTTATAGAAATCTGAAAGATACATATTAGTTCCATTAAAGTTAATTAGTTCTAAATAATCTGTTCGTTTAATTATAGCAAACTTCTTACTTTATTATATAAGACACTTAGTTTATCTCTTTCTGCTGTCAATAATTTAACATTGGATTGTATATCTTCCATATATTTTTCAAATCTTTCTAGCATACGCTGAAGTTCATCTCTTTCTCTTGTAATCAGATGAATTTCTGAATTATCACCCTGAAACATAATTAAAAGACAGAAGTTATTATTTGTTATAATTATCATTATTGCATGGTTGTGGCAAAGATGATGGCAATGAGACTGACTGAAAGATGCTAAGACACAAAAAGAACGCAAGTTCTAAGGAAGACAATTTTTGTTTTTTTTTTAATCTATAATGAGAGTAGATGAAAGCACTGGTAATACTGGGCAAATTTCCTGGCTTTCCGGTTTCCAGCAAAGGACACAGCAGCCAATGATACTACTTGATCAGATTCCATCAGATGCTTTGACAATCATTCTACAGGAGTTGTTCACATTAGTGGTACTTAAAAAGTATAACCCTATATGAGGCCCCTAGGTTCAACCTCCACTACATTAAAAAAAAAAAAAAAAAAAAAAAAAGAATATAGTATAGTATAAGCTTAGACCAGAAGCATCAGCAGCATCTAGGAACTTGGTATACTTACAAATTTTGGAACCTATCCCAGGCTTACCACTAGTTATGAAGTATTCTTTCCTCTCCAGGGAAGGGATCAGGGGTAATTATTATATGTGCTTTTCACCCAGTAAAAGTAACTGTAACAGCCTAGTGTATTCCTCTGTGTTTTCTATGACTGAATATTAAGATCAACTTCCCAAAGCACATCAACACCAACTGTTCTATTCACACCTCCTGAGGTCTATCTCTGGAATGAGACAAATGTAAATTTTCTACAAGGCAATGTACTTTAAGGATACTCATCAAATAAGCAACTACTTCCAACATTTCTAAAATAAGACTATGCCTACTTTTCCAGTACAATTCAAAACATCCACTAATTTAGGCAGGGATGTACCTCATTGGCGGAGTGCTTGCCTAGAATGTGTGAGGCTCTGGGTTTGAATTCCACCACCACAAAAAGGAGGAAAGAAAAAAGAAAATATTCACTATCTTCCCTACTATTGTGAAAAAATAAAAATGGTAAATTTACAGTATTTTAACATTAAAGTTTTAAAGTAGAAGCCCCAAGTAGGAATAATCTGATAATCTGGTACAGTGGAGAGTACTGGCCTATATTATTCAGTATCTACTGCACATACAAGGCCAGTGTACACTAGGTAAATGGTAGAGAGCTGTGGGGTACCCCTTACCTTCCAAGTAGAAATAAATTATTTTTTTGGCTAAACAAGCAAAATCAAGGTATAACACATGACATCAGTTACCTGGACACCTTAAAGGACAAGATGTTTAACAGGACAAAAGCAGAAAAGGATTTCAGTATTTAATCAAGGCTTAAAACTAGAAAAGAAAACCTGTAAACTTAACTATCTCTAAATTTAAAAATCTTACGGAAAAAAAGTTGGTCTGTACAGATTCTAGAAAAGGAGAGCTCGACGAATGAAGATTTAACAGTCTATTTCCATTACTATTTAGGTCTCAGCTTAAATGTCATTTTCTGCAAGGAATCCTTCCAGATTCTCCAATTTAATTTAGATTTTCTATGTACTTTTAGAGTTCTGAATCTTTTCTGCATTCTTCATTAATCCTTATTATAAATGAGATTAAAAAGTTATTTAGAGGCTGAGGATGTTGCTCAGTGGTAGAGCACATGCTTAGTAAGCATGAGGCCCTTTGTTCAATTCTTGGTACTGCAAAAAAACAATAAAAACCAAAACAACAACAACAACAAAAAACATGTACATGACTGTTTTTAAAGTATGTCCCACTAAAATGTAAGTTCTATGAAGGACACAATAGGTATCTGGCCTCGTTCATTACAAGTTTGCTGCTTAATATGGTACCTAATAAGACAAATTCCCTGAACATTATTTGGTTTACTTCAGCAGAAACTCAACTCTACATATATCTTATATAAATATCTACACTAACATTTATTTTTTGGTAGTGGGGAGTAAACTCAGAGCACTTTACCATTGAACTAAACCCTCAGTCCTTTTTTTTATGTTTTGAGATAAAATCTTGCTAAATTGCTGAGGCTAGCCTCAAACTTCCAATCCTCCTGCCTTAGCCTCCTCAGTAGCTGGGATTACAGATGAGCATCATTGTGCCCAGTTTAAATATCTACAATTACATTACTGTTAATGTTTAATCATTAACTCCCTCTACCATTTTGTTATTCCCAATCTACAAATGCACATGAAGGCTCCAAGGACAGGAACTGTCTTCTTTATCCCTGTATTCTCATAGCAGGCACTTGGTATATATCTACTGAATTGAACTGAACTTTCTACCTAGACCTGATTTGCTTCAAACCAGCAAATATTAAAGAAATGAGCCATATATTGGGAACTATGTTTTATGCTGGATCCTTACACAAGTAATCTCATTTAATCTTCACAATTCTTCCCCATTTAATCTTCCCCATTCTTCAAATGAGGAAACAGGGTTGCATGAAGTTAGGTAACTTCTCCAAAGTCAAAAGCCAGTCTTTGGAGTTGGAACTTGCATTAGGCCTCCAACTCCAAAGCACTTTCCCCAAACTATCCTCAAAACTGCCAGTGGGAACCATGGTCAGTGGATGGTGTGTCTTCCCAACACAAAAAAAACAGAATTAACAAGGTTTTGTTGATGGAGATCATGACACTAAAAAAGTCAATTTGTTTTCTGAGTTGTTACAATCCCAATAAACTACACTAAAACAGTCTGCCATAAGGCAGGGGCTGAAAATTTACAGCTAGTACCAAATACAGCTTTAGAAAGAAATATAAAATAAAAGCTGGGCATGGTGGCACATCCCTGGAATCCCAGAGGCTGAGGTAGGAAGATTGTAAGTTCAAAGTCAGTTTCAGCAACTTAGTAAGGCCCTACATAACCCTGTCTCTAAATAAAATATAAAAAGGGTTGGGGATGTGGTTCAGTGGTTAAGTGTCCCTGGGTTCAATCCCTGGAAGAAAAAAGAGAGAGAGAGAGAGAGAGAGAAATACAAGTATTTCTAAATGTAACCTAATTTTAAGTGGGGAATGCACTCCCCAGTTCCCAGGACTCACAAATGCCTTGTAGCCCACCCATTCAATCATGTATTTAACCACTATTCCCTAACATGACCACAATTTATTACTGGAACTCTAAAATACTCTGAACAACCTGACTTTCTGAACTCTAGAAAATGAATTCTTAGTCTATGTCAGATAATATAACGTTTCAAGAAAAAAATAATAAGTTGAATGGAGGAAAAGGTATCTCCTAATTATATCAACACCTTATCAATATCTATCACTTGTCTTTGGATTGTGAATCTATACCAAGCAACTAAATCAAATATTTAGGTTAAAAGTTTTGAGATATGTATCTATTCAATGTTATTTAATAGTTACTTGATCAAACTGATCAACCATTTTGTGGAAGAGTCTTCTACACAATAAAAATGATCAACTCAATGACTGCATTCTAGTACATATAAAACATGAAAAACAACTCAGTGGCAAAATTAACTTGCACTATATTTCCCTTCCAATTCATTCTGATGGTAATAAATAACACATTGTTCACACTATGAAAATCAAACTATTTATACAACTGTTAATCAAAATCTAGTCATTAGGAAATGAGGTTAAAAAGCAAAAAGTTTAATCAGAAAACACAAAACTATCTGACAATGAACACAGGATCTTCAGGGAAAAGATGACAGAACTGATAAATTCATTGAAGTCTGAAATCAAATATTCTGATTTTAATGACTTTCTCCCCAAATTACCCTAGTTTTATCTACTATGTAGATAATGTTAAGGTCATATAAGCATTCAGGACACATATAACTCCAAAGCTAAAAAGAAAGAAAAGAAAAAAAGGAAAAATCTAAAGAAGTCAAATGATACTCAAGAAACACTGAAAATAATCTAAGCCTTAAAATAGTGACATGATTTTAACCTGTCATGAATCATGGTCAACATTAAATAATATACACAATGGGAGATGTAATTAGAAAATATATACAGGCCAGATGTGGTGGCGTATGCCTGTAATTCCAGCTACTCGGGAGGCCCAGGCAAGAGGATTTTAAGTTTGAGGACAGCTTGGCAAACTAGTGACTATCTCAAAAACCAAAACAAAAAGGGCTGGGGATATAGCGTAGTAGTAGAATGTCCAGGTACAATCTTCCATATTGAAAAAACAAAAACAAAACAAAACCAGGGCTGGGAATTTAGCTCAGTGGTACAGTGTTTGCTTAGTGTGTACAACACCCTGGGTTTGATTCCCAGCACCACAAAAGAAAAATAAGAAATGATATATACAAAGTAATTATTTTTTTGGAGATAGCATCTTGCCATGTTGCCCAGATGACCTTGAACCTCTTGCTTCTGTCTACCAAGTAGCTTGGATTAGAGGTATGCAACATCATACCTGGCTTTTAAAGTAACATCTTTAGTCTATCAATATGCGAATGTAGTTGTAGAGGATGGGCAGAACAATCTGCTCAGCTTCCAATTATTACCACATTTCCCACAATATGGTTAGTAGGGAAGATGCTGCCTGGTGAGCAGAATGTGACCCATCTTCCTGACTGGTCCAACCAAGGATGGAAATAACATGAAGTCATGTCACCTGCCATCTGGACAAAGACACTGTGTTACCAGAGAGAAAATGCAGTTAATATAGAAAGTAAATTTTAGAAAAAGAGAGGAAATGTCCAGCAGCATGAATCCCTGGGTTCCAGTTTCTGGAAGCCCAGAAGCCTCTGTACTTCTCCATTACTCAATTATTCAACCTTTCCTTAATTTCAAGGAAATCAGAATGCTACATGTTGTAGTTGGGTAGTCTCCCTAATTAATGCAGGGTTCCTACAATGCAAGTCACAGACAAAAACAAAAATCAAAATTAGGACTTTTTAAAAGCAACTGTGAATAA